>NC_067246.2:213895896-214520896 GCF_019359855.2 Lolium perenne | reverse complement strand
GGTAGCCGGAGTGGAAGCCAACGAGAAGGTGTTGTTTGCCACTCACTATCTCGCTGGACCAGCCCGCGCTTGGTGGACAAGCACCTGTGCCATGAACTGAGGTCAATTCATGACTTGGGAGGATTTCAAACTCAAGTTCAGCAAGTACCATGTACCCCCGGGTCTTATCAAGAAGATGAGGGATGAATTCCGTGAGCTAAAACAAGGTCGCATGACGGTGGTTGAATACCGCGATAAGTTTCTCACCTTGTCAAGGTATGCCCCTGATGAGACCGACACCGTTGAGAAGAGGAAGGAGAGATTCCTGAACGGACTGCATGATGAGATGCAGACTGTCCTCGTCAACATCCCCTTCGCCGACCTCGAAGCCCTTGTTGACTCCGCCATCCAGATGGAGGGCAAGTTAAACCAAACCAATGAGAACCGCAAGCGCCGCATGGCGAATCAAAGTGGATCAAGCCACCCCCAAAAGTTTCGCCCTAGCTCAAGCGGAGGTTTCACTCCGAGAAACAACAAACCCCAGATGCAGAACTCTCGCCCCGGTTATCAGAACCGGAGTGGAGGAAACTCCAAGCCAGGAGGCTACAACAACAACTACAACAACAACAACTACAACCGCGCTCCACCCCGAGCCCCTAACAACAACAACACCAACACCAACACCACTCCCAGAACCGGAAGCAATGCCGTTCCCGTTGCGAACAAGCAAGACAAGAGCACTATCACTTGTTATGAGTGTGGTGTAGTGGGGCACTACTCCAATGAGTCTCCCAACCATCTTGCCAAGCTCGCCGGAACCACCGCTGCACCTGCTCAGCAGCAACGCCGTGTCTCCACCGGCAAGAAGTTCATCCCCAACAACCCCAACAACCGCAACGGCCGCCTCTACCACATGAACGCGGAAGAAGCCCAGGAAGCACCAGATGTTGTGCTGGGTATGCTTTCTGTCAACCACATCCCTGCTAGAGTGTTGTTTGATTCCGGAGCATCTCATTCCTTTGTCACCGAAGACTTTGCATCAACAAGTAAAATTCAACCTCTCAGTTTGAAACATGTTATGATAGTCCAAATCCCCGGATCAACCACCAAAGCCAGAAAATTTTGTAAAAATGTGCCAATCAAAATCCATGATGTAGATTTCTTTGCAAATCTAATCATACTTGGGACCAAAGGTTTGGAAGTTGTCCTAGGAATGGACCGGATGTCCAAGCACAATGGATTGATAGACTGTGCCAAGAAAGCCATAACCATGACTAGCAGCACCGGTATCGTAGTTGAGCACGTCTCTGAAAAACTACCCAGAAAATTCACCTGCAACCAAAGTGTATCCAAGCCAACTCTGGATCAAATCAGGGTCGTGTGTCGCTACCCTGATGTGTTTCCGGATGATCTACCCGGTATGCCCCCGGATCGGGATATCGAGTTTATCATCGAGTTAATCCCCGGAACTGGACCCATCGCCCAGAGAGCCTACAGCATGAACGCAACCGAGCTTGTGGAACTGAAGAAGCAAATAGACGACATGTTAGCCAAAGGTTTGATTAGACCAAGTGCATCCCCCTGGAGATCCCCAGTCTTGTTTGTCGACAAGAAAGATGGTGCAAATCGTTTATGCACGGACTATCGTAAGCTTAACGATGTCACCATCAAAAACAAGTACCCCCTACCCAAGATCGAAGATTTGTTTGACCAACTCACCGGATCCCGAGTTTTCTCCAAGATTGATCTTAGAACTGGATACCACCAACTGAAGATCCGAGCCACCGACATTCCAAAAACTGCCTTTACCACCAGATATGGGTTGTATGAGTACAACGTCATGTCGTTTGGACTGACCAATGCCCCCGCTTATTTCATGAATCTCATGAATAAGATTTTCATGAACTTTTTGGACAAGTTTGTCGTTGTTTTCATCGACGACATCCTCGTTTACTCCAAGTCCGAAGAGGAACATGAACAGCATTTGGAGATTGTCCTAGAAACCCTTAGACATCACAAGTTGTATGCCAAGTTTAGCAAGTGTGAGTTTTGGCTGGAAGAAGTGGGATTCCTGGGACATATCTTGTCTGCAGGAGGAATTGCCGTAGATCCCGCCAAAATCAAAACTGTTATGGAATGGAAAGCCCCAACCACACAAACCGAGGTCCGCGCTTTTCTTGGATTAGCCGGATATTACCGCCGATTTGTCGAAGGTTTTTCGAGCATCGCTCGACCAATGACCCAACTGCTGAAGAAGGACAGAAAGTTTGAGTGGACCGACAAATGCGAAGAGAGCTTTCAACAGCTCAAGAGTAGGCTGACAACAGCCCCAATCCTGATCATGCCAGATATCGCAAAGCCCTTTGATGTATATTGCGACGCCTCCAAGACTGGACTTGGATGCGTGCTTATGCAAGAAGGTAAGGTTGTATCCTACCTTTCAAGACAACTCAAGCAACATGAATAGAACTACCCCACCCACGACCTCGAGCTTGCAGCCGTGGTCTTAGCCCTGAAAGTTTGGCGTCATTACCTCATGGGTAATCGATGCGAGATCTACTCCGACCACAAAAGTCTCAAATACATATTCACCCAGAAGGAGCTGAACATGAGACAACGCCGATGGATCGAACTGATCAAGGATTACGACATGGAGATTCACTACCACCCCGGCAAGGCCAATGTGGTAGCGGATGCTTTGAGTCGACTGCCGTGTCAGTTGAACTCCATGCTCGCAACCGAACAGCCCAGCTTGCACCAAGAGTTTGAACAGTTCAGACTTGAACTTGTTAGTGAAGGATTCCTAGCCAGCATAGAATTGCAACCCACCTTGGTTGGTCAGATCAAGGAAGCCCAGAAGGACAACGCTAGCATTGACGGAATCAAGAAACAGATAGCCGCAGGAAAAGCCCCCGGATTCACCGTAGACGAAGCCGGAGTTCTTTGGTACAAAGAACGTCTCTGCGTACCATCGGACTCTGACTTGAAACAAGTCATCCTGCAAGAAGCCCATGACACCCTTTATTCAATCCACCCCGGAGGTACCAAGATGTACCAGGACCTAAAAGAACAATTTTGGTGGCACGGAATGAAGAGAGAGATCGGTAGCTATCTCGCTAAGTGTGACATCTGTCAGAGAGTCAAGGCAGAACACCAACGACCCGCCGGACTGTTACAACCCCTCCAGATTCCGGAATGGAAATGGGACTCCGTAGGAATGGACTTTATCACCGGACTGCCCAAATCTAGCAAAGGCAATGATTCAATATGGGTAGTGGTCGATAGATTGACCAAAGTCGCCCATTTCATCGCCGTCAAAACCACCTATCAAGGCCCAAAGTTAGCTGAACTTTACATCTCCAGAATAGTCGCTCTGCACGGAACCCCCAAATCGATAGTGTCAGATAGAGGATCACAGTTCACCTCAAGGTTCGCGAGAAAGTGCATGAAGGACTAGGCACTCGCCTAAATTTCAGCATCGCCTATCACCCTCGAGACCGACGGACAGATCGAGAGAGTAAACCAGATCTTTGGAAGACATGCTTAGAGCATGCGTACTGGAATACGGATCCAAGTGGGAAGACTGCCTACCTTACGCAGAATTCTCTTACAACAATAGTTATCAAGCCAGCCTACAGATGGCCCCCTTTGAAGCCTTGTACAGAAGGAAGTGCCGTACCCCCCTGAACTGGTCAGAAGTCGGAGAGAGCCAAGTTTTCGGCCCTGACGTTCTTCGTGAAGCCGAAGAGAAAGTCCACAAGATCCAAGAGTACCTCAAGACTGCGCAATCCCGACAGAAGAGCTACGCCGACAAAAGACGTCGGGAGATGACCTTTGAGATCGGAGATTTCGTCTATCTCAAAGTATCCCCCTTGAAAGGAATGCAAACGTTCCAACTGAAAGGAAAGCTTGCACCCCGCTATGTCGGACCTTTCCAAGTCCTTAGCCGCCGAGGTGAAGTATCTTATCAACTGGAGTTGCCTGAAGAAATATCGGCTGTGCACGACGTGTTTCACATCTCACTTCTCCGGAAATGTCTTGAAGTCCCGGAGAAGACCGAAGTGTTCAAGAACATCGATCACCGATCGGTGGATATCAACAAGGATCTGACTTACCGCGAAGTGCCGATTCGCATCCTGGAAGAAGCTTACCGAACCACCCGCACCCGAAGCATCAAGTTTCTGAAGATCCAATGGAGCAATCATACCGAGGATGAAGCCACTTGGGAACGCGAAGACTTCATGAAGAAGGAGTACCCAGATCTCTTTAGTACCTAACGTTCTTTTCGATCTCGGGACGAGATCTTTTGTAAGGGGGAAGGGTTTGTAACACCCCAAATTTCAATAAAAAGAAAGTTAGAGAATTCCAGAAAGCAAAATTTCAAACCAACAAAAACTTTTCTATTTGCATATAGTACCATGCATAGGACTTGTGCATTTGAGTGATATGCCATGATGATTGTTATTACTTGTAATGGCTATGCTCTAAAACCCTAGTGTGATCATAGTAAGATCACCAATCAAATAAATCAAAAAGGAAGAAATTCCATAAATTGCAAAACCCTAAAAACCCTCACATATGCCCTATGGCATTTTTATAAATTTTGACCCTAGACCAATTTGGTCTTCACCATTAGTTGAATAATGTTATTAAACACTTATTACAACTTTAGGAATCAAAGTTTCACAATTCAAAGGAATTTCAAACACAATTCCCACTCACATATGATAATGGTCAAATCTGCCAAATTTAGTCTGATCACTACTTTGAGCCCCTGCAATTCAAAGTTCTCAAACCAAACCTTGCTAACTCTTTGCACCTCATCCAAGACAACATCAAGGTGAACACTTTTTGTAAAGATCACCATGCCAAATTCTTTCTTGATCAATAACTATGCTCATCCAAAGTTGCAACATTTTAACAAGTGCAACAATCTCCACTTAGCCATTTTGGCCAATCTTTGAATTCTAATTTTTCCTCCACCACCTCAATTCACCTCTGGTCAATTACAACTAATATCAACACTCACTTTTCAAACACATTCACCTTTTTAATTATTTCAAATTTGGACAATTTTGTAAATTCCAAAATTGAACACTATTGGACACTATTTGCTATAGTGATTCTACCCCATCTAATCTACCCCAACCTACACTAAATGGTCCCCTGGTCCCCTCTCTCACTTAATACCACATAGGAACCCTAGGAGGAGAGGCATAGCAAGCATGGCATAGCCATGCCGGCCACATGCCGGCCATGTCGAGCCCCTCTCTTCTCCCTTCTCCCTCAGCCCTGGCCCTGGCGCCCACACTCGCCACCTCACCTCTCTACCTCGCCTAGCATGGCCCTGTCGCCGTAGACGCCGTGAGCTCGCCGGAGACAGCGCGCCCAGAACGCGCCCTGGACGCCGCTCACGTCGCGCGTGTGCACGCCGCGGACACGTACTGGCCACGCGCCGCGCCACCATCTCGCGTTCGCTCTGGCCCTGCTGGTTAGCCGTTGAGCATCACCACGCCACCACGACACCGCCAGACATGGCCACGACCCGACCCTGGACCGCCGCCGCCGTAGACGGGGAAGAAGATCCCGCCACTGCCGCGACATGCCCGGAAGCAATGCGACCCAACCAGGCCCTCCCCGACCAAGCCGTCGCCACCGTTCGCCTCGCCTGGACACGTAGAGCATCTCCATGACCACGCCTAGCTCGACCAGCCGCCGGAGAAGCCGCGCCATGGTCGACCTTGCCACTGCCCCGCAACCCTTGCTCAATCCTATAAATAGAGCGTTCCCTGGAAGCAACTGAGCACACCACCTCACTCCCCACCCTTCACCACTTCGCCTAGCACCGTTAGCCACCTCGATCGTCGCCGGAGCAAGGCCAATTGCAAGATCGAAGCCGCGGAAGCCCTGGAGCAATCGCCATTGATCCAGGCCGCCTTGAGCTCCGCCACTACTACCAGCTGCTTCGCCGTCGTCCACATCTACCTCGCGCACACTGCCATCCCTCGCTGGAGCCGCCGTAAGCTCTCCCACCCCCTAGGCTCGCCGCCGCATCGTCGGGTTCTCGTCGGAGACGACGACGAACCACGGCCCTCCGATCCTCTTCTAATCCAACGCCTCTCGTTGATCGGTACCGCTTCGGGCGTTAAGAGCCGCTGACAGGCAGACCCCACCCTGTCAGGCAGCCCGCGCGTCTGTAGACCGTGGCTGGGCTGGACTGGGTTGGTTTGGGCCGTTTTCAAATTGTTTAGCCCAACTAGTTTTCCCGCCGGCCTGTTAAATTCAAATCCAGTTTAATTATTACAAATCCATTTCAATACTGCCCAAACTTGGAATTTCAATATTTTCAAATTGGCTAAACCAAATTTGGTGAATTTGATCTTGTTGGAAAGCCACTGAAATTCTCTACAACATGCCACTGGCCCCATGGTCAGTTTCTTTGTAGAATAATTATGATAAAAATAACAAGACAGGGACTTTTCCCTATTCAAATAATTCTTAAAAATCAACCAAAATAGATATTAAGTTAATTCCAACTCTAATAGCTCACATTTGACTTACACTAATTGTTTATGCAATAAAATGGTGTGGTCACCTTGCATGATCATGCCATGGTTTAATGAATGGATGATATGGCTAGTTTAACTAGTTGATATTGTCCAAAACTATTAAAGTTAAATTATGTGGAGTATTACACTTCATTTAAACTTGTCTCACATGGATTCATGTGATGTTTGGACCCCTGGTCCCAAACTCTCTTATATGAATTACTTGAGATTTAAATCAAATGTAGTGTTATTTAAATAGTATGAGGTGATCCACCTCATTTAAATCATTTTCTCAAATGATGATGATGAACATTGGACTTAGGTCAATATGAGTTCATCCATGATTGTTTGAGAAATTAAATCTTAAGAAGATTTCAATGAGAGGAAATTATTTCTCAAGAATCCTATGGAAACTATCATTTACATATGGAATGCAAAGAAGTGAATTCTATGTAAACCCCACAACCCATGTACTCTAGTTAATTTATTTGTGTGCATAGAGTAGTTTGTGTGTTATATGTGATGTATGGAATAGCCATTGAATTAGTGAGTAATTATACTCGTATTCAAATTTAGACGGTAGCATCGGAGAGTACGCCGAGGAAGAAGGTTGCTACCAGGAGGAGGAGGAGGAACAGTTTGAGAACTACCAAGGCAAGCTACTATCAATGCAAGCTAATATTCTTGCAAGGTGCAAAGCCCCTTGGGGCAAGGCACCATGTTTCTTACCTTTTCTTATATGAACCCATCCCAAGTTTTTACTTTACAAGTTTTTACTTGTTTTCTAAATGAGTTACTTTTATAGTTAACTTTGGTCAGAAGTACAAGTTGGTTACTAGAGTAGTGAGTTAGTCTTCTCCAAGCAAAGCAAGTTAGCCCCCCCCCCCTCATGAATTAGAGCTAGTGCTAATGAATTAAAACTTGACTACTTTAGATGGGAACAATGTGAATTTGAAATGATTTTTTGAAACCTTGGAATGAAGATGCATTCCATTGAATGATTTTTGAAGGTGAATATGACCAAGAGAAGATGGTGATTTTTGATAAAACAATGATGTTGGTTTGAATGCGATACCGTTCCAATTATTAAGTACCCCCACAATACCTGATTATGGGTAGGGCTTAACTGGAAGTTTATGCGTCTTAGTATGGGTTCCCTCTAAACAAGCGTCATCGGGGTTATGCCGAAAGCTGCCTCTACAACAAAAGAAACGATAAGATATGATGCGAAATGAGGTGAATGTCCGGCCCAAGCCCTGTGCAGTTCCCAGTGGTATCTGTCTTCACTGGGAGGCCAAGCTCATGGGGAGAGGTGCTCATACTAGGATTCGTAAGTGAAAGGTTATGGTTGATGATCCGCGTACTGTGTTACGATGATTCGGGGAAATCCCGACGGATGAAATCAAATGTTGTGGCACAAGTGTGCAACCTCTGCAGAGTGTAAACCTATTCGAATAGCCGCGTCCACGGTTACGGACGGTTGGAAAGGCCATACAGTTTCCGATGTCATATCTTTGAAAACGATGTTGAAAGATGATGGTGAAATGACTTGTGGTGAATTGAATTAAAATCACCACTTGAATGGTGGGAATGACACTAATGTTCCCACTTGAGTTAGTTGGCACTTGAATAAGCTTTTTCTCAAACTTTGTGAACTAAAACTAGCTTTATGCAAATAAACTAGAGCTTAGCAAACCATACTAGAATGTCTAGCACTTACATTAGTATTAGTTTGCGAGTACTCAACGTACTCACGGCTTTGTCCCTGGCTATTCAAATGGCCAGAGTATGAAGATGATCAAGGAGATGACCAGCAGGACGCCTACGACAACTAAGCGCCTTCCGACGTCAAGCGTTGGCCTGTGGACTAGAGAGTCCTTGTATCTTACGCTTCCGCTATGTTGAACTATGAATTTGTGTTTGTTCGTTGATCCATAGATCAACTATTCGTGTAATATGGATCATGTGATTCCAATTTGTAAGACTTATGGTTTGTAATGAATGATGACTGTGATACTTAACTATTATGCCTCGCAACAACAATATTCCTGGGATTGCGATGTATGACATAATAGGCATTCGGACTTAAAAATCCGGGTGTTGACAGTTTGTGAAGTTATTGTTGCTGCAATCTTGTTATGCTTAATGCTTGTCATTAGGGCCCGAGTGGCATGATCTTAGATTTGAGCTCTATACTTATTGCTTAGATTGTATCTACAAGTTGTATGCACATGTCACTGTCCGGAACCAAAGGCCCCGAAGTGACAGAAATCGGGACAACCGGAGGGGATGGCGGTGATGTGAGGGACACATGTTTTCACGGAGTGTTAATGCTTTGCTCCGGTACTCTATTAAAAGGAGTACCTTAATATCCAGTAGTTTCCCTTGAGGCCCGGCTGCCACCGGCTGGTAGGACAAAAGATGTTGTGCAAGTTTCTCATTGCGAGCACGTACGACTATAATTGGAAAACATGCCTACATGATTAATAAGCCTGATGTTCTATCTTAATGCTTTATCAATCCTATCAATTGCCCAACTGTAATTTGTTCACCCAACACTTGTCACTTATTGGAGAGTTACCACTAGTGTAGATCGCTGGGAACCCCGGTTCATCTCTCATCATAATATACTTGTTCTCTATGTCATTGGAAGTAGTATCAACTATTTTCCGGTGCCATTGCTCCCATATTGCTATTACTACTGCTGTGTTACTGTTACTACTGCTCTCATATTACTGCTACTTTCACATCACCCCTGTTGCTAGTGCTTTTCCAGGTGCAGCTGAATTGACAACTCAGTTGTTAAGGCTTATAAGTATTCTTTACCTCCCCTTGTGTCGAATCAATAAATTTGGGTTATACTACCCTCGAAGACTATCGCGATCCCCTATACTTGTGGGTCATCAAGACTGTTTTCTAGCGCCGTTGCCGGGGAGGCATAGCTCTACTCATAAGTTCACCTGGGGAGTACACTCTACCTCTCTCTCTGTTTTATTTTATTTTGTTTTGCTTAGTTTACTTTTTCCTAGTTTACTTGTGCTTAGTTTATTTCTGTCTAGTATTACTTTGCTTAGTTTACTTTTGTCTAGTTTATTTCAGTTTTGTTTTATTTTCCTCATATACCCAAAAATCCATAAAAATTTGAAAAACCGAAAAATTAAAAACTGCTGTTATGGGAGAACCAACAACCTACTTGGAGCTTATGGAATGTTATAATTGTTATAGAGAATCAAGAACTGGTAAAATAATGAGTGCTATGATAGAAAAATTGAATACAATGGCTAGAATCTTGCTTAGACGCCATGATATAAACTGTTGCTCTCAACAGGATACTAAACATCTTAAATTTCAATGTGGCTTTAGTGAGGAATATTTTATTAAGAGCTATAATCGGAATTGCTATATTCATTATGGGTTCGAAGAGGTAGAACAATTTGTCTTATTTATGGGAGCCTCTGAGATAGAATCCTTCATGGTTGAGAATTATAAAACTTGTGTTATTTGTAAGGACCTTAAAGATTATGTCTCTACTATCCTTAATTCTTGCATAGAATGCTACAGTCGGAATCCTTATATCCTTGATTATAAAGAGAGACACATTAATGCACAATAATGCACTCACAATTTGCAGGAACCGGTGGAAGAAGAAACTGATGAACCTGAAAGCTCATTGGATGAAAAAGAGGAGGAAATTGATGAACCTGAAAGCTCATTGGATGAAAAAGAAGAGGAGAGCGACGAACAAAAGGAGGAAGAATGGATTAGCTACCCATGCCAACCTCCTAATGAGAGTAACTCTTTATCTCTTACATTATTTGATTATCCTCCATGCTTACCGAAAGAGGTTGAATGTTATGTTCCTGTGGATTCTCTTGAAATAGTACCTAAGGTTAGAGGCTTCACTTGGCACAACAAAACACAAAACTAAGATAAGTAGAGGTTGCTACAGTAGTAAACAACTTCCAAGACACAAATATAAAATAAAGTACTGTAGCAAAATAACACATGGGTTATCTCCCAAGAAGTTGCTTTCTTTATAGCCATTAAGATGGGCTCAGCAGTTTTAATGATGCACTCGCAAGAAATAGTATTTGATGCAAAAGAGAGCATCAAGAGGCAAATCCAAAACACATTTAAGTCTAACATGCTTCCTATGCAAAGGAATCTTGTACACAAATAAATTCATGAAGAACAAAGTGACAAGCATAAGAAGATAAAACAGGAATAACTTCGAGATTTTAAGCATATAGAGAGGTGTTTTAGTACCATGCAAATTTCTACAACCATATTTTCCTCTCTCATAATAATTTTCAGTAGCTTCATGAACAAACTCAACAATATAACTATCACATGCAGCATACTTTTCATGATCCACAAACATATAATTTTTTATCAAGTTCAAGAATAGTGGAATTAAAACTTTCAAACTTTCTTTTATTAATAATATAACAAGGTAGTTGATCAATCTCAAGAGATATGGGACACATAGATAAAGTCAAGAACTCTCCAATCCCATTTTTATTAGTAGTACAATTAATATTATCAAGTACCCGGGGTTTACTGAAGGCCCACTACCCGAAGAATAAGAAGATTCGGGAGCCCAAGATATATCAAGGAAAGTCAAGAGTTGTAATAGGAAGTGTTATTTGTAATCTGGCGGGATGAGTTAGAAACCGTTCCGGACTATGTAACTTGTATAGCACGAATCCCTCGGCTCCACCTCCTATATAAAGGGGGAGTCGAGGGACGAAGAGGGAATCGAATCATTATCTGCAAACCCTAATTTTCATAATCGTCGAGTACTTTTCGGCTGAAACCTTCGAGATCTACTTGCCCTCTACTTCTAACTAAACCCTAGCCTACAATCCATAGGCATTGACAAGTTGACACCTTGTCAATTGGCGCCGTCTGTGGGAATTAGAGGCGTAAGGATCTGATCTCGATGGCACGTTCAAGATCTTCGACATCATCAACTGCAAGCAACACAATGGATCGAGGTAAACAGATCGCTGCTGGTCTTGTCGATTTTGTTCCTCACCCACCCTCCCGTTTGGATGCATATGCATATCTGGCGGAGCCCATGGAGATGACGTTCGGAAGGTTTCACTTTCGCGTCGAGAAGGAAGGATCGTATCGTGTCGAGGTTCCGATTTCGTCGGGATCGTCGAAGGTCGATTCCGATTTTTCAAGCTATGCGTCGTCAACCGAGTCAGGAGAAGAAGAAACTTCGGCGACACGCTACATCAGCACCAGAACAAGAGAGAAACTCGCCAAGATCTTCAACGACATGTCGTTTGAGTCATCTGCGGACTCATATATAAGCGATGGCTCAAACGATGTCGACAGCTATGACTTCATCGACAAATCTATCACAGTGGGCAAGGTCTTCATCAATCTAAACGATGATGCCACCAAACCCAATATAGATCTGAGTACAAAGTATCATCAGATTTATGCCATCGAAGATCAAGAGGAAACATCTGAGGCTTTCGACGATCTGGGAAATCCATACGTCGATCCCTCCAATCTGCGACAAGGCCTGGGCAATAAATACGTCGGGCCAGAGCCGCGAGATAGAGTCCAACTTTCACAAACAGCGTGGGACAGAGCCGCGAGAGCTATGAACGGTACAGAACCAATGGCTACCACGGCCACACCAGAGGAATTGCAAGCATATCAATATAGGCTCGCACGAGCTGCGAGGGAATTGGAAAAGCAGACAACTGAATTGAACGGGAGAAAGGAAGCGACACGCATCCAGCGAGGAGAAGGGCAGATCTGAGTCGACAATCTAGAACTTCGGGTGATAGCCACGGGGAGGCTCGGAGCAGAGGAAGATCAAGGTTACAACACATACCCGAAGCGAGAAAGAGAGCACTTGGTTCAAAACCTCGACATGTCCTTTATGTCGATAGACACAAGAGGAAACATTTTCCCTAAGACACCCGAAGCTGGGTATATGGCGACACAAGCTTTTATCCTCGCGTCTAAACCACCTCCAGGTGATCCAAGGGAAACACTATACAATATGGCGATAGCAGGAGTTGGAGCTATGGGGACAGCGTTCGTTTCAACGCCTCCCGAAGGAACAGCAAGGCAAAATAGTCCACGACCTGCAGCAGTAACGGCGGTAGCTCCTGAAGGACCAAGTGGAGCAAGAGATACGGCAGCACAAGCAAGAGTCGACAGAGCACGACAAAGCAGAAGGGATCATCGGCAATCTCCGGAGCTTAACGACGAAGATATGTGCGGCTTGCCATGCTTCACGAGGAGAGTCCGAAAAACTCGAGTCCCTTCAGGATTCAAGCTACCCGACAATTTCAAAAAGTTCGACGGCCTTCAAGATCCAGAGGATTGGCTAGTCGACTATCTGGAGACAGTGAAGCTCACGGGAGGAACCAGGGCAACAGCCATGCAAAGCATTCAGGTGCATTTGAGTGGAGCCGCACGATCGTGGATAAAGAAACTCACTCCAGGATCTATCGACAGCTGGGAAAGTTTCGAGGACGTGTTCGTCAAGAACTTCAGATCCACGTGCAAAAAACCTGCGTCGTTAGAGGAGTTGAGAGCATGTCGACAAAAGCCAGATGAGTCAATGAGAAAATACATTCAAAGATGGAATATCATCAAAAACTCGGCAGAAAATATATCCGACGAGAGAGCAATAGATGCGTTTGTTGCAGGAATCAGGCGTGGAGATTTTGTCGAGGACTTGGGGAGAACCAATCCAAGAAACGATTCTGCGTTAATGGAGATAGCAAACAAATGGGCAGATGGAGAAGATGCTGTCTATAACAAACGACACAGGTCGCCAGAAGAGGACCGGGGGCGAAACTATCAACCAAGGCGACGGTTTCCTCGGCAGTACCAGAATTACGACGCTCCAGGACAAATCTCGGCAGGTTTTCGAACAAATACAGGAGGAAACAACAGAGATGATTATCAGAGAAGCAGTGAGCAGCGAAGCGACAACAGGGACGATTCTCGCAACAACAGACAAAATAGCGGGCCCAGGTTCCCAAGGCCTTTCATGTCCCCTGAAGAGATGATGAACGGGTCGTGTCAGATGCACTTTTTCATTGACAACAACGGTAAAAGACAGTCAGGGCACTTGCAGAAAGACTGTCGAAATTTTCAGGCAATGCTAAGGCATGCAGAGCACGCTAATGCTCGAGCAGCACAGAGAAATCCTCGGGAACCCAGGAGCGAGATCCACTTGCCGCCTCCTCCCGCGATTACAGACGACAATCGGCATCAGCTCAGAATAGCGGCAGCACCTGCACCACCACCTTATGTTGATCCTAACTCCAATGGAGCAGTGTCGATGATTCAGAAGGGAAGGCCGTCCAATAGAGCTCAGAAAGTAATCTCACGACAGGTGTTTATGGCAGAGAAAATACCTCCACCAACAGTTGAGTACCTTAATTGGTCGGGACAAGATATCGGCTTCACAATAGCAGATCATCCGCAGCAAGTTCCTCGACCAGGGCAGTGAGCACTTATTCTGCCAGCAGTTATCGCGGGATTTGATGTCTCTCGAGTGTTCATAGACGGCGGCAGCAGCTTGAACCTTATGTATGCAGATACATTGAGGAAGATGAACATATCCTTAGCAAACTTGAAACCAACAGACACAAGGTTCCACGGCATCACACCGGAGAAACTAAGTTATCCATTGGGAAAGATCAATCTCGACGTTCAGTTTGGGACCCGAGAAAATTATAGAATCGAGAGGCTCGAATTTGAAGTCGTGGATTTTCCGTCGCAGTACCACGCTCTGTTGGGACGACCAGCATATGCTAGATTTATGGCGGTGCCACACTATACGTACCTGTTGTGGAGGATGCCTGGACCAAAGGGACCAATCACAGTAAAAGGAAGCTTTGCCTTAGCCGATAAGTGCGACAAGGATTTCCACCGGTTGTCAGAAACTTTCGGGATGCAAGCTGAGTACTTGGCGTCAAAAAGCATGACTGATTACGACGTACTGCCAGACGTTGGAAGGCCAAACAAAGAATCAACTTTCAGTACTGAGAAAAATTCAAAAGAGGTGCAGATTCACCCGACAGACCCGAAAAAGACGACATCTATCGCAAACGACATGGATATCGCATAGGAAAGCGCGCTCGTCGAGTTCCTCCGTGAGCACTGGAAAATCTTCGCATGGTGTCCAGCTGACATGCCAGGAGCACCCAGGGAACTTGCCGAGCACCACCTAAACTTGGATCCACTAGCGAGACCAATCAAACAACCTTTGCGGCGTTTTTCGGAACCAAACCGCAAAGCCATGCTTTGTCGTAAATCAATCGACTACAAGAAGCTGGTTTTATCAAAGAGATATTCACAGAAGCCACATGGATAGCAAATCCTGTGCTGGTGCCGAAGAAAAACACTAAGGTCCTTCGCATGTGCGTCGACTTTACGTGTCTCAATAAACATTGTCCAAAGGATCACTTTCCCCTCCCGAGGATCGATGAAATTATCGACTCCACGGCTGGATGTGAACGTCTTTCCTTCCTGGATGCATATTCTGGTTATAACCAGATCAGATTGAAAGAAGAAGATGAAGTAAAGACCGCGTTTATTACACCTTACGGCGTGTTTTGCTCTGAGAACAATGCCCTTTGGTTTAAAAAATGCGGGAGCAACATATCGTAGGATGATGCGAAGTGTTTGGCGACACAGATCGGGAAGAACGTGCAAGTATACATTGATGATGTCGTCATAACATCAAAAAAGGGGGCAACGCTGATCGAGGATCTCAAGGAAACCTTCGACAACCTTGATAAGTTCTGCCTCAAAGCTGAACCCGACGAAGTGTTCTTTCGGCGTCCCAATGAGAGAACACGGGGTTTCTAGTTTCAGCAAGAGGGATCGAAGCAAATCCCGATAAAATACAAGCTATCGTAACAATGAGGAAGCCAACAAAGTTGAAAGAAATACAACAGCTAACTGGGCGAGTCGCAGCTTTGAGCAGATTCGTCGCTAGGCTGGGTGAAAAAGCGTTACCATTTTACGCTTTGATAAAGCAAGGAGATAAATTCCGAGTGGAGCGAAGAAGCCGACAGAGCTTTCGAGGATTTGAAAGCGCACAATCTCGACACCACCAATTTTGGTGGCGCCAAAAGAAAGGGAACCTCTCTGCTGTATATCGCAGCCACGCCCCAAGTGGTGAGCACGGTGCTAGTTGTTGAAAGGGAAGAACAAGGAAAACTCCACGGCGTGCGAGAGGCCGGTATACTTCGTTAGCGAAGTTTTATCGCCCTCAAAACAAAGGTATCCTCGGTACCAAAAGATAGCATATGGAGTGTTCACGACGGCACGAAAATTGCGCCACTATTTTTCGGCACATCCGATCATAGTGGTCAATGAAGCTCCCTTGTCAAATATCTTGAACAACCCGAAGCTACGGGTCGTGTCTCCCTTTGGGGAATAGAACTTTCCCCTCGGGACATCACGTATGAAAAGAAAAGCAATAAAGTCGCAAATACTGCCGGACTTCATCGCGAGTGGATGGAGTTGCAAAATACGGGACCTCAGATTTGTTGAGAACCTGGACCATGAACTTTGACGGGTCCAAAAGACTAGAAGGAGGCGACGCGAGAGTAGTACTCATATCACCTGAAGGCGACAAGTTAAAGTACATCCTTCGGATGACGTTCCCTAACGCATCTAACAATGAAGCGAGAATATGAGGCTCTCATACACGGGATGAAGATGGCGAAAGCCTGCGGTGCAACTCGACTAAAAATCTTTGGCGACTCACGGTTGGTGGCTCAGCAAGTTATGAACCAATGTGGCGCAGTCAATGATAGCATGATGGCATACAAGGAGGTGTACAACGAGCTCGAGAAGTTGTTCGATGGATGCGAAGTAAATCATATTAGTAGATTGAGCAACGACGAAGCCGACGTTCTTGCAAACATCGGGTCGCAATGCCTTGCAGTCCCGCCAGGTGTATTCTGGGAAGAGATAACGAGAGAGATCCACCAAGTCGACAAAATCAAAAAAGAAGGAGAAGAAACCCTCGGGGGCTACCAAGGAAAAGCAAGAGGAAGAAGAAGAAGATCGGGACCTGGTCATGGTGATACAGATACCGTGGATGGCGCCGTACATATCATACATCCTCAGGAAAGAAATACCCGATGATCCAGTTGAGGCAAGACGAGTAATTCGACGCTCCAAAGCTTTCACGGTGGTCAAAGGAGAATTGTATGATATGTACGGCTGCATCCACGGTATCTGTATCACCATGACCAGGTCCTGATCTTCTTCTTCTTCCTCTTGCTTTTCCTTGGTAGCCCCCGAGGGTTTCTTCTCCTTCTTTTTTGATTTTGTCGACTTGGTGGATCTCTCTGTTATCTCTTCCCAGAATACACCTGGCGGGACTGCAAGGCATTGCGACCCGATGTTTGCAAGAACGCGGCTTCGTCGTTGCTCAATCTACTAATATGATTTACTTCGCATCCATCGAACAACTTCTCGAGCTCGTTGTACACCTCCTTGTATGCCATCATGCTATCATTGACTGCGTCACATTGGTTCATAACTTGCTGAGCCACCAACTGTGAGTCGCCAAAGATTTTTAGTCGAGTTGCACCGCAGGCTTTCGCCATCTTCATCCCGTGTATGAGAGCCTCATATTCTGCTTCATTGTTAGATGCGTTAGGGAACGTCATCCGAAGGATGTACTTTAACTTGTCGCCTTCAGGTGATATGAGTACTACTCCTGCGCCAGCTCCTTCTAGTCTTTTGGACCCGTCAAAGTTCATGGTCCAGGTTCTCGACAAATCTGGAGGTCCTGTATTTTGCAACTCCATCCACTCTGCGATGAAGTCCGGCAGTATTTGCGACTTTATTGCTTTTCTTTTTCATACGTGATGTCCCGAGGAAAGTTCTATTCCCCAAAGGGAGACACGACCCGTAGCTTCAGGTTGTTCAAGATATTTGACAAGGGAGCTTCATTGACCACTATGATCGGATGTCTTGAAAAATAGTGGCGCAATTTTCGTGCTGTCGTGAACACTCCATATGCTATCTTTTGGTACGAGGATACCTTTGTTTTGAGGGCGATAAAACTTCGCTAACGAAGTATCGCGGCCTGCACGCGCCGTGGAGTTTTCCTTGTTCTTCCCTTTCAACAACTAGCACCGTGCTCACCACTTGGGGCGTGGCTGCGATATACAGCGGAGAGGTTCCCTTTCTTTTGGCGCCACCAAAATTGGTGGTGTCGAGATTGTGCGCTTCAAATCCTCGAAAGCTCTGTCGGCTTCTTCGTTCCACTGGAATTTATCTCCTTGCTTTATCAAAGCGTAAAATGGTAACGCTTTTTCACCCAGCCTAGCGGCGAATCTGCTCAAAGCTGCGACTCGCTTGATTAGCTGTTGTATTTCTTTCAACTTTGTTGGCTTCCTCATTGTTACGATAGCTTGTATTTTATCGGGATTTGCTTCGATCCCTCTTGCTGAAACTAGAAACCCGGAAGTTCTCTGCTGGGACGCCGAAAGAACACTTCGTCGGGTTCGGTTTGAGGCAGAACTTATCAAGGTTGTCGAAGGTTTCCTTGAGATCCTCGATCAGCGTTGCCCCCTTTTTGATGTTATGGCGACATCATCAATGTATACTTGCACGTTCTTCCCGATCTCGTGTCGCCAAACACTTCGCATCATCCTACGATATGTTGCTCCCGCATTTTTTAAACCAAAGGGCATTGTTCTGTAGCAAAACACGCCGTAAGGTGTAATAAACGCGTCTTTACTTCATCTTCTTCTTTCAATCTGATCTGGTTATAACCAGAATATGCATCCAGGAAGGAAAGACGTTCACATCCAGCCGTGGAGTCGATAATTTCATCGATCCTCGGGAGGGGAAAGTGATCCTTTGGACAATGTTTATTGAGACACGTAAAGTCAACGCACATGCGAAGGACCTTAGTGTTTTTCTTCGGCACCGACAGGATTTGCTACCCATGTGGCTTCGTGAATATCTCTTTGATAAAACCAGCTTCTTGTAGTCGATTGATTTCTGACAGCATGGCTTTGCGGTTTGGTTCCGAAAAACGCCGCAAAGGTTGTTTGATTGGTCTCGCTAGTGGATCCAAGTTTAGGTGGTGCTCGGCAAGTTCCCTGGGTGCTCCTGGCATGTCACTTTGGACACCATGCGAAGATTTTCGGTGCTCACGGAGGAACTCGACGAGCGCGCTTTCCTATGCGATATCCATGTCGTTTTTGCGATAGATGTCGTCTTTTTCGGGTCTGTCGGGTGAATCTGCACCTCTTTTGAATTTTTCTCGATCTTGAAAGTTGATTCTTTGTTTGGCCTTCCAACGTAGCGATGCGTCGTAATCGATCATGCTTTTTGACGCCAAGTACTCAGATTGCATCCAGAAAGTTTCTGACAACTGGTGGAAATCCTTGTCGCACTTATCGGCTAAGGCAAAGCTTCCTTTTACTGTGATTGGTCCCTTTGGTCCAGGCATCCTCCACAACAGGTACGTATAGTGTGGCACCGCCATAAATCTAGCATATGCTGGTCGTCCCAACAGAGCGTGGTACTGCGACGGAAAATCCACGACTTCAAATTCGAGCCTCTCGATTCTATAATTTTCTCGGGTCCCAAACTGAACGTCGAGATTGATCTTTCCCAATGGATAACTTGGTTTCTCCGATGTGATGCCGTGGAACCTTGTGTCTGTTGGTTTCAAGTTTGCTAAGGATATGTTCATCTTCCTCAATGTATCTGCATACATAAGGTTCAAGCTGCTGCCGCCGTCTATGAACACTCGAGAGACATCAAATCCCGCGATAACTGCTGGCAGAATAAGTGCTGACTGCCCTGGTCGAGGAACTTGCTGCGGATGATCTGCTATTGTGAAGCCGATATCTTGTCCTGACCAATTAAGGTACTCAACTGTTGGTGGAGGCATTTTCTCTGCCATAAACACCTGTCGTGAGATTACTTTCTGAGCTCTATTGGACGGCCTTCCCTTCTGAATCATCGACACTGCTCCATTGGAGTTAGGATCAACATAAGGTGGTGGTGCAGGTGCTGCCGCTATTCTGAGCTGATGCCGATTGTCGTCTGTAATCGCGGGAGGAGGCGGCAAGTGGATCTCGCTCCTGGGTTCCCGAGGATTTCTCTGTCTTTGCTCGAGCATTAGCGTGCTCGCATGCCTTAGCATTGCACGAAAATTTCGGCAGATCTTCTGCAAGTGCCCTGACTGTCTTTTACCGTTGTTGTCAATGAAAAAGTGCATCTGACACGGCCCGTTCATCATCTCTTCAGGGGACATGAAAGGCCTTGGGAACCTGGGCCCGCTATTTTGTCTGTTGTTGCGAGAATCGTCCCTGTTGTCGCTTCGCTGCTCACTGCTTCTCTGATAATCATCTCTGTTGTTTCCTCCTGTATTTGTTCGAAAACCTGCCGAGATTTGTCCTGGAGCGTCGTAATATTCTGGTACTGCCGAGGAAACCGTCGCCTTGGTTGATAGTTTCGCCCCCGGTCCTCTTCTGGCGACCTGTGTCGTTTGTTATAGACAGCATCTTCTCCATCTGCCCATTTGTTTGCTATCTCCATTAACGCAGATACTGTTCTTGGATTGGTTCTCCCCAAGTCCTCGACAAAATCTCCACGCCTGATTCCTGCAACAAACGCATCTATTGCTCTCTCGTCGGATATATTTTCTGCCGAGTTTTTGATGATATTCCATCTTTGAATGTATTTTCTCATTGACTCATCTGGCTTTTGTCGACATGCTCTCAACTCCTCTAACGACGCAGGTTTTTTGCACGTGGATCTGAAGTTCTTGACGAACACGTCCTCGAAACTTTCCCAGCTGTCGATAGATCCTGGAGTGAGTTTCTTTATCCACGATCGTGCGGCTCCACTCAAATGCACCTGAATGCTTTGCATGGCTGTTGCCCTGGTTCCTCCCGTGAGCTTCACTGTCTCCAGATAGTCGACTAGCCAATCCTCTGGATCTTGAAGGCCGTCGAACTTTTGAAATTGTCGGGTAGCTTGAATCCTGAAGGGACTCGAGTTTTTCGGACTCTCCTCGTGAAGCATGGCAAGCCGCACATATCTTCGTCGTTAAGCTCGAGATTGCCGATGATCCCTTCGCTTTGTCGTGCTCTGTCGACTCTTGCTTGTGCTGTCCTATCTCTTGCTCCACTTGGTCCTTCAGAGCTGCCGCTATCTGCAGGTCGTGGACTATTTTGCCTTGTCGTTCCTTCGGGAGGCGTTGAAACGAACGCTGTCCCCATAGCTCCAACTCCTGCTATCGCCATATTGTATAGTGTTTCCCTTGGATCACCTGGAGGTGGTTTAGACGCGAGGATAAAAGCTTGTGTCGCCATATACCCAGCTTCTGGTGTCTTAGGGATAATGTTTCCTCTTGTGTCTATCGACATAAAGGACATGTCGAGGTTTTGAACCAAGTGCTCTCTTTCTGCTTCGGGTATGTGTTGTAACCTTGATCTTCCTCTGTTCCGAGCCTCCCTGTGGCTATCACCCGAAGTTCTAGATTGTCGACTCAGATCTGCCCTTCTCTGTTTGGATGCGAGAAGCTGCTTCCTTTCTCTGTTCAATTCAGTCGTCTGTTTTTCCAATTCCTCGCAGCTCGTGCGAGCCTATATTGATATGCTTGCAATTCCTACGGTGTGGCCGTGGTAGCCATTGGTTACATGTACCGTTCATAGCTCTCGCGGCTGTCCCACGCTGTTTGTGAAAGTTGGACTCTATCTCGCGGCTCTGGCCCGACGTATTTATTGCCCAGGCCTTGTCGCAGATTGGAGGGATCGACGTATGGATTTCCCAGATCGTCGAAAGCCTCAGATGTTTCCTCTTGATCTTCGATGGCATAAATCTGATGATACTTTGTACTCAGATCTATATTGGGTTTGGTGGCATCATCGTTTAGATTGATGAAGACCTTGCCCACTGTGATAGATTTGTCGATGAAGTCATAGCTGTCGACATCGTTTGAGCCATCGCTTATATATGAGTCCGCAGATGACTCAAACGACATGTCGTTGAAGATCTTGGCGAGTTTCTCTCTTGTTCTGGTGCTGATGTAGCGTGTCGCCGAAGTTTCTTCTTCTCCTGACTCGGTTGACGACGCATAGCTTGAAAAATCGGAATCGACCTTCGACGATCCCGACGAAATCGGAACCTCGACACGATACGATCCTTCCTTCTCGACGCGAAAGTGAAACCTTCCGAACGTCATCTCCATGGGCTCCGCCAGATACGCATATGCATCCAAACGGGAGGGTGGGTGAGGAACAAAATCGACAAGACCAGCAGCGATCTGTTTACCTCGATCCATTGTGTTGCTTGCAGTTGATGATGTCGAAGATCTTGAACGTGCCATCGAGATCAGATCCTTACGCCTCTAATTCCCACAGACGGCGCCAATTGACAAGGTGTCAACTTGTCAATGCCTATGGATTGTAGGCTAGGGTTTAGTTAGAAGTAGAGGGCAAGTAGATCTCGAAGGTTTCAGCCGAAAAGTACTCGACGATTATGAAAATTAGGGTTTGCAGATAATGATTCGATTCCCTCTTCGTCCCTCGACTCCCCCTTTATATAGGAGGTGGAGCCGAGGGATTCGTGCTATACAAGTTACATAGTCCGGAACGGTTTCTAACTCATCCCGCCAGATTACAAATAACACTTCCTATTACAACTCTTGACTTTCCTTGATATATCTTGGGCTCCCGAATCTTCTTATTCTTCGGGTAGTGGGCCTTCAGTAAACCCCGGGTACTTGATAATATTAATTGTACTACTAATAAAAATGGGATTGGAGAGTTCTTGACTTTATCTATGTGTCCCATATCTCTTGAGATTGATCAACTACCTTGTTATATTATTAATAAAAGAAAGTTTGAAAGTTTTAATTCCACTATTCTTGAACTTGATAAAAATTATATGTTTGTGGATCATGAAAAGTATGCTGCATGTGATAGTTATATTGTTGAGTTTGTTCATGAAGCTACTGAAAATTATTATGAGAGAGGAAAATATGGTTGTAGAAATTTGCATGGTACTAAAACACCTCTCTATATGCTTAAAATCTCGAAGTTATTCCTGTTTTATCTTCTTATGCTTGTCACTTTGTTCTTCATGAATTTATTTGTGTACAAGATTCCTTTGCATAGGAAGCATGTTAGACTTAAATGTGTTTTGGATTTGCCTCTTGATGCTCTCTTTTGCATCAAATACTATTTCTTGCGAGTGCATCATTAAAACTGCTGAGCCCATCTTAATGGCTATAAAGAAAGCAACTTCTTGGGAGATAACCCATGTGTTATTTTGCTACAGTACTTTATTTTATATTTGTGTCTTGGAAGTTGTTTACTACTGTAGCAACCTCTACTTATCTTAGTTTTGTGTTTTGTTGTGCCAAGTGAAGCCTCTAATCGAAGGTTGATACTAGATTTGGATTTCTGTGCAGAAACAGATTTCTATCTGTCACGAATCTGGGCTGTTTTCTCTGTAGGAAAATCAGAAAAATATGCCAATTTACGTGCGTGTTCCTCAGATATGTACGCAACTTTCATTAGTTTTGAGTTTTCTGATTTGAGCAACGGAAGTATTTTATTAAAATTCGTCTTTACTGGCTGTTCTGTTTTGGCAGATTCTGTCTCTGTTTTTTGCATTGTCTCTTGTGGACTTTAAGCGAGCTTTTCTAGACGTAGAGGGCTGTAGCTAATGTTTTATTGAGTTCTTGCAATGTGCCACTACAGGACCAAGGTGGATTCAAAATTTTTGAGTACTAACCCCTCTAATGAAGTTTATGAGAAGTTTGTTGTGAAGGAAGTTTTCAAGGGTCAAGAGAGGAGGATGATATATGATCAAGAAGAGTGAAAAGTCTAAGCTTGGGGATGCCCCCGTGGTTCATCCCTGCATATTTCAAGAAGACTCAAGCGTCTAAGCTTGGGGATGCCCAAGGCATCCCCTTCTTCATCAACTTATCAGGTTCCTCCCCTGAAACTATATTTTTATTCGGTCACATCATATGTGTTTTACTTGGAGCGTCTGTTTGCTTTTATTTTCATTTTGTTTGTGTTTGAATAAATTCGGATCCTAGCAATCCTTGTTTGGGAGAGATACACGCTCCGCTTTTTCATATGAACACTTGTTCTTCGTTTTACTTTTAATGTTCAATGATAAAAGTTGGAAGCTACAATACTTATCTTTATTTGGTTGGAAGCAGAAAATGCCTCATATGTCTTGGATAATTTGATACTTGGCAATTGTTTTGAGCTCTCAAGTAGATCATAAGTTTTTGCATGTAGTTTAAACCTATTAGTGGAGAACTACCGTAAAGCTTGTTAAAATTGGTTTGCATAATTGATCTCTCTTAAGGTCTAGATATTTTCTGGTAAAAGTATTTGAGCAACAAGGAAGACAGTATAGAGTATTATAATGCTTGCGATATGTTCTTATGTAAGTTTTGTTGTACCGGTTCATACTTGTGTTTGCTTCAAACAACCTTGCTAGCCTAAACCTTGTATCGAGAGGGTATACTTCTCATGCATCCAAAATACTTGAGCCAACCACTATGCCATTTGTGTCCACCATACCTACCTACTATATGGTATTTCCTGCCATTCCAAAGTAAATTGCTTGAGTGCTACCTTTAAACAATTCAAAATGCACCTCTGATTTGTGTCAATGTTTTATAGCTCATGAGGAAGTATGTGGTGTTTATCTTTCATTCTTGTTGGGAAACTTTCACCAATGGACTAGTGGCTTCATCCGCTTATCCAATAATTTTGCAAAAAGAGCTGGCAATGGGATTCCCAGTCCCAAATTAATTAAACTAAATAGACACTCCTCCATGGTATGTGATTGTTGGACGGCACCTGAAGGATTCGGTTAGCCATGGCTTGTGTAAGCAAAGGATGGGAGGAGTGTCATCATAATAAAACTAAAATAAAAAGGCACTCCTTCATGGTATGAGATTGTTGGCAGGCACCCGAGGATTCGGTTAGCCATGGTTTGTGAAAGAAAGGTTGGAAGGAGTGCCACCCAAAAATAAAATAAAATGGGAGCCGCTCTTTGAAGGTTTGTCTGGCAAGGGGGTTAGAGTGCCTACTACCATTCGTTGACAACAACAAACACCTCTCAAAATTTTACTTTTATACTCTCTTGATGTTTTCAAAACCAAAGCTCTAGCACAAATATAGCAATCAATGCTTCCCTCTGCGAAGGGCCATTCTTTTACTTTATGTTGAGTCAGTTTACCTACTTCCTTCCACCTTAGAAGCAAACACTTGTGTTAACTGTGCATTGATTCTTACATACTTGCTTATTTGCATTCATCATATTACTTTATGTTGACAATATCCATGAGATAAGCATGTTGAAAGTTGAAAGCAACCGCTGAAACTTATATCTTCCTTTGTGTTGCTTCGATGCCTTTACTTTGAATTTATTGCTTTATGAGTTAACTCTTGTGCAAGACTTTTGATGCTTGTCTTGAAAGTATTATTCATGAAAAGTTTTGCTATATGTTATCTATTTGTTAGCAACTATAGATCATTGCCTTGAGTCACTTCATTCATTTCATATGCTTTGTAATAGTATGATCAAGGTTATGTAAGTAGCATGTCACTACAGAAATTATTCTTTTTATCGTTTACCTGCTCGGGACGAGCAGGAACTAAGCTTGGGGATGCTGATACGTCCCCGACGTATCCATAATTTCTGTCGTTCCATGCTTGTTTTATGACAACACTTACATGTTTTGCTTGCACTTTATAATGTTTTTTATGCGTTTTCCGGAACTAACCTATTAACAAGATGCCACAGTGCCAGTTCCTGTTTTCTGCTGTTTTTGGTTCCAGAAAGGCTGTTCGGGCAATATTCTCGGAATTGGACGAAATCAACGCCAAACCTCCTATTTTTCCCGGAAGGCTCCAGAACACCGAAGAAGAGTCGGAGAGGGGCCAGGGGGCCACCACACCACAAGGCGGCGCGGCCAAGCCTGGGCCCGCGCCAGCCTAGGGTGAGGTGCCCCCAGGTGCCCCCCTGCGCCGCCTCTTCGCCTATAAAATCCCTTTCGACCTAAAAACACCGCACCAATTGACGAAACTCCAGAAAGACTCCAGGGGCGCCGCCGCCATCGCGAAACTCCAAATTGGGGGACAGAAGTCTCTGTCCCGGCACCCTGCCGGGACGGGGAAGTGCCCCCGGAAGCCATCTCCATCAACGCCACTGCCTCCATCATGCTCCGTGAGTAGTTCCCCCATGGACTACGGGTTCTAGCAGTAGCTATGTCGGTATACTCTCCCCCATGTACTTCAATACAATGGTCTCATGAGCTGCCTTACATGATTGAGATTCATCTGATGTAATCGGTGTTGTGTTTGTTGGGATCCGATGGATGATACATTATGATTAGTCTATCTATAAAGTTTGTGAAGTTATTGTTGCTGCAATCTTGTTATGCTTAATGCTTGTCATTAGGGCCCGAGTGGCATGATCTTAGATTTGAGCTCTATACTTATTGCTTAGATTGTATCTACAAGTTGTATGCACATGTCACTGTCCGGAACCAAAGGCCCCGAAGTGACAGAAATCGGGACAACCGGAGGGGATGGCGGTGATGTGAGGGACACATGTTTTCACGGAGTGTTAATGCTTTGCTCCGGTACTCTATTAAAAGGAGTACCTTAATATCCAGTAGTTTCCCTTGAGGCCCGGCTGCCACCGGCTGGTAGGACAAAAGATGTTGTGCAAGTTTCTCATTGCGAGCACGTACGACTATAATTGGAAAACATGCCTACATGATTAATAAGCCTGATGTTCTATCTTAATGCTTTATCAATCCTATCAATTGCCCAACTGTAATTTGTTCACCCAACACTTGTCACTTATTGGAGAGTTACCACTAGTGTAGATCGCTGGGAACCCCGGTCCATCTCTCATCATAATATACTTGTTCTCTATGTCATTGGAAGTAGTATCAACTATTTTCCGGTGCCATTGCTCCCATATTGCTATTACTGCTGCTGTATTCTTTGTTACTACTGCTCTCATATTACTGCTACTTTCACATCACCCCTGTTGCTAGTGCTTTTCCAGGTGCAGCTGAATTGACAACTCAGTTGTTAAGGCTTATAAGTATTCTTTACCTCCCCTTGTGTCGAATCAATAAATTTGGGTTATACTACCCTCGAAGACTATCGCGATCCCCTATACTTGTGGGTCATCATCGCCCCACTTCGTTTCCTCTCCGGACTTCTGGAAGCTTCGTGGAAAAATAAGATCCTGGGCGTTGATTTCGTCCAATTCCGAGAATATTTCCTTACTAGGATTTCTGAAACCAAAAACAGCAGAAAAAACAAAGAATCGGCTCTTTGGCATCTCGTTAATAGGTTAGTGCCGGAAAATGCATAAATATGACATAAAGTATGTATAAAACATGTAGGTATTGTCATAAAACAAGCATGGAATATAAGAAATTATCGATACGTTGGAGACGTATCAGCATCCCCAAGCTTAGTTCCTACTCGTCCCGAGTAGGTAAACGATAACAAAGATAATTTCTGAAGTGACATGCCATCATAATCTTGATCAATACTATTGTAAGCACATGTAATGAATGCAGCGATCCGAAGCAATGGTAAAGACAATGGTTAAACAATTGAATCATATAGCAAAGAATTTTCATGAATAGTACTTTCAAGACAAGCATCAATAAGTCTTGCATAAGAGTTAACTCATAAAGTAATAAATTCATAGTAAAGGCATTGAAGCAACACAAAGGAAGATTAAGTTTCAGCAGTTGCTTTCAACTTGTAACATGTATATCTCATGGATAGTTGTCAACATAAAGTAATATGATGAATGCAAATATGCAAGTATGTGAGAATCAATGCACAGTTAACACAAGTGTTTGCTTCTTGAGATGGAAGGAAGTAGGTAAACTGACTCAACATAAAAGTAGAAGAAAGGCCCTTCGAAGAGGGAAGCATGGATTGCTATATTTGTGCTAGAGCTTTTATTTTGAAAACAAGAAACAATTTTGTCAACGGTAGTAATAAAGCATATGTATTATGTAAATTATATCCTACAAGTTGCAAGCCTCATGCATAGTATACCAATAGTGCCCGCACCTTGTCCTAATTGGCTCGGATTACCTGGATTATCACCGCAATACATATGTTTTAACCAAGTATCACAAAGGGGTACCTCTATGCCGCCTGTACAAAGGTCTAAGGAGAAAGCTCGCATTGGATTTCTCGCTTTTGATTATTCTCAACTTAGACATCCATACCGGGACAACATAGACAACAGATAATGGACTCCTCTTTAATGCTTAAGCATTCAACAACAATTAATATTCTCATAAGAGATTGAGGTTTGTTGTCAAAAACTGAAACTTCCACCATGAATCATGGCTTTAGTTAGCGGCCCAATGTTCTTCTCTAACAATATGCATGCTCAAACCATTCAACTCATGGTAAATCGCCCTTACTTCAGACAAGACGAACATGCATAGCAACTCACATGATATTCAACAAAGAGTAGTTGATGGCGTCCCCAGGAACATGTCGCTCAACAAGCAACTTAATAAGAGATAAGATGCATAAGTACATATTCAATACCACAATAGTTTTTAGGCTATTTGTCCCATGAGCTATATATTGTAAAGATAAAGAATGGAAATTTTAAAGGTAGCACTCAAGCAATTTACTTTGGAATGGCGGAGAAATACCATGTAGTAGGTAGGTATGGTGGACACAAATGGCTTAGTGTTTGGCTCAAGGATTTTGGATGCATGAGAAGTATTCCCTCTCAATACAAGGCTTAGGCTAGCAAGGTTATTTGAAACAAACACAAGTATGAACCAGTACAGCAAAACTCACATAAAAGACATATTGTAAGTATTATAAGACTCTACACCGTCTTCCTTGTTGTTCGACCCTTACTAGAAAATATCTAGACCTTAGAGAGACCAATCATGCAAACCAAATTTTAGCAAGCTCTATGTATTTCTTCATTAATAGGTGCAAAGTATATGATGCAAGAGCTTAAACATGAACACAACAATTGCCAAGTATCACATTATTCAAGATATTATACCAATTACCATATGTAGCATTTCCCGTTTCCAACCATATAACAATTTAACGAAGCAGTTTCAACCTTCGCCATGAATATTATGAGTAAAGCCTAAGGACATATTTGTCCATATGCAACAGCGGAGCGTGTCTCTCTCCCACACGATGAATGCTAAGATCCAAATTTGTTCAAACAAAACAAAAACAAAAGCATACAGACGCTCCAAGTAAAGCACATAAGATGTGATGGAATAAAAATATAGTTTCACTAGAGGAACCTGATAATGTTGTCGATAAAGAAGGGGATACCTTGGGCATCCCCAAGCTTAGACGCTTGAGTCTTCTTGAAATATGCAGGGGTGAACCACCGGGGCATCCCCAAGCTTAGAGCTTTCACTCTCCTTGATCATATTGTATCACCCTCCTCTCTTGATCCTTGAAAACTTCCTCCACACCAAACTCAAAACAACTCATTAGAGGGTTAGTGCATAATCAAAATTCACATGTTCAGAGGTGACATAATCATTCTTAACACTTCTGGACATTGCACAAAGCTACTGAAAGTTAATGGAATAGAAAAATCCATCAAGCATAGCAAAACAAGCAATGCGAAATAAAAGGCAGAATCTGTCAAAACAGAACAGTCCGTAAAGACGAATTTCTAAGAGGCACCAGACTTGCTCAAATGAAAATGCTCAAATTGAATTAAAGTTGCGTACATATCTGGGGATCACTCACGTAAATTGGCAGAATTTTCTGAGTTACCTACAGAGAATTCAGCCCAGATTCGTGACAGCAAGAAATCTGTTTCTGCGCAGTAATCCAAATCTAGTATGAACCTTACTATCAAAGACTTTACTTGGCACAACAATGCAACAAAACTAAGATAAGGAGAGGCTGCTACAGCAGTAACAACTTCCAAGACTCAAATATAAAACAAAAGTGCAGTAGTAAACTCATGGGTTGTCTCCCATAAGCGCTTTTCTTTAACGCCTTTCAGCTAGGCGCAGAAAGTGTGTATCAAGTATTATCAAGAGATGAAGCATCAACATCATAATTTGTTCTAATGATAGAATCAAAAGGTAACTTCATTCTCTTTCTAGGGAAGTGTTCCATACCTTTCTTGAGAGGAAATTGATATTTAATATTACCTTCCTTCATATCAATAATAGCACCAACAGTTGGAAGAAAAGGTCTTCCCAATATAATGGGACAAGATGCATTGCATTCAATATCCAAGACAACAAAATCAACGGGGACAAGGTTATTGTTAATCGTAATGCGAACATTATCAACCCTCCCCAAAGGTTTCTTTGTATAATTATCAGCAAGATTAACATCCAAATAACAATTTTTCAATGGTGGCAAGTCAAGCATGTTATAGATTTTTCTAGGCATAACGGAAATACTTGCACCAAGATCACATAAAGCATTACAATCAAAGTCATTGACCTTCATCTTAATGATGGGCTCCCAACCATCCTCTAACTTCCTAGGAATAGAAGCTGCACGATTTAATTTCTCTTCTCTAGCTTTTATGAGAACATTTGTAATATGTTTTGTAAAGGCCAAATTTATAGCACTAGCATTAGGACTTTTAGCAAGTTTTTGTAAGAACTTTATAACTTCAGAGATGTAACAATCATCAAAATCCAAACCATTATAATCTAAAGCAATGGGATCATTGTCCCCAATGTTGGAAAAAATTTCAGCAGTTTTATCACAGCGATTTCAGCGGATTTAATGATTCCAAGCTTTTTCACGCTTTGCATTAGTAGTAGAAACATTGACAACACCAATTATTTTACCATTAATAGTAGGAGGTGCAGAAACATGTGGAGCATTAGCATTACTAGTGGTGGTAATAGTCCAAACTTTAGCTATATTATCTTCTTTAGCATTTTCTTCTTTTTCCCACCTAGCACGCAATTCGGCCATCAATCTTATATTCTCATTAATTCGAACTTGGATGGCGTTTGCAGTAGCAAATGACTTAATATCATTATTTTCATTAGGCATAACTTTCGATTTCAAAAGATCAACATCAGAAGCAAGACTATCGACTTTAGAAGCAAGTATATCAATTTTCCCAAGCTTTTCTTCAACAGATTTGTTAAAAGCAGTTTGTGTACTAATAAATTCTTTAAGCATGGCTTCAAGTCCAGGGGGTGTATTCCTATTATTGTTGTAAGAATTCCCATAAGAATTACTATAACCGTTACCATTATTATAAGGATATGGCCTATAGTTGTTACTAGAATTGTTCCGATAAGCATTGTTGTTGAAATTATTATTTTTAATGAAGTTCACATCAACATGTTCTTCTTGGGCAATCAATGAAGCTAACGGAACATTATTAGGATCAACATTAGTCCTACCATTTACAAGCATAGACATAATAGCATCAATCTTATCACTCAAGGAAGAGGTTTCTTCGACAGAATTTACCTTCTTACCTTATGGAGCTCTTTCCGTGTGCCATTCAGAGTAATTAATCATCATATTATCAAGAAGCTTTGTTGCGGCGCCTAGAGTGATGGACATAAAGGTACCTCCAGCAGCTGAATCCAATAAATTCTGCGAAGAAAAATTCAGTCCTGCATAAAAGGTTTGGATGATCATCCAAGTAGTCAGTTCATGGGTTGGGCAATTTTTAACCAAAGATTTCATTCTTTCCCATGCTTGGGCAACATGCTCATTATCCAATTGTTTAAAATTCATTATGCTACTTCTCAAAGATATAATTTTAGCAGGAGGATAATATCTACCAATAAAAGCATCCTTGCATTTAGTCCATGAATCAATACTATTCTTAGGCAGAGATAGCAACCAATCTTTAGCTCTTCCTCTTAATGAGAAAGGAAACAATTTTAACTTTATAATGTCACCATCTACATCCTTATACTTTTGCATTTTACATAGTTTAACAAAATTATTAACATGGGCAGCAGCATCATCAGAACTAACACCAGAAAATTGCTCTCTCATAACAAGATTTAGTAGAGCAGGTTTAATTTCAAAGAATTCCGCTGTAGTAGCGGGTGGAACAATAGGTGTGCATAAGAAATCATTATTATTTGTGGTTGTGAAGTCACACAACTTAGTATTTTCAGGAGTACCCATTTTAGCAACAGTAAATAAAATAAACTAGATAAAGTAAATGCAAGTAACTAATTTTTTGTGTTTTTAATATGGAGAACAAGATAGTAAATAAAGTAAAACTAGTAACTAATTTTTGTGTGTTTTGTTTCAGTGCATCAAACAAAGTAGTAAATAAAATAAAGCTAGACAAAAACAAAGTAAAGAGAATGGAGGTGGAGACTCCCCTTGCAGCGTGTCTTGATCTCCCCGGCAACGGCGCCAGAAAAAGAGCTTGATACACGTACAGCACGCGTCCGTTGGGAACCCCAAGAGGAAGGTGTGATGCGTACAGCGGCAAGTTTTCCCTCAGTAAGAAACCAAGGTTTATCGAACCAGTAGGAGCCAAGAAGCACGTTGAAGGTTGATGGCGGCGGAGTGTAGTGCGGCGCAACACCAGGGATTCCGGCGCCAATGTGGAACCTGCACAACACAACCAAATTACTTTGCTCCAACGTGACAGTGAGGTTGTCAATCTCACCGGCTTGCTGTAACAAAGGATTAGATGTATAGTGTGGATGATGATGTTTGCAGAGAACAGTAGAACGAGTATTGCGATGGGATTGTATTCGATGTAAAAGAATGGACCGGGGTCCACAGTTCACTAGTGGTGTCTCTCCAATAAGAATAAGCATGTTGGGTGAACAAATTACAGTTGGGCAATTGACAAATAAAGAGGGCATGACCATGCACATACATGTTATGATGAGTAGTGTGAGATTTAATTGGGCATTACGACAAAGTACATAGACCGCTATCCAGCATGCATCTATGCCTAAAAAGTCCACCTTCAGGTTATCATCCGAACCCCCTCCAGTATTAAGTTGCAAACAACAGACAATTGCATTAAGTATGGTGCGTAATGTAATCAATAAATATATCCTTAGACATAGCATTGATGTTTTATTCCTAGTGGCAACAACACATCCACAACCTTAGAGGTTGCTGTCACTCCCCCAGATTTAATGGAGGCATCAACCCACTATCGAGCATAAATACTCCCTCTTGGAGTTACAAGCAAAAACTTGGTCAGAGCCTCTACTAGCAACGGAGATCATGCAAGATCATAAACAACACATAGATGATAGATTGATAATCAACATAGCATAGTATTCATTATTCATCGGATCCCAACAAACGCAACATGTAGCATTACAGATAGATGATCTTGATCATGTTAGGCAGCTCACAAGATCCAACAATGATAGCACAATTAGGAGAAGACGACCATCTAGCTACTGCTATGGACCCATAGTCCAGGAGTGAACTACTCACACATCACTCCGGAGGCGACCATGGCGGTGAAGAGTCCTCCGGGAGAAGATTCCCCTCTCCGGCAGGGTGCCGGAGGCGATCTCCTGAATCCCCCGAGATGGGATTGGCGGCGGCGGCGTCTCTGGAAGGTTTTCCGTATCGTGGCTCTCGGTACTGGAGTTATTCTCGACGAAGGCTTAAGTAGGCGGAAGGGTAGGTCAGGGGGCGCCACGAGGGGCCCACACCACAGGCCGGCGCGGCCAGGGCTTGGGCCGCGCCGCCCTAGTGTGTGGCCGCCTCGTCGCCCCACTTCGTTTCCTCTCCGGACTTCTGGAAGCTTCGTGGAAAAATAAGATCCTGGGCGTTGATTTCGTCCAATTCCGAGAATATTTCCTTACTAGGATTTCTGAAACCAAAAACATCAGAAAACAACAACTGGCTCTTCGGCATCTCGTTAATAGGTTAGTGCCGGAAAATGCATAAATATGACATAAAGTATGTATAAAACATGTAGGTATCATCAATAAAGTAGTATGGAACATAAGAAATTATCGATACGTTGGAGACGTATCAACCCTAGTCTCCCAGATCGAATTGCCATGGCTTGGGAACATGCAGGGCCGAAACACAACTTGGCTGATGTCAAACACGGTTTGGGCCGAGTGATGGGCAGCCTACAGGAGTGGAGCAAAGCCAAGTTTGGAGCGGTTAATCGTGAAATGGAAAAGGCTCGTAACAGGTTAGCGGAGCTGATGAACATGAACACTGATAGGATGGAAATCAGAGCGGTCAAGGACAAAATGAATGAGCTCCTCTACCGCGAGGAGATGATGTGGATGCAAAGATCTAGAATTGACTGGTTACGAGATGGCGACCGCAACACAAGGTTTTTCCATAGTAAAGCAGTGTGGCGTGCACGCAAAAACAAAATTAAGAAGCTTCGTGATGATAATGGGGAGTGGCAAGCAAATTCTGCGGTTATGGGTCAAATGGCTAGTGACTATTTCAAGAATCTTTTTCAGGCTGAAACCTCTTTGCAAACTGCTCCCCTCTTAGAAATCTTTGCGGAAAATATTACATCGGAGATGAATGAGAAGCTGTGTATGGAGTTTTCTGATCGGGATATTTCGGATGCCCTCTTCCAGATCGGCCCTTTAAAATCTCCGAGACCAGATGGTTTTCCAGCAAGGTTTTTTCAGCGGAATTGGGGTATTCTCAAGGAGGAAATCATTGCAGCAGTTCGTGAATTCTTCTGTACAGGAGTGATGCCGGACGGAGTAAATGAGACTACCATTGTCTTAATCCCTAAAGTTGATGAACCAGAAACACTAGCACAGTTCCGACCTATCAGCCTATGTAACGTTATTTACAAAGTGGTCTCCAAATGTCTGGTAAATAGGCTTCGACCCTTGCTAGACGAGATTATATCGGAGGAACAAAGTGCCTTTGTACCTGGTCGCCTTATCACAGATAATGCCATGCTTGCCTTTGAATGCATCCACCACATCCAGCAGGAAAAGGATCCGGAAAAGAGTTACTGTGCTTATAAGTTAGACCTCTCAAAGGCCTATGATCGGGTGGATTGGGTTTTCTTGGAGCAAATGATGATCAAGTTGGGTTTTGCTCACCAGTGGGTGCAATGGATAATGGTTTGCGTCACCTCGGTGAGATACTCAGTTAAATTCAACGGAACACTTCTTGAATCTTTTGCACCGTCGCGTGGCCTTCGGCAAGGTGACCCCCTCTCCCCGTTCCTATTCCTTTTTGTGGCTGACGGTCTCTCAGCTTTGTTGAGAAAAGGGAAGGAAACAAACTTGGTTGATCCTGTCAAAGTGAGTCGCACAACCCCTGGTGTCTCTCACTTGTTATTTGCTGATGGTACATTATTATTCTTCAAAGCAGACCTACACCAAGCTCAATATGTTAACGGCATAATAGATGAATTTGCCGCTGCTACGGGGCAGCTTATTAATCGTGCTAAATGTTCAATCATGTTTGGCCCACGGTGTCCTCCAAATCTCCGCAATGAAGTCAAACAAATTCTACAAGTGCAGGGGGGTGAGTTTGAGGATAAGTACTTGGGCCTGCCCACTCCTCAAGGACGTATGCATAAAGGAAGGTTTCAAAATCTGCAGCAGCCACTTCTAAAGCGGATGATGGTATGGGGAGATGGTGTGCCATCTCAGGCGGGGAAAGAAGCTCTAATCAAGTCCATAGCTCAATCCATTCCAACATACATTATGGGTATTTTCAAATTACCGCGGTCAGTCTGTGATGATCTTACTCGCATGATCAGAAACTATTGGTGGGGATCAACGCAAGGCAAGCGCAAAACTCATTGGATATGGTGGGATAAAATCACGCTTTCAAAAGCTCAGGGCGGCCTAGGCTTCAGGAATCTCCGAGTTTTTAATCAGGCACTACTTGCACGACAAGCATGGAGGTTGATGACAAAACCGACTACTCTCTGCGCTAGAGTCCTGAGGGCCAAGTACTACCCTAATGGGGAATTGAATGACATGGTTTTCTTGGCAAACGCATCTCCATCCTGGCAGGGGGTTCAACATGGCCTTGAGCTATTGAAAAAAGGAATGTTTGGCGAGTAGGGAATGGTGAGCAGATCTGCATATGGCGTGATCCCTGGATTCCGAGACCGCAATCTTTCAGACCCTTGTCGCGACCACGGGACTGCCGTCTTCGACGGGTCTCAGCCCTTCTGGATGGGCACGGTGGTTGGAACATGGACCTTTTACATCGTCATTTTATGCAGGTTGACATTGATGCCATCCTAAAGATCAAGCTGCACCCATGTAGGACGGAGGACGTAATGGCATGGGCCCCTGCGACGAATGGCATCTTCACAGTCAAGAGCGCCTACTGGTTGGGCATGGATGACCTTCATCAGCCTTCTATAGGCGCCACGAGCAGGGCACCGAATGGCCGGAGGGCCATTTGGAAGGAACTTTGGGGGTGCCCTGCCCCCCTAAGGTACGGGTTTTCGCCTGGAAGCTCGCCACGAACTCTCTAGCTACACTGGAAAACAAAAAGAAGAGGAACTTGGAAATCTCTGACATCTGTACTATATGTGGTGTGTAATGCGAGTGCACGTTCCATACATTTTGCAGGTGTCCTATGGCGAGGAATCTCTGGCAGGCCATGGAGGAGGTTTGGCCACTACCGGACGTCAGCACACTCGCAAATACTGGTAGGGAGTGGCTCCTACACTTGCTGGACGGAAGGTCTGACACCGTACGAGTCATGATCCTGATGACTCTTTGGAGGATTTGGTATTGTCGAAACGAAGTAGTACACAACAAGCCGGCACCAACTGTTGAAGCATCAAGACGTTTCTTATGTAGCTACTTGGAATCACTTCTCACCATCAAGCAGTTTCCAAATGCTGACGCGGCGAAAGGAAAAAACAGTGGTGTCTTGGGGAAAAGAGGAACGATGGAAGAGGAGGCCAAGTGTGGAGGCAGTGAAGGCCAAGCAGCCATGGAGGAAACCTTCAGAGGGCAAGATGAAGATGAATGTTGACGGATCCTTCTGTGCAAGCTCTGAACAGGGAGGTACAGGTGCAGTACTTCGTGATGAGAAAGGATCGATCATTGTATCGGCTTGTCGCTTTCTTCAAACCTGTCGAAGCCCTCTTGAAGCTGAGCTGGAAGCTTGTCTAGATGGCATTGTTCTATCCTTGGCGTGGTCGACACAGCCATGTGTGGTAGAGAGAGATTGTGCCGAAGCTTTGAAGTTGATCAGTGTTGTAGGGGTAGATCGATCTCCTTTTACTGGGATCATCCAGGAAATAAAAGGTTTGCTAGCTAATAGTAGCACCATAGAGCTGGAAGGAGTCAGTAGAGATCAAAACTCTGTAAGCCACCTGTTGGCAAACCTAGGTCGTTCTAGTGAGAGGTCCGAAACTTGGCCTAGTTCAGGGCCGGCTGAGATCATGGCTCTCTGCCGTGAGGAGTGTAATGTGATCACTTGATTTAATAGATGTTCCCATTCGCAAAAAAATATATATGAACAATACATATACCTAGCACTGGCGCATAATTTAAGGTATGACCACTGCCAAACCTTGCTATCACCTGGCTGCGGTCCTACGCACCCACATGTTTTATACAAAAATGCTTAAATGTGCTTCTAATCTATTTCCTCTATGTCAAAATATAAGACGTTTTAGGATTGTCCCGACTAATGGGTATATAAAGATGTTAATAGCCCTGATTTGAAATTTCCAATTAGATCATGCACCGCTTCCTCACCTAGAAGCTTCTGCCTCGCTTCGTGACCACTTCATCGCCTTTGCATCCTCGACTGTTCGTTGCCCACGATCTTCTAGCTTTGCCTAGACCACCATCTCCTCATCTAGGTGCTTCTGGGCTCTCCTTCAACCAACAGGTGCTCGCCTAGGTGTTGTTGGGCTCTGCCTCGACCACCATGTGCTAGCTCAGGTCCTTGCATGACAAATACTGACTAGGAATCGCTTAAACGTCTTATATTAAGATACATAGAGAGGTGAACAAAAGCCAATCTATTTCGCACCGATTATACCATAGCTTATATCTGAGCATGCATGCATATATGTGTCCAACACATCAATATGAGTAAATTTGCCGACCCTTGCCACTCTTGTTCTTGAGATATCGTAGATCAGTTCCCGAGTTAGGATGGGCACTCTTGCAATGTGCGTCGAACTTACATCACACTCCGAACTCTTCTAAAACTTACCTAAAAGTTTTGATAAAACAATGTAAACTAAACTTGGATATATTATTTGACAAGAAGTAAGGGAAATTCATTAGAGTGAAAGTGAAAAAATTTAGACCCGTTAAGTGAACGCATCGCTAGCCGTCGTATCTTTCTAACTACAGTGGCTTGCTATTTTCAGTTGGAAAAAACTGACATGTGGCAAATTGCCGGGAACTAAGCCCAAATTCCCTGGAAACTTCCAGTGTGTGTGTCCCACGCATGCTTGCGCACGATTAGCACCCCAAAGTAAAACAAGTAAGTTTCAACCAGATATGTACCCGTGTGATTATTTTCGTGACTTGTGGATCTGTTTTTTGCTTAGATGTTAAAAATGTGCACCAAAAGTTGCCTTTATATATAGTACTACCTCTGTCCATAAATAGATGTCTGAGATTTATCTAAATCTGGATGTATCTAGATGCTATTTAGTGTCTAGATACATTCAAATTTCGACAAATCTTAGGCATCTATTTATGGACGGAGGGAGTACTATCTTTGTTTCAAAATAGTTTTCGTTCCTTTATATATACTTCATCTGTTTCATAATACTCCTTAAACACTTATTTTCAAATAGAGGGAGTATTATTTTTAATTTATCTTTTTTGAGGCAAATTTATCTGCTTGTACGTACGCGAGAGGATCAGGCTGGCGGGCCAAATATTGTGCTCCGACACCCACATAACCAAGATTGACATTTCTCAAACACCAATGTTCAGCAGCCTGCTCCACCACCACATGTATTTTTTCATATATTCCACTTGGATGGTTCTTTGTGTTTGGATTCGGCCTTAAGCGACAAATGGGCCGAAATGTTAGGAGATGCTACTCGATCCTGGCATAATGACAAAAAAAAAAAGAGCACACACGATTGTATCTAGACTAGAAGTTCCGAGCATACCAGCAATCACTAAAACGACACATACGCCTTCAGTTACGTCGTTACGGTGCTACTGTCATTGGTAACATGATAACATGCAACAACTAATACTGAACAGTCTCGAGTTAAAAGTGTAAAATCCGACAAAAGCACACCAAACTGATTGCCACAAGCATGCAACACCCCACGGACACCTGACCAAACTTGTCTTTGCTTGCAAGTTGATAACGGAATATGCTGATGACAAATCTTCGCTCCGCATTCTTTCTCCATGTGTCAATCACAAAGCACGTATCATTCCGAAGCTGACCAAGAGTCTAGCGATCGAGGTGGGAGTCAAACCACCAGGTAGTAACAAATATTGTTGTTCATGTTCAGTTGTTTGTCTCATACAAGATTGTTCATGCGGCTACCACGATGCACATAAAGTCCTAAAATGTAGAAGATTATGAGGGTTGTGGATTGTTAGATGGTTCTTGTGATAAAAGAGGGGAATTTGGAAAGCTTATTTCTTCCGTGTCTCCCTGGCCTTCCGTGCACGGCTAGAATCTCCTGATATCTTTTCCTGAGATAATTTATTTCTCCAATTTCTATCGCTAAGAAAGGGAGGAAGACACCAGAGCACACCTCAACTTGAAAATGATATTCAAAAGTTGGAAATTGGGAGCGGATACAAAAGAAGAACTGGTTGGGGACATAAAACTGAAACATTATAGTATAGCATGGTTTTCAGTTGGAGTCTTATCCTTCATTTATATATATTTATTGTGGTTTTACGTCTTCATGGGAACTTGGTGCCCCATAAGGCCAAAAGATTAAAAACACTTTTGCCTATGTACTATTTTTGGTCCCACATATGAGTAAGAGTGTAGTATTTCTTTATACACATTTCACAAGGTTACTGTCCCGCGTATGAGTATAGGTGCATTTTTCTTGTGGTTTGTACAAGGTTAATAATCCAACATTTGAGTAAGACCGGAGGAAAAGAGTAAAAAAAAAAGAAAAAATGAGACCTCGTCATCACACCTATCAAATACAAGATTCGAACAAGGGCGGGCGACGTGCGCTCCCGCACCGCAAGCCACCAGAGTGACACCCTGTTCTCCGGACGAAAAGAGTAAGCCCGTCGTTGTCTCCGAACTTTATAAATAGGTAAGACGACTAAAGGTCATGTAAATCAAGCAAAACCAAGAAATTTACATGAACGGTGGGAAAAAATATAAAACATATTTCAAACTTGTTATTAAAAAAATACAAGTAATGCTTGCAATAATGTACTTATATAATTAAATTTTCAAAATTTTAAACTACGAGTAAAAAAGGCAAAGGCTATTCACGTACGTTAATTATGAGAGTAGAGAAAACCATGATGAATTATAACCAGAAAGAAAGGGATGATTGTAGAGCAACTCTAGTGTCATAGGGGGACCATGGCCCCCTACTCTAGAATAATCCTTAAAAATATTTCTTTATTAGGCTTAAATTTAAATTGATACTCAAAATTCAATAAAATTTACATGCTTAACCTCGTCAACAGTCAACAATCTTTGTCGGGACACAAGGGTCAGGAATTCGGTAAGAAGAACAATGGGAATCTCATGCCTCTTTACGCCATGAGGGGCACCTCATGACTGGGAGAGAGGGGGTGAATGAGACGGGGGGCCACTAGGACTGAGAGACATGAGTTACCCAGGTTTAGATCCCACGACAGCGACGAGTTCCTACTTCTTGATATAATTCACTATAATGGTAACAAGTGCAAGATTACAATAGTGGCTCAATCCTCAAGTCAACTAGCCCCCTCAACAATATCCGTCAGAACCCCTAGGGTCAAGAATTCGGGGAGGTCTTAAGGACTAAGAAAGCAGGGTGTGTTCTAGTTTTGTTGCTGCAAACCTTTCCTATGTTGGAAAATTCTTTAAGAATGCTTTAGTTATTACCCTACATTCAAATATTACTCAAACTTGAAGTACAAATTATCGTTTAGCCCACTCAACTTCACCGGTGCCCTCAACGATCTTCGTCAACCTCCGCCACTAGAAATGGAGGTAGTGAAATGCTTCCATGATGGCTAGTAAATATACGAAAGATTAAGTGAGAACATTTTTTTTTTAATTTTCTTCACACATGCAAAACATATTTAGGTTTCCCTTGTGCTATATTTTTTTTGTGTTTTATAAGAAAGTTGTGCCCTGGAAATTAAAAGGAAATTATTTAAAGAATAAAAAATCGAGAATTTTAGTTGTGTGTTAACGCTTGACATAAAGGTTACGACTTCTCAATTACATATACGTGCAAACAAAAGACACGGACATACGCGGGAGCGGTGTTTTGGAACATGGGTGCATATGCTCCCTATATTTCAAAATGCATCTTACATACATTTTAAACTTTTAAAGAAATTGAAACTAAAAGTTCGCGTACATCTTCACGTGCTACATGCTCACAAAGTCGTTTCATAAAAAAATGACTTATCATGTGACGTGTGTAAAAAAGACAAAACTCAGTGCTAAAAATAATGATTTTCACAAGATAAAATTTCTCTTTTTTATATAGACCACACAAAATATGGTTTTTTCGTGAAACTTGACGAACGCACGTATATTATAGAGATGTACATGTAGAATTTTTTGTCCAATTTTTTTGACATTTTGAAATATGATTTTTTGGTAGAGGGAGTATACGCACCCGGGAGCCAAATTGAATTTCCGAACATATGCCCCCTACTTTACAAGAACACTTAGACTAATTATAGTGGGAGTAACATATGTAGTAATATAACACATCCCATGATATTTTGATGACATGACATGACAATAAATGAAGAAAGTGAGTTAGATGGTAACTAGCTAGGTTATCATAGCATCACGCACCCCAAGACAATATGCGTATACAATATAATAAATGACATAATGAATAAAATCACATACGAAGTATAAGTTACTACCCACTATGAAGGTAGTAATATAAATTAGTAATATATGCATTTTAGTAGTCTAAGATACTATCCAGTTGTCTTAAGAACACCTTTATTATTAGGCTTATTTTTCATAGGTCACTCAAACTTCAATGAGAATTTACATAGTTAGCTATTCCAACGCCTCATCAACATACTCCGTCAAGCTCCCCTAGTGCCGAGAGAACAGTAGAAAGAAGAACGCTGGGAGAGAGCTGTGAGTAAATACAACAAAGTGAGAGTGGATGGTTGGAGGAAGAAGAAGGCGGGTTGTGTTCTAGCTTCATTGCGAGTGATAGTGACAGAGCTTCCCGGCCATGCCCCCACACCCACCCCCAATAGGGAAGAATCATTCGTAATACATTTATTAATAGGGTAATTTGAACGTCTACTAAAACTTTAAGATACAAATTTTTACATGGTTTCTTTTCAGAAAAAAATTCTAACAAAAGATAAGTTGGTGAAGCGAAATTGGTGGCACGAGTGCATAAAATATTGTTTTTGTGATCAGGATGAGATAATACAAGACCTTTTCATTTCTTGTCCTTTTGCTAAGATGCTATGGCGTATTGTTCATATGGCTTTTAACATATATCCACCGTCCAACATAACTACTGTTCAAAAAATCGGCCGAGATACCGATTTATTGGCTAATTTATCGTGAATCGAGTGGTAACCGATAAGATTTTGGCATACCGGTTGATTTATCGTCGACACCGATATTTTGGCCGATTTTCAGTATGGTAGCCAATATTTCTCCCGATTTTCAATTGGAGGGCCGATATTTTGGTTGTTTTTCAATGAAATTTCGCTGAAATTCGGTCCGGCGGTCGATATTTTCGTCCTATCGTCGTGTAGAACTGTGCATTGGATCAAATTTTCCATTTTTATTGATTAAAATGGTGTTCAATGCTCCAATATTATTTTTTCGTAACATATTATAGAAAATTTAGTGCCAAAAATTAAGATTTATCAAAAAAAAAATCTATTAATCGGCCGATAAGCGATTAATCTCCATTTTTAGGCCCACCGAGAAGCTAACAATTAATGATTTCTTGAACATAACAATTTGTTTTACAATTGGTTGAATGAGATGGAAAAGAAAGAAAAGGCTCATATACGAGTGGGTGTATGTGCTTTGCTATGGGTCATTTGGCGAGTTCAAAATGGTTTTATCTTTAACAAAGCAAGCTTTTCATCATCTATGTGGTTATTTTCATGGCTATCCACTGGATCTATACGTGGTCTTATCTCTAGCCACCGGATGAGAGCCAAAGCATGGATATTGGGTGTAACCGTTTAGCATGGGATATGTACAACCGACTCGGTTAGCGGTTCGATCGAATAATTAATAACATGTTGATGCATAGGCGCGGCGTGTTATTAAAGTTTTTTAGTTGGCTCATCCATGTTTTCACACTTCCAGATCCATGAGAGATTTATATATTTTGTTGTTGCTGATACTTGGAACTGGAGTAAGACTTTAAAAAATGGTTTAATAAATGGCCGTTATGAACATATACATGTAAATTATTATGATTTTTTTTAACATTTGAAACATGCATTTTCTTAATTTCCAACACTATCTCGCGTGCACCAGCTATCTCCTGTTCTTCAGAATCAAGCTACAGAAGCTAGCACAGGTGCTCCCGCCTCGGCGAAGATTCAGCGAGGCTATTTCGAGTGGTACGACGTACTAGCACATATTAAGTGCACAGCAGCAGTGACGCATATCCTGAAGCCTGTCTGCCGCGGGACGCGCCACATCGGTCTACATTTGTTGCTTTGCCTAGCACCCAGGATGGATGGTAGGTGACAACAAGAACTAAAAATGGACCCGAGCTGCAGGGGGTTTGGTGCCGGGCGCTGGTGGAGATCCTTGAGAGCGACGGAGCAACACCGCGATCTCCTTCACGCGACCGACCCGCTGCCATGTACGAGTAACACCAAACTCCAACCGAGACGCGGCACCAACGAACCGGCCGGCCGGCCGCCGCGTGCGGTAGCTCGTCTTAAACAAGCATTTCGGTGTCGGGGATGTCGAGGGTTTGGAGGTTGTTGCCAGCTCGCGTCTCGGTCTAGCGAGCGTTGGGGGAAGACGACGATGGACGACGGACCGCGCGCTGCTGGGTGGCTGTTGACCGCCGCGCGTGCGTGCACGTAGGAACATATGCGAGCTGCCAATACGTCGGTGCCGCCGGATGCAGGTCGTGCAAGCAAGATGCATGGGTCAAAAGCAAAGCAACCTTGCAATGCCGAAAATACACAGTGGAACTTAAGTGCTCATGAATCTGATAACTTGTCGGTTTCAAAACCGTATTTTCAGCTTTTCAAAGGTGCAATTAATTTTTTCCATGTAGAGGACACAAGTATGTATATACGTTCCATATTTCGTAATCAATATTGAAAGTAGGTAGCTTAATAATAAAAATGACAAGTTCCGAATGAACGGCTTGAAGGAAACTAACTTTCCCCTCCCGAGTCCCGACTTGTCTGTAACTCAGGGATCGATGCACTTGTATCACATTCACGAGAACCTAGGTTCTGAAAATTCCCGTAATTGTAATGTCTGTTGCGTAGAAGGATTAGCTGTAAATGAATGCTTGTGTAATTCCTTTGGTCATGAATAGGTGTGCTTCTAAAGTTTGTCCTAATTAAGTCACAGTTTATAGAATTTGACCAACTTTATACTCTCGTCGTTTCAAATTTTGTAAAGTCGGACAACGGGTATATAAAAAAATGTCAACATCCATAATACCTAGAGCATATATTATTATAATATATTTTATAACGATTTTAATACGATAAATTTTGTATTGTGTACTTTGATATTTTTTCCTAAACATTTGGTTGTTTTACAAAGTTTAACTTGAACTAAAGCCCAAAAACAAAGTAAAAAAAAGGAAAAAACAGGAAACAAAGCAGCATTTATGACAATAAAATAATTTTGAGAGATTCTTCTTGAAGTTTTGCATCATGATTCCTTAAGGCTAGTCATAGTGTTAGTATCATAACTAGTATCGTGCACATTGGTCCCACAAAAATGCTGATGTGATAGCTAATTAAAGAGGAGAGAGAAGATTAGAGTAACATAGGTAGATACTGTATCATAGCGCGTGTCACGAGAAAAGTTAATGCCAAACAAATCTTGTGCACAAATTTGCATTGAGATTCTAAAAAACAATAAATATAGTGTGACTATGATACTACTTCATGATACTAACCACTATAGAGATAGTATACACAAGTATCATATGCATGATACTACTATACTACCACTATGACCAGCCTAAGAGCATCTCCAGCCGCGTCCCCCAAAGGGATTTGGGGCGCGCCGGACAAAAAATTCGTTCCAGCCGCGTCCCCCAAAGCCCATTTTTGTCCGGCGCGGCCCGATACGGTGTCCGGCGCCCCGAGCCCGTCCCCGTCCCACAGGGGACGCACCGGGGACGCCGGACACAATGAAAAGCGAGTCGGGCTCCCACATGTCGGCGACTATTTGCATAAACCGTTGGTTCGCGCCTCTTTTCTCGTCGCTCCTTCCTTCCCGCGTCTCCCACCCCACCGCCGCCGCTAGATTTCCCGGCCGTTTGGGCGTCTGATCTCTGCTGAGAGTCGGCACCGTTGTCGCGGCTGGGGCTCCCGCCGGTCGTCCCAGAACGCGCCGTCAAATCCGCCCCACCTCCGCGCACAGAAGGTGCTCGACGACTTGCCAGGTAGGCGCGATTGGCCGCTGTTTGTTGCGTCGTCTGTCTCGGCGCAATTTTAACCATTGATTTTGCTTTAGCCATGGACAACGATGATGAGATGGTTGCCCTGCTGCTGGAGGACGAGCAAGCCTTCGACGACGACCTGCGGGAGCATTTGCTGATCATCACGTCCCTCCAGGACATGCTTGACGCTGAGGCGGAGAAGAGGAAGAGGCCGCGCCGCGGAGGATCAAGGCCGGGAAGAAGGAAGTCGAAGCCCCGGCAGAGGATGGAGGGGCATGCCATGCTGCACAACGACTATTTCGCCGACGACGCAACACATGCCGACAATTTTCGGCGCCGGTACAGGATGAGCAAGGGGTTGTTCATGAATATCCTCCACGGCGTTCGAGAGTTCGACCCCTACTTCAAGCTCAAGCTCGACGCTGTAGGCGTTCTCGGGTTCTCGTCGATTCAGAAGTGCACCGCCGCCATGAGGATGCTTGCATACGGAGCACCTGCAGATACACAGGACGACTACCTTCGCATGACTGAGTCTACTGCCATTGAGTGCATGTACAAGTTTTGCCGAGCTGTGGTGGGAAAGTTTGGCAAATACTATTTGAGAGGGCCAACTGAGGAAGAGACTGCAATGATCATGGCACAAAATGCTGCCACAGGATTTCCTGGAATGCTTGGAAGCATCGATTGCATGCACTGGGCATGGAAGAACTGCCCGTTTGCTTGGCAAGGTATATACAAAGGTCGTCATGGATATTGCAGTGTGGTGCTTGAAGCTGTGGCAGATTATGACCTGTGGATTTGGCATTCTTTCTTTGGCATGGCGGGATCACACAATGACATCAACATGTTGCAGCAGTCTCCGGTGTTCAGCAGACTAGTGGAAGGGCATGCTCCACCATGCAACTATGAGATTAATGGCCACGAATATACCAAAGGCTATTATCTAGCCGATGGTATATATCCAAAATGGGCCACTTTTGTCAAAACAATCTCGAATCCATCAGGTCTGAAGAATTCTCACTTTGCTACGTGACAGGAGGCTTGCAGGAAGGATGTCGAGCGGGCATTTGGTGTGCTTCAAGCACAATTTGCCATTGTCCGGTACCCTGCTCTAAGCTGGTCTCACGACCAAATGTGGGAGGTGATGCAGGCTTGTGTGATCATGCACAACATGATCATCGAGGATGACCGCAAGAATCAAGCTAGGTCACATGTTGGTCCCTATGAGTGTGAAGGCCCTCTTGCGGAGGTTGATCATGAGTTGCCTGCAGATTTTGCTGATTTTCTCGCCATGCACGCAGAGATCCGTGACAGCAATGTGCATGAGCAACTTCAAGCTGATCTCGTTGAGCATTTGCGGAGGATCAAAGGAAATACTGTGGCACCTTGATGTAGCATCTACCCCTATTTATTATATTTGTTTACTTGTTTTATTGTTGTTGTAATTTAATTTGAAAACAATCATCGTAAACATTTTTATTCATATGCTATATTTGATAAATGGTTCTGTGTTAAAAAGAAGTATTTTAAATGTTTGGGGGCGGCGTTTGGGGGACGCGGCTGGGGAGCGATGTCCCCTAAAGACGGCACGAACAAAACACGTCCCCCAAACGCTCAATCCGGCGCAGTTTGGGAGACGCTTTGGGGGACGCGGCTGAAGATGCTCTAAGACTAGAGTAACGTAGATTAGTAACAGATACTCCCTCTATACCGGTTTACTGGGCTTCTTATAAAATCAGAGATATCCCCAAAAATTAGTTTTAGTTTAGCATTAAATCAGTGATTTAATAGCCTTTGTGGCCCTCCTCCCTATAATTTCTCCCTTGAAACTCTCCATGCACCAAGCAATGCCCTATGCATGCACTTGCATGTTAATTCTTTGACCTTCCATAATTACTAGACACAATTAACAACGTTAAAAGGGGGATTCAAGGCTCAACCGGTGGAGTTTTTCCACCTATAGGAGATTACCTTGGTCACGGTGCATTTCTTAATAAGCCCAATAAACCGGTATGAAGGGAGTACATGTGTAAGGTCATATTTATTAGCTTGTAGACTTATCTTGTCTTGAGAAGTGTGATGTTACAGTAATACTAGCTAGTTACCACCTTAATTTGTTTCTTCATTTATTATCATGCCATGTCACCAGAATATCTTGAAATGTGTGATGTTACTATCTATGTTGCTCCCACTATGAGCAGTATAATTGCAATTTTTTATTTGCACATAGTCTGACTAAGAATTAACTTAGTTCTCGATTACCAAGAATTAACCATGTTCTAAGATATCTTTGTTTTGCATAACACAATACAAACAAAGACATTAACACATACGTACATACACTTATCCATATGAACATACGCACACACCCTACCCCATGAGCACATCCGTGAGTCTAAGTCCAAAACACTAATCCGACGGATCTTGAGATTGACGAAGTCACCACAGACACCTCGTGGGACTGGGACGTCACCTCCCACTGAAAAATATTCGCCCCTGAGACACCAACGTAACTCTAGGGATGTTACTGTCCTCCTAACCATACAACCATAATTTGGTTCTCTCCTAAAACATAAATTAGTAATACACTTATTAGTATGATGATCAAGATTCAGAGAGATTGCACAAATCAATTGCGTACGGTTAGTAGTGTGCACGCGGGCTCACCACATTGTAGATTGCACGATGCACCAGCCACCAGGAACAATATCAGAATCAAAACAGCCAGGAGTGACAAGTCGATCAGGCCTTCGATCGTTTTTGCACGCACCACCTGTCACGTAGGCCATCAATACAGACATAAACCACACCTGACTATAGATAAGCTCCAATTTACGTCACTGATCTTTCAGGCCAGAACTAAAACGTGGCGCAGCGCCTCACCACGCCGGCGGCCGGCCGGCGATCGAGCAGACCTAGTCCTGAAGGATACGCGTCGTACGGCCGGCCGCGGACCGGTGGTTCGGATGGACTCCGCGCCGCGAACCAACGGCCGGTGGGGCGTCGCTCGTTGCTGCGGTGCTACCTCACCACTGGTGGTTCAAAGCTGATACCGTTTTGCACCGATGACCCTGTAGTTCTGTTTATTTCGGCAAGAATTGTTTAAGACTTTGGGAGGAAGATTTTCGGTTATTTCTTAGGAAGCACTTAAAGCAAAAACATTTCTGGGCTGTGGTGAGAGACAGTTGCGGAGCCAGGATCCAGCAACGCCCCGGGCCATCCTCTTGCTACAGTAGCTACAGTGCTCGCTACAGTGCGTATTTTGCTACAGTCAAGCCTAAGTTTTCAGCCCACGCCCCAGGCCAAGGCCCGTGCAGCCTGGGGCCTGGCTCCGCCACTGGTGAGAGAGACAGTCTGAAATTGGGTATGTGTAGAATTTCCACGTTAGGCGCGTGTAGCAGGTGACGTGAGTGGGTGGTGTTGGTTATTTTGTTTAATAGTCTTGGCAACATGGCATACCCTAGAATATCTGTGTTCTCACATGGATGGAGAATTATTCCGTCCTGTCATGTGTGTTAAGCAATTGATAAATCGAAATGGACATAAGAAATCAGCCTCTTATATTTTGATTTCAGCAGCAGTGTGCATCGTAAGATGTTCATCAGCAACGTTGTGTCTTTTGGCCGTTCAGGGCTTTAATAATTTAAAGTCAATCTTAATGCCTTATGTTTTAAAACATAAATGTGCACCAACTTTCAAGTATTGCTCTATGATAATAGTAAAATTTAATACATTCCATCTCCTTTTATCGGGAAAAAACCCACAAACTTCTCGCACCTTGATTAGGATACAATGGATACCCGCCGCAGATCGTTCTCGGGGTCGGGGAGGGGAGGGGGGGGGGGGCATTCTTGCAACGGACCTAATGGTGAGTTGGGATCAATGAGTGTTGGGAACAAGTGATGATGGTGTGGCAAAAGAGTTTCTTTGATACAATATCGCACCATCCACTACATGAAGTATCCGGTTAGGGAAAATTAGGTTGCTCCCAAAACTGACTTTATTTGCTTTTTGGGGAGGGGGGGGGGGGGGTATAGTGTTGAGGGGGGCATAAAATTGTCAGTCGAAATGGAAGCACTAAACATCTTGTCAGCGATCCACGTGAGATCTATACCATAGCATATATCAGCTCAAAATTGGCTTAGTTGAAACATATCGTTTCTTGAGGTGGGATCAAAGACAACGAGACATATATAAACACACAAAAAATTCACATAAAATTATTTGAATTTTATTGTTTTATATCTAATAAAATTTGAATTTTGGTGTGCCAAGTGGAGGTTGAAGGCATATTTTTTGAAAGACTCGTTACATAACCTGCCCATCTATGAATTGTTAGCGCCCCATCTCACTCACGAATGCATATAATCTCTCTTATGTAGAAAAAGCAAGGCCAATGCGTGTTTACATGAGCAACCTAAAACTCTGGAGATGTTCCAAGACATATATGTTTTTTTCCCTTTAAGACGACGCTTTGACTAACAATTGTATTTCTAGTACGTAGTTTATGTGAGATGAAATTAATGTCACTAATTTATTTGTTCTCAAAGGTACTATCTTATGATTATGCATCACATATAGAAGCTATAAAGGGAGTAATTGTTGACCAAAAACCTGTCTGAACTAAAAAAAATCATTTAGATTAAAAAACAGTGAGCATTTCTACCTACGATCCATTACTCATTTTCAAGCAGATCGATACCATTGGGAACGAGACCCTTCTCTATTGACAACGAGTTTATACACTACTACCATCCCCACTATAAATGTTTAGAATAAAACTCATTTTTTCTGATAAAGGCAACATAATAATATGAAGCTGGTACCAAGTGTAACATGCATTTGCAACTACACAATGTAAAGAGCTTATCATGTCTTCGAGGATACACGTGCTAGTTATAACAACCAAAAGTAACAATAAACATGAACGATAGTCATGAGAAACTAATCAAAAACACGCAGAAGCCAAACCTCAAGAAACCACCGTTGTTGGCTATTACCCATACTAGAAAAAGGTTCTTCGAAGCAAGGCCTCAAATGAAGAAAAGATGTATGAGTGGTGTCACTGCTGGATCCAACCACTCAGAACAAATCATAGGTTTACACCTTGAGCCCTTGGTCCGATCAATAAAATTATAAAGGAATTATGTAGTTTTTCTTTCTCTACATTTCCCCCTTGGAGCTGTTTCGAGGTGATGGAAAGAACGACGCCATTTACTTAGGAAAGGGAAACTCTCCTACACATCTCATAGGAAAGAGAAACTCTGTTCTGGAAGCCTATAGGTTTTAACTTTACACTCCACCTGATTCCTACAATTCTTCCTATTCATTTATTTTCTGTTCCTCCATTCCAAATAAAGCCAAAAGAGGAAGTCCGAGTAATCTTCCAATAGCAATGTCTTTAGCAATAAAACAATGTGTTATGACCTCCATCGGCAAACACAACCAATTAAGAACATAGACACGATATTAAGGAGCACCACCTGAAAAGAGGTAACCTTGTGTTTACCGTCCCACTTGCTAAGCCAAAATTGGCATGCCTCCCGGCGTTGAGAATGCCAAACATGCACCGGCCGCCCACACATCATCTTGCGCATCTTGTCGAGACCACTTGGGTTTGCATGACACATTAATTGGAGCCCCTTCAAGGATCACAAAAATTCAAAGGACCATCCACCAAACCGAGGATTTTCCATGTATGACATCACCATTGTAGCATCTAATCATATGGTCAAGGGACAAAGTTATTGCTACAATGCTATCACGGACCATACGGTGAAGTTTTCCGACATAGTCGGGCAACAACAACACCCCGCAACTGCCACCGGCTACTAGGGCCTTGCCTGTCGGTGTCCTCCGACGGGAGCGAGGGGCGGATGCTCTGAGTTGGAGGAGAGGGGTGTCATGTCTGCGGGGATGTTTCATGTTTGCCAGAAGAAAGAAACAAACTGTAGTTTGTTTGAATAGTTTGGTGAGTGTTCCTTTCAAAAACATGTGGAGTACTCAATCGTTTCCTTTGCCACACCGCATTGACTAGCACAGCATATTCTTTGGCTACCAATGATGATTAGCCAAAAATACCAGGGGCTTAAATGCAAGCAGGGCTCCCCTGCCACCTTCCGACGGCGACCGCCGACTGGGCCGCCATATCCCTCCGCCAACTATTACTCCTTCCTCTTCGTCCTCTCTATCCCCCCTCTACCCTCAACAACTCCCCCTGTCTCGATTCGCGAGACGAATTCCTCCGAGGCCAAACCCAAGAACAGGGGGCAAAGCAAGGGAGGCACGGGGACTGCCTCGTGAAGTATCCGAGATACACACGCTCCCTTGTTTGGGATCCGAATCCCAATCCCGAGGTACCCATTCTGTTTTTCCTTTCTTTCGAAATTGTGTTATTCTCACGGTCCGAAGCGCTCTGTGGTATGGTGGCATATGCGGGGGCCGGGGGGGATTGCTTGGTTCTGTTTTGCTCTGCCCGGCTTGTTGCAAGAACTCGTCTCCACCTGGTTTTTCGATTCTATTTTGGTTGTTTCCTGCTGTAATTCCTGTACCATTTTGATCTTTTCGACCTTAGATTGTACTTTTATGGTTTTGTTTGTGTGTGAAATTGGGCTCTTTTGTTGTTATCGCTTTCGGTATAGCTATGTAGATCTATGATCTCCATGTGCTAATATGTAACAATTTTGGCTGCAGCCGGCGAAAACGCTAAAATTTAAGGAGTTCCTTGTGCGCGGAATTGGAATTCTGCAGACCGAACCACTTTACCTGGTGGTGCTATACCTGTTCTTGTTGGGCAATTGATCGGTTTATTACTGAGCTGCTATGAAATGAAGTGATTGGAGCCAAAACTCATCTGTAGAGCAGCATTTTGGGTCAGATAGGTGATGTGAGTTTCTGCAATGGCCCGAAGAAATGCTGGGGCAATGCAGCGAGAGGGGTCGGTTAAGGACTGGGCAGAATTCGACCCCTCGCCGTCTCCCAAGATGGCCTACTCCCAGTCCTATGTCGCACTGAGGGGGCTGCTGACTTCAGTGGTCTCGCTTGACCTTGTCATGATATCAAGTAGCCTAAAATCTGCGTGGGCAACTATATCGTCCAACAAGCATGCTAGATCCTTGGAGAGGCCAAAATCAAAGGGGATGGGCTGGAAAAAGGCCATGTTTAATATATTTGTGTTCTTCATGATTGGCGTTTTCATCGGATTCACGCCACTCTTCTCTGCTGATTTATCAAAGAAAATGCCTTCTGAAAAGGAGATGCTTCCATTCGAGGGGGATGTGATTGATAGGCGACAAATGGTAGAACGTCAGGGCACCAAGCTGGAGCCATTTGTAGCAGATGCTGAAGCTGAAGTGATCGATGAGCAACAGGCTGAGGAGAGTCCTCCAGTTCCTCCAATGTTGGATGATGAGGCCGATTTTGTTGAGGCCTCATCTATTGTACATTCTGCTAATGATTCTGACATTGTTGCGAGAAAGCTGCTACTAATTGTGACAGCAACAACAGTTCGACCACACCAGGCATATTATCTTAATCGTCTTATTCATGTCCTGAAGAGTGTACCACCTCCTCTTCTGTGGATAGTAGCAGAGTGGCCATATCAGTCCCGTGAAACAGTAGAAATTCTGAGGTCGTCTGGGATCATGTACAGACATATTGTGTGCAATAGGAATGCTACAAATATTAGGAAGATTATTGTCTGCCAGAAGAATAATGCAGTTTTCCATATAAAGAAGCACCATCTAGATGGTATAGTGCATTTTGCCGATGAGGAGAGAGCATACTCAGTTGATCTATTTGAAGAAATGCGGAAAATCAGGTGACAGTTCTGTGCTAGTTCTTGTACTGCATGTTATCACGAATCCATGATATAAACCACATACAGTTTTGACACTGTGTAACTCACTAAAAGTATAAATTATTTACCATTATGCTCACCTTTCTATTGCGAACGTGCTTGTTGACATTTTATTATCTTCTGCGGACAATGTGAACCTTTGGTCGCTATTTAGCATGATCTCAAATCTGTTGATCCCAAGAATGTTAAATGCTAGAACCTACTCTGGTAATAGTATATTTTCTTGAAGCTAATAGTACATAATCATATTGTGCTGGATGGAGTTTTTTGTGACATGCTTTCCTTCTATTTTTCCACTTTCGTCATCCTTTATTGGTAGCTTTCAATTTATTTTCTCTGGAGTGTTTCTCCATGGTGTTATAAGATGTCCCATGCAGCAAAAAGTGGACCATTTGAATCATTGTAGTGGTATTAGGACACATAGGTTCCTCCTCTAAATAACATCTTGATTGATGACTACTATACAGCCTTTCTAAAGATATCCAGTAAAGCGTCCTTCTTGTCTAGTCATAACCAACTTCTGGTGTAGGGGTGCAATTTAGTAGTGCACACTAACCTAATAATTAAAGAAATAATAAAAATCTTTGTAATAACTTCTTTATTGAAATACTGAGAAATGATTTTGGCCTGTGAGTCTTGATACGACAAAGAGTTGACAAACTCGGACTTCATTTTTAAGAGGTGCTGTGCTGAGATGCCCTAAAATGCAAAGTGATTTTGAACTTCTAATCTGCCAGCATTAGGAGTTGGTCCTGACTCAAGTTGAATTTATACTTTTGCCATTTTATTGATGGCCAATCAAGTTACCAGGAGCTATTTTTACGACTTAACTCTAGCTAGAGATAATTGGCATTGTGATGGTTCGTTATGTAATCTCAGTTAAGTGGTGGTAGCAGTGTAGAGGATGCCAAATTTCTCTATTGTAGGAATTACTTTATATATGATTTAGTTCCCTGAGACGTGTCTAATAAGGTATCATGGCGTATAGTTATGTAATCTCAGTTAAAAGGTGATAGAAGTACAGAGGATGCCAAATGTTGTTCGCTATCAGGTGAAACCAAGAGAGGTGGTAAATGTCTGCTTGAAATTTTACATCAAATCATCTATCACTGAACCCAGTAATCTGAAATGTGACCTATTCTCTGAGATCATTTCTCTCTCATTATAGCAGTTAAGATGTTCCTTATAGGTTTTTGCTATCTTCTGCAGGCGCTTTGGTACATGGCCAGTAGCAACGCATGATGGGTCCAAATATAGAGTGGCTTTAGAAGGCCCCCTTTGTCAGGGTGATCGGGTCACTGGATGGCATACAAACCAGAGGAGGGGTATACTTCGTCGATTTCCAGTTGGTTTCTCTGGATTTGCTTTTAACAGCACTATACTCTGGGATCCTAAGAGATGGAAGAGCCCCACCAGAGAGTCTATTATACTCCATTCAGGTGGCAGGGGTGGCTTACAGGTGAGGTCTTTCTTCAGTAAATTTCAAAATACCCAGGCAAATGAATTGACTTGATAATTTACCATAATTTCTGCATAGCTACCTTATTTTTACTAAAGTATCCATCACAGCATGCTATTATTTAATTTTTTGTGAATTGCCATCCTAGTTGCGGAACTGCGATATGCATATTAGTTAGGTATAATTTATTGGGGGAACCAAATGTGGTCATTGGGGATATTGTGAGAGCAAGTAGATCCAATAGCCAGATACATTGCGCTTAAGGAACTAGAAGTTACATTACTGTAGTATACAGGAGCTGTTAAGGCAATGCTTACTATAGCACATCAAGAAAGAATAGATATCAGTAGGAGACTCTCCTGCTGTAAGTTCCTAAAAAAAAAAGCATTGATATACTGAAACACTGTGCATTGCAGGAGTCAAGATTTATTGAGAGGCTTGTGGAGGACGAGAGTCAAATGGAAGGACTAGCAGACAATTGCACCCGGATTATGGCCTGGAATTTCGATTTGGAACCTCCTCAACTCAATTACCCTACTGGCTGGTTGCTGCAGAAGAACCTGGATGCTGTCGTGCCCATAACATAGCTGTCTTGCTGCCTCATCTTTTTGTTCGCTCATGCTAGTATGAGCAATGGCTTCCTGAACTTGGCAGCGTCCAGGATCATGCGAAGTTGCTCTGCAAAGATCTGGTTGAAAATAATGTCTAGTAAAAGTTGAAAGGAAGAAAGAAGCCTGACAAAGAAAACACCTCTCTCTCTCTGCTCCATTCTTTTTAAAAGTTCCTCTTTTACCCATACCCATTCGACTAGATTTAGTGCTGTACATTTATTCTTCTATGTTCGTTATTATACATGCATATATAACCTTAGATGCTAAAGATGCCTCTGTTGCAACTGTTAAAGGGCAGAGACAGATATATACTCTTGATACATGAATGATAGCAAAATCAAAATCACAGATTGGATTTGACAGTATGTGCTGTCTGTTCTTGGTTTCTGGTTCCTTCCGGTTTGTAATTCTGTTTGTTCGGCTGAATACTATCTGCATGGTTTGGTACTGGAGCATCTTGATTCACTTGTGGATTGTTAGTTATGGTCAGAGAAGGCAGAACCTCCCGGTGCAGGTTATTTGCCCAGCTGCTGAGTCAATGGTGACAATACGACGCTGACTAATAACTAACATATATTTTCATAGCTATCTTTCGTTTGAAATCCAGTAATGAGGTAGCACAAGACCAAATAGATACAACTTCCACATGTTCAGTTTCAGAGATACAGAGGTGCAGAATTGTAGTCTGACCACCACAAGTGTGGAGCCACAGAGCTGGTGTGTGCGCATCTCGCTCTGCGTGTGTGCTGGACTTTCTCTCAACGTGAGTGCTACTGTATAGGATCTAAAATTGGATGGATCGATTCTTTGCTAGCATGATGCCTTTCTTTGTGAGAATTTTTCTTGGATATTCAGATCTAAAATTGGATTGCCTTCTCTCTCTTGAAATTTTCTTCACCTTGCCATGTCTCCTTGCCGTGGTGGATGTCCTCCCGGGGCAGTTGATCCTGAAGCTCGCGGGAAAGAAACTGCCATGCGCCTCCTCTATGAACAGAGGAGAGAGAAACAAGCTTTCCAAATGTTTCTACTTCAAGATCACCCATTGTTCTTCTAAAAAAAAAGATCATCCATTGCTCCTTAAATGGTTCCTTTGCACTATTCTTGTGCGATACTGCTGATAGTTAAAGGAAACAAGTAACTCTGAAGCTAGCATCGTCAAGCTTTCCGAATGTTTGTAATTTTCATTTTTCAATACATGAACCCCTTTGAACATGACTCAATTCCGAATGAATGCTTTGCACTTTCGCTGTATAACATAAGATTGTATGTGTGACTATTGCGTCTGGTACTTGGAAGTTATAAAAACGCCGGTATCACTCTCCCTAATATGATTGATGTCTGGTTTGATAGTGGCTCGCGCAGTTTGTTGCAGCAAAATTTATCTGTTTTGTCAAGCAGAAATACTTAGTATGGTCCAACATGCATTTTTGTATTGAAATCTCACACATCAATCTATAGTACACCAAGAAGCTGCTTTGTAGCATATTAGGTGTGGCTTACACAGTTACACCAAGAACAAAAATATTTTGTGTAGACTACAATTGTCTCTTGCATGAAGGTAAAACATATGCTAACCCATGAATACACAATCCAATTGTTCACATGTGAATGAAATTAAAAATTGAGTAAACACCTTCACCGATCTGTACAATAGAAGAATATCCAACCCATCTTTATCATCCAAACTATCAAAGAAGCATCTTGCAGCTATTCCAGGATAGCCATTTCAGGAATAGTAGGTGTCAGTGTATATGCAATATCATTATTCACAGCTTTGTTTTAACAATTGGGATGTGATAATATGAAAAAAAATCAATTGTATGGAGGTTAATGAGGAAATGCTTAGAACCTTCCAAGCCTTCGTACGTCACTTCGAGTCCATCATTTAAATTGCCTGAGTGTGTGTACATGTGTAGTAAAACGTACACATCCATTTGCAATCTTATTATACAAAAAATAAAAATAATGGGAATTGTGTCATCTCTGTATAAATCATTTCATGTTTCCTTCTGTCAAACAGCAGGCAAATGGCGTTGGAGCTTTGCCAAGGCCAAATATGGCCAGTTCGCTCAAAATGGTACTTGCCCTGCCACTCACCCAGCAGGCCACGCGCTCTTCCTGGCCGCTCTCGTGTTGGCGCCTCCGGCTGTCGCCTACAGGCCGGAAGCCGCCGGCAACACGCCCGGCACCGGCACTCTCGCGGAGGCGAGGCCCACAGAAGCCACCGTCTGCACGCCTACCACGGTCAGCACGCCCGGGGAGGTGACGCCAACGGAAGCTGCCGTCTGCACGCCTGCCGCGGCCAGCACGCCCGCAGAGGCGACCATCACGGAAGCCGCCGTCTGCACTTCTACCGCGGCCAGCACGCCCGCAGAGGCGACGCGCCCGGAAGCCGCCGTCTGCACATCTACCACCAGCCCGCCCACACGGCAGCAGGGTAAGCAATCCTCTCAACATGGCCAGCTTTGCTATTTCCCCTACAAATACGAGCTTCATCATCTTTCCGAGCACGATTGGCTTCCTTCGCACCGCTCGTGCTGGGCGCATTGACCGCTTTATCAACTTGAGCATCGATCCGTGCATGGATCTTTGCGAAAAGTGTGGTGGAGCAGGTGCGCTCCACGCACCTTCTCCTTTTTTGTCTTTTTCTTTTTTCTATCTCACAAATTATACAATATTTCGATTAGATTTTTTTGCAAATCAGTCAAAAACAACAAATAGAATGGAGGAAAAATAGTTCAGAATTTTTGTGTGCAAATTTAAATTTTTAATTATTTAAAATTCAAAATAAATTCTTGAGATACATATATAGATAATGACATAAAAAATCTAAAATATTTTTCCCACATTCTAATTGTTATGTTTAAGTGATCTGCAAGTTTTTGACTTCAAAGAATATGTAGCGTGCGAGATACAAAAATAAGAAATTGTTTGAGAGGGGAATAAAAAAATTTAGCACGGATCTTGATGCAGTATACATGGTGTAGATACGGGTGCTCACCAAGCACCTGCTCTAAATGTCCACTCTTCGATCTTTCCCAAGCCTGCGTAAAACCCTACGCTCCGTGAACTCCCTGTACTGCATTAACCAACAAAAATTAGATTGATGAGATGTATTTTTCTACCAATTTCAAAGCGAGATCAAGTCCCAGAGGTAGTTCAGCATGATCCACCGGAATACACGCACTGCTGCTGCCTCCGTGCATTCCATGGTTGCGCAGGCTGGCTGGCAAGTGTAGAAGTGATTTGGTGCAACGATGAGTTGTATTGATCGTGCACAATGCACATATATAGGTACAGGGGTGTGACCGGGTCTAGTCTCCACGTGAATACAAAGTGGGAGAGACGCTACAGGTGCAACATACAAAACCCAAACCTATACGTGTACATATTCGTTCAACACCCCCCGCAGTCGAAGCGGCGCCAGTGACGCAAAGACTGGACCTGAAGCTCTCGAAAGTCGAGGTAGGAAGGCCTTTCGTCATCACATCGGCGAACTGCTGATCGGTGGGAACGTGTAGAACACGGACACGACCAAGGGCGACGTGCTCCCGGACGAAGTGAATGTCGAGCTCGATATGCTTCGTCCTGCGATGATGTACGGGATTAGCCGAGAGATACACCGCGGAGACATTGTCGCAGTAGACAATCGTGGCCTTCGGAACCTGGCAGTGTAGCTCCTGTAAAAGCTGTCGTAGCCAGGAACACTCAGCAACGGCATTAGCCACAGCCCTGTACTCAGCCTCAGCGCTCGAACGTGAAACCGTGGGTTGTCGCTTGGACGACCACGATATCAGGGAGGGACCAAGGTAGACGCAGTAGCCGGAGGTAGAGCGGCGCGTGTCAGGACACCCAGCCCAGTCGGCGTCGGAGTAGGCAACAAGGCTAGTGTCAGAAGAGGCCGTCAGTGTGAGTCTCATGGACATAGTACCACGGATGTAGCAGAGGATCCGTTTTACCAGTGCCCAATGAGTGTCACGCGGAGCGTGCATGTGAAGGCACACCTGCTGAACAGCGTACTGAAGGTCCGGCCTCGTCAAGGTGAGGTACTGAAGACCACCAACGACGGAGCGATAGAAGGCAGCATCGGACGCCGGAGAGCCCTCAACGGCGGATACCTTGGCCTTCGTGTCGACAGGCGTGGAAGCGGGCTTGCAGTTAAGCATGCCGGCGCGCTCCAGCTGCTCATGCGCATACTTCTGCTGATGCAAGAAGAAACCGGTGGCGGTGCGGACGACCTCGATGCCGAGGAAGTAGTGGAGAGCCCCCAAGTCCTTGAGGGCGAACTCAGCGCTGAGCTGAGCTGTGATCTGCTGCAGAAGAGCCGTCGAGGAAGCAGTCAGTATGATGTCGTCGACATACAGGAGGAGGTATGCGGTGGCGGCGCCCTGGTGGTACACGAACAGGGAGGCGTCAGACCGTGTAGACTGGAACCCCTGCTGCTGAAGAAAGCCAGCCATCCGCTGGTACCAAGCTCGAGGAGCCTGCTAGAGCCCATATAGAGAACGGGAGAGCAGGCACACATGGTCCAGGAAGGCGGGATCGACGAAACCAGTAGGCTGCTGACAGAACACTTGCTCGGTGAGATGCCCATGCAAGAATGCGTTGGACACATCGAGCTGGTGAACTGGCCAAGCTCGAGAGGCCGCAAGCTGAAGAACGGCGCGAATCGTGCCCGGTTTGACAACCGGGGCGAAGGTGTCGGTGAAGTCCACGCCAGCACGCTGATGAAAGCCGCGTACCACCCAGCGCGCCTTATGGCGCTCAAGAGAACCATCCGGGTGAGTCTTGTGCCGAAAGACCCATTTGCCAGAGATGACATTGGCATGCGGGGGTCGGGGCACAAGCTGCCATGTGCGGTTGCGCTGGAGAGCATCGAACTCTTCGCGCATAGCAGCAAGCCAGTGCGGATCACGAAGGGCGGCGCGGGCGGAGGAGGGCAGTGGTGATGGCACCAACGTAGAGGTAGCATACGCATACGCAGGGTCGGTGTAGCGCGGGTTCGGACGACGAGTCCGGGCATGGGTGAGCACACCGTCGAGAGTCGCAGCCGGGGCCGCAGGGGGCGCGGGCGCAGCCGGCGCCGTAGGGGGCGCGGGCGCAGCCGGCGCCGCAGGGGACGCGGGCGCAGCCGGCGCCGCAGGAGGCGCGGGCGCGGCCAGTGTCCCGACGCTGCCGTGAGGTGGAACCTGCTGAAACGGAAACACAAGCTCATCAAAGTAAACGTGTCTCGAGGTGTAAACCCGACGGGACACGGGATCATAGCACCGGTAACCTTTGGTGTTGGGGGGATAGCCAAGGAAGACACAGGGAACGGAACGTGGGGCGAGTTTATGAGGGGTAGTGGACGCGGTGCTAGGATAACAGAGACACCCGAAGGTCCGAAGACCATCGTAGGACGGTGGGACACCGAAGAGGAGCTGATGAGGAGCATAGTTCCAGCGAGGGCGACAGGGTCGGATGTTAAGAAGGAGGGTGGCGGTGGAGAGAGCGTCCGGCCAGAAGCGGGGCGGGACGTGAGAGTGGAACAGCAGTGTGCGGACGCAGTCATTAAGAGTGCGGATGACGCGTTCGGCACGGCCGTTCTGCTGAGACGTATAAGGACAAGTGAGACGGAAGACAGTGCCGTGCGACGCGAGGAGATGGCGGACAGCAGCGTTGTCAAATTCCTTTCCGTTGTCAGTCTGAAGTGTGAGAATAGGGCGACTAAACTGAGTGGCGACATAGGAGTAGAAGGTAGTGAGAGTGGCGAAGACATCAGACTTACGACGAAGGGGGAATGTCCATACGTAATGAGAGAAATCATCCAAAATGACTAAATAATATAAATAACCCGTGTTGCTGGCAACCGGGGATGTCCAAACGTCACTATGTAAAAGCTGAAACGGAAAAGTGGAAATAGTGGTAGACTCGCTAAAGGGAAGCCGGATGTGTTTGCCAAGACGACAGGCATTACAAGTATGATGTTCGGCCTTATTACAGGAGAATGAAAAAGTCTGAAGAATTTGACGCAAGACGGTGGCGTTGGGATGACCAAGACGAGCATGCCAAAGGTCGACGCTGGTGGTGAGGGCGGCTGGGCGAGGGGCGGCGGTGGAAGAGAGGTGCACCGGGTAGAGCTCGTCGGCAGGGCTATCACATCGGTGCAGAACCGTCCGAGTGCGGGCGTCCTTCACAGAAAAACCAACGGCATCAAATTTAACAGAAATAGGATTTTCTCAAGTAAGTTGGCGAACAGAAACTAGACTTTTAACTAGGTTGGGACAGACAAGGACATTAGACATCTTAATGGGAGTGGACGTGGATGGAAAAGACATACTACCGACATGTGTAATGGGAAAAGAGGAACCGTCGCCGATGGTGATACGTGTGGAGGTATGGACGGGAGTGGAAGAAGTGAGGTTACCGGGATGATTTGTCATGTGAGCAGTAGCACCCGTGTCCATGAAGTAATCACCGCCACCGCCGTAGTTGGCGGGAGAGGGCGCCGAGTGCAGCGCGGCGAGGAGAGCAGGGTCCCATGGCGGCGGCACCTGTGGAGGGTACGCGGCGGGTGGCGCGGCGACAGGCGGAGGCGCGTAGTAGCTCGGGTACGCGGCGGCGGGAGGCGGAGCGCCGAAGCCCGGGTAGGAGGCACCGTGGGGCGACGCAGCTGGCCCGGCGAAGTACGCCTGGTGAGTCGACGGAGCCGGTCCGAAGAGGCTCGGAGCGGGTGCCCGAGGCACCGGCATGGAGTATGCGTGGACCACGCCCGTCCAAGGATTGGTGCCGTACGTCCAGGGAGGGGAGGGCTGCATCGCGCGTGGAGCCTGGCCGCCCCCAGGGGCGGGCTGCTGCGGCTGCTTGCGGCCGCTACGCCGGTTGCCGCGACGACCGCCCTGCTGCGGTTGAGGGGCGGCAGGGGGGGCGGGTACCGGGGCGGTGGGAGGCGCGCCGCGGAAGACGCCGGCGGCGAGAGCCTGGTGCTGCGCACGAGTCTTCACGCCCTTCATCCGACGTTCTTCAAGCTTGAGGTAGGACACAAACTTGGAAAAGGAGGGGTCGGGCATCAGGGTGAGGTTGCTGGCCGCATTGCCGAAGTCCTCATGAAGATTGGCGATGAGGGTGCTGAGGATGAAATCATCATCAATCGGGGCGCCGATGTCGCGCAGCTCATCCGTCAACTGCTTGAGGCGACGGGTGTACTCGTCAATTGTCTGGTCGTCCTGGTGGCAGGAGGTGAACTCTTGATGCAAGAAGACGCGGCGCTGAAGCTTGTTGTCGGTGAAGAAGCCATTGAGTTTGGTCCACACGGCGGCAGCGTCGTCACCTTCCTTGAAGACGGTGAGGAACAGATCGCGCGAGATGGTGGTGAAGAACCATCGGATGAGCGTAGCGTCGATCGAGGTCCACTCGGGGTCAGCCGCCATCATGCGCGAGTCGATGGAGCCATCAACGTGATCCAGCAGGTTCTCCTCGCGGAAGAGAAGGGTGAAGTAGGTCTTCCATGGGTGGTAGGAGGAGGTGGTGGCGTCGAGGGTGACGGGGACGCGGTCGCGGATGTTGATGAGGCGGATGGTGGCGGGATCGGGGCCGGCGAAGGGGTTGGAGTAGGAGGAGGCCGACGACATGGCGTCGGGAGGCGGCGGCGCGTGGGGTAGGTCGCGCGGCGGCTTGGAGGAGGCGGCGGCCAGAGAGACCTGCGGCGACGGCGGCCTAAAGGCGGCGGCGGCAGGGAGGCGGCGGCGGGAGGGAGATGGCGGCGGCGGCCAAGAGGTGGCGGCGGCGGCTCGAAGAGGTGGCGGCGGCGGCGGCTGATACGTCTCCGACGTATCGATAATTTCTTATGTTCCATGCCACATTATTGATGTTATCTACATGTTTTATGCACACTTTATGTCATATTCGTGCATTTTCTGGAACTAACCTATTAACAAGATGCCGAAGTGCCGATTCTTTGTTTTCTGCTGTTTTTGGTTTCAGAAATCCTAGTAAGGAAATATTCTCGGAATTGGACGAAATCAAAGCCCAGGGCCTATTTTCTCACGAAGCTTCCCTAAGTCCGAAGGAGAGACGAAGAGGGGCCACGGAGGGGCCACACCATAGGGCGGCGCCCCCCCCCCCTTGGCCGCGCCGGCCTGTGGTGTGGGGCCCCCGTGCCGCCTCTTGACCTGCCCTTCCGCCTATAAAAAGTCTCCGTGACGAAACCCCGATGCACGAGAGCCACGATACGGAAAACCTTCCGAGACGCCGCCGCCGCCGATCCCATCTCGGGGGATCCAGGAGATCGCCTCCGGCACCCTGCCGGAGAGGGGAATCATCTCCCGGAGGACTCTACGCCGCCATGGTCGCCTCCGGTGTGATGTGTGAGTAGTCTACCCCTGGACTATGGGTCCATAGCAGTAGCTAGATGGTTGTCTTCTCCCCATTGTGCTATCATTGTCGGATCTTGTGAGCTGCCTAACATGATCAAGATCATCTATCTGTAATTCTATATGTTGCGTTTGTTGGGATCCGATGAATAGAGAATACTTGTTATGTTGATTATCAAAGTTATGCTATGTGTTGTTTATGATCTTGCATGCTCTCCGTTACTAGTAGATGCTCTGGCCAAGTAGATGCTTGTAACTCCAAGAGGGAGTACTTATGCTCGATAGTGGGTTCATGCCTGCATTGACACAGGACGATGTGAGAAAGTTCTAAGGTTGTGTTGTGCTGTTGCCACTAGGGATAAAACATTAGTGCTATGTTCAAGGATGTAGTCACTAGTTACATTACGCACCATACTTAATGCAATTGTCTGTTGTTAGCAACTTAATACTGGAAGGGGTTCGGATGATAACTTTGAAGGTGGACTTTTTAGGCATAGATGCGAGTTGGATGACGGTCTATGTACTTTGTCGTAATGCCCAATTAAATCTCACTATACTCATCATGATATGTATGTGCATGGTCATGCTCTCTTTATTTGTCAATTGCCCAACTGTAATTTGTTCACCCAACATGCTGTTCGTCTTATGGGAGAGACACCTCTAGTGAACTGTGGACCCCGGTCCAATTCTCTTTACTGAAATACAATCTACTGCAATACTGTTCTACTGTTTTCTGCAAACAATCATCTTCCACACAATACGGTTAACTCTTTGTTACAGCAAGCCGGTGAGATTGACAACCTCACTGTTTCGTTGGGGCAAAGTACTTTGGTTGTGTTGTGCAGGTTCCACGTTGGCTCCGGAATCACTGGTGTTGCGCCGCACTACATCCCGCCACCATCAACCTTCAACGTGCTTCTTGGCTCCTCCTGGTTCGATAAACCTTGGTTTCTTTCTGAGGGAAAACTTGCTGCTGTGCGCATCATACCTTCCTCTTGGGGTTGCCCAACGAACGTGTGAAATACACGCCATCAAGCTCTTTTTCTGGCGCCGTTGCCGGGGAGATCAAGACACGCTGCAAGGGGAGTCTCCACTTCTCAATCTCTTTACTTTGTTTTTGTCTTGCTTAGTTTTATTTACTACTTTGTTTGCTGCACTAAATCAAAATACAAAAAAATTAGTTGCTAGTTTTACTTTATTTGCTATCTTGTTTGCTATATCAAAAAAAAAACACAAAAAAATTAGTTACTTGTTTTACTTTACTTAATATCATGCATGTTTTTATTTCACTAGTTAAGCATAATGGAAAACAACAAAAATATGAGAGATCTTTATGAACTTTATCTTGAAATAGGACATGATGTGTTTGAAGAGAGAATTAAAAAACCCATGGAACTTTATATGCATGCTAATGGGAATGTTATTACTATGGATGCTTTGAACACCATTGTTTCTAATGCTATGGAAAATTCTAAGCTTGGGGAAGCTGGCTCTGATGAGCATGATCTTTTTAGTCCCCCAAGCATTGAGGAGAAAATTTTCTTTTATGATTGCAATATACCTCCTATATATGATGATAGCCACTTTGTTGAATTTGCTCCCACTATAACTAATAAAATTGATTATGCTTATGTAGAGAGTAATAATTTTATGCATGAGACTCATGATAAGAATGTTTTATGTGATAGTTATATTGTTGAGTTTGCTCATGATACTACTGAAAGTTATTATGAGAGAGGAAAATATGGTTGTAGAAATTTTCATGTTACTAAAACACCTCTCTATGTGCTGAAATTTTTGAAGCTACACCTATTCTATCTTCCTATGCTTGTTACTTTGCTCTTCATGAACTTGTTTATTTACAAGATTACTATGCATAGGAAGCATGTTAGACTTAAATGTGTTTTGAATTTGCCTCTTGATGCTCTCTTTTGCTTCAAATACTATATCTTGCGAGTGCATCATTAAAACTGCTGAGCCCATCTTAATGGCTATAAAGAAAAGAACTTCTTGGGAGATAACCCATGTGTTATTTTGCTACAGTACTTTGTTTTTATTTTGTGTCTTGGAAGTTGTTTACTACTGTAGCAACCTCTCCTTATCTTAGTTTTGTGTTTTGTTGTGCCAAGTTAAGCCGTTGATAGAAAAGTAAGTACTAGATTTGGATTACTGCGCAGTTCCAGATTTCTTTGCTGTCACGAATCTGGGTCCACCTCCCTGTAGGTAGCTCAGAAAATTAAGCCAATTTACGTGCATGATCCTCAGATATGTACGCAACTTTCATTCAATTTGAGCATTTTCATCTGAGCAAGTCTGGTGCCATTTTAAAATTCGTCAATACGAACTGTTCTGTTTTGACAGATTCTGCCTTTTATTTCGCATTGCCTCTTTTGCTATGTTGGATGAATTTCTTTGATCCACTAATGTCCAGTAGCATTATGCAATATCCAGAAGTGTTAAGAATGATTGTGTCACCTCTGAATATGTCAATTTATATTGTGCACTAACCCTCTAATGAGTTGTTTCGAGTTTGGTGTGGAGGAAGTTTTCAAGGATCAAGAGAGGAGTATGATGCAACATGATCAAGGAGAGTGAAAGCTCTAAGCTTGGGGATGCCCCGGTGGTTCACCCCTGCATATATTAAGAAGACTCAAGCGTCTAAGCTTGGGGATGCCCAAGGCATCCCCTTCTTCATCGACAACATTATCAGGTTCCTCCCCTGAAACTATATTTTTATTCCATCACATCTTATGTGCTTTTTCTTGGAGCGTCGGTTTGTTTTTGTTTTTGTTTTGTTTGAATAAAATGGATCCTAGCATTCACTTTATGGGAGAGAGACACGCTCCGCTGTAGCATATGGACAAGTATGTCCTTGGTTTCTACTCATAGTATTCATGGCGAAGTTTCTCCTTCGTTAAATTGTTATATGGTTGGAATTGGAAAATGATACATGTAGTAATTGCTATTAATGTCTTGGGTAATGTGATACTTGGCAATTGTTGTGCTCATGTTTAAGCTCTTGCATCATATGCTTTGCACCCATTAATGAAGAAATACATAGAGCATGCTAAAATTTGGTTTGCATATTTGGTTTCTCTAAGGTCTAGATAATTTCTAGTATTGAGTTTGAACAACAAGGAAGACGGTGTAGAGTTTTATAATGTTTTCAATATGTCTTTTATGTGAGTTTTGCTGCACCGGTTCATCCTTGTGTTTGTTTCAAATAAGCCTTGCTAGCCTAAACCTTGTATCGAGAGGGAATACTTCTCATGCATCCAAAATACTTGAGCCAACCACTATGCCATTTGTGTCCACCATACCTACCTACTACATGGTATTTTCCCGCCATTCCAAAGTAAATTGCTTGAGTGCTACCTTTAAAATTCCATCATTCACCTTTGCAATATATAGCTCATGGGACAAATAGCTTAAAAACTATTGTGGTATTGAATATGTAATTATGCACTTTATCTCTTATTAAGTTGCTTGTTGTGCGATAACCATGTTCACTGGGGACGCCATCAACTATTCATTGTTGAATTTCATGTGAGTTGCTATGCATGTCCGTCTTGTCTGAAGTAAGAGAGATCTACCACCATAGGGTTAAGCATGCATATGTTAGAGAAGAACATTGGGCCGCTAACTAAAGCCATGCTCCATGGTGGAAGTTTCAGTTTTGGACAACAATCCTCAAATCTCAAATGAGAAAATTATTAATTGTTGTTATATGCTTATGCATAAAAGAGGAGTCCATTATCTGTTGTCTATGTTGTCCCGGTATGGATGTCTAAGTTGAAGAATAATCAATAGCGAGAAATCCAATGCGAGCTTTCTCCTTAGACCTTTGTACAGGCGGCATAGAGGTACCCCTTTGTGACACTTGGTAAAAACAATGCATTGTGATGATCCGGTAGTCCAAGCTAATTAGGACAAGGTGCGGGCACTATTAGTACACTATGCATGAGGCTTGCAACTTATAAGATATAATTTACATGATGCATATGCTTTATTACTACCGTTGAAAAAATTGTTTCATGTTTTCAAAATCAAAGCTCTAGCACAAATATAGCAATCGATGCTTTTCCTCTATGGAGGACCATTCTTTTACTTTCAATATTGAGTCAGTTCACCTATTTCTCTCCACCTCAAGAAGCAAACACTTGTGTGAACTGTGCATTGATTCCTACATACTTGCTTATTGCACTTATTATACTACTCTATGTTGACAATATCCATGAGATATACATGTTACAAGTTGAAAGCAACCGCTGAAACTTAATCTTCTTTTGTGTTGCTTCAATATCTCTACTATGAATTATTGCTTTATGAGTTAACTCTTATGCAAGACTTATTGATGCTTGTCTTGAAGTGCTATTCATGAAAAGTCTTTGCTATATGATTCACTTGTTTACTCATGTCATATACATTGTTTTGATCGCTGCATTCACTACATATGCTTTACAAATAGTATGATCAAGATTATGATGGCATGTCACTCCAGAAATTATCTGTGTTATCATTTTACCTGCTCGGGACGAGCAGAACTAAGCTTGGGGATGCTGATACGTCTCCGACGTATCGATAATTTCTTATGTTCCATGCCACATTATTGATGTTATCTACATGTTTTATGCACACTTTATGTCATATTCATGCATTTTCTGGAACTAACCTATTAACAAGATGCCGAAGTGCCGATTCTTTGTTTTTCTGCTGTTTTTGGTTTCAGAAATCCTAGTAAGGAAATATTCTCGGAATTGGACGAAATCAAAGCCCAGGGTCCTATTTTCTCACGAAGCTTCCAGAAGTCCGAAGAGGAGACGAAGTGGGGCCACGAGGTGCCCAGACCCTAGGGCGGCGCGGCCCCCCCTTGGCCGCGCGGCCCTATGGTGTGGGGCCCTCGTGCCGCCTCCTGACCTGCCCTTCCGCCTACTTAAAGCCTCCGTTGCGAAACCCCCAGTACCGAGAGCCACGATACGGAAAACCTTCCAGAGACGCCGCCGCCGCCGATCCCATCTCGGGGGATCCAGGAGATCGCCTCCGGCACCCTATCGGAGAGGGGAATCATCTCCCGGAGGACTCTACGCCGCCATGGTCGCCTCCGGAGTGATGTGTGAGTAGTCTACCCCTGGACTATGGGTCCATAGCAGTAGCTAGATGGTTGTCTTCTCCCCATTGTGCTATCATTGTCGGATCTTGTGAGCTGCCTAACATGATCAAGATCATCTATCTGTAATTCTATATGTTGCGTTTGTTGGGATCCGATGAATAGAGAATACTTGTTATGTTGATTATCAAAGTTATGTCTATGTGTTGTTTATGATCTTGCATGCTCTCCGTTACTAGTAGATGCTCTGGCCAAGTAGATGCTTGTAACTCCAAGAGGGAGTATTTATGCTCGATAGTGGGTTCATGCCTCCATTGATATCTGGGACGATGTGAGAAAGTTCTAAGGTTGTGGATGTGCTGTTGCCACTAGGGATAAAACATTAGTGCTATGTTCAAGGATGTAGTTACTAGTTACATTACGCGCAATACTTAATGCAATTGTCTGTTGTTAGCAACTTAATACTGGAGGGGGTTCGGATGATAACCTGAAGGTGGACTTTTTAGGCATAGATGCATGCTGGATGGCGGTCTATGTACTTTGTCGTAATTCCCAATTAAATCTCACTATACTCATCATGATATGTATGTGCATGGTCATGCCCTCTTTATTTGTCAATTGCCCAACTGTAATTTGTTCACCCAACATGCTGTTTATCTTATGGGAGAGACACCTCTAGTGAACTGTGGACCCCGGTCCAATTCTCTATACTGAAATACAATCTACTGCAATACCTGTTCTACTGTTTTCTGCAAACAATCATCTTCCACACAATACGGTTAATCCTTTGTTACAGCAAGCCGGTGAGATTGACAACCTCACAGTTTCGTTGGGGCAAAGTACTTTGGTTGTGTTGTGCAGGTTCCACGTTGGCGCCGGAATCCCTGGTGTTGCGCCGCACTACATCCCGCCGCCATCAACCTTCAACGTGCTTCTTGGCTCCTCCTGGTTCGATAAACCTTGGTTTCTTTCTGAGGGAAAACTTGCTGCTGTGCGCATCATACCTTCCTCTTGGGGTTCCCAACGAACGTGTGAAATACACGCCATCAAGCTCTTTTTCTGGCGCCGTTGCCGGGGAGATCAAGACACGCTGCAAGGGGAGTCTCCACTTCTCAATATCTTTACTTTGTTTTTGTCTAGCTTAGTTTTATTTACTACTTTGTTTGCTGCACTAAATCAAAATACAAAAAAATTAGTTGCTAGTTTTACTTTATTTGCTATCTTGTTTGCTATATCAAAAACACAAAAAAATTAGTTACTTGCATTTACTTTATCTAGTTTGCTTTATTTACTGTTGCTAAAATGGCCAACCCTGAAAATACTAAGTTGTGTGACTTCACAACCACAAATAATAATGATTTCTTATGCACACTTATTGCTCCACCTGCTACTACAGCAGAATTCTTTGAAATTAAACCTGCTTTACTGAATCTTGTTATGCGAGAGCAATTTTCTGGTATTAGTTCTGATGATGCTGCTGCCCATCTTAATAATTTTGTTGAACTATGTGAAATGCAAAAATATAAAGATGTAGATGGTGATATTATTAAACTAAAATTGTTCCCTTTCTCATTAAGAGGAAGAGCTAAAGATTGGTTGCTATCTCTGCCTAAGAATAGTATTGATTCCTGGACTAAATGCAAGGATGCTTTTATTGGTAGATATTATCCCCCTGCTAAAATTATATCTTTGAGGAGTAGCATAATGAATTTTAAACAATTAGATACTGAACATGTTGCTCAAGCTTGGGAAAGAATGAAATCTCTGGTTAAAAATTGCCCAACCCATGGACTGACTACTTGGATGATCATCCAAATCTTCTATGCAGGACTAAATTTTTCTTCGCGGAACCTATTGGATTCAGCTGCTGGGGGTACCTTTATGTCCATCACTCTTGGTGAAGCAACAAAGCTTCTTGATAATATGATGATCAACTACTCTGAATGGCACACGGAAAGAGCTCCACAAGGTAAGAAGGTAAATTCTGTCGAAGAAACCTCTTCCTTGAGTGATAAGATTGATGCTATTATGTCTATGCTTGTGAATGATAGGACTAATATTGATCCTAATAATGTTCCGTTAGCTTCATTGGTTGCACAAGAAGAACATGTTGATGTAAACTTCATTAAAAATAATAATTTCAACAACAATGCTTACCGGAACAATTCTAGTAACAACTATAGGCCATATCCTTATAATAATGGCAACGGCTATGGTAATTCTTATGGGAATTCTTACAACAATAATAGGAGTTCACCCCCTGGACTTGAAGCTATGCTTAAAGAATTTATTAGTACACAAACTGCTTTTAACAAATCTGTTGAAGAAAAGCTTGGGAAAATTGATATACTTGCTTCTAAAGTCGATAGTCTTGCTGCTGATGTTGATCTCTTGAAATCGAAAGTTATGCCTAATGAAAATCATCATAACAAAATTACTACTACAGCAAATGCCATCCAAGTTAGAATTAATGAGAATATAAGATTAATGGCTGAACTGCGTGCTAGGTGGGATAGAGAAGAAAATGAAAAACTAGCTAAAGAGAAGAATGTAGCTAAAGTTTGGACTATTACCACCACTAGTAATGCTAATGCTACACATGTTGCTGCACCTCCTACTATTAATAATAAAAGAATTGGTGTTAGCAATGTTTCCACTTCTAATGCAAAGCGCGAGAAACTGCCTGAAACTGCTAAAACTGCTGAAATTGCCTGTGATAAAACTGCTGAAATTTTTTCCAACATTGGGGATGATGATCCCATTGCTTTAGATTATAATGGTTTGAATTTTGATGATTGCCACATCTCTGAAGTTATAGAGTTCTTGCAAAAAACTTGCTAAAAGTCCTAATGCTAGTGCTATAAATTTGGCTTTCACACAACATATTACAAATGCTCTCATAAAAGCTAGAGAAGAGAAACTAGAGCGCGAAGCCTCTATTCCTAGAAAGCTAGAGGATGGTTGGGAGCCCATCATTAAGATGAAGGTTAAAGATTTTGATTGTAATGCTTTATGTGATCTTGGTGCAAGTATTTCTGTTATGCCTAAGAAAATCTATAATATGCTTGACTTGCCACCGTTGAAAAATTGTTATTTGGATGTTAATCTTGCTGATCATTCTACAAAGAAAACTTTGGGGAAAGTTGATAATGTTCGCATTACCGTTAACAATAACCTTGTCCCCGTTGATTTTGTTGTCTTGGATATTGAATGCAATGCATCTTGTCCCATTATATTGGGAAGACCTTTTCTTCGAACTGTTGGTGCTATCATTGATATGAAGGAAGGTGATATAAAATATCAATTTCCTCTCAAGAAATGTATGGAACACTTCCCTAGAAAGAGAATGAAGTTACCTTTTGATTCTATTATGAGAACAAATTATGATGTTGACACTTCGTCTCTTGATAATACTTGATACACACTTTCTGCGCATAGCTGAAAGGCGTTAAAGAAAAGCGCTTATGGGAGACAACCCATGTTTTTACCTACAGTACTTTGTTTTTATTTTGTGTCTTGGAAGTTGTTTACTACTGTAGCAACCTCTCCTTATCTTAGTTTAGTGTTTTGTTGTGCCAAGTAAAGCCGTTGATAGAAAAGTTCATACTAGATTTGGATTACTGCGCAGAAACAGATTTCTTTGCTGTCACGAATCTGGGCTGTTTTCCCTGTAGGTAACTCAGAAAATTATGCCAATTTACGTGAGTGATCCTCAGATATGTACGCAACTTTCATTCAATTTGAGCATTTTCATTTGAGCAAGTCTGGTGCCTCGATAAAATTCGTCAATATGAACTGTTCTGTTTTGACAGATTCTGCCTTTTATTTCGCATTGCCTCTTTTGCTATGTTGGATGAATTTCTTTGATACATTAATGTCCAGTAGCTTTATGCAATGTCCAGAAGTGTTAAGAATGATTGTGTCACCTCTGAATATGTTAATTTTTATTGTCGCTAACCCTCTAATGAGTTGTTCTAAGTTTGGTGTGGAGGAAGTTTTCAAGGATCAAGAGAGGAGTATGATGCAACATGATCAAGGAGAGTGAAAGCTCTAAGCTTGGGGATGCCCCGGTGGTTCACCCCTGCATATATTAAGAAGACTCAAGCGTCTAAGCTTGGGGATGCCCAAGGCATCCCCTTCTTCATCGACAACATTATCAGGTTCCTCCCCTGAAACTATATTTTTATTCCATCACATCTTATGTGCTTTTCTTGGAGCGTCGGTTTGTTTTTGTTTTTTGTTTTGTTTGAATAAAATGGATCCTAGCATTCACTTTATGGGAGAGAGACACGCTCCGCTGTAGCATATGGACAAGTATGTCCTTAGTTTCTACTCATAGTATTCATGGCGAAGTTTCTTCTTCGTTAAATTGTTATATGGTTGGAATTGGAAAATGATACATGTAGTAATTGCTATTAATGTCTTGGGTAATGTGATACTTGGCAATTGTTGTGCTCATGTTTAAGCTCTTGCATCATATGCTTTGCACCCATTAATGAAGAAATACATAGAGCATGCTAAAATTTGGTTTGCATATTTGGTTTCTCTAAGGTCTAGATAATTTCTAGTATTGAGTTTGAACAACAAGGAAGACGGTGTAGAGTCTTATAATGTTTACAATATGTCTTTTATGTGAGTTTTGCTGCACCGGTTCATCCTTGTGTTTGTTTCAAATAAGCCTTGCTAGCCTAAACCTTGTATCGAGAGGGAATACTTCTCATGCATCCAAAATACTTGAGCCAACCACTATGCCATTTGTGTCCACCATACCTACCTACTACATGGTATTTTCCGCCATTCCAAAGTAAATTGCTTGAGTGCTACCTTTAAAATTCCATCATTCACCTTTGCAATATATAGCTCATGGGACAAATAGCTTAAAAAGTATTGTGGTATTGAATATGTAATTATGCACTTTATCTCTTATTAAGTTGCTTGTTGTGCGATAACCATGTTTACTGGGGACGCCATCAACTACTCTTTGTTGAATTTCATGTGAGTTGCTATGCATGTTCGTCTTGTCTGAAGTAAGAGCGATCTACCACCTTATGGTTAAGCATGCATATTGTTAGAGAAGAACATTGGGCCGCTAACTAAAGCCATGATCCATGGTGGAAGTTTCAGTTTTGGACATATATCCTCAATCTCATATGAGAAAATTATTAATTGTTGTTACATGCTTATGCATAAAAGAGGAGTCCATTATCTGTTGTCTATGTTGTCCCGGTATAGATGTCTAAGTTGAGAATAATCAATAGCGAGAAATCCAATGCGAGCTTTCTCCTTAGACCTTTGTACAGGCGGCATAGAGGTACCCCTTTGTGACACTTGGTTAAAACATGTGCATTGCGATGATCCGGTAGTCCAAGCTAATTAGGACAAGGTGCGGGCACTATTAGTATACTATGCATGAGGCTTGCAACTTGTAAGATATAATTTACATGATACATATGCTTTATTACTACCGTTGACAAAATTGTTTCATGTTTTCAAAATCAAAGCTCTAGCACAAATATAGCAATCGATGCTTTTCCTCTATGGAGGACAATTCTTTTACTTTCATTGTTGAGTCAGTTCACCTATTTCTCTCCACCTCAAGAAGCAAACACTTGTGTGAACTGTGCATTGATTCCTACATACTTGCTTATTGCACTTATTATATTACTCTATGTTGACAACATCCATGAGATATACATGTTACAAGTTGAAAGCAACCGCTGAAACTTAATCTTCCTTTGTGTTGCTTCAATGCTTTTACTTTGAATTATTGCTTTATGAGTTAACTCTTATGCAAGACTTATTGATGCTTGTCTTGAAGTGCTATTCATGAAAAGTCTTTGCTATATGATTCACTTGTTTACTCATGATATATACATTGTTTTGATCGCTGCATTCACTACATATGCTTTACAAATAGTATGATCAAGGTTATGATGGCATGTCACTCCAGAAATTATCTGTGTTATCGTTTTACCTGCTCGGGACGAGCAGAACTAAGCTTGGGGATGCTGATACGTCTCCGACGTATCGATAATTTCTTATGTTCCATGCCACATTATTGATGTTATCTACATGTTTTATGCACACTTTATGTCATATTCGTGCATTTTCTCTGGAACTAACCTATTAACAAGATGCCGAAGTGCCGATTCTTTGTTCTGCTGTTTTTGGTTTCAGAAATCCTAGTAACGAAATATTCTCGGAATTGGACGAAATCAACGCCCAGGGTCCTATTTTGCCACGAAGCTTCCAGAAGTCCGAAGAGGAGACGAAGTGGGGCCACGAGGTGCCCAGACCCTAGGGCGGCGCGGCCCCCCCCTTGGCCGCGCGGCCCTGTGGTGTGGGGCCCTCGTGCCGCCTCCTAACCTGCCCTTCCGCCTACTTAAAGCCTCCGTTGCGAAACCCCCAGTACCGAGAGCCACGATATGGAAAACCTTCCAGAGACGCCGCCGCCACCGATCCCATCTCGGGGGATCCAGGAGATCGCCTCCGGCACCCTGCCGGAGAGGGGAATCATCTCCCGGAGGACTCTACGCCGCCATGGTCGCCTCCGGAGTGATGTGTGAGTAGTCTACCCCTGGACTATGGGTCCATAGCAGTAGCTAGATGGTTGTCTTCTCCCCATTGTGCTTCATTGTCGGATCTTGTGAGCTGCCTAACATGATCAAGATCATCTATCTGTAATTCTATATGTTGCGTTTGTTGGGATCCGATGAATAGAGAATACTTGTTATGTTGATTATCAAAGTTATGTCTATGTGTTGTTTATGATCTTGCATGCTCTCCGTTACTAGTAGATGCTCTGGCCAAGTAGATGCTTGTAACTCCAAGAGGGAGTATTTATGCTCGATAGTGGGTTCATGCCTCCATTGATATCTGGGACAATGACAGAAAGTTCTAAGGTTGTGGATGTGCTGTTGCCACTAGGGATAAAACATTAGTGCTATGTTCAAGGATGTAGTTACTAGTTACATTACGCGCAATACTTAATGCAATTGTCTGTTGTTAGCAACTTAATACTGGAGGGGGTTCGGATGATAACCTGAAGGTGGACTTTTTAGGCATAGATGCATGCTGGATGGCGGTCTATGTACTTTGTCGTAATGCCCAATTAAATCTCACTATACTCATCATAATATGTATGTGCATGGTCATGCCCTCTTTATTTGTCAATTGCCCAACTGTAATTTGTTCACCCAACATGCTGTTTATCTTATGGGAGAGACACCTCTAGTGAACTGTGGACCCCGGTCCAATTCTCTATACTGAAATACAATCTACTGCAATACTTGTTCTACTATTTTCTGCAAACAATCATCTTCCACACAATACGGTTAATCCTTTGTTACAGCAAGCCGGTGAGATTGACAACCTCACTGTTTCGTTGGGGCAAAGTACTTTGGTTGTGTTGTGTAGGTTCCACGTTGGCGCCGGAATCCCTGGTGTTGCGCCGCACTACATCCCGCCGCCATCAACCTTCAACGTGCTTCTTGGCTCCTCCTGGTTCGATAAACCTTGGTTTCTTTCTGAGGGAAAACTTGCTGCTGTGCGCATCATACCTTCCTCTTGGGGTTCCCAACGAACGTGTGAGTTACACGCCATCACATAGCGCCCAGTTAGGCTGGACGCCAAGGAAGGCCTCGCAAAGAGTGATGAAAATGGAGATATGGAGGATTGAATTTGGTGTGAGGTGGTGGAGTTGCAGACCGTAGATAAAAAGCAGTCCGCGGAGAAAAGGATGAATGGGGGCGGAAAGACCGCGGATGAGGTGGTCGACAAAACTTACCCGGTACCCCATTGGAGGGGTTGGGTAGCTCTCTTCGCTGGGGAAGCACAATGCCTTGGGTTTCTTGCTGATCCCCAGCTTCTTCAGCATGTTGATGTCTTGAGTGGAAATCTTCGATCTTTCCCACTCCGCCGCCCCAAGATCCACGGCAGCCATGGAGGACTCCAGCGTGCTGTGCATTGTCAATCGACGAGGTGGCATCAACAATGGCGCAGGGTTTGCAGCTTGGAGGCGAGGAGCTTAGGTGGCTGTGGATCGCAGGAGGAAATTTGCAGATGAGAGCAGGAGGACGGCGCGAGCGGAAGTGCTCAAGGAGGAAGAAGACGATCTTATATAGGGGTGCGGTGAAACGACGAACCGTTGGATAAGGAAAATGTGTGGCAGATGATAGCCACGTGGCAACAAGGGTAAAAAAGTAATTCAGCGTTGGGGAAGTTACGGTGCGTGCGCCAGAAAAAGCGGAGGTCGTGTGTCCCCCACTTGCACGACGTGTCAAGATAGTGGATCAATTGGGCCCGCATGGCAGCGGGAGAAGACTTGTCGCAAATTTTTGACTAGCAATCGTGGCTATCGTCAGCAATAACGTCATCTTGGCAGAAGAAAAACTTCGACTCAACAGCTTCATAAAAAGCGACATGGAAAAATAATGCTAAGCCTTTGATCAATTACAAGTTTTTGATCAAATGCTCGGGGGCTACTTTGGAAAAAAGGAAAAGATCCAGAAGGACAAGATAGAAATGGCGTGAGCCTATGACCAAATACAAATATTTGTTCATAGCCTCGGGGGCTACTCCCATCGGGAGCGCTGTTCGCGCACCCGAGAAATTATAAAACTTCGAGAGATAAAAGAGAATATAGCGGCATAAGGCGTGGAGCCTACACCCAAGTACAAGTCCTTGGCTGTAGCCTCGGGGGCTACTCCCATCGGGAACGCTGCTCGCGTGCCCGATGAAATCATAAAAAAAGAAGAAAGAGAAGAGAGAAAGAAAAGAAAGAAAGAAAGAGAAAAAGAAAGATAGAAGATCAAAAAAGTATATTTCGAGTTATAACTAACTCTACATATACTCCCATCGGGAGCGCAATATAAGTCATCTTTGACTCGATAAAATGTGCCATTCCAACAGCCGAAAAAGCACTCGACAATATATTCTCAGAACGCCAAAGTTGCGATCAATTTCTGAATGCCGCAAATTTGCGAAGGTAAGACCCCAGATCCGTTCTGCTGGGCGTGGCATCGCCAAAGACTGCGCTCTGCTACTTTTATCCGTATCAACAGATACGAAGAAAAATCCTAACGGACGCGTTAGGTACCCGATAAATTTTGCTGGGACTCGACAGAATGGTAAGACCTTAAGCGGCACCTGTCGAAGTTTACACCAGTATCCCGAGGTCATGTCCAGGGACGTGATCTTGAAGTAAGGTTTTTGCGGATTGCCACTAGAGCAGTTAACTAGTACCTGATCCGTCAGATGAACTAGCCCCAATTACCGTTATCCCTGTACAATATAGAAGTTTATGAGAAGAAATATAAAAAAGTTAAAGTTGTCGAATAAAAATAAACAGTGGAGATTTTCCTTGACCCTACAATTCAAGCAAAATCTCGGGGGCTACTGACATAGGCATCCCAAATGGGCCTGCCGAAGATAGTACTCGGGGTTTATTGAAGGCCCACTACCCGAAGAATAAGAAGATTCGGAAGCCCAAGATATTATTAAGGAAAGCTAGAGTTGTAATAGAAAGTCTTATTTGTAATCTTGCGGGATGAGTTAGAAACCTTCCCGGACTTTGTAACTTGTACAGCACGAATCCCTCGGCTCCACCTCCTATATAAGGGGGAGTCGAGGGATGCAGAGAGGATCGAATCATTGTTTTACTAAACCCTAGTTTCATAATCGTCGAGTACTTTTCGGCTGAAACCTTCGAGATCTACTTGCCCTCTACTTCCAACTAAACCCTAGCCAACAATCCATAGAGTTGTATTAGGAGATAGCACTTGTAATATTGCGGGATGAGTTGGAAACCCTCCCGGACTCTGTAACTTGTGTATTACGAATCCCTCGGCTCCACCTCCTATATAAGGGGGAGCCGAGGGACAAAGAAATCATCGATTCATTGTCTCACAAACCCTAGTTTTCATATCGTCGAACACTTTTCGGCTGAAACCTTCGAGATCTACTTGCCCTCTACTTCTAACTAAAACCCTAGTCTACAACTCGTAGGCATTGACAAGTTAATCCCTTGTCAGTGTGTGCTCCAAATATAGTTATGCATACTAACAAAAAGAATCTGCGTAACATCAATTATCGAGCTTGCCCATTTCACCGAGGCCAACTTGGAACTACAAGCAATTAAGATCAACCCATCCGAACAGACCGGAACAAAGCATTAAGATCCATGAACACACATAACCCTCGAAATTACTACATCTCACCTTTGTTTTTCCCCACCTATCACTCGGGGATTCGCAAGATCAACATAATAACAAGTGATACACCTCGCAGATAAATACCAACCTCATATATATGATGAAGCAGTATAAGTTCAATACAGAAATAAAGTTACTCGGGCCCTAGTAACAAGCATTAAATATAGCAAATGTGTACCAACACTCATACAAGAATATCTTCAAGACGAACACCTAAAATATCGACATTTGCGTGGTCAATCTCATCCAAAACCCATCCACCTATAAACCTACAGAGAACTACTCACTCGTGGTGATGGGGAGTGAGTACATGATGGTTGGTGATGACGTCGGTGGCGGTGATGATGAAGAAGCCCTTGAAATCCCTCTCTCTGGGGTGGAGAGAAGGATCAATCTGGCCCCCGAAATGAAGATCGTGGTCTCGACGGTGCTCTATTTCGCGAAACGTAGTCTCCTCCTCGGGGAGTCATTTGTTAGGGTATATAAGGCACCACGCTAAAGGGGGGAGGCGAGACGATGATCGAGGGCCGAACAGCCTCTTTGTCGTTGCCTATTCAACGGTACCCCGGAGGAGGGATCCTCACGGAGGGGGGGGGGGGGAGAAGTAGGGGCCATAGGGCGGAGAGCACTCGGGACGGTGGTATGCGATTTACCCAGGTTCGGAACACCTGCTCGAGGACAGGTGTCATAGGCATACCCTTCGGGTATCCATTATTAGTATACCTAGCTCGGCCAAATATGGAGAAGGCCCAAGAAGGCAACCCGAAGAAGTAGTCGACTAGGACTCTTGTAAAACCCTAAGCTGGTTGCATATATAAAGCTAGCCAGGGCACCCGATAGAGGGGGGATAACAGATAGACAACATAGCTCCGCTAAGACGGCATCCTGTAAACATACGTATGATCATATACTAGATTGCTAGCAACACGTAGGGATCCTCCACCGAGGGGAGCCGAAGCTGGGTATATCGTGTGCCCAATCTCGCTCCCGGAATCTCCATCGTCGCTCTTCCTCGAAACCCAAATCTATAATCTGTAGGCATTGTCGAGATGATCCCTCGTCAATTGGCGCCGTCTGTGGGAATACGCGGCGACTAGATTTTGTGATCCGGACGAGATTCGTGACGTACGCGGCTGGAATTGATGTTGGACGGCTACTTGCGCACCTACCATCGCGGCAGAAGTCACGACAGTGTACGGAGTTCAACCGTTGACGCCAAGAAGAAGGAGCAACCAGCAGCCAAGCTCAGGAAGCAAGGCACCAATTGCGCAGCAAGACCCGAAGAGGAAAACCATCGGTGCAAGTTCCGACATCACGGAAACAAGCAGCAGTCGTCAATATAAATGGAATCGGCCAGCCGAAGCTTCCGCCACAGCGTGGTCCGTCCGTCGCGCCAACGTCTGTCACTGCACTGTGTCGCCGTCGCGAGCTCACCATCCGACGCAAGAAACATCAGGTGCTATATCTCCAGTTAACAAATTTTATTTCGCCAATATTTTTCGGCTCGTACTATTATTTGTGCGTAGTCTTTTTTGCACCGTAATATAACTTCATATCGGAAATAAGCTTCGACTACTTTGGTGTGTCAAACTTGTTCGCCATTACGCGTCCGTCGGCACGCACTTGGCATCGTGCGATTGTCATGCTCGGGGGCTCGCTCGCCGTGAACCCGACAACGCGCACTCGTCTCGCCCGGGGGCTCGCCCGCCGCGAACTTGACGATTCTCTCCTCCATGCCAACTACTTCCACCGTGTCGAATATTTTCGGCTAAATGCCACATGGCTCCGCTGCATCGGTTGTGTCCACTTCATCGGCTACGTCTGCCGGACGACCTACTTCCACATCGACTCCGCCGCATCCAATAATAAAGCTAAGTATTTCTCTTTCAAGAGTCAATCATTATTTACTTTCGTCGCACCCGACACTCGGGGATGCGACATTACATCGTTACCGTAAATACACTCGATTACTCGGGTTCTGCAAATGTATTTATTTTCTATGGTTATCTAGCACTGACCCGATGAACTTTCGGGTCAAGGGATTTATTTATAAGTATTCATTTTTTTAATGATTGTCAGTGGATTCATTTTCTTCGGTTTAGTGGATTTCCCTTCTTCAACTTTGGATATACCTTCTCTGGCTCAGTGGATTTACTTTCTTTGGATCAGTGGATCTATCATCTTCGGCTTACTAGATTTATTTTCTTCGGGTTATCATTGGTTTTCTCTTATACAATACTACCCGATGCGTTTCCGGGTCAATGGATTCATCTTCTATGGTTATTACCGGATTTATTTTCTCCGGATCAATGGATTCATCTTCTATGGTTATTACTGGATTTATTTTCTCCGGGTCAATGGATTCATCCTCTGTGATATCGACGGATTCATCTTTAATATATGCTTCATATTTAATGGCATAATCTTCAATGTGGATTCATCTCAAATAGTTCATCTTGGATTCACCTTCAGTACTTCATTTCTAATGACAGAATCTTCAATGGTTTAATCTTCAAATGATTTCATCTCCAATGGCGTAAGTTTTCAGTGGATTCATATTATATTATTGTAAATAGCTTCATCCTAAATGACTTCACCTTATATGATGCCGCGACTCCGTCAACTTCTTCCGACGTCATGGTTAACACTCGGGGGCTCGACAACGACTTCACCCTGGGTCACAGTTGCGACACGGCGTCTAAGCAACAATTATGACATCATATCACCCCAGCTGTGCTCGGGGGCTCGGCTACTTCTTCATCAATAATTTGGCGGCATCCACTTTCGCTATTCGGTGGTTTCTACTTCGGCTCGATTTTTTCGCTGCACTCGAAGATTCCATCGACTCAGCTGCATGACCTACCTCTGTCGACTCCGTCGTACCCAATAAGCTAAGTGTTCTTTTAATTGACACAAAGTTGATTATCATTTACTTTTGCCGCACCCGACACTCGGGGCTGTGCTGTATAAATTGACTCTACATCTTAGGTCGACAAAAGAAGAACTGCGCCTAGGAAAAACTACATTAACGAAGAACCCGACGAAAATTTCTTCTAGGAGGAACTCGATAAAAAAATCTTCAAGGAGGAACCCGACGAAAATTTCTTCAAGGAGAAACCCGACAAAAAAGGGTGGAAAAATCTTCGGGTCCATTGACTCGACATTTATTCTGATAGAGAACACTGGCGGTGTACTCGATGACAATATAGAAGAACTCAATATATTCGGATATCCCATCATGCCCGCGCTGAACAAGGCCCTAGACAACATATTCTCGGAGCGGGTCCGCCACGGTAAAACTTCGAATGTCGTGACTCGTAAAAAGATCACGAAGGTAAGACCCCAGGATCCATCCTGTGTGGCATGGCATCGCTCCCAAATGCGCTCTCCCACTCTATCCACATCAACAGATGTGAAGAAAAATCCCGGCGGACGCGCTGTGGATCCGATAATTTTGCTGGAATTCAGTTTCGGTAAGTCCTAAAGCGACACATTTTGAATTACGCCAGTATCTCGAATTCGTGTCCACGGACGCGAGTTTGAAGTAGGTTTATCTGGATTTTACACTAGAGCAATTAACTGGTACCTGATCCGTCAGATGAACTAGCCGCATTTACCAATATCCCTGTACAATATAGTTGTCGAAGAAAATATAGCATTTACTTGGACTCGAAGAATTTGAAAAATAGAGAAAGCACGGAGATTTCATTCGATTCTGCGAGTCGAATAAATATAGCGAAGTTGTTTACCCAAATTTTCGGGTTTATAAAGAAATATATCAAAATAGACAAGATAGTAAACTAGTTTACCCGACCTGAGTTTCGTGTTTTTTGTCTTGCATGTAAATATATAAAAGTTTGTAGAATCAACTCGACTATGCGAATCGAGTAGAGCCAACTCCAATCGGGAGCACACGGATTTCATTAAGTCCTCTAGCAGGAATCGATAAAAAGAGGGGTAGCGCCCAGAAGTATAGTCAAGTTCTTCATCGAGTAGTACAACTTGAGTCTATGCCCAGGTGCAAACACCTGCCCATAGACTCGGATGCTACTCTCATCGGGAGCGGTTGTCGCGCACCCGATAGAAAAATAACTTCGAGGATCGTCGACATCATCTATGCTACACATGATCTACGACATTGATCTGATATATTTCTGGATCAATGGCCTCGCCTTGTATTTCTTCGACTTCGGAGATGATTATGGTTGGAGTCTCTATGCAAGTCTTCGACCTCCCTAGACACTCGGGGGCTACTGTCATGGGCTTAACCTTTCGGTACCCATTATTTGTATACCTGACTCTATCCAATATGGAGAAGGCCCAAGAAGGCAACCCGAAGAAGTAGTCGACTAGGACTCTTGTAAAGCCCTAGGCTGGTTGCATAAATAAAGCTAGCCTGGGCACCCGATAGAGGGGGGACAACAGATAGACAACATAGCTCCGCTATGGTGGCACCCTGTAAACATACGTATGATCAAATACTAGATTGCTAGCAGCACGTAGGGATCCTCCACCGAGGGGAGGCGAAGCTGGGTATATCGTGTGCCCAATCTCGCTCCCGGAATCTCCATCGTCGCTCTTCCTTGAAACCCAAGTCTACAATCTGTAGGCATTGTCAAGATGATTCCTCATCAACAGGGCCTACTTCTGCTTGTCTGGATTATCTGAGCGCTTTCGCGTTGTTACAGTGAGTTGTGGTTGTGCCTCTAGGGCTCCCAGGATCCGGCTTATATAGGTGCCCGGATCTAGGGTTTACACGGAGAGTCCTAGCCGGAATACAAGATGCCTAACAACGGAATATACATTTCCGTGCACGTCAAGGATCCACCTAGATCTAATGTTGCTGTTATGGATCCGGATACTTCATGGGCCTCCATGGATCCGGCTACTTGCATATGTCGGTTGTGATCCGGCTCCCGTTCCTGCGCTGGACTTCATCTATCTTCTATCAACAACAATTGGGCTGCCCGGTGGGCCATACGCCACACCACCATCTGTGGGTCACCCGGGCTTGCCGGATCTAGACCATGTTGTTGGCATACCCTTAAAGTATACCCACAACACTCTGGTGGCGCGGCCAAGAAGTTGGGCCGCGCCACCTGGGCTCGTTCGAGCCTCGTGGCTATCCTCTCGTGATCCAAAGCTCCAGATGCTTCCTTTTGGTGAATAACTTTCATGGTATTTTTCCTCAATTTTATTTGCTGCGAAAACTATACAAAATAGAGACTTTGCTAAAAACAACATCAGATTCAGCAGTTTTTATCCAAATATGGTGATATTCCGGAGTAATTCATTGAGAAAAGTGCTTGAAAAAGTAGATACATTTGGGATGTATCATCTACCCCAAGCTTAGCTCATTGTTTGTCCTCAAACAACTCAAACACAGTGTAGAAGCGATAAAGACTTTGACAAGAACTTTGCTCTATGCATGCATAAACGATTTAACATGGCAAGTATTTGATACATAGCTTCACAAATAAATGACAAAGTGTTACTAAATATGCACTATGTTCATGTTCCTCTACCTATGCATGGTGTAAGAGAGGAATTATATGGCAACACTATTTGAACAAGATTACTTGGCAGTAGTGAAAAGTAAAGTTCTAGCATCGCATTCGATTGAATCATGAACAAGGTTGTTGATACCTTTCGATTCTTTCAATTGTTGACTAGTAATTCCATTATACTTGCATTACAAAACCAAATAATGGGAGCATGTCGTACACTTCCAGTCCTTTAAAATTCAAACTCTCATAGAGGACTCATCTATGAGTAAGAAGCTAGTATTTTTGGTTGACCGTGGTGGAATGACAAGGTAGGTGTTTGCTTATTAGCTTTAACACCTTATGAGTGGAAGGAGTGCATCCCTTTTTAGATTATGAGTACAAGTCAGCGGGCACCTCTTAGTTTTAGCCCTTTCTTTCTTCAAAGCTGCCAACTCATTGGGTTCTAAATCTTCTCCTTATTTCCTCACTTTTTTATTTTTTTTCCAATCTCTCATTTTTTTTCGTTCTTCTAATTTGAGGATGCTCTTTGCTGAAACTTTCACCATGATTAGGCATGGATTTTGTTAGCGATCCATTGCACTTCTCTTACAAGTATCACAATGAGGTACCTCCATGCCGCCTGTACAAAGGACCAAAGAAGATAGATATCTCTACTATAGGCCATCCATACCGGGACAACATGAACAATAGACATCCTCCTACCTCTCTGTCAATTTTTTCCCTAAATCTTTTTCTTTCTTTTCTTCTCCTTTTATTTTTCTATTTTTCTTCTCTCTCAGAAATATGGATCAATGGTGCAGGGATAAAATGAACAATATTTGGTCAATCAAATATACTATCAACCAACTTATATACAACGATGAGTTCTACCATTTAAAGGGTTGGACTATCATACAAACATCAAGCTTCGTATTTTAAAGACACATAGGAATATAATTCATCATTGAATATGTGCCAAGTCCACAATAACAGGTATGATGGGATGCATAGACTTTACTCAAGACCACTATCTCTCTAGCATTCCTCAATAATATCTCGCTTGCATCATAAATAGAGAGGAGAATACAAAGATAGTAGACATCTAATATCACTTTCTCAAGTATTGATGAAACTATGCACAAGTATTTGCTATCGTTAAATTCCATACATGAATATAGCAAAGGTTTCATACCTCTTTTATCGATCCTCACATATAGTTTCATCATCGTTGTTCTTCCTCACCCAACTAGAAATGCGCAACAAGCTCACATATGGAAGTAAAAGATTTAAATTTAGTTCACTCAAAGCATTTCATCTTATAGTAGCACCCTTGAAAATATGATGTAAATCAGTTGTACCATGTGGCTGGGATGCATATAAAAGTATAACAATTCATTTTGGACCAAAACAAAATTCAACTAGCCACTTTAGTGATGAAAAACAAAATCTGTCAATAAACTCCAGCAGCTGTGCAACCCATCTTAGCCCCACCTAAAAATCCCAGGAATTTTAGACAATTTTTGTGACATTAGAGGATGAACAGTTTTAAATTTCAGCGAAAGTTTTAGCCCAATCGGAGTTACAAGCTAGGAACTAAAAATCAAATGGTGAAGACTAGCATGCAGAAATCTGCAACTCCGTTTTCTCTTTTGAAAGCAAAACGAATATCTTTTCGTGTTTTCGAAGTTTTTGATTTGTAAACAAAACAAAGGTACAGAAATAAAGCAAAATAAACAAAAGAAATATTTTTGGTTTTTCAAGGTTTTTGTTTGAAAAGAAAGCAAAACGCAAGAAACTATAAAACAAAAATCTTTTTGGGTTTTTGGTTTTTTCGTTCGAAAGAAAACAAAATGCAAAAACTAAAAAGGAGAAATATTTTTGGATTTTTCAAAATGTGAACTAAACAAAAACTACAAAGCAACAATAATGAATAGAAACTAGCATGACAATATACAATGGAGAAAGGTGAAGGACACATACTCCTCCAAGCTTGGGGTGAAGCTAGTAGCCGGGATGGTCAGAGCCGGGCCCCCAACCGTGCGATCCATTATCGAAGAAGGGTCCTTGCTGCCCCTATTGTGAAGAGGCACCTTCATTTCCCCATTGGGAAGAAGATCCTTCCCCAGACGGGTAGTAGGGGGCAGCAGGTGTGAACCCTCAAGCATCTGGTGCAGGCGGTGCTTGCCAATCTTGCTGCGGCGGTGCTTGCCATTCTTGTTGCGGTGGCATGGGCATGTACAACTCTTGTTGCTGCGGTGGTGGCTCATGCCAATCCGCATGTGGCTGCACATGTACTTCCTCCAACTCCTCCTGATGAGGTGGCTCAGGGGCCTCCTCGGGCCATGCATCGTCCTGTGGAGTAGCGGGTGCCAACTCCCACTCATGCTCTTCTTTCGCAACAGTCCATCTATTTGTTAACCTGTCAAAATAACCAGGATGAGGAAGCATAGTGCATGCAAAAACACCTTTCTTAACCATAAATTTATATTTGTAGAAATCTGTCCACCATGGTCCAACAAGAATATCCATAGTAATCAACATTGGAGCATCCAACAAGTTAGATTCTACAATTTTAGTACCAATGTTACAGAGTTTTTGTTCTTCTTTAATGTACTCATAAACCATAGTGGCAATGGCACCAGCAAAGATTGGCTTAGTTTCATTGTGGCAAACATCATAAGACTAGGTTCGAGCAAGAACTTCTCCCAAGTTAAATGTACGAAAAGTTCCAGTTTTAGCACATTTCAATAAATAGACAATAGGTCCAGTGCAATCAGTTCTATTATTTCTAGCTAGAAATCCCCTAGCTAGGAATAAACCAAAGTACCTCAAACCTGGGTGTTGAATATGAGAAAGTTTGCTTCTATGGAGGTCATTTGTAGCACCCACACTAATGCTCCTCCAAAATATTCGGAGGTCCTCATCCGAATCACCAGGGATTTCCTCCCAACTCCCAACATTTGGAACATTAGTGGCATTACAAAACTCCTCAATAGACATAACATATCTCTTATTCTGCATGGTGAACTTAACATCAAACTTGGCGGGGATAGTCTTACCTCTCTTACCTATTCTTGTCTTGGTATGTGCAAACATGAATGTTGCCAAGAACTCCCGAGTTAGTTCGGCATATGTCTTGAATGGCCGGCTTGCAAATCCTTCTAGCCAAGTATGCTCCAAGAAGAAGGCAAAGTCTTCTTCTATATGCATTGCCCTTAGAATCTTGGGGTCTTTCCACCTAGTGGCATGAACATCAATGGCTTCCACTTGATATAGCATCATGTCCTCAATATTTTGTTCATCGTCCATATTAAGGGATACTCTTGCATTTCTTCTTGATCTAAAGCTACTAAACAAGCTCTTGCTCTTATCCATGAGGACGAATACCTACAACACTTTAACCAAAATCCACTAAAAAGTTAGATGTAGCAAGTTATATCAACTAAAAAAAATACTCATAGAGGCTCTACCAAGCAAAACTAACAATTATTTCACTCTAAATCTTGCAAATCTTGGAATCTCTCCAGCAAAATATATGACACCAAGAACAGCACCCCCCCACAAAATATGAAGCATCATATCAAAATAAAAAATGGATGGGTGGAGGAGTCACATACCGATGAGTAATTCCTCCAAAGGAATTTGCAGATGGCTACCCAAATTGATAGATCGAAGATGGGGCAACAATGGAGCAAAGGAAATTTTCTAGAAAAATACCTGGTCGTGTTTCGAGTCGAGGGGGAGCACCTGGGCCCTTGCCCCTCACCTAACTCCCTCTGTGGAGCCAAAGAGGGCAGGTGGCACGGCCAGAAAGTTGGGCAGCGCCACCCATGCTCTTTCGTCCCCTGTTTGTTGTTTTCCCTCGTTATTTTGCATGGTGGATCCTTTGTGAAGAGAAAATGATCTTTCTATTTTTTTGGTAATTTGTGGAGAACATTTTATGTGTAAAATGTTTAGAAGCTTAAAAACTGTTAAAAGCTGGTGGAAATTAAATAGAGAGATAAAATGCTAAATGGAAAATACTTGAAAGAAACTTTAATACTAATGATAAAACAAAGTACTAGGAATCATAATATTGTCATTATCAATTTAAGAATGAGGTTGATCAAGTAACATTATTACTATGACAAAGATAGAAACAATGATTCAAGGAAAACAACATGGGAAATTTCAGGGTACCTCATAATGGATTGGAATTGTTCCAACCATTAGTATTCGGTACTTTGGTTCCGGAGTAGTGATACGTCCAAAATGTATCTACTTTCCTGAACACTTTTTTGTTGTTTGCCCTCTATCTTGTGTGTTTTGAATACAACTAACGCGGACTAACGTTGTTTTCAGCAGAATTGCTCTGGTGTCGCGTTTTTGTGCAAAAATCTAACTTTTAGGAAAATTCCCGGAAAATATCGCAAAACTCATATTTCACCTGAAGACTCACGGAGCCAGAAGACGAGATGGAGGTGGGCCACGAGGGGCCCACACCTACCCTAGGCGCGAGCCAGGCCTTGGCCGTGCCTAGGGGTGGTCTGGCCACCTCAGCCACCCCCTCGACCTCTCCTTCGCACTATAAGAGGCTCCTGACCTAAAAACCGAGGGGGGTTCGATGTTTTTCCAAAAAGAGTTCCGCTGCTCCGCCGCCATTAGAAACCCCAATCAGGGGACCCGAAGTTCCGTTTTGGCACCTACTGGCGTGTAGTGTATGTGGGAGTTAGAAATCTTTATGGTGTAACTTTTCTTGATATCCCCGGCAACGGCACCAGAAATTTAGCTTGATGACGCGTAAAGCACACGCCCGTTGGGAACCCCAAGTGGAAGGTGTGATGCGTACAGCAGCAAGTTTCCCTCAGTAAGAAACCAAGGTTTATCGAACCAGTAGGAGTCAAGGATCACGTGTAGGTCGTTGGTGACGGAGTGTAGTGCGGCGCAACACCAGGGATTCCGGCGCCAACGTGGAACCTGCACAACACAATCAAGATACTTTGCCCCAACGTAACAGTGAGGTTGTCAATCTCACCGGCTTGCTGTAAACAAAGGATTAAATGTATGGTGTGGAAAATGATGTTTGTTTGCGAAGAACAGTAGAGAACAATAATTGCAGTAGATTGTATTCAGATGTAAAAGAATGGACCGGGGTCCACAGTTCACTAGTGGTGTCTCTCCAATAAGAAATAGCATGTTGGGTGAACAAATTACAGTTGGGCAATCGACAAATAAAGAGGGCATAACAATGCACATACATATCATGATGACTACTATGAGATTTAATCGGGCATTACGAAAAAGTACATAGACCGCTATCCAGCATGCATCTATGCCTAAAAAGTCCACCTTCGGGTTAGCATCCGCACCCCTTACAGTATTAAGTTGCAAACAACAGACAATTGCATTAAGTATGGTGCGTAATGTAATCAACACAAATATCCTTAGACAATGCATCGATGTTTTATCCCTAGTGGCAACAGCACATCCACAACCTTAGAACTTTCTCATCCTTGTCCCAGATTCAATGGAGGCATGAACCCACTATCGAGCATAAATACTCCCTCTTGGAGTCACAAGTATCAACTTGGCCAGAGCCTCTACTAGCAACGGAGAGCATGCAAGATCATAAACAACACATATATGATAGATTGATAATCAACTTGACATAGTATTCCATATTAATCGGATCCCAACAAACACAACATGTAGCATTACAAATAGATGATCTTGATCATGATAGGCAGCTCACAAGATCTAACATGATAGCACAATGAGGAGAAGACAACCATCTAGCTACTATTATGGACCCATAGTCCAAGGATGAACTACTCACACATCAATCCGGAGGCGATCATGGTGATGAAGAGTCCTCCGGGAGATGATTCCCCTCTCCGGCAGGGTGCCGGAGGCGATCTCCTGAATCCCCCGAGATGGGATTGGCGGCGGCTGCGTCTCTGGAAGTATTTCCGTATCGTGGCTCTCGGTAATAGGGTTTTTGCGACGGAGAGTTTAAGTAGGTGGAAGGGCAGAGTTGGAGGCGGCGCAGGGGCCCCACACCATAGGCCGGCGCGGGCCCCATGCAGGCCGCGCCGCCCTATGGTTACGGCCCCTCGTGGCCCCACTTCGTATGCTCTTCGGTCTTCTGGAAGTTCCGTGGAAAAATAAGAGCATGGGCGTTGATTTCGTCCAATTCCGAGAATATTTCCTTTGTAGGATTTCTAAAACCAAAAACAGCAGAAAACAACAACTGGCTCTTCGGCATCTCGTCAATAGGTTAGTGCCGGAAAATGCATATAAATGATATAAAGTATGTATAAAACATGTGAGTTTTGTCATAAAAGTAGCATGGAACATAAGAAATTATAGATACGTTTGAGACGTATCAAGCACCCCCAAGCTTAGTTCCTACTCGCCCTCGAGTAGGTAAACGATAACAAAGATAATTTCTGAAGTGACATGCTATCATAATCTTGATCAATACTATTGTAAAGCATATGAGATGAATGAAGTGATTCGAAGCAATGGTAAAGACAATGATTAAACAACTGAATCATATAACAAAGACTTTTCATTAATAATACTTTCAAGACAAGCATCAATAAGACTTGCATAGGAGTTAACTCATAAAGCAATAGATTCTTAGTAGAAAGCTTTGAAGCAACACAAAGGAAGATATAAGTTTCAGCGGTTGCTTTCAACTTCAACATGTATATCTCATGGATAATTGTCAACACAAAGTAATATGATGAATGCAAATAAGCAAGTATGTAGGAATCAATGCACACAGTTGACACAAGTGTTTGCTTCTAAGATAGAAAGAAGTAGGAAAACTGACTCAACATAAAGGTAAAAGAATGGCCCTTCGCAGAGGGAAGCATGGATTACTATTTTTGTGCTAGAGCGCTTTTATTTTGAAAACATAGAAACAATTTTGTCAATGGTAGTAATAATTCATATGTGTTATGCATAAGACATCCTATAAGTTGCAATCCTCATGCATAGAATACCAATAGTGCTCGCACCTTGTCCTAATTAGCTTGGACTTACATGGATTATCATTGCATAACATATGTTTCAACCAAGTGTCACAAAGGGGTACCTCTATGCCGCTTGTATAGAGGTCTAAGGAGAAAGTTCACATTGGATTTCTCGCTTTTGATTATTCTCAACTTAGACATCCATACCGGGACAACATAGAAAACAGATAATGGACTCTTCTTTAATGCATAAGCATTCAACAACAGATAATATTCTCATAAGAGATTGAGGATTGATGTCCAAACTGAAACTTCCACCATGATACATGGCTTTAGTTAGCGGCCCAATGTTCTCCTCTAACAATATGCATACTCAAACCATTTGATCATGATAAATCGCCCTTACTTCAGACAAGACGAACATGCATAGCAACTCACATGATATTCAACAAAGGTGTAATAGTTGATGGCGTCCCCGGAAACATGGTTACCGCTCAACAAGCAACTTATAAGAAATAAGATACATAAGCTACATATTCTTTACCACAATAGTTTTTAAGGCTATTTTCCCATGAGCTATATATTGCAAAGACAAGGAATGAAATTTTAAAGGTAGCACTCAAGTAATTTACTTTGGAATGGCAGAGAAATACCATGTAGTAGGTAGGTATGGTGGACACAAATGGTATAGTTTTTGGCTCAAGGTTTTGGATGCACGAGAAGAATTCCCTCTTAGTACAAGGCTTTGGGCTAGCAAGGTTGTTTGAAGCAAACACAAGTATGAACCGGTACAGCAAAACTTACATAAGAACATATTGCAAGCATTATAAGACTCTACACTGTTTTCCTTGTTGTTCAAACACCTCACCAGAAAATATCTAGACTCTAGAGAGACCAATCATGCAAACCAAATTTCAACAAGCTCTATGGTAGTTCTTCATTAATAGGTGCAAAGTACATGATGCAAGAGCTTAAACATGATCTATTTGAGCACAACAATTGCCAAGTATCAAATTATTCAAGACATTATACCAATTACCACATGAAGCATTTTCTATTTCCAACCATATAACAATGAACGAAGCAGTTTCAACCTTCACCATGAACACTAAAAGTAAAGCTAAGAACACCAGTGTTCATATGAAACAGCGGAGCGTGTCTCTCTCCCAAACAAAGAATGCTAGGATCCGATTTTATTCAAACAAAAACAAAAATTAAAACATACAGACGCTCCAAGTAAAGCACATAAGATGTGACGGAATAAAAATATAGTTTCACTAGAGGTGACCTGATAAGTTGTCGATGAAGAAGGGATGCCTTGGGCATCCCCAAGCTTAGATGCTTGAGTCTTCTTAAAATATGCAGGGATGAACCACGGGGGCATCCCCAAGCTTAGACTTTTCACTCTACTTGATCATATTGTATCATCCTCCTCTCTTGATCCTTGAAAACTTCCTCCACACCAAACTCAAAACAAACTCATTAGAGGGTTAGTGCATAATCAAAAATTCACATATTCAGAGGTGACATAATCATTCTTAACACTTCTGGACATTGCACAAAGCTACTGAAAGTTAATGGAACAAAGAAATCCATCCAACATAGCAAAACATGCAATGCGAAATAAAAGGCAGAATCTGTCAAAACAGAACAGTCCGTAAAGACGAATTTTTCTGGGGCACTTAACTTGCTCAGATGAAAAAGCTCAAATTATTGAAAGTTGCGTACATATCTGAGGATCACTCACGTAAATTGGCAGATTTTTCGGAATTATCTACAGGCGGGGCTGCTCAATTTCGTGACAGTAAGAAATCTGTTTCTACGCAGTAATCCAAATCTCGTATCAACCCTACTATCAAATACTTTACTTGGCACAACAATGCAATAAAATAAATATAAGGAGAGGTTGCTACAGTAGTAACAACTTCCAAGACTCAAATATAAAATAAAAGTGCAGAAATAAAATAATGGGTTATCTCCCATAAGCGCTTTTCTTTAACGCCTTTCAGCTAGGCGCAGAAAGTGTGAATCAAGTATTATCAAGAGATGAAGCATCAACATCATAATTTGTTCTAATAATAGAATCATAGGGTAACTTCATTCTCTTGAGAGGAAATTGATACTTAATATTCCCTTCCTTCATATCAATAATAGTACCAACAGTTCGAAGAAAAGGTCTTCCCAATATAATGGGACAAGATGCATTGCATTCAATATCCAAGACAACAAAATCAACGAGGACAAGGTTATTGTTAACCATAATGCGAACATTATCAATCCTCCCCAAAGGTTTCTTCATAGCATTATCAGCAAGATTAACATCCAAATAACAGTTTTTTCAATGGTGGCAAGTCAAGCATATCATAGATTTTCTTAGGCATAACAGAAATACTTGCACCAAGATCACATAAAGCATTACAATCAAAATCATTGACCTTCATCTTAATGATGGGCTCCCAACCATCTTCTAACTTCCTAGGAATAGAAGTTTCAAGTTTTAATTTCTCTTCTCTAGCTTTTATGAGAGCATTTGTAATATGTTTCGTAAAGGCCAAATTTATAGCACTAGCATTAGGACTTCTAGCAAGTTTTTGTAAGAACTTTATAAATTCAGAGATGTGACAATCATCAAAATCTAAACCATTATGATCTACAGCAATGGGATCATTGTTCCCAATATTTTGAAAAAATTCAGCAGTTTTATCACAAGCAGTTTCAGCAGTTTTAGCAGTTTCAGGCAGTTTTGCATGCTTTGCATTAGGAGTAGAAACATTGCTAACACCAATTATTTTACCATTGATAGTAGGAGGTTTAGCAACATGTGAAGCATCAACATTACTAGTGGTGGTAATAGTCCAAACTTTAGCTACATTATTCTCTTTAGCAAATTTTTCTTCTCTTTCCCACCTAGCATGCAATTCAGCCATCAATCTAATATTTTCATTAATTCGAACTTGGATAGCGTTTGCTGTAGAAAATGACTTAATATCTTTAGTTTCATTAGGCATAGCTTTCAATTTTAAAAGATCAACATCAGCAGCAAGACTATCAACTTTAGAAGCAAGAATATCAATTTTACCAAGCTTTTCTTCAACAGATTTGTTAAAGGCAGTTTGTGTACTAATAAATTCTTTAAGCATGGCTTCAAGACCAGGGGGTACACTCCTATTATTGTTGTAAGAATTACCATAAGAATTACCATAACCATTACTATTATTAGAAGGATATGGCCTATAGTTGTTACCAGAATTATTCCTATAAGCATTGTTGTTGAAATTATTATTTTTAATGAAGTTCACATCAACATGCTCTTCTTGAGCAACCAATGAAGCTAAAGGAACATTATTAGTATCAACATTAGATCTACCATTCACAAGCATAGATATAATAACATCAATCTTAACACTCAAGGAGGAGGTTTCTTCAACAGAATTCACCTTCTTACCTTGTGGAGCTCTTTCAGTGTGCCATTCAGAGTAATTTATCATCATATCATCAAGAAGCTTTGTTGCGGCGCCTAAGGTGATGGACATAAAAGTACATCCAGCAGCTGAATCCAATAGGTTCCGCGAAGAAAAATTCAGTCCTGCATAAAAGGTTTGGATGATCATCCAAGTAGTCAGTCCATGGGTAGGGCAATTCTTTACCAAAGATTTCATTCTTTCCCATGCTTGGGCAACATGCTCATTATCCAATTGCTTAAAATTCATTATGCTACTTTTCAAATATATAATTTTAGCAGGAGGATAATATCTACCAATGAAAGCATCCTTACATTTAGTCCATGAATCAATACTATTCTTAGGCAAAGATAGCAACCAATCTTTAGCTCTTCCTCTTAAGGAGAAAGGAAACAATTTTAATTTTATAATGTCACCATCTACATCCTTATATTTTTGCATTTCACAAAGTTCAACAAAATTATTAAGATGGGCAGCAGCATCATCAGAACTAACACCAGAAAATTGCTCTCTCATAACAAGATTCAGTAAAGCAGGTTTAATTTCATAAAATTCTGCTGTAGTAGCAGGTGGAGCAATAGGTGTGCATAGGAAATCATTATTATTTGTGCTAGTGAAGTCACACAACTTAGTATTCCCAGGAGTACCCATTTTAGCAGTAATAAAAATAAGTAAAGCAAACTAAATAAAGTAGAGTAAATGCAAGTAACTAATTTTTTTTTTATTTTTGATATAGAGAACGCAAACAAGACAGTAAAGTAAAGTAAATCAAGACAAAAACAAAGTAAAGAGATTGGATGTGAGAGACTCCCCTTGCAGCATGTCTTGATCTCCCCGGCAATGGCGCCAGAAATTTAGTTGCTGGCGTGTAGTGGACGTGGGAGTTTGAAATCTTTATGGTGTAACTTTTCTTGATATCCCCGGCAACGTCGCCAGAAATTTAGCTTGATGACGCGTAAAGCACACGCCCGTTGGGAACCCCAAGTGGAAGGTGTGATGCGTACAGCAGCAAGTTTCCCTCAGTAAGAAACCAAGGTTTATCGAACCAATAGGAGTCAAGGATCACGTGAAGGTCGTGGTGACGGAGTGTAGTGCGGCGCAACACCAGGGATTCCGGCGCCAACGTGGAACCTGCACAACACAATCAAGATACTTTGCCCTAACGTAATAGTGAGGTTGTCAATCTCACCGGCTTGCTGTAAACAAAGGATTAAATGTATGGTGTGGAAAATAATGTTTGTTTGCGAAGAACAGTAGAGAATAATAATTGCAGTAGATTGTATTCAGATGTAAAAGAATGGACCGGGGTCCACAGTTCACTAGTGGTGTCTCTCCAATAAGAAATAGCATGTTGGGTGAACAAATTACAGTTGGGCAATTGACAAATAGAGAGGGCATAACAATGCACATACATATCATGATGACTACTATGAGATTTAATTAGGGCATTACGACAAAGTACATAGACCGCTATCCAGCATGCATCTATGCCTAAAAAGTCCACCTTCGGGTTAGCATCCGCACCCCTTCCAGTATTAAGTTGCAAACAACAGACAATTGCATTAATATGGTGCGTAATGTAATCAATACTAATATCCTTAGACAAAACATCGATGTTTTATCCCTAGTGGCAACAGCACATCCACAACCTTAGAACTTTCTGTCACTGTCCTAGATTCAATGGAGGCATGAACCCACTATCGAGCATAAATACTCCCTCTTGGAGTCACAAGTATCAACTTGGCCAGAGCCTCTACTAGCAACGGAGAGCATGCAAGATCATAAACAACACATATATGATAGATTGATAATCAACTTGACATAGTATTCCATATTCATCGGATCCCAACAAACACAACATGTAGCATTACAAATAGATGATCTTGATCATGATAGGAAGCTCACAAGATCTAACATGATAGCACAATGAGGAGAAGACAACCATCTAGCTACTGTTATGGACCCATAGTCCAAGGATGAACTGCTCACACATCAATCCGGATGCAATCATGGTGATGAAGAGTCCTCCGGGAGATGATTCCCCTCTCCGGCAGGGTGCCGGAGGCGATCTCCTGAATCCCCCGAGATGGGATTGGCGGCGGCTGCGTCTCTGGAAGTATTTCCGTATCGTGGCTCTCGGTAATAGGGTTTTCGCGATGGAGAGTTTAAGTAGGTGGAAGGGCAGAGTTGGAGGCGGCGCAGGGGCCCCACACCATAGGCCGGCGCGGGCCCCATGTAGGTCGCGCCGCCCTATGGTTGCAGCCCCTCGTGGCCACACTTCATATGCTCTTCGGTCTTCTGGAAGCTCCGTGGAAAAATAAGACCCTGGGCGTTGATTTCGTCCAATTCCGAGAATATTTCCTTTGTAGGATTTCTGATACCAAAAACAGCAGAAAACAGCAACTGGCTCTTCGGCATCTCATCAATAGGTTAGTGCCGGAAAATGCATATAAATGATATAAAGTATGTATAAAACATGTGAGTATTGTCATAAAAGTAGCATGGAACATAAGAAATTATAGATAAGTTTGAGACGTATCAGCACCCTGCCAGGACGGGGATTTGGAGGAGATCATCGCCATCACCATCACCGACGCCTCCCCATCGACCATCCATGATTCCCCCATTCATGTGTGAGTAATTCCCCACTGTAGGCTGTAGGGGATGGTAGGGATTAGATGAGATTGGTCATTTAATAGCTATAAGATTGTTATGGGCATAGTGCCTAGTATCCATTGTTAGTATTTTTGACATTGTTGCAACTCGATATGCGTAATGCTTGTCACTTTGGGCCCGAGTGCCACATCTCAGATCTGAACATGTTATTGATTCATGAGGATAATTATTGTTTTTGATAATATCTGCAAGTTATATACACATATTGTTGTCCGGAACCCGAGGCCCCAAAGTGACTTTAAATTAGGATAACCGGAGGGGATGGCTATGATGTGAGGATCACGTATGTTCATGGAGTGTTAATGCTTTGCTCTGGTACTCTATTAAAAGGAGTACCTTAATTAACAGAAGTTTCCCTAGAGGCCCCGCTGCAACGGGCTGGTAGGACAAAAGATGTCGTGCAAGTTTCTCATTGCGAGCACGCACGACTAAATAGGATTACACGCCTATGGATATATTATGCTAGGATGTTTTTATCATTATTATTTGCAATGCCTATGTCTTGCTATTATATGGACTCTCTCATTCATGCAACGCTAGTTCATCCATCCCTGTGCCTATAGTATTTTAATCTTGCTGTCTACTGCAATCATCGCTACTGCTGTTTTTATTTCGCTACTGATGTTACTTCACTACTACCACTGCTATAAAACTGTTACTACTAATAAACTGTTTCGAGCAAGTCTATTTTCAGGTGCAGGTGAATTGACAGCTCACTTGTTAAAGCTTATAAATATTCTTTGGCCCCCCTTGTGTCGAATCAATAAATTTGGGTTTTACTTCCCTCGAAGACTATTGCGATGGGTCATCAAGACTATTTTTAGGCGCCGTTGCCGGGGAGAATAGCTTTATTTACAAGCCCACTTAAAGGTGATATTGTTCGCTGCAATTTATTTATTATGGGGAAAGCTCCTCAATCGAAGTTCCCTATATTGCCATCCACTACAAGAAGAGGTACAACTCTGAACACCTCGGTTGCTCTTGATTCGCCATCTATTATGAGTAAGCTTCTTACTCCACCACATGCTACTGCTACTTCTGCTAAATCTGATAATGCTCCTGATGATTTTCATGATGCTTCTACTGTCCCTGATAATAGTGGTTCGTTAGGTCCTTTCCTAGATACTACAACTGCTAGGGCTAAACAAATTGAAAATGCTGAAAATATTATTACACCTGTTAGTTCACCTCAAGCTAGGGGGAATCCTAGCGATGATCTTGATGAAACTTATATTGAACTTGATGATGACTTCATTGAAGAATGTCATGCTACTAGAGATGCAAGTGCTATGAGAAGTCTTCTTGCAAGACGAGTTGTTAGATATAATTTGTCTCCTAATGCTAAATTTGCCACATCTCCCATAAATATTAGAGATAAGGATTATGATTTCTCTCTGGATTTATCTTACATATCTATTGTTGAGAAAGAACCTTTCTGTGGTACTGAAAATCAAAGTGCTATTAAACATATGAATGAACTCTCTACTTTGAGAAAATTAATCTCCGATGATATTAAGATACGCACTTACTTTGTCACTAAAATTTTCCCTTTCTTTTTGAAAGGAGCAGCTAAAATTTGGTATGATAATTTGTCTCCTGGATCTATTGATAGTCCTATTGGTTTGGTTAATGCTTTCTTTCCAAAATATTTGCTTGCTAGTGCTCAACATGCTGCTTTGCAGAAAATCTTGGACTTTGTGCAGATAGAAGGAGAGAAATTGTCTGAATCATGGGCAAGATTTTGTTCTTTAATTAGAGCATTACCTAAACATCCATTAGCTAAAAATGAACTCCTCGATATATTTTATAATGGACTAACTGTTGAATCTAGGACATACCTGGATTGTTGGCCAACATAAGAAAAAAATATGATTATTGGACTACACCGGAGCCAATACCAACACCGAAGAAAAGGCAATGATTGAATTAAAAGATGAAGTGATGAGGGAAGCCAAGAAGTCTCTTAAGGAGAAGGGTATTAAATCTGAAGATGTGAAGAATTTACCACCTATAGAAGAATTATGTCAGCCAATCCCTTGTTCTTCCATTGTTGAGGTACACTCTCTCCAACGCTTTGATAGTAGAGATATTCCCTACTCCAAACCTCATGATCAATGCTTAGATGAATTTGATAATTATATGGTTAAGAAAGATAATTTTAATAAGAGAGTGGAACATCACCTAATGGAAAATTCTAGAGCTATCAATAATTTGTATGATATTATGGAAAGAACCTCTAATGGTGTTAAAATGCTTGTTAAACATTTCCATATGGTTCAAACTCAAATTGATCAGCTCACTAAAGTGCAAATAATATTTGCTAGTTAATGCTTCTAGGGAAAAACATGCTTATGAAATAAGAACTAGAAGTGGTGTTTCTACTCAGGATCCTCTATATCCTGAAGGACATCCAAAGAGAATTGAACAAGATTCTCAACAAGTTAATGATACTAGAACTAAGTCTAAGAAAAAGAAGAAGAAACATAAAACTGTTGTAGAATCCTCTGAACCTGCTAAGGATCCTAATAGTATATCTATTTCTGATGCTGAAACTGAAAGTGGTAATGATAAAAATGATGCTTCCGATAAGGGAGAAATTGAAGAACCTGAAAATCACACTAAGAATACAAAATAAGGAAGATTTCATTGATACTAAACATGGTAGTGAGAGAGAACTGATACGCCCAATTTGCATCACTATTTTGTATCATAATTTGCTGTTATTCATTGATATATTTCATATTGGGACACAATACTTATGTTATTTCATCTATTTTGCATGTTTCATCATTATTGGAGGATCAAGCACCGGAGCCTGGATTCTACTGGAAAAAGCACCGTCAGAACGCAATATTTCGGAAGATCAACTGTGGAAGGAAATTATACCAAAAATCCTATTTTTCAAGATGACGAAGGAAGCCAGAAGGAGGAGCCAGCTGGACCCAAGGTGGGCCCAGACCATAGGGCGGCGCGGCCCATGGCCTGGCCGCGCCACCATGTGGTGTGGGGGCCCCACAGCCCCTTTCGCCTCCTTTTCTTCGCGAAACCCTTCGTCCCGATAACCTAAGCCACAGAGGGTACCTCGCGAAGAGTTACAGCCGCCTCTGCGGGGCGGAGAACACCAGAGAGAAAAGAGCTCTCCGGCGGGCAGGAATCCGCCGGGGAAATTCCCTCCCGGAGGGGGAAATCGACGCCATCGTCACCGTCATCGAGCTGGACATCATCTCCATCACCATCATCATCATCTCCACCATCATCACCGCCGTCTCCACCGCTGGACACCGTCACCGCCGTAGCAATTTGGGTTTGATCTTGATTGTTTGATAGGGGAAACTCTCCCGGTATCGATCTCTACTTGTTGTTGATGCTATTGAGTGAAACCATTGAACCAAGTTTATGTTCAGATTGTTATTCATCATCATATCACCTCTGATCATGTTCCATATGATGTCTCATGAGTAGTTCGTTTAGTTCTTGAGGACATGGGTGAAGTCTAAATGTTAGTAGTGAACTATGGTTGAGTAATATTCAATGGTATGATATTTAAGTTGTGGTGTTATTCTTCTAGTGGTGTCATGTGAACGTCGACTACATGACACTTCACCATTTATGGGCCTAGGGGAATGCATCTTGTACTCATTTGCCAATTGCGGGGTCGCCGGAGTGACAGAAACCTAAACCCCCGTTGGTATATCGATGCAGGAGGGATAGCAGGATCTCAGAGTTTAAGGCTGTGGTTAGATTTATTCTTAATTACTTTCTTGTAGTTGCGGATGCTTGCAAGGGGTATAATCACAAGTATGTATTAGTCCTAGGAAGGGCGGTGCATTAGCATAGGTTCACCCACACAACACTTATCATAACAATGAAGATTATTTAGCCGTATGTAGCGAAAGCACTAGACTAAAATCCCGTGTGTCCTCGAGAACGTTTGGTCATTATAAGTAAACAAACCGGCTTGTCCTTTGTGCTAAAAAGGATTGGGCCACTCGCTGCAATTGTTACTCTCGCACTTTACTTACTCGTACTTTATTCAACTGTTACATCAAAACCCCCTGAATACTTGTCTGTGAGCATTTACAGTGAATCCTTCATCGAAACTGCTTGTCAACACCTTCTGCTCCTCGTTGGGATCGACATTCTTACTTATCGAAAATACTACGATACACCCCCTATACTTGTGGGTCATCAAGACTATTTTTAAGGCGCCGTTGCCGGGGAGTGAAGCGCTATTGGTAAGTGGAATTGGTAAGGAAAACCTTTACTGTTTGTGCTGATTTTATTTCTGCCTACTGCTATAAGTCATTATGGAGAGATCTTCTCTTCAATTTCTATTTGGGAAATCTACTACTACTGCAATGGTAGTGGATGAGGCGCCAGGTGAGGAAGTGATACCATATAAAATACCTATGAAAATTATTGAACGTGTTATGGATAACCGCTATGAAGGGGATGGAACTGTCCACCCTGGGGATCATTTATTGTTCTTACATGAATTATGCGGTTTATTCAAGTGTGCAGGTATTGCTATGGATGAAGTGAGGAAGAAACTATTCTCTTTATCGCTGCAGTAAGGCGGCGCATTGGTATAAATTCTTGGATAATGGGGATTCTCTTGAATGGAATGATATTGTGCCCCGGTTTTATTCTAAGTTCTATCCTCCAAGTGAAATTCACAAGGATCGGAATCGCATATATAATTTTTGGCCTCATGATGGAGAGAGTATTGCCCAAGCTTGGGGGAGATTGAAGTATTTAATGCTCAAATGCCCCATTCATGAGCTTCCTGGTAATGTTATTATTGATAATTTCTATGCAAGACTTTCTTTTCAAGACAAGACCTTGCTGGATACTTCTTGTTCTGGATCATTTACACGCAACAAAGAAGAGTTTAAAAGGGACCTTCTTGATCGGATCCAAGAAAATACTGAAGGTTGGGAGAACGACAAGGATAGAGAATCAGGTATAATTTATGATTATAAATGCATTGAAGCTTTTATGGATATCTTGATAAATTTCGTAATATGAGTGCTACATATGGTCTTGATTCTCAAGTTGCTGCAAATATTTATAAAGCTTTTGCCTCTCATTATGAATTGCCAAAGAAGAATTTTGATAAGTATCATGAACCGTATAAAGATAAAATTGATTCATCTATTAATAAATGCGTTGTAGTTGAAACTTTGATCATGTTATTCCTGAAGCTTATATTGAAAAAACTCCTTTCCCTGCTAAAATGAAGGAGTACTCTTATATAAATAGTGCGGTTCATAAAAGTGAAAAGAAACCTGTAGAACCGAAGAACAAATAAAAGTTGAACTATTTGTTGCAATAGTTAAAGATCTTGTGACTGAAAATGTGGAGGATGGTCATATTATTTTCTGTGAAGATGCTTCTAATATTGTTTCACATCCTAATAAACCCAAACAAGTTAGTGTTCCTATGCTATCTGTTAAAATTGGTGATCATTGCTATTATGGATTATGTGATATTGGTGCAAGCGTTAGTGCTATTCCTTATGAGCTTTACACGGAGATTATGCACGAAATTGATTCTTGTGAACTTGAAGATATTGATGTGGTTATTCAGCTGGCTAATAGAGAAACTATTTCTCCAATTGGTATTGTTCGAGATGTGGAAGTTCTATGTGGTAAGATTAAATATCCTGCTGACTTTTTGGTACTTGGTTCTGCTGCTAGTGATTATTGTCCTATTATTTTTGGTAGACCTTTTCTAAATACTTGTGGAGCTATTATAGATTGCAAGAAAGAGAAAATTTTGACTAAATTTGCTGGTGAATCTTATGAGTTTAACTTCTCTAAATTTACCAAAACTCCTTATAAAGCTGATTTGCCTAGTGATGATTTTAAAATGGAGCAATGTGCATCTATTGTTCTTGTTCCTAACAATCCTTTGCAGCAACATTTGGAGGATAGCGAGAGTGAAGTTTTTAGGAAAGAAAGAGATGAGCTTGAGGAAATTTTTCTTCGCCAACCTATTCTTAAGCATGATTTACCGGTGGAAGATCTGGGTACAACACCGCCACCAAAGGAAGATCCTGTTTTTGATTTAAAGCCTTTGCCTGATAATCTTAAATATGCTCATATTGATGATAAGAAAATATATCCTGTTATTATTAGTTCTAAGCTTACAGAGTTTGAAGAAGAAAGGTTATTGGAAATATTGAAGAAACACCGGGGAGCTATTGGCTATACTCTTGATGATTTGAAAGGGATTTCTCCTTCTATTTGCCAACATGCTATTAATATGGAAGATGATGCGAAGCCTGTTGTTGAACCTCAGCGTCGTCTAATTCTGAAGATGAAGGAAGTGGTAAGGAATGAGGTATTAAGACTTCTTGAAGCTGGTATTATATATCCTATTGCTGATAGTAGATGGGTTAGTCCTGTGCATTGTGTTCCCAAGAAAGGAGGGACTGTTGTGCCTAATGATAATGATGAGCTCATCCCTCAAAGAGTAGTTGTAGGGTATAGAATGTGCATTGATTTTCGAAAAGTTAATAAAGTTACTAAGAAAGATCATTACCCTTTACCATTTATTGATCAAATGCTAGAAAGATTGTCTAAAAATACTCTTTTTTTGCTTTCTTGATGGTTATTCTGGATTTTCACAAATTGCTGTTAAAACTAAAGATCAAGAGAAAACCACTTTTACTTGTCCCTATGGAACTTATGCTTATAGACGTATGCCTTTTGGTTTATGTAATGCTCCTGCTACTTTTCAAAGATGCATGTCTGCTATTTTTCATGGTTTTTGTGAGAGTATTGTAGAGGTATTCATGGATGATTTTTCCGTCTATGGGAATTCTTTTGATAGTTGCTTGCGAAACCTTGATAAAGTTTTGCAGAGATGTGAAGAAACTAACCTTGTTCTTAATTGGGAGAAATGCCACTTTATGGTTAATGAAGGAATTTTATTGGGACATAAAATTTCTGAGAAAGGTATTGAAGTTGATAGAGCTAAAGTTGAAGCAATTGAGAAGATGCCCTATCCGAGGGATGTTAAAGGTATTCATAGTGTTCTTGGTCATGCTGGGTTTTATAGGAGATTTATTAAAGATTTCTCCAAGATTTCAAAGCCTCTTACTAATCTTCTTCAAAAAGACGTACCTTTTGTTTTTGATGACGATTGTAAGGAAGCTTTTGAAACTCTTAAGAAAGCCTTAACAACTGCTCCTATAGTTGAACCTCCTGATTGGAATTTGCCTTTTGAAATTATGTGTGATGCTAGTGATTTTGCTGTAGGCGCTGTTCTTGGACAGCGAGTAGATAAAAAACTGAATGTTATTCATTATGCTAGTAAAACTCTTGATGCTGCTCAAAGAAATTATGCTACAACTGAAAAAGAATTATTAGCTGTAGTCTTTGCTTGTGATAAATTTAGATCTTATATTGTTGATTCAAAAGTTACGATTCATACTGATCATGCTGCAATTAGATACCTTATGACAAAGAAAGATGCTAAGCCGAGGCTTATTAGATGGGTACTTCTTTTGCAAGAATTTGATTTACATATTGTAGATAGGAAAGGTGCTGATAATCCTGTCGCTGATAATTTGTCTAGATTGGAAAATATTGCTTATGATCCTGTTCCTGTTAATGATAGTTTTCCAAATGAACAATTGGCTGTAATAAAGGTGAGCTCGCGAGACATTCCTTGGTATGCTGATTATGCTAACTTTATTGTTTCCAAATACTTGCCTCCAACTTTTTCAGCTCAGCAAAGGAGGAAATTCTTTTATGACTTGAGGCACTATTTCTGGGATGACCCACACTTATATAAAGAAGGAGTGGATGGTATTATGCGAAGATGTGTTCCCGAATATGAACAACAAGAGATATTGAGTAAATGTCATGGTAGTGCTTATGGAGGATATCACGCCGGAGAAAGAACCGCGCAAAAAGTTCTACAATCAGGTTTTTATTGGCCAACTCTCTTCAAAGATGCGAGAAAGTTTATTTTATCTTGTGATGAATGCCAAAGGGTTGGTAATATCTCCAGACGTAATGAAATGCCTATGAATTATACTCTTGTTATTGAACCGTTTGATTGTTGGGGATTTGACTTTATGGGACCTTTTCCGTCTTCAGAAGGTAACACTCATATACTTGTTGATGTTGATTATGTTACTAAATGGGTGGAAGCCATACCTACAAAAAGTGCTGATGGTGAGACCTCTTTAAGAATGCTTTTAGACATTATTTTTCCTAGATTTGGAGTGCCTAGATATATTATGACTGATGGAGGTTCTCATTTTATTCATGGAGGTTTTAGAAAAACTCTTGCTAGCTATGGTATTAATCATAGAATTGCTTCCGCTTATCATCCTCAAACTAGTGGTCAAGTAGAATTATCAAATAGAGAGATTAAATCTATTTTGGGAAAGACTGTTAATAAAACTAGAAAGAATTGGGCTAGTAAATTGAAGGATGCACTATGGGCTTATAGAACTGCTTATAAAAATCCCATGGGAATGTCACCTTATAAAATGGTTTATGGGAAAGCTTGTCATTTACCTTTAGAACTAGAGCACAAAGCTTATTGGGCTGTTAGAGAATTAAATAAAGATCCTAAACTTGCCGGTAATAAGAGGTTGTTGCAATTGAGTTCTCTAGATGAATGGAGAAGTGAAGCTTATGAAAATGCTAAACTCTTTAAAGAGAAAGTTAAAAAATGGCATGATAGAAGGATTATTAAAAGAGAATTTAATGTTGGGGATAAAGTCCTATTGTATCGGTCTCGTCTCAGACTCTTTGCAGGGAAATTACTCTCGAAATGGGAAGGACCATATGTTGTCGAGGAGGTGTATCGTTCAGGAGCAATCAGAATTAGCTCTCTCCAAGGCAATGCCACGCAAGTGGTGAATGGACAAAGACTCAAGCATTATATCTCAGGTGATTCCTATAATGTTGATGTTGATATTATTCAAGTGGAAACACCGGAGGCTTTCATCAAAGGGCAAATTGACAGACCGTCAGAACCCGACTTTGAATAGATAACAGTACTGGTAATGAAAAGTACGCAATTTACTTTCCGAACAATATTTTTGCTGTTTTTGGAAAATATGAAAAATTACGAGTTCGAAACGGAGTGGAAAGGACGCACGAGGGCGTGCCACCATAGGCCGGCGCGGCCTGACCTGGGCCCGCGCCGACCTATGGTCTGGCCGCCTCGTCGCCCCTTTCCGACTCTGGTTCGATCTGGTACTTTCCGTTTGTCGTGAAATTTTTTGCTATATAATCCCCCGGACCCCTGGAGGTCCGTATATCGTTTTCTCGATGTGTTTTGTTTCGAGCTGTTTCTGCCAGGATCTGTTTTCGGTCTAGAAGCACCATGGCCTCCAACAACAAGGGCAAGGGGCTTTCGGAGGAAGAAGTGAAGAGGGTGCCATCAGGACAAGAGCAGCAAGCCGTTGGGAGCAAGCAAATCTTGGTGGGATCTGTTGACACTCGACGTTCTTTTTCTCATAACTTGCAGGGACCTTTACCACCCGCTCTTAGCCTCGACTCCTTCCCTGTGTTGGAAGAAGCTCTACGGACTACCGATGAGTTTTGTGATCAATATCGGGCTCTGAGAAAAGAAGTGGAGATACTCCAGGAGGAGAATTGCCGTCTCCGTAGAATGCTGGAATACCACTCGATTCACATCACAAGGTCATCATCGCCAACTTCAGATAACAATGAATCTCTTCGAGTCTTAGTGCAGAATTGCCAAGCTGAGAAACTGAAGCTGAAGGAGATCTGTAAGAAGCGCGGGAGGAGTTCATCACCACCATCGCCGCAGGAGTAATTCATCATCGGTATTGGCATCCCCTTGGTTTGTTCCAAGCTTGGGGGAGTGCCGCGGTATCACATCATCACTATCTTTTACTTTTTATTGTCAAGTAGTGTCATATCATGAGTAGGGAAGTTATCATATAAGATGGGTTGCAGTTTGGAAGTATCTCTCCTTTAGTTGGTTATCTATATATCCCTTGGTGTGAGTTATCGTTATGAAATATTAATGAGAAGTCTTATCATTTACATATTGCACATCTTATTTTAGTTTGCAATCTCTATTATATGATTTACCTTGTTGTTAGTATTGGTATCACTTTGGGAGCATTGAATAAATCTATTTGGTTTTGGCAAACTTAGCATTGGTCAATAGCAACAACACTTTGAGGTTTAAGTAGAAAAGAGAAATACATGTAGTTGTTTCATTGTCTTTCTTTCTTGTTAGCTCATAGCCTATTCTGAAGTTAAAATTTTTTGTGCTTACAAGGAAGATGCATGATTGTTTCTATCACATGTATATTTGTTTGTTTCCTTCAACTCTTATGCTTGCTAATTAACCTTGCTAGCCAAAAACCTGTACTGAGAGGGAATACTTCTCGTGCATCCAAACCTTAGCCCAAACCTATGTCATTTGTGTCCACCATACCTACCTACTACATGGTATTTTCTGCCATTCCAAGTAAATACTTCATGTGCTACCTTTAAACAATTCAAAACTTAGTATCTCTTATTTGTGTTAATGTTTTATAGCTCATGGGGAAGTATGTGGTGTTTTATCTTTCAATCTTGTTGGGCAACTTTCACCAATGGAGTAGTGGCTTCATCCGCTTATCCAATAATTTTGCAAAAAGAGCTAAATAGACACTCCTCCATGGTATGTGATTGATGGACGGCACCCGAAGGATTCGGTTAGCCATGGCTTGTGTAAGCAAAGGTTGGGGGGAGTGTCATCATCATAATAAAACTAAAATAAGAAGGCACTCCTTCATGGTATGAGATTGTTGGCAGGCACCCGAGGATTCGGTTAGCCATGGTTTGTGAAAGAAAGGTTGGAAGGAGTGCCACATAAAATGAAAATAATATGGGAGCCGCTCTTTGAAGGTTGTCTGGCAAGGGGGTTAGAGTACCCGCTACCAGTCGTTGACAACAACAAACACCTCTCAAAATGTTACTTTTATTCTCTTTATATGATTTCAAAACTGAAAAAGCTCTAGCACATGATTTAATCCCTGCTTCCCTCTGCGAAGGGCCTGTCTTTTACTTTATGTTGAGTCAGTAGACCTATTTCCCTCCATCTCAAGCAAGCATTTGAGTAGTTGTGATCAAACCATTATATTGTGATTTGCTTTATCATGTCTTTTATTCTTCTTTGTTTAGTACAAGTTTTATCTGAATGAATATAACTTTGCAAGTTATCAATGATTACGAGGAGACTATTATGATTGAGTATGCAAGTTGTGCCATATAAACTTTAACATGAGAGCGCTGCTCAATGAGATAAATATAATCTGTTAATTGTTCTCTGACCAAGAACGAAGTTTGCCATCACCAACTATGATTTCTTATGCACCTTTATTTGTGATTACCTTATACTTGTTTCAAGTTGAGTTATATGAGGAAGTTGTTTACTATAATGTCTTGTGTGAATGAATATGATGCTTCTTGTCCGTATTTTATTTATCGACTCTTCACTCCATAAACATGTGGTCCTGTTTACCGAGCTCAGTTTCGCTTGGGGACAAGCGAAGTCTAAGCTTGGGGGGAGTTGATACGCCCAATTTGCATCACTATTTTGTATCATAATTTGCTGTTATTCATTGATATATTTCATATTGGGACACAATACTTATGTTATTTCATCTATTTTGCATGTTTCATCATTATTGGAGGATCAAGCACCGGAGCCTGGATTCTGCTGGAAAAAGCACCGTCAGAACGCAATATTTCGGAAGATCAACTGTGGAAGGAAATTATACCAAAAATCCTATTTTTCAGGATGACGAAGGAAGCCAGAAGGAGGAGCCAGCTGGACCCAAGGTGGGCCCAGACCATAGGGCAGCGCGGCCCATGGCCTGGCCGCGCCACCATGTGGTGTGGGGGCCCCACAGCCCCTTTCGCCTCCTTTTCTTCGCGAAACCCTTCGTCCCGAAAACCTAAGCCACAGAGGGTACCTCGCGAAGAGTTACAGCCGCCTCTGCGGGGCGGAGAACACCAGAGAGAAAAGAGCTCTCCGGCGGGCAGGAATCCGCCGGGGAAATTCCCTCCCGGAGGGGGAAATCGACGCCATCGTCACCGTCATCGAGCTGGACATCATCTCCATCACCATCATCATCATCTCCACCATCATCACCGCCGTCTCCACCGCTGGACACCATCACCGCCGTAGCAATTTGGGTTTGATCTTGATTGTTTGATAGGGGAAACTCTCCCGGTATCGATCTCTACTTGTTGTTGATGCTATTGAGTGAAACCATTGAACCAAGTTTATGTTCAGATTGTTATTCATCATCATATCACCTCTGATCATGTTCCATATGATGTCTCGTGAGTAGTTCGTTTAGTTCTTGAGGACATGGGTGAAGTCTAAATGTTAGTAGTGAACTATGGTTGAGTAATATTCAATGGTATGATATTTAAGTTGTGGTGTTATTCTTCTAGTGGTGTCATGTGAACGTCGACTACATGACACTTCACCATTTATGGGCCTAGGGGAATGCATCTTGTACTCGTTTGCCAATTGCGGGGTCGCCGGAGTGACAGAAACCTAAACCCCCGTTGGTATATCGATGCAGGAGGGATAGCAGGATCTCAGAGTTTAAGGCTGTGGTTAGATTTATTCTTAATTACTTTCTTGTAGTTGCGGATGCTTGCAAGGGGTATAATCACAAGTATGTATTAGTCCTAGGAAGGGCGGTGCATTAGCATAGGTTCACCCACACAACACTTATCATAACAATGAAGATTATTTAGCCGTATGTAGCGAAAGCACTAGACTAAAATCCCGTGTGTCCTCGAGAACGTTTGGTCATTATAAGTAAACAAACCGGCTTGTCCTTTGTGCTAAAAAGGATTGGACCACTCGCTGCAATTGTTACTCTCGCACTTTACTTACTCGTACTTTATTCAACTGTTACATCAAAACCCCCTGAATACTTGTCTGTGAGCATTTACAGTGAATCCTTCATCGAAACTGCTTGTCAACACCTTCTGCTCCTCGTTGGGATCGACATTCTTACTTATCGAAAATACTACGATACACCCCTATACTTGTGGGTCATCAAGAACCTTGGGTGCAAAAACCAATGCCTTTTCCGGATAAGAAACATAAATCGAAGGAGGAAAAACAATATAATAAGTTCTATGAATGGATGAAACCTTTGTTTTTGCAAATTCCTTTGACTGATGCTATTAAATTGCCTCCTTATTCAAAGTATATGAAAGATATTGTCTCTAATAAGAGGAAGATTCTGAATGATGAAATTTCCACTATGCTCGCTAATTACTCCTTTAATGGTAAGGTTCCAAAGAATCTTGGTGATCCAGGTATACCCACTATTCCATGCTCCATCAAAAATAATTATGTTAGAACTGCTCTATGTGACCTGGGAGCAGGAGTTAGTGTTATTCCTTTTTCTCTCTACATAAGACTCGATCTAGACAAATTAATACCAACTGATATATTCTTGCAAATGGCTGATAAGTCTACTACTATTCCTGTTGGTATATGTGAGGATGTTCCTGTTCAAGTTGCTCATCATTGTATGATATTAAATGACTTTGTAGTGCTAGAAATGCCTGAAGATGATAATATGTATATTATTCTTGGGAGACCTTTTCTTAAAACTGCAGGGACTATTTATTGATTGCAACCAAGGAAAAGTAACTTTTAATGTCAATGACAAAGAGCATACGGTTTATTTTTCCCAAGAAGATTGAAGGGAATTATGGTCTAAACTCAATTATTAATGTTGAGACCATTCAAATTGGGAAATTTCATTTGCCTTTGCCCAAGCCAAATAAATAGAATGATATTGTCATGATTGGAACTATTCCTATCAAGATTGAGGTAACATAATCATATTGTGAAATACAAAGTCTTGATTCATATAAAATTGTTTTGATAACAAGACTTGATCAACCTTGTTAGCAAAGTGATTTTGAATGAATGAAACTATGTTTTCACCTATGTACTATTGATTGACTTTATGTTAGAATGTCTTAGAGTTGCTGTAGATTTGGTTTTGATTTGTTTTTCATCTTTTCATAATTGTTTTCCTGCGTTAGAATCATTATTCAAATTCTGAAAATTGCCCAAAAATAAAGTTTCTCAAAAAATTCTAGAAAATATATAGAAAATTTTTACACATGAAAAGGGGCAGAGAGGCACCTGGGGCAGCCCAGGGGGACCCACCAGCCGACCACACAATGTGGTGGCACGGGGCACACCCTGGCCGCGCCAAGGCCATGTGTGCCCCCTGGCCCTCCACTTGCTCCCTCTTCTGCCATTCTCTTCTCTCTCCCAAAAAAACACTCCACCACTGTTCAAACCCGTGCTCTTGCTGTTCTTCGTCGCGAATTTTCGATCTCCTTCCTCAGCCCATATTTCCTGCTGAAATTTGTAGCATTTGCTCTCCGGTATGTGACTCCTCTGATTATACAAATAGAATTGTGATTGGTGGAGTATATCTTGAATATTTTTCCTGCTTTAGATGACATGATAAGTGAGCTTGCATGAATGTACTTTGATGGGATAAGTTGTTTTGATGCATGTTTAGTCCTCTTATAAGTCTCCATAGTGTTCTCGTTTATTTGTTTGTCTTAAAATCATTTTTTATGAGGTTTGTTAAGAAGTTCAGAGATGGAAGGCAATGCATACCAACTCAATCAACATGAATTGGAGTTGAATGAATTCATGAAGGTCCACCGGGAGGAAGGAGTTTTTTCCTTCTCTTTATCCATGTGTGGAATTCATGAGTGCTGCAGGAATTCTGCAGGATTTCCGAATTTTGGTTTCCAATGCAGGGTTGGAAAGTTTTGTTGATGGTGAACCATACCAACATGTTAAGCTAACTATGTCTGTGGTGCAGGATTTCAGATTTAGTTGGAAATTTCCTAACCCCATGGTTCATTACAAAATATATAATATAGATGTCGATTTGCCTCTCGATGATTTCTGTGCAGCTATTAGAGTGCCACAATGGGGATCATGCGGAAGAATCAAGGAGCGACCCAAGCCATTGCTGGAACTCTACAAAGAAATTTGTCAGGGGAGGAGCTTCTCAGAGGAGGATGGTAAAATCTGAAGCATTCAACTTCCCTCTATTTAGTATTTTGCTTATTTTATTACTAAGTGTGTTCTAGCTAGAAAGGTTGCAAGTAAATTATCCTCTCATGATTTAGCCTTCTGGGTGTTGCATTGAAACAAGATAGAGAATATAATTTGGGTGCTTTGATAGCCTCCCCTCTTACTATTAACCGTGAGAAAGGGGGGGTTTGTGGAGGCCTCATTGCCTCTCGTTTATTAGCCTTTCACGGTGTAGTTCCACATGCTTTGGACTTTCAATTTCCATTAGAGAGGCTTGATCTTAATTCAATGATGCAACATCAATTTTTTCTTACCAAGCTAAAATTGGCTACCTACCTTATGAAATTACCTTTTTCAAGAGAAAACCATTATCTCGGTGGGTAACTAAGACCGATCATCTAGTCAATTTGCCTGCGCTCCTTTTGCTTAACATTGATGCCAGGGAAGGATGGTCACTCACGGAATGAGATCTTAACACATACATAGAGGAGCAGGGGCGACATGTACAGGACGATGGAGGGGAGGCCGAAGATAACTTCGTCCAGCACTCCAACACAGCTGGGTTCCCATATCAGCAACCTGACTATGACTATGGGCCTTCAACTTCTTCTCCTCACGAGGGCTGGGGTATGATCATGCTAGAGATGACCCACCATCCTGGAGCCACTACTCACCCTGGGGTTGATCTCCACTTAGGCCAAAAGCCTAAGCTTGGGGGGAGGTATACTGATATCTCGCTCATCTACATATCATATTCCGTCGGAACTTCGTATATCCATGTTTCACTTTTTTTTCTTGTTAGTTTATTTTTGTAACTTATATTTAAATCTTGGAAGTTGTTACTACTCTAATAACCTCTCCTTATCTTATTTATTTTGTTCCTACACCAAGGATAGCCTCTAATGAGAAGAAGGTAAGAATTTGGAAAGATGCTGTCTAAAAACAGATTCTGTGCTGTCACCATACAAATTCGTATAAATAGCCCGAATGTAATTTTGAGCTGCCAATTTTTTAGCATATTCCCCAGGTTGTTATCTAACTTCCGTTAGTTGAGCACTTTTCTAGATGAGTTACAGAACATTTTCAGAAAAATCAATCTTTGCCTGTTGTTCTGGGTTGGCAGATTTCTGCCACTTGTTGCATTTGCGTGCTTTTGTTAGTTTTCTTTCTGTTTGTTGTTCTTGATTTTATTTCTAATTCCAAAACACAAAAAAAACAAAAAAATTGTTGTTTCTATTCATTTGCTTCTTTAGTTTTCTTCATTTTCCCTTTATGGTTTGCTATACGAAAATCCAAAAAGATTTTGCTTTGTGTGTTGATTAAAATCGAAAACTCAAAAATATTTGTTGTTCTTCTTTGGTTTTGTAAATTTGCTACAGTGTTCAACGGTCTTCCGTGACTTCATTGGAGCTTGGTTATCATTTCATATTATTCAAGTCACACAAGTGAAGAGCAATAATAACGGTCATGACAATTCGAGTTGTGGTGAGAGGCTGGTATGAACTCTATTTGTTTTCATTTTTGTACATATACTCATTTATGTGGACATGCTTAGTTTGTTTGTGTAAGGTGTATGCTACTTAATGATGCTCAGTAGTTTATGATCTCTCATGATTAGTTACAATTTACTAATATTAGGTAACATGTCATATAGATGTTTGCTTGCATTGCTTTATTCATATAACGGTATGACATGGTGGTATCGTCCTCTGAATGCTTCATCTAAATCGACTTGGTGCATGCTCAAGAATGCATAAGACTAAAACAAAAGTCATTTAAGCCTCGATGATATTATCTTACCTCGGAGTTCTTGTATTACTTTTATACTTCTGTTAATTTTATCTGTCGCAAGCATGATTATGACAGCTACTGCTTTCTTGATTGTCGCTTCCTAGTCTATTGCTAGCCTTCGCTTGCACTGAGCTCTACTTGTGCATCCAACCACTAAAAACCAAAGTGCCAATTGTGTCCACCATACATACCTATATGTGGTATTTTTCTGCCACTTCAAAGTGAATGCTTGTGTGCTACCTTTAAACCTTCAAAAAAAATTATCACTTGTTTTGTGTAATTTATAGCTCATGGAAGTAGTCTAAAAAACTATTGTGGTAAGCATTTTGTTACTTATGCATTATTAGTTCTTATAAGTTGCTTGTTGAGTGATAACCATGTTGTCATGGGGAACACCATCAATATGCCCTTGTTGAATATCGTGTGAATTACTATGCATGCTCATCTTGTTTGAAGTAAGGGAGATTTACCATGAGTTGAAAAGATTGGAGTATGCATATTGTTAGAGAGGAACATTGGGCCGCCAACTAAAGCCATGTTCACATGGTGGAAGTTTCAGTTGGACGAAAGTCCAAATATTTGTTGTCCTTGTTTTCCCGGTATGGATGTCCAAAAAGTTGAGATTCATCAAAACTGAGAAATCAAATGAGATTCATCCCCTAGGACCTTTGTACAGGAGGCAAGGAGGTACCCCTTTGTGACACTTGGTTGAAACATATGTATGTGATGAAAATCCATGGAAATCCAAGCTAATTAGGACAAGGTGTGAGCACTATTAGTATAATATGCATGAGGCAAGCAAACTTATAGGAATTTTTATGCATGAGCCATATTATTTATCACTACTATTGACATAAGTTGCACTTCTCAAAATATATACTTTCAACACTCCTATTGCATTTGAAATGAAAAGCTCTAGCACATGAGCAATCTTACTTCCCTCTGCGCAAAGCCAATCTCTTACTTTTATGTTGAGTCACCATCCGTTCTTCGAGCACTTTCTTGAAAGCATAGCTGTCATTCTTAGTTTAATGTGTTTGTCCCAAAATAAGATTAATTGTGGTATAACTGTGATGTTTGAATCTTTCGATATTTTTACTTCTAGTCTTCTCTTGAACTTTAGAGGTGCCCCGACATTTATGTTTTGCTCCTCAAATAGGGAAAGCGAGATACCACTTTATCATATCATATTATAAACATTGCAATCCTGCAGATGCTTATGTTTCACGTTGCTTATTATTGTGTTGGTATCTTTTCATAGTTTGCATAACTATTGAGTATCCTTAGTTGCATGCTTCTTATTATGAATTGCCTGAGCATTTGATCATGTAGTGAGAATATATACATCATATGAAGCAAATAGGTTCGTGAAAGTTTATTTTATCGCACTCGGTTGTCACTGAATTGCTTGAGGATAAGCAATAAGCTAAGCTTGGGGGGATTTGATACGTCCAAAACGTATCTACTTTCCCGAACACTTTTGTTGTTGTTTGCCCTCTATCTTGTGTGTTTTGAATACAACTAACGCGAACTAACACTGTTTTCAGCAGAATTGCTCTGGTGTCTCGTTTTTGTGCAGAAATCCAACTTTCAGGAAAATTCCCGGAAAATATCGCAAAACTCATATTTCACATGAAGACTCACGGAGCTAGAACACGAGGGGCCCACACCTACCCTAGGCGCGGGCCAGGTCTTGGCCGCGCCTAGGGGTGGTCTGGCTGCCTCGGCCACCCCCTCGACCTCTCCTTCGCACTATAAGAGGCCCCTAACCTGAAAACTGAAGGGGGTTCGACGTTTTTCCAGAAAGAGTTCCGCTGCTCCGCCGCCACCAGAAACCCCAATCTGGGACCAGAAGTTCCGTTCTAGCACCTTGCCAGGACGGGGATTTGGAGGAGATCATCGACCATCACCGATGCATCTCCATCCACCATCCATGATCCCCCCATCCATGTGTGAGTAATTCCCCGCTGTAGGTTGTAGGGGATGGTAGGGATTGGATGAGATTGGTCATGTAATAGCTATAAGATTATTATGGGCATAGTGCCTAGTATCCGTTTTTAGTATTTTTGACATTGTTGCAACTTCCTATGCGTAATGCTTGTCACTTTGGGCCCGAGTGCCATGATCTCAGATCTGAACATGTTTTTTTGAAAGGAATATTGTAGGGAAAGCCCCTACAGTGATTTTATTTTTAAATAATAAGAACCCAAATTCGCGTCCCTGGGGACTTGAACCTAGGTGGCTAGGTTGTACATCCACTTCATGCAAGGCCCGTTCACCCATCCCTGTGCCTACAGTGTTTTAATCCTGCTGTCTACTGTAATCATCGCTACCGCTGTTTTTATTTCGGTATTGTTGTTACTTCACTACTACCACTACTTTAAAACTGTTACTACTGATAAATTGTTGCGATCAAGTCTATTTTCAGGTGAAGGTGAATTGACAACTCACTTGTTAAAGCTTATAAATATTCTTTGGCTCCCCTTGTGTCGGATCAATAAATTTGGGTTTTACTTCCCTCGAAGACTATTGCGACCCCCTATACTTATGGGTCATCAAGGAGAAATAGGTATTTCAAACCTTCCAATTTTCATAAACTTGGGCTCAATAGCATTAATACTTTTCTTAGATAGCTCAATAGATTTCTTCTTCGGGAAATGAATAGTATGTTCTTTTCCTTTCACATGGAAAGAAACCTTGCTTTCAGTGCAATTTAGAGCAGTCCCTACAATATTTAGAAAAGGTCTACCAAGCATAATAGATAAATTATCATCTTATGGCATTTCTAATATCACAAAGTCAGTAGGGATTTGCACATTAGCAATCATGATAGAAATATCTTCACATATACCAATAGGAATAGCAGTACATTTATCAGCCATTTGTAATGAAACCTCACTAGGGAGTAATTTATTCAAGTTAAGCTTCTTATAAAGAGAGAATGGCATGACACTTACCCCTGCTCCTAAATCACATCGAGCATATTTCACATATGTATTCTTAATGAATCACATAGTTGCAATACCTGGATCTCCACGCTTTTCTGGTAACTTCCCCTTAAAAGAATAATCAGCAAGCATAGCAGTAATAGCTTCATTAGGTATTTCCTCTTATAGTAAAAAATATCCTTCATATACTTTGAGTATGGAGGTATTTTAATAACATCAACAAGAGGAATTTGCAAATATAAACTCTTTGTCAAGTCAATAAACTTCTCAAATCTTTCATTATCTACAGTTTTAGTTACCTCCTGGGGATATGGTATAGTTCTATATATGAACCCATGGATCCCTTTCTTTACCTCTTGCTTGCGGTGGAGCCTTCTTCTTACTTTTATCCTTAGATGATTGAGGATCTTCATTTATTATTGGCTAAGGTTCTTTATCAGCAGTGTCTTTAGGTGATTCTTCTTGTGGTTGAGACATTTCCACATTTTCTTCATTATTCTCATCTTCAGTTTCAGCATCAGAAATAGATGCATCATTATCTTCATCTTCAGAATTCTCATCCTCTTCATGGGAGATTTCCCCGCAATAGATTTTTTCTTGCGAGCTTCTTGTTCTTTTCTCTTAGGATGTCCTTCAGGATAATCAGGGTCGTCAGTGCTTGAACCTCCTCTAGTATTAACTTCATATACATGTCGTTTCTCATCAAGAAGCTTCTCTCATACAATATATTTTGAAGAGAAATCATTTTCTCAACTTGATTATGCATCATATGATAATGCTTGACAGTCATTTTAAGATAATCTACACAAGCACTTAGTTTTTTATGAATAATTTCTATATTGCGAGAATTTTCCAATATGTCTCTTTGAATATCATAATCAACACTCCCTCTATCATAAGTAGAACTATTAAAAGAAGAAACTTTAGTAGGGAATGATATCTCTTCATTACCTTTACCAGAGTTTTTAGCATGTACTTGAATAGAAAAACATGGTCCATCAGTATTAAACTTATAGCCATCTTCAGAGTGTTTCTTCAACTCAGAAGTTTTAATGCCCTTCTCCTTGAGAGACTTTGAAGCTTCCTTCATAACTTCATTAGAAAATTTATGAATACCTCTTCCATATGTAACATCTTCATCAATATGCCAATCATCGTGATTTTTTTGATGGTATTCAGTAACTCCTTGGCTTCTTCCACAGTCCTATCCCTGAAAATATTACCTGCAACACTGTCTAGATAAGATCTAGATCCTTCAGTTAAGCCATTATATATAAATACATCAAGCAATTGAATATCCTTTAAACCATGGGCTGGATACTTCCTCTCGAGGGCACAAAATCTCCTCCAAGCTTGCGGAATACTTTCTTCTTTACCTTGAGCGAAGTGAATAATTTCTTCAACCAAAGCATGTATCTTACTAGCAGGAAAATATTTATTGCAAAATGAACAGATGCATGCTTCCTTACTAGTGATAGACTTAGGTGCTAAAGAATTGAACCAAGCTTTTGCTTCACCTCCCAAAGAGAAAGGAAGCAATTTCAAGAAGTAATAACGTCTTTGGATTTCAGTATTTCCAAATAAATTTGCTAGCTCAGAGAGATTTATTAAATACTCCCAAGGGAGTTAATCCTCTCTACCATAAAATATAATAGCTTAAACTCTTTCTATTTTCTCAGGCTCAACATTAAATTCATAGTCTTTATCTTTAATGTAAATCACATGAGCTTCGGTTTTTCTAGCATTAGGAAAGAAATCCTCTAAGCATGAACTTAAGCTAGCTTAAAATTCATCCAAATCATCTAGCTCGGCATTCATAAAAGCTTCAGTAAAGATACTATCCTCTTTATAGTGTGATATTTTAGGACTTAATTAAAGATTTATCGGGCACATCATAAAGTTCATCATATTCTGATTCAGATTCCATAATTTCATCAGAAATTGAGTTGGATAAATCAGAAGTACCTTCTTTATCCTTATAAACTTCCAACATATTTCTTTCATTAATAGTTGACATAATAGATAATGGAGAACTAGTATGAGCAATAAATTTCTTATTAGTAGCAGGAGTAATAGATGATTGAGGCGAAAAATGTGGTCTAGAAGGTAAATCCGTACCTTTCCTTGTAGTGGAGGGCATAGTAACCTTCTTAGCAGGCCTTATTCTTTCCCATGATGAGAAACAAATAAGTGCATCAAGTAAATGATAACAATTTGTCTTACCAATAAAGCTAGGTTACCCGGCAACGACGCCAGAAAATATCTTGATATCCACAAGTATAGGGGATCGCTGAATCTTCGATGGGAAGTATTATCCAAATTTATAGTTCGACTCAAGGGGAACACAATAGTACCAATAATACTTTAGCAATTGAGACGTCACTCTCAACCACATCTGTATATCAATAAAATCGCAAAGCAAGTGGTGATTTTATAGCAGTTGATTTGAAACAGTAAAAGAAAACAATAAATAAAAGCAGCATATTTCAAGTTTTTACCGGAAGTAGTAATGTAAAACTTGCAGTGGGTAAAAGCGTAGGCATGAGGCAACAATGGGGTGATATATGAATGATATTGATCATGTAATGTAATCCAACTAACATAACACTCATCTCTAATTCAGTTGTATGTAGGTGTGTACTCCAAATATAGTTATGGGTACTAACTAAGAGAATTTGCATAACATCTATTGTCTAGCTTACCCATTTCACTAAGGCCAACTTGGAACTACAAGAAATTAAGGTCTACCATTGCGAATAGACCAGAACAAAGCATTAAGATCCATGAACACACATAACCCTCGAAATTACTACATCTCACCTCTGTTTTTCCCCACCTGTCACCTGGGGATTCGTAGGATCAACATAATAACAAGTGATACACCTCACAGATAAATGCCAACCTCATATATATGATGAAGCAATATAAGTTAAGTACAAAAATAGAGTTACTCGAGCCTTAATAACAAGCATTAAACATAGCAAAGGTGTACCGATACTCATACAAGAATATCTTCAAGACGAACACATAAAATCTCGACATATGCGGAGGATTACAAGATCAATCTCATCCAAAACCCATCCACCTATAAACCTATATAGAACTACTCAATCATGGTGATGGGGAGTGAGTACATGATGGTTGGTGATGACGTCGGTGGCGGTGATGATGAAGAAGCCCTCGAAATCCCTCTCTCTGGGGTTGAGAGCAGGATCAATCTGGCTCCGAAACAAAGATCGTGGTATTGGTGGCACTCTGTTTCGTGAAATTTCGTCTCCTCCTGGAGGAGTCAGTTTTTAGGGTATATAAGGCACCACGCGAAGGGGGGAGGCGAGACGACGATCGAGGGCCGAACTCGGTTGGCGCGGCAAAGAAGTTGGGTCGCGCCACCTGGGCTCGTTCGAGCCTCGTGGCTCCCCTCTCGTGATCCAAAGCTCCAGATGCTTCCTTTTGGTAAAAACTTCCGTGATATTTTTCCCCGATTTTATTTCCTGCGAAAACTTGATAAAAAGGAGACTTTGCTAAAAACAACATTAGATTCAGCAGTTTTTATCCAAATATGGTGAGATTTCGAAGTAATTCATTGAGCAAAGTGTTTGGAAAAGTAGATACATTTGGGATGTATCAGTAAGGTATATGGCACTTTAACTGTCACAAAACAAGTTAGTGCAAGAATCATCTCCACAAAGCTAAGCATACAAAACTTTCAACCAAAAACAGTCTCTTTGCAAGCTTCATCAATAGCCATATATTCTGCTTCGGTTGTAGACTGGGCAAGAACAGGTTGTAACGTTTCCTTCCAACTTACAACACATCCACCAACATAACCTGTGAGGGCCTTTTCTTATCCAAGTTAGCAACAAAATATAAATCCACATAGCCAACGAGTCCCTAACCACACACCTATGTATGCCATTGTTCTGAGGGCGGAAGAATGGGTCAAGCCATTTTCTTTCCGGGGCATCCATCTAAGCAAGTAAAAACAAATCAATATTTCCTCTATGAAGATAATAGTGATAGATATGTATATACAAAAAATTACATAATAGATTCAAAATCAACCATCCAACAAATAAATTTCAGGTCATATGTTTCCATGATCCCAAACATCGGAAAAGAAGACACCTCTTTAATTATATATGCTTCCAGAATGCAATGCAACAATATGGAAATTTTACCTTATCAACGTCTCTATTCAGCTTCTTGGCGGTGTTCAGCAGCATTCTCTTAAGTGACAACACCTAATCACTCATGATTAAAAAGCTACGCGAGGCAACAGTGCAAATAAAGGTTTGCTTGGATGAGAAGTTCGGTCGACAGTTGTCCTCGAATCAACTCATTTGTACCACTAATCTCCCAAATCAATAGTGATTCCACCTGACAGAACATTTTGCATCAAAGAAACTTACCTTCTATTCATCGGCACGACTGAGGGCGGTCGGTGGTGAGTGCGAGTGCGGACTCGAGCTGCTGACATGTTCGCGGAGGTCCTTGGTGGCAGCGTCATGCTGGGTGAGCCTAAGCCTCAAACCGCCCGATGCGGGACGCCTGCGCGTTGGAGGTGATCATCTGTGGCACTAATCCGCCGGAAGCACCGCCTACGGCTCCCCGGGCAGACTAAATCCCACGGTGACCGCCGCCGCGATGCATCCTATGTCGGCTCGGCGAAATCGTCAGTTTTTGGCGGTGTTGGAAGATGGGTCCAGTACAGAGAGGGGTGGCTGCTGCCGGAGGCACATCGCGGGTGGGTTGGGTGACGTCCGAGCGGTGGCGATGATCCAAGGAAGAGGAGAGGCTAAATAAAGCACACCTGGTTTCTTGCCTGAAACAAGCCATGATTATGCCACGCGAATGAGGACGATTTGTTGTTCTTTCCGATCGGGGATTTATGCCACCACCATGCAAGGAAAAAAAAAGCAACGCTGGCCTTAATTAGCGTTGATGATGTAGAGCGCATAAAAAGGAGCAAGCCAACCTCTTGGTATAGAACCACATGTATCATACCGCGCCTTAATTAGCCCTGATGATGCAAAAGGAAGTAGCTCACATGGAAATAAATCAATGGTCAGATATTGAGCGGAGACATGAGATTACATCGGATGGTCCGGATGTTTCTAATGACAATCATCAAATGCGTTGAGTGACAAACGACCAACTCCAATATAATACTCCCTCCGTTTCAATCTATAGTGCCTATAGATTTTCTGCATTTGTTTCATAATATAAGAGTATATGTGTGTTTATTAGCGAAGAACCCCTTCCACCGAGATGAACTGAATAGCTGGAAATAAGGACTCCACAGCGGGATCGAGGGATTGGCAGATCGGGAGTATTTCTGAGATCGTGGTTCGACTCTTTAGGGGGTTTTGTGTTAAAAAATGAGTTGCGCTAATTACCGTGCAGAAAATCTATAGGCACTATAGATTGAAACTAAGGGAGTAGTGTAGATCTTTCGCATTTCAATTTTCAGAATATAGAAGGAAATAAGCTATAATCTAGCCATACATATGAGCTTCACAGCTTCACTAACATGCTCAAATGGATTGCAAATTGTAGCATCGGCCTCTATATATTATGTATCTTTCCCCTAACACTTGTAAATTTTTCCTTTGTACTTTTATCAAAAAACCAAAAAAGATGATCGCATCATTTTAGGCATACTAGTTTATCAAATTGGACAAAGGTAAAGCTACAACTGTTGGCTCAGGGAACATGCAGAAGCTCACGGCTTGAACTAACAGCTTTGAAGAGGGGAATAATAAGGCTGGATCAAGTTCCACTTGTGCCTTCAGACACACACAAGGTGCATTGCAATTTTAACGTTTTTGTTACTTAATTCCTAATACCTAAAAACTGCACTGTTTTGTTAATGAGCAAGTTTGAGTTCAATGGGAAACCTCATCAAAGTAATGCTATTTTGAATTAGAGAAGGAGGATTATGTGTCAGTATTACTCAAAGCATAACTAGAATTGAAAATCAATTGTCACAAGTGTTAAGCTTCATGCACTAGCCACTTGAACCAAAAGTCCGAACTGATGGAAAGGGCTAGGCAATCTACTTGTACACTTCACAACACCCCCACTCGCGTGTGACGGGAGAAGAGAAAGTCAACACGTGAAAGAAGAAGAGCACACCGAAACAGCGGTGGCTAAAGAGGGGGGCAACAGCAATTTTTAGGCTTAATTGCGAAAACCATGTGAAAGCCAGGATTTGAACTTGAGACCTGGGGCTCTGATACCATGTTAAGCTTCATGCACTAGCCACTTGAACCAAAAGTCCGAACTGATGGAAAGGGCTAGGCAATCTACTTGTACACTTCACAACAACAAGGATATTAGTTCAAGTGTTATCAGCTAACAGACAAATTAAAACAACGTGTAGTTAATTTTGAAGAAATTACAAATAATTTAATATTCTTTAATAAGAATGCTTACTATGACTATACAAGAGTTGTTGATGAACATTTTTTCAACATCTGCAGGGCCATCGTTTTCGCAAGGAACTCATATCTATGCTTTCGGATCTTAGACCATGCTTCATACTATTTCCAGGTATTTTCTTTGTTTTCCAAACCAGCCATTGGAATCTAAAATGTCCATTGTTCGGATGCAATGACTTTTCACTGTCCTACCATATGGATACCTTTCTCTTAGTTTAGGAAAATATGATTTAAACAAAAAACTTTCTAACATTTTCCGGCTGTAGACAATCTGAGTTAGGCATTTGTACATTTAATTTGACAGGAGGTTGCTTTGTTGAAGGCAATTGGTTAAAAAATGCATTTAGGTGGAAGGAAACCATTGGTCCATGGGAAGAAAGACCTGGGCATTTCGGAGATGTTTGGAATTACTGGACAGATGATAGCCTTAGTTATTATGAATTTCTTCAGGTATTCCTTGGTTAGTACCATACTGGGTTTTGCACTTTTGGTGCCGTGTCGTGTGATACGTCTCCGACGTATCGATAATTTCTTATGTTCCATGCCACATTATTGATGTTATCTACATGTTTTATGCACACTTTATGTCATATTCGTGCATTTTCTGGAACTAACCTATTAACAAGATGCCGAAGTGCCAGTTGCTGTTTTCTGCTGTTTTTGGTTTCAGAAATCCTAGTAAGGAAATATTCTCGGAATTGGACGAAATCAAAGCCCAGGGGCCTATTTTCTCACGAAGCTTCCAGAAGTCCGAAGGAGAGACGAAGAGGGGCCACGGAGGGGCCACACTATAGGGCGGCGCGGCCCCCCCCTTGGCCGCGCCGGCCTGTGGTGTGGGGCCCCCGTGCCGCCTCTTGACCTGCCCTTCCGCCTATAAAAAGTCTCCGTGACGAAACCCCCAGTACCGAGAGCCACGATACGGAAAACCTTCCAGAGACGCCGCCGCCGCCGATCCCATCTCGGGGGATCCAGGAGATCGCCTCCGGCACCCTGCCGGAGAGGGGAATCATCACCCGGAGGACTCTACGCCGCCATGGTCGCCTCCGGTGTGATGTGTGAGTAGTCTACCCCTGGACTATGGGTCCATAGCAGTAGCTAGATGGTTGTCTTCTCCCCATTGTGCTATCATTGTCGGATCTTGTGAGCTGCCTAACATGATCAAGATCGTCTATCTGTAATTCTACATGTTGCGTTTGTTGGGATCCGATGAATAGAGAATACTTGTTATGTTGATTATCAAAGTTATGCTTATGTGTTGTTTATGATCTTGCATGCTCTCCGTTATTAGTAGATGCTCTGGCCAAGTTGATGCTAGTAACTCCAAGAGGGAGTATTTATGCTCGATAGTGGGTTCATGTCTCCGTGAATCTGGAGGGGTGACAAGAACCTCTAAGGTTATGGATGTGCTGTTGCCACTAGGGATAAAACATTAGTGCTATGTTCAAGGATGTAGTCACTAGTTACATTACGCGCAATACTTAATGCAATTGTCTGTTGTTAGCAACTTAATACTGGAGGGGGTTCGGATGATAACCTGAAGGTGGACTTTTTAGGCATAGATGCAGTTGGATGGCGGTCTATGTACTTTGTCGTAATGCCCAATTAAATCTCACTATACTCATCATGATATGTATGTGCATGGTCATGCTCTCTTTATTTGTCAATTGCCCAACTGTAATTTGTTCACCCAACATGCTGTTCGTCTTATGGGAGAGACACCTCTAGTGAACTGTGGACCCCGGTCCAATTCTCTTTACTGAAATACAATCTACTGCAATACTTGTTCTACTGTTTTCTGCAAACAATCATCTTCCACACAATACGGTTAACTCTTTGTTACAGCAAGCCGGTGAGATTGACAACCTCACTGTTTCGTTGGGGCAAAGTATTTTGGTTGTGTTGTGCAGGTTCCACGTTGGCGCCGGAATCCCTGGTGTTGCGCCGCACTACATCTCGCCGCCATCAACCTTCAACGTGCTTCTTGACTCCTACTGGTCCGATTAAACCTTGGTTTCTTACTGAGGGAAACTTGCCGCTGTGCGCATCACACCTTCCTCTTGGGGTTCCCAACGGACGCGTGTCGAACGAAGAGACAATACGTCAACCACGCGCATCAAGCAAATTTCTGGCGCCGTTGCCGGGGAACTGAAGAAAAGTTACACCACAGAGATCTCTAACTCCCACGTCAACTTTGCGCCAGCAACAAATTTCTGGCGCCGTTGCCGGGGAGATCAAGACACGCTGCAAGGGGAGTCTCCAGTTCTCAATCTCTTTACTTTGTTTTTGTCTTGCTTAGTTTTATTTACTACTTTGTTTGCTGCACTAAATCAAAATACAAAAAAATTAGTTGCTAGTTTTACTTTATTTGCTATCTTGTTTGCTATATCAAAAACACAAAAAATTAGTTTACTTGCATTTACTTTATCTAGTTTGCTTTATTTACTGTTGCTAAAATGGCCAACGCTGAAAATACTAAGTTGTGTGACTTCACAACCACAAATAATAATGATTTCTTATGCACACCTATTGCTCCACCTGCTACTACAGCAGAATTCTTTGAAATTAAACTTGCTTTACTGAATCTTGTTATGCGAGAGCAATTTTCTGGTGTTAGTTCTGATGATGCTGCTGCCCATCTTAATAATTTTGTTGAATTATGTGAAATGCAAAAGTATAAGGATGTAGATGGTGACATTATAAAATTAAAATTGTTCCCTTTCTCATTAAGAGGAAGAGCTAAAGATTGGTTGCTATCTCTGCCTAAGAATAGTATTGATTCATGGACTAAATGCAAGGATGCTTTTATTGGTAGATATTATCCCCCTGCTAAAATTATATCTTTGAGGAGTAGCATAATGAATTTTAAACAATTAGATACTGAACATGTTGCTCAAGCTTGGGAAAGAATGAAATCTCTGGTTAAAAATTGCCCAACCCATGGACTGACTACTTGGATGATCATCCAAACCTTCTATGCAGGACTAAATTTTTCTTCACGGAATTTATTGGATTCAGCTGCTGGAGGTACCTTTATGTCCATCACTCTTGGGGAAGCAACAAAGCTTCTTGATAATATGATGATCAACTACTCTGAATGGCACACGGAAAGAGCTCCACAAGGTAAGAAGGTAAATTCTGTCGAAGAAACCTCTTCCTTGAGTGATAAGATTGATGCTATTATGTCTATGCTTGTGAATGATAGGACTAATATTGATCCTAATAATGTTCCATTAGCTTCATTGGTTGCACAAGAAGAACATGTTGATGTAAACTTCATTAAAAATAATAATTTCAACAACAATGCTTACCGGAACAATTCTAGTAACAACTATAGGCCACATATCCTTATAATAATGGCAACGGCTATGGTAATTCTTATGGGAATTCTTACAACAATAATAGGAGTTCACCCCCTGGACTTGAAGCCATGCTTAAAGAATTTATTAGTACACAAACCGCTTTTAACAAATCTGTTGAAGAAAAGCTTGGGAAAATTGATATACTTGCTTCTAAAGTCGATAGTCTTGTCATTGATGTTGATCTTTTGAAATCAAAAGTTTTGCCTAATGAGAATCATCATAATAAAATTACTACTACAGCAAATGCCATTCAAGTTAGAATTAATGAGAATATAAGATTAATGGTTGAACTGCGTGCTAGGTGGGATAGAGAAGAAAATGAAAAACTAGCTAAAGAAAAGAATGTAGCTAAAGTTTGGACTATTACCACCACTAGTAATGCTAATGCTACACATGTTGCTGCACCTCCTACTCATACTAATAAAAGAATTGGTGTTAGCAATGTTTCCACTTCTAATGCAAAGCGCGAAAAATTGCCTGAAACTGCTAAAACTGCTGAGACTGCCTGTGATAAAGCTGCTGAAATTTTTTCCAACATTGGGGATGATGACCCCATTGCTTTAGATTATAATGGTTTGAATTTTGATGATTGCCACATCTCTGAAGTTATAAAGTTCTTGCAAAAACTTGCTAAAAGTCCTAATGCTAGTGCTATAAATTTGGCTTTCACGCATCATATTACAAATGCTCTCATAAAAGCTAGAGAAGAGAAACTAGAGCACGAAGCCTCTATTCCTAAAAAGCTAGAGGATGGTTGGGAGCCCATCATTAAGATGAAAGTTAAAGATTTTGATTGTAATGCCTTATGTGATCTTGGTGCAAGTATCTCTGTTATGCCTAAGAAAATCTATAATATACTTGACTTGCCACCGCTGAAAAATTGTTATTTGGATGTTAATCTTGCTGATCATTCTACAAAGAAACCTTTGGGGAAAGTTGATAATGTTCGCATTACCGTTAACAATAACCTTGTTCCTGTTGATTTTGTTGTCTTGGATATTGAATGCAATGCATCTTGTCCCATTATATTGGGAAGACCTTTTCTTCGAACTGTTGGTGCTGTTATTGATATGAAGGAAGGTAATATAAAATATCAATTTCCTCTCAAGAAAGGTATGGAACACTTCCCTAGAAAGATAATGAAGGTACCTTTTGATTCTATTATGAGAACAAATTATGATGTTGACACTTCGTCTCTTGATAATACTTGATACACACTTTCTGCGCCTAACTGAAAGGCGTTAAAGAAAAACGCTTATGGGAGACAACCCATGTTTTTACCTACAGTATTTTGTTTTTATTTTGTGTCTTGGAAGTTGTTTACTACTGTAGCAACCTCTCCTTATCTTAGTTTTGAGTTTTGTTGAGCCAAGTTAAGCCGTTGATAGAAAAGTAAGTACTAGATTTGGATTACTGCACAGTTCCAGATTTCTTTGCTGTCACGAATCTGGGTCCACCTCCCTGAAGGTAGCTCAGAAAATTATGCCAATTTACGTGCATGATCCTCAGATATGTACGCAACTTTCATTCAATTTGAGCATTTTCATTTGAGCAAGTCTGGTGCCATTTTAAAATTCGTAAATACGAACTGTTCTGTTTTGACAGATTCTGCCTTTTATTTCGCATTGCCTCTTTCGCTATGTTGGATGAATTTCTTTGATCCACTAATGTCCAGTAGCATTATGCAATGTCCAGAAGTGTTAAGAATGATTGTGTCACCTCTGAATATGTCAATTTATATTGTGCACTAACCCTCTAATGAGTTGTTTCGAGTTTGGTGTGGAGGAAGTTTTCAAGGATCAAGAGAGGAGTATGATGCAACATGATCAAGGAGAGTGAAAGCTCTAAGCTTGGGGATGCCCCGGTGGTTCACCCCTGCATATATCAAGAAGACTCAAGCGTCTAAGCTTGGGGATGCCCAAGGCATCCCCTCCTTCATCGACAACATTATCAGGTTCCTCCCCTGAAACTATATTTTTATTCCATCACATCTTATGTGCTTTTTCTTGGAGCATCGGTTTGTTTTTGTTTTTGTTTTGTTTGAATAAAATGGATCCTAGCATTCACTTTATGGGAGAGAGACACGCTCCGCTGTAGCATATGGACAAGTATGTCCTTGGTTTCTACTCATAGTATTCATGGCGAAGTTTCTCCTTCGTTAAATTGTTATATGGTTGGAATTGGAAAATGATACATGTAGTAATTGCTATAAATGTTTTGGGTGATGTGATACTTGGCAATTGTTGTGCTCATGTTTAAGCTCTTGCATCATATGCTTTGCACCCATTAATGAAGAAATACATAGAGCATGCTAAAATTTGGTTTGCATATTTGGTTTCTCTAAGGTCTAGATAATTTCTAGTATTGAGTTTGAACAACAAGGAAGACGGTGTAGAGTCTTATAATGTTTTCAATATGTCTTTTATGTGAGTTTTGCTGCACCGGTTCATCCTTGTGTTTGTTTCAAATAAGCCTTGCTAGCCTAAACCTTGTATCGAGAGGGAATACTTCTCATGCATCCAAAATACTTGAGCCAACCACTATGCCATTTGTGTCCACCATACCTACCTATACTACATGGTATTTTCCGCCATTCCAAAGTAAATTGCTTGAGTGCTACCTTTAAAATTTCATCATTCACCTTTGCAATATATAGCTCATGGGACAAATAGCTTAAAAACTATTGTGGTATTGAATATGTAATTATGCACTTTATCTCTTATTAAGTTGCTTGTTGTGCGATAACCATGTTTACTGGGGACGCCATCAACTTTTCATTGTTGAATTTCATGTGAGTTGCTATGCATGTCCGTCTTGTCTGAAGTAAGAGAGATCTACCACCATAGGGTTAAGCATGCATATGTTAGAGAAGAACATTGGGCCGCTAACTAAAGCCATGCTCCATGGTGGAAGTTTCAGTTTTGGACAACAATCCTCAAATCTCAAATGAGAAAATTATTAATTGTTGTTATATGCTTATGCATAAATGAGGAGTCCATTATCTGTTGTCTATGTTGTCCCGGTATGGATGTCTAAGTTGAAGAATAATCAATAGCGAGAAATCCAATGCGAGCTTTCTCCTTAGACCTTTGTACAGGCGGCATAGAGGTACCCCTTTGTGACACTTGGTAAAAATAATGCATTGTGATGATCCGGTAGTCCAAGCTAATTAGGACAAGGTGCGGGCACTATTAGTACACTATGCATGAGGCTTGCAACTTATAAGATATAATTTACATGATGCATATGCTTTATTACTACCGTTGACAAAATTGTTTCATGTTTTCAAAATCAAAGCTCTAGCACAAATATAGCAATCGATGCTTTTCCTCTATGGAGGACCATTCTTTTACTTTCAATGTTGAGTCAGTTCACCTATTTCTCTCCACCTCAAGAAGCAAACACTTGTGTGAACTGTGCATTGATTCCTACATACTTGCTTATTGCACTTATTATATTACTCTATGTTGACAATATCCATGAGATATACATGTTACAAGTTGAAAGCAACCGCTGAAACTTAATCTTCTTTTGTGTTGCTTCAATGCCTTTACTTTGAATTATTGCTTTATGAGTTAACTCTTATGCAAGACTTATTGATGCTTGTCTTGAAGTGCTATTCATGAAAAGTCTTTGCTATATGATTCACTTGTTTACTCATGTCATATACATTGTTTTGATCGCTGCATTCACTACATATGCTTTACAAATAGTATGATCAAGATTATGATGGCATGTCACTCCAGAAATTATCTCGTGTTATCGTTTTACCTGCTCGGGACGAGCGTAACTAAGCTTGGGGATGCTGATACGTCTCCGACGTATCGATAATTTCTTATGTTCCATGCCACATTATTGATGTTATCTACATGTTTTATGCACACTTTATGTCATATTCGTGCATTTTACTGAACTAACCTATTAACAAGATGCCGAAGTGCCGATTGCTGTTTTCTGCTGTTTTTGGTTTCAGAAATCCTAGTAAGGAAATATTCTTGGAATTGGACGAAATCAAAGCCCAGGGCCTATTTTCTCACGAAGCTTCCGTAAGTCCGAAGGAGATAGGAAGAGGGGCCACAGGGGAGCCACACTATAGGGCGGCGCGCCCCACCCCCTTGGCCGCGCCGGCCTGTGGTGTGGGGCCCCCGTGCCGCCTCTTGACCTGCCCTTCCGCCTATAAAAAGTCTCCGTGACGAAACCCCCGCACCGAGAGCCACGATACGGAAAACCTTCCGAGACGCCGCCGCCGCCAATCCCATCTCGGGGGATTCAGGAGATCGCCTCCGGCACCCTGCCGGAGAGGGGAATCATCACCGGAGGACTCTACGCCGCCATGGTCGCCTCCGGTGTGATGTGTGAGTAGTCTACCCCTGGACTATGGGTCCATAGCAGTAGCTAGATGGTTGTCTTCTCCCCATTGTGCTATCATTGTCGGATCTTGTGAGCTGCCTAACATGATCAAGATCGTCTATCTGTAATTCTACATGTTGCGTTTGTTGGGATCCGATGAATAGAGAATACTTGTTATGTTGATTATCAAAGTTATGCTTATGTGTTGTTTATGATCTTGCATGCTCTCCGTTATTAGTAGATGCTCTGGCCAAGTTGATGCTAGTAACTCCAAGAGGGAGTATTTATGCTCGATAGTGGGTTCATGTCTCCGTGAATCTGGAGGGGTGACAAGAACCTCTAAGGTTATGGATGTCTTTGTTGCCACTAGGGATAAAACATTAGTGCTATGTTCAAGGATGTAGTCACTAGTTACATTACGCGCAATACTTAATGCAATTATCTGTTGTTAGCAACTTAATACTGGAGGGGGTTCGGATGATAACCTGAAGGTGGACTTTTTAGGCATAGATGCAGTTGGATGGCGGTCTATGTACTTTGTCGTAATGCCCAATTAAATCTCACTATACTCATCATGATATGTATGTGCATGGTCATGCTCTCTTTATTTGTCAATTGCCCAACTGTAATTTGTTCACCCAACATGCTGTTCGTCTTATGGGAGAGACACCTCTAGTGAACTGTGGACCCCGGTCCAATTCTCTTTACTGAAATACAATCTACTGCAATACTTGTTCTACTGTTTTCTGCAAACAATCATCTTCCACACAATACGGTTAACTCTTTGTTACAGCAAGCCGGTGAGATTGACAACCTCACTGTTTCGTTGGGGCAAAGTATTTTGGTTGTGTTGTGCAGGTTCCACGTTGGCGCCGGAATCCCTGGTGTTGCGCCGCACTACATCTCGCCGCCATCAACCTTCAACGTGCTTCTTGACTCCTACTGGTCCGATTAAACCTTGGTTTCTTACTGAGGGAAACTTGCCGCTGTGCGCATCACACCTTCCTCTTGGGGTTCCCAACGGACGCGTGTCGAACGAAGAGACAATACGTCAACCACGCGCATCAAGCAAATTTCTGGCGCCGTTGCCGGGGAACTGAAGAAAAGTTACACCACAGAGATCTCTAACTCCCACGTCAACTTTGCGCCAGCATCGTGTCACCATTTATGACCATATTTTTCTTTTAAAATAGCTTGCTGAGACTTAGGTGCTACACCAATCTGGTGGTGAACGTTGGTATACATTATTTGCATTTTTATTTTCACATATTTATTGTTTTAGTCATCATTAGTATACCCACTAACTTCGAGATCTTGAAATTAGGTATCAACCATAATGATAAAGTTAACATCACAGACATTGCACCCCTTGTAGAGGCAAGTTTTCAGTGTCCTAGATCTTTCATTGTATGAATTAAACATTCAAACCGTCATGATGCAAGTGATAAATATTCCCCCTTAAACGCACTACAAACACATTGATGTTTTCATACCACACTGAAATTTCAGACCAATGCATTTCTGATAATTTCGAGTTTACTATTTTTAAGGTAATTCGGTTGTATTTTGATACAGGATTTGGGTGGTTTTGAGTTGCTAGGGGAAGTGCGGAATCAAGATAGGGCAGGATCTTCCATGGGATGACCCTTTCCTAGTTAAATATGTAGCCCTAGAGAATGAGGGTTGTACTTACAATTTTTACTGAGGTAAATTGTTGGCACTTTTTGATTATAACTTAGTTTTCCATTTCAGTACTCTTAAATACTCACATTACCTCAAATTATATCTTGCTTTGAATAGATATTACCTCAAATTTACACTATGATACGAGAGGCTTATCCTGGCATTCAAATGATATCGAACTGTGATGGCTTAGGTATGTCACTTGATGATCCTGCTAATTTTATAATTTTTATGTAAAACTACTCACTCTGTGACTAGTTTTTTGGTTATCTTTTCTTGATTGAAATATATTTAATGTTACATTTTTTTGTAGGTCTATCGTAACATTATGGAGGTTTTCCTTAAAAAGACCATATTTGAAAATGCAACACGTACTGAGCCCAAGATACGCAATGATTTCATTCTAGGTGTTTGTTAGTGAGTATGTTGTTGCAGAAAATAAGCCTATCTATGGTGGAAACGGAACCCTTGTCGCTTTGCTGGCAAAGGCTGCTTTCCTCAATGGTTTAGAGAAAAATAGGTGATCTCCTCTATCCTTCCACCCTATCTGGATTATTTCTTGGGACCTGCGGAAATAACAATAAGGCATTCAAGTGTGTTTTTGAGATGCATAAGCTTTTCGATAATTTTTGACATTTCCTTTGGTAATTATGACCCGATTCTAGTTTTGCTAACACAAGCTAAAATAAAAATAAAATCATTTTCAGAAATTAACAAAAAAATGAATCGAGTAATCTCGTAAACATGTTACGGTGAGCAACAAGAACTACTCAAGTTGTTGAGATAGTTATTTGTTCCCTTATTTGCAACAATGCAGTGCAGATTGTTCGTCAATGACAATGATCACAGGTTAGTATTAGTGTCTTGTATCTAGAATATTGGTCAATGGAAATTGCAGTGAAAACAAGAATATTATATTGCAGATGGGTGCCAGATGCGATAGTCTTTAACTCATGGCAACATTATGGAACTCCTACCTGCTATTTTTATGTGAATCAATTGGTGCTCTGCTCCATCCAATCACAATCAACTCCATCTATTCTTCACACCTGGCAGCTTCTGCAATCACTTGGCAAGACAGTAAGATTAATTGAGTGAAGGTAAAATCAACACTGCTGATTGCCTCCTAGCCCACATGGTGTGCTTGATTTGATTAGACGAAGTGTGAACTTGCCATTCATATTCATGTCCGAGATGTCCATATATGAAAAGCAATAATATGTGTAAGTCAGGGGGCCACCGCCCCCCACCACCCTAGAATTTGAAGAATCTCTGAAGAAAAATGTATTTTAGGGACATGTGTACCTATGTGTAAGTGTCTTTTGCCTCCCCCTCATTCTGTAATGTTACTATTTTAAAGGTAATTTTGCTGTTTTTTGCTACATGATGTATTGGATAGTTTTGAGTTTGCTAGGGGAAGTGTTGAATCAACATGGGGTAGTGTTAGATCTTCCATGCGACATCATGAGCCTTTCCTAGTTAAATATGTAGCCCTAGGGAACGAGGGTTGTATTTACGATTTTTACAGAGGTAAATTGTTGGAACTTTTTGATTATAAGTTAGGCTTCCACTTCAGCACTCTTAAATACTCACATTACCGAAAATTATATCTTTCTTTGAATAGACATTACCTAAAATTTTACACTACGATACGAGAGGCTTATCCTAACATTCAAATGATATTGAACTGTGATGGCTTACGTATGCCACTTGATCATCCTGCTAATATTATGATTTTCATGTAAAACTACTCACTCTGTCACTAGTTTTTTGGTTATCTTTTCTTGATTGAATTATACTTAATGTTACATTTTTTGTAGGTCTATGGCAACATTACAGAGGTTTTTCTTAACAATACCATATTTGAAAATGCAACACGTACTGAGCTTAAGGTATGAAATGATTTCATTCCAGGTGTTTGTTCGTGAGCATGCTGTTGCATAAAATAAGCCTATATATGCTGGAAACGGAACCCTTGTCGCTTCACTAACAGAGGCTGCTTTCCTCAATGGTTTAGACAGAAAGTAGGTGATCTCCTCTATCCTTCCTCCCTATCTGGATTATTTCTTGGGACCTGCGGAAATAATAATCGGGCATTCGTGTGTGTTTTTGGAGATGCATAAGCTTTCTGGATAAATTTTGACATTGCCACTGGTAATTATAACCCGATTCTAGTTTTGCTAACACAAGCTAAAATAAAAATAATAGCATGTTCAGAAATTAACAAAAAAATGAATCGAGTAATAATCTCGTAAACATGGTACGGTGAGCAACAAGAACTACTCAAGTTGATGAGATAGTTCTTTGTTCCCTCATTTGCAGCAATGTAGTGCAGATGACAAGCTATGCGCCACTCCTCGTCAGTGACAATGATCACATGTTAGTATTAGTGTCTTGTATCTAGAATACCGGTCAATGGAAATTGCAATGATAACAAGAATATTATATTGCAGATGGATACCAGATGCGATAGTCTTTTCATGGCAAGACAGTAAGATTAGCTTCGTGAGAGTGAAGGTAAAATCAACATTGCTGATTGCCTCCTAGCCCGCATGGTGTTGATTTGATTTGATGAACTTTGGACTTTCCATTCAAATTCATATTTGAGATGTCTATATATGGCAGAACAATACTATGTGTAAGTCGGGGGGCCACCGCCCCCCCCCCCCCCCCCACACACACACACACCACCACCACCACCCTAGAATTTGAAGAATCTTGGAAGAAAATTTTATTTTAGGGACATGTGTACCTATGTGTAAGTGTCTTTTCCCTCCCCCCAAAAGCATTCACCTTTTCTCTTTTTTCCCCCATAGATCTTGGCTAGGCTCCACCACTGAATCTCATGATATCTCACGTCCAGCAATCTGTTGGATGAGAATTCGTTCAGTCAGCCGAAGAAGGAAAGATGATGGTTGATTTATTGCAAATGTGTTTCATTTCCAATTGCACTTTCTGAATCCATCTGCGAGCTCTTATAACATTTGTATCTTACAAATGGGTGCAGGTGGTGTCGGTTATCAACGAGCTACCCAATGCTGCAGAGGAGATGTGGGCCTTGCTGGCTCCTTACTCCTTCACTTCAATCTAGCTCTAGAAGTCTAAGATAACTAGTGGTACTAGTGGTTGTTAAGCACAAGATTTCGTTTTAGTAAACCGAAAACAAAACTATAAATGAAATGAACAAAAGTAAACTATCTATAAATAGGAAAGAAATTAAAAACAATAAGATAAAGTTCTTTTGGGGTTTTTGTTTGTGTTTGCAAGTATTTTTTTTTGTATTTTCGGATTTAACTAATGCAGAAAATATAAAGGTGATAAAAGTGATTAAAAGTGGGTTGTCATAATAAAAACTGAACCGGGGTTCATGGGTTCACTTGTCTGCTCTCTTATAAAGTGTAATGGACATAAAACAACTCATAGAAGATATAATATTGATGGACCTTTCTCATGTGCTTGATTAGCATTCATATGGGCATCACGTCCTAACATAAACATGACGCAACCCATTTCACTTATACTCCTCTAGAAGGTGGAAACTCCACGCAATCTAGAATTAAGATAAACAGATCAAGCCTTAGGTACTTTGACATGATGTGTGAATGACAAATGTGCTACCTCGAACGAACAAGATCACCTTGGTTGTCACCATATTAAAATATAACACATGCATTCTCTTTCTCTCTAGTGAGATAACAAAATAAAGGTAAAAACCATATCAGTTCTCGAATTTTGTAGTCACTACCCAATCCTCACCACCATGTTACTCCATATAATACACACGTTCCCCCACACATGTCCTTGCATACAAGTTTGGTCATAAAAAGTACTTAAGAACGGACTACATAATATACATCTATCAATAGATCTTGCTCATAATAGAATTCCAATCTCAAATGTCAACTCATAAACCATAGATCCACCATATAGGTATTACATATATGACTATAATCATGTTTGGCAGCTCATATGGTACTAGAACAATGATAGCATGGGGGAGAGAGAGAGAGATCAAGCTACTTCCACAAACCCATAGTCTAGAGGTGGACTACTCCGTCTTCATCATACACGATGTTGATTACGTCGGAGACCCAACTGGCGGCGGATCCTACATTGTTTCCCCTCCCCTCCAAACTTTGGTGGTTCTGTTATTCTTTCGGTGTTTCTGTGTTTTTGTGTCCGCCTCCTCTCGGGATGCATCACGGGACCTATATATAGGCGTTTTTAGGTCAATACCTTGATGTAGGGTTTAAGACGAATGACTTCGTTTGACTTCATGTGCTTCTCTTGATTCAAAAAATTATAGGTCTGCTTGACTTTGTTTAGGTCCCTAAAAGATAAGAAAACACTAAATAGGGTGTTCATGTTGTATAGGGTTATAACTTATAACCCAAATAAAAAGGATCATTGGTAAATCCCCAATATAAAACATGGATACAACATTTATGTGATGCAAATATATGGGAATATGTATCAGTAAACTACAAAGTTCATGTATGGATTTTACATTCATCAGATGGTAAGTCATGACTACAAAGAACATGTTGAACAACTTGTAGAAATGGATGTCCTAGATGATGGTGCCACATATCACAGGTCACCTTGATGCTGCTGAGTGCTTCTTGATGACAGGGGCTTTAATCTCGTAGAGACCTCCACTGCAACAACCTCTAAGAATGGGTACTCTCGTGTCCTGATCCTTTGCAAAAAAAATCATGAGGATGAAGTTCCATAAACACATCATTGTCATTGGAAGGTTTACTCATAGAAAACAAATTACGAGTGGTATTGGGAACATGATGGACAAGTTTTAGAGCTAAAGAACTAGATGCCGGAGTTGGTAAAATAGCATGACCAATATAACGAATGTGCATATCTAGTCCGTTAGCAGTGTGAACCGGATCAGTGTCGTGGTAGGGCTCAAGTGTAGTGAGCTTGTCTAGCTAATGAGTGATGTGATGCGTAGATCCAGAATCCGCATACCACGTCGGGTCTACGGACTGATGTGAAGCACCATGAGGGCCTTGAGAAGCTGTCATCGTCATAGAAATTCACTTCTCAGTGTTGCTCCCATCATGCCCTATGACCAGAAAGTCACGGTTAAAACGCTGGTAACACTTGGACGTCGTTGTGGCACGGGATCTTGCACACCTTATATATGACCCTACCACATTGTTTGGCTTGGGCATGGTGGAGGCGTGGTCTTGGGCGATGGTGAGGAGAAGATCACCGGTGGCCGAGGCCCACCACGGGCAGCACCAAAGGCCACGACAGGGCCAGCGTTAGCATCCGCATGTGCAACAAGATAGTAAACACCACCTTGAGTGTGGTGTTGAAACACATTTTGTTGCTCTGTAGCCTGGAGCTGAGAGGATAGGTCGCGAATCGCATTGGGTTGGTACGGGCATTCACCACCTCAAAGAGAGCATCATAGTCATTGTCTAGACTGGTGAGGACAGAGGATATAAACTCGTCATTGCAAAGAGGCATCCCGATACTTGTAAGTGAGTCCAAGAGCGTCTTCATGTGATGAAGATAGACATTCATTATCTTGTTTTCCTTCTTCAGGTCAGCCATCTACCCACGAATTTCCGAGGCTCATGCAATGGAGGTGGAGGCAAACACACCACTCAAAGTCTCCTAGGCTTCACGCGAGGTACCAACAAACATAATCCTGCCAAGGGCACTGGCACCTTCAATCATCGAAGGAACAAGGCTGAAAGAATAGCCCGGTGATGACACTATAGCAAGTGTGTCAATTCGTTGGGACTCCAAGTGTGGAGTGATGCAACAAGAGAAATTTTCCCCACAAGGATGACTCGGGGTTTATATCAAACTCTCGGCAACAAAGGCGAAGCTTCTTCCAACCTCGTCTAGCAACCTGCAAAGCAAAGTCTTTGTCTTGTGCCCCCAACTCCACTATGTGGTTGCAAACCACAAGGCTTCGATATTAATAAAGTAAAATAATAATAAATAAAATACTAGAAAGAAACTTAAAACTAGAAAGTAAACTAAAACAAGTAGATAATGCTGTTTTTAGGTTTTTGGCTGTAGTAGCAAGAAGTAAAGATATTTTTGTATTTTTAAAATTAATTAATGCTAAATTAAGATTTAAAGGCAAGTAAAATCAAGTAGAAGTTGTTTCGTATGATAAAAAGTGGACCGGCGTTCATGGGTTCACCTGTCTACTTTCTCATACAGGTGTAGTGCCATTAAAAGCACGATAGATAACTAAATATTGATGAGATTTTATTATGTGTCTTGATTAGCATTCATATGGGCATCACGTCCTAACATAAAGATGATACTACACATCTTACTTATACTACACTATAAAGGGATACACTCCAAACAATCTAGATTCAAGAATTAACGCATTGCTTTAGGTACTTCGACATGGTGTTTGAACAACAAATATGCTACCTTGAATTAAACATATCGCAATATATCAAGTATATGATCCATAGATTAAACAATATTTCTTAGTTGTCACTAAGAATTATATAGCACATGCATTCACTTTATCCCTAGTGAGGTAACAAAAGAATTGTTAAAGACCATATTAGATATGAGGCTTGCTGTCACAACTCATTACTACCACCATGTTACTCCATCTAATACACACCATCCCCACACATGCTCTTGCATACAAGTTTGATCAGAACAAGTAATAAAAGAACAAGATAACAATATGCATCTATTAATACATCAAGAACACAATAAAGATTCAGATGTCATAGATCATCCAATAAAACAAAAGATCCACCACATTGGAATTAAAATATGGTTATAATCATGATAGACAGCTCATATGGCATCTAAATAACATAGCACAAGAGATATGTAGATCATGGTATTCCCACAAACCCATAGTCCAGATGTTGACTACTCCCTATTCATCATGGTGGCAGTGTTGATGTTGTTGGAGAGGGTGGAGCTCCAACCGGGGATGGCTCCGACAACGTTTCTCCCCTCCAATCTTTCCAGGTTTAGCCTCAGTTTCGTGGTTTTCGTGTTTCCATGCCGCCTCCTCCGAGAGCGCCTCATGGAGTTTATATATAGTGTTTTTAGGTCAAGCCCGTCAGTTTGAGATCAAAACGGGCGGTTGCGGATGCTCGAGGAGGGAACGAGACATGGTGGCGCGACCTAGGGTGGGGTCGTGCCACCTATGCTCATTCGGACCTTGTGGGGCGCCTCCGGTACTTCTTCTTCTCATATTGTGTCTCCGGGAAAATATTGACTCCAGAAAAATCCTCGCTCCATTTGAGTTTCGTAAGGTCCCTGAAACTTAAAAAAATACACAGAACAGAGATTTCTTGTTCTACAGAGTTATAAACCAATGAAAGGGGATCAATGGAAAATCCTCATGAAACATTATAAAACATGAATATAACATTATATAAGATGCAAATAAGTGGAAATATGCAACAATAAGTGACAAAGTTCATGCATGCATTTTGCATGCACCACCCGGTCTTGTTGAGTCCAATGCTAATGCGCTGGGTTCGGCTGTTGGTACATGCCACCATCATAACTGTCGACAATGTGTCTATTGGGGGTGGGGTGGATCCATCAACATAGCCCATGAGAAGATGACTACGGAGCAGCGGACCAACCTGCGCATGCCAGACCAAGTAGTTGTTGCTTTTGTTGGGGATGGTCGATGGTGATGGAGTTTGGCAGCACTTGATTTGGGAAGAAGTGCCCTGGATAGTTTGAAAAGAAGTTGTGGGGGAAAAGAATACATCGCCAATGGTGGAGAATCCGGCACCCTGACCGGAATATCCGGCCATGGATGTCTATCTCATCGATGAAGATACTAATGTTCGTCCCATGGCCACAGCGATCGGCGCGTCGGAGAATATGGCTTCCCTCGATGTAGACTGTGGCGGCATGGAATCGGTGGAGGAGGGCAGCACAGTGTCGAGCCTAGACAGGGGCTGCATCGACGACATGCCATGCTTGGATAGAGGAGAGACCGGGGTGGGCATGGAGATTCCGACGATTGTTGCTGGCGCCAGGGACAGGGACACCGACGATGTGACTGCGGAGGACTAGGTCGACGAGGTTGTCGATCCATATGCCATCACAGACGGCGCCAGAGGAGACATGGAACGGCGCAGGTGCGGAAGCGAAAGGCTGCGGCGTAACCTTAGGTAAGGAACGCTCGTTCTGATACCATAATGAAATCATAATAGCGTGAGGTGAGATGTGTTTGGCTGTCCCAACTCCTGACATGCCTCGGGTAGGGATCTTCTCACATATAGAGGACAAAGTATTACAAATACATTCCTATTCACGCGTATACGAATATGGTGTACTCTAACGAATGGTACTATAGTGGCATTTGCCTTCTTCAATGATATTTTTAATCACCACGCAAGCATCAGTGGCAACTTGAGGTATCGGAGATTTAGATCAGTTGCAAGCGCTAACACTTTGTTACATGCCACCGCCTCCAAAGTTGTACTCCCTCCTTTCAAATATAATATTTATTTTGCAAAACACAGTATAATCACATACGCTCATAAATACGTACATACACTGACCCCTATAAACGCATACACGCACACTCTATCCCTATGAGCATCTTCGAGAGACTGAGTCCAAGAAACTTGATCCAGCAGGTCTTGAGATTGACGAAGTCACCAACCTCCCACTGAATAATATTCTGTCTTAACGAGACACCAAAGTGTCAAATCTAGGATTTAAATTCTGGTGGGTTGGGGATGCCAGTGCCCTCCCGACCATCCAACCACATGTTGGTTCTCAATATAAGATGTTTTAGATTTTAGTAGATTCATCTATCTAGTCTATTTTTAGTTGGGAGTCGTGTTTTGGAACATAGGAGCATATGCTCCTTTTATTTTAAAATGCATATTACACATATTTTCAAAAAAAAAATTGAAACAAAAAATTCTCACGCTCACAAACCGTTTAATGAAAAATCGACTTGTCATGCAGCGTGTATGAAAAACAAAATTTAGTGCTAGAAATAAGACTTTCTGAAAAGATAAATTTTCTCTTTTTTTACATAGACCAATAAAAATATTACTTTTTCATGAAACTTGACGAAAGCACATATATTATTGTGTTGTACATGCGGAATGTTTTGTCAAAAATTTATGTCACTTTAAAATAAATTTTTTGGTAGAGGAAGCATATGCATCTAGGAGCCGAATTGAATTTCTATTTTTTTAGTGTGTTAATTCACTTATTATGGTGTGTATCTGGTTTACTTTCAAGTGTCTAAACCGTCTTACAACATTTGTGACCACACGGAGTAGGATCTGTGATTCCATTAATCACAAGAACCGACGAACGTATCCATTCCATTCACGGTAGATGAAGCCGTTGGATGATATATTTACGGCCGGGCCGCACGGATGGTTGCATATGGAGGCCACAGGCAAAACCCCGTCCTTCACATCATCTACTGACAAAGTGATAATCCCCTGTTATACAGAATCCCTGGTAGGCCCAGGCTGCGCTAAGTTTGGCCTCACTCCGGATGTTTCTTGACCCACACGATGGCGAATATGAGTCCGGACTCTCGCGGCATTTAATGCTCATAGCCGTGTCATCTCCGGCCGCGAGCGGAGCCTGCTTCAGTTCCAACTTCCGGCGAGCAAACTTACCAATCTATACCTACACATAAACAGGGAGACATGGCATGCCATTGCCCATTGCAGCACCAGCCGGTTGAATTAGCCAGCCTTCCGGTTCCGGGACAACCCAAGATCCAGACCCCAACGAGTAGCGTGCGACGAACGCGCACCAGGGCGAGCAGCCGATCGACCACCATGAGGTCCTCCGACGGTGACCGTTTCTTGCCTACCAAGAAGACAGACGCCGCGCCGCGCGACGCCGGCCGCAAGCGCAAGAGACAGCTAACCCTGGCGGTGTACGACCCGGCCGCCGCGGAGGAACGGGCCATCGCGGCCATCCTCCTCTCCCTCTCGGCGCAGAGCGCCGGCGCTCCGGGCCCGTTCTTGGCGCGGCCGCCCCTCGACGCCGTCCCGCTCTCCGTCGCCGCCCCTCCCCGCGCCGAGCCGCCGTGGCTGCGCGAGTGGCTGGGCCTCCGTCTCGACCTGCCGGTGCACTTCATCGGCGACAAGGCCCTGACCGTCACCGACCTCGACAAGCAGCAGAACCGGTTCCGCCTCCCGACCGAGGCCGCCCTTCGCGTCCTCCGCTCCATCCTCTTCGACGAGGAGCTCGACGCCGCCAAGATACCGCGCGTCGGCATGGAGGTAGCTCCTCGGCCGCCCAAGAAGCCGCGGCGGCGGCCGCCGCCGACCGGGGAGGAGCTCCTGCTGCAGGGGAAGGGGAAGATCGAGAAGAGGACGAGCAAGAAGCAGGGGACGAAGCACGACGGGCTCCCCGTGAACCTGTGCAACGTCGACGCCGGCGTCATCCATCTACAGCTGACGCGGTGGGAGAGCAGCCACGCCATCGTCGTCAAGGGGGGAGGCTACCTCGACTTCATCAACCGGTGCGGCTTCAAGGAGAACGACGTCGTCGAGATCTGGGCCTTCAAGGAGCGCCAGTTCCGTTACTTCGGTGAATTGTTTCTTCACGAAAGACCGCTCTGCGTTGTGCTGGCCAAGAAACAACAGCAGCCGGCACCGTTGCTAGGGATGGGGAAGCAGTGACTACGAACTGACGAGATACTCTGATCTTTTTTTTCTCTCCCGTAGCCTTTTTTAGGTTTTGGATTCAGCCAAGACTGCTCCAGAATTCTGAGAAATTCAGTTGGCCCTGATTCATTTTCCAGCAGATCTAACATGTACTGTAGCATTTTTTTAGTTTTTGGAATTCCATCTAGTATTAGCCAAGCTAGGTTGCTGGTAGAATTCGTAGAAACTTTAGTTCGATCTGATTTTGGTAGATTTGACATGACACCTGTTTAATCTATGCCAGATACTATATTGCGTTTTCGGGAAATTCAATTGGTATGATCTTTGTTTTTGTTCCAATTCTTGTGAAATCCAAAGTAGCTTTTCGTGCAGGCCAAATTCTGCTGCAGAATTTTGAGAAATACCGCTGGGTTTCATCCTTTTTCCCCCGTACATCCCATATGTAGCCGTTTTTAGCTTTTCGATTCTATCTATCAGCCAAGAATGTTGCTAGAATTCTTAGAAAATAAATCAGTTTTTCTAAACTGTTTTTGGTAGATTTCAAATGTTGATTGTTTAATCTATGAGCCAGTGCATAGTTCCTAGAAATTCAATCTGGTTTGATTTTTTTGTTTTGCTCCAATTCTTGCACTACTGCTTCCCTTTCCCGCCGGCAGTAGCAAAATTTTGTTCCCCTTTCAGTAAGATTCTACCTTCATGCCTCATCCTTTAGGTGTACGCGGTTTATATGTTTTTGTCAGTTAGACAAACTTGTCATCGCCATCTAGTTGGCGGTTTGAATGTCACACGCTGATTTGTTGTGCTAATTGTTGTATCTCTTGTCCACCCATCCTTTGGAGGAAGGGTGGAGCTAGTAGGGTGGAAGGGTGGAACCCGGGCGCCGCACCCTAAAATTTGGTGCAACCTATATTCTTCTATAGAGAGAAAAAAAAACTAAGTTAGGTCTACCCCACTCTAACGAAATGTGTTGGATTGGCAACTGGAGCACACCCAACCTCCACAACTCCCCCTCTACCCGAATTCTTCTTCCTACACCACAGCCACCCACCAATCTCTATGGACCTGGCTGCGAAACAATGGGTCATAGCGTAGAAGGCGAAGCGACAGCAACTATCTAGAGGATCATCTTGGTGACGATTTTCATTTGATGGGGTGGTTCGTCGGTCCACAAGAAGAAAGGGGCGTATTGGAAGGCTTAGAGGGATGCCCGGGGTGAGGCACTCTTTCTTCTCTTTGGGGTGCGCTCGGGTATACCAACAGGCGCCGGCCTATGCCAGTGGTGTAGCCACATAGAGACGTATGTCTTTTTTTTCTCAAAACTTTGTGTGGCAACATAAAAGAATTTTATCTACATCTAAATATATTTTTTCAAACTTTTTAGACATTTTAAAATATTTATTTGTATAATGGGTGCATCTACACATACAAGCTAAAGTATTTTTCGCAAATCAGACTACTCTAAAAAGGCACACATGTCCTTTCTTTGAGCACAAAATTTTCTATAGTTTGGGCAGCAATGTATTTATCGGTGAAACTTTTGGTGCATTTAATTAGAACATTCATTGTCAAAAACATTCAGGTTTTTTTACTATTTTTTCCTACTTAGGCAAGTGCATATGAGCCCGAGCTATCACTTTGAATTTCCGCGCTACATTGATCGTGTCTCACAGAAACACCAAATCCCGTATTTCGTATATCGACCCCATCTGTAACCTGAACTCTTTTTCCCCATTCTGACTGTTGGACGATGATCCCTTTCGCACGGCAACAACTGATCATACACAGTTGTATAGCAGCACGGCCGCGTTCCCAATACATATCCAACAAACCATTCGGGCAGGACAAGGAATGAGAGAATGCGAGTCCGGGATTCATTCCACATCCAGTTCACCATCGGCCGACGTTCGTGGCGGACACGGCAGCGTACGTTCCGGAGGCCGGAGCCCATCCTCTCCTTATAGTACTAGCAATGGATGGGCGCGGCGGCACGCCGCGCCGATTGTATAATGCAATTGTTGTAATATTTTTAAGACTTTTTTGTTTAAATAGTAGTAGGTTTTAAGATGGTTGGGAATGAAGTTGGATGCAACATACACTGAAGCTAGATGCATGAAAATTTAATCCTTAAGATCAGGTAAATAAGTTGCATATAGAGAATTTTACCCATATTAAGAAGGGCATAAAATAACGGGTAATTAACTTGGGCACATGATACACTAATAGTGGAAAGGCATACAAAAAGATGGCACCCGTGGTTGATATGGATGGTTGTAATTTGTAAAGGTTTTGTGTTAGTGCTATTAACCAAGGGAGAGGCAGTAGCAGTAATATATAATTAGACTTTATTCCAGAGCTCATATCATTGCCTTGCATAAGTAGTAAGTACACTAATACATAATTATCTGACAACATTTTTGAAGTGATTAGCTCTGACAACATAGTTCGTGAGATCGCTTTACATATAGGATACATGGAAAAGACATGAGTTTCTACTTGAACATAACCATTGGCATATTCTTGGTTACAAAAGCTTGGAGGAAGTAGCAAAGTAGGATGGTAAGACTGGTAGTGCTGATGTTCCCTAGTACCCATTCATCAGTGCTTCGCATTGGTGTCCTCGTTGTTGCGGGAAAAGATGGTGAGTTGTTGGTCTTTGGTGAAGAAAGAGTCGAGTGTGCTTCATCGTTCAATGGGGAATCAGTGTCCTCTTATCGAATCCTTGTTTGCCCCCCTCAACAAAGCCAGGAAGACCTCCGTCGTCCTATCTTTTTAGGATACATGGTTCATATTAGTTGTTTTTTTAGAGCATATTTGATGATCTCCACTGTAGGTTGTGAAATTCGTAGCAAGTTTGATTTCTTTCAGTATCGATATGAACTGAAAAAAAATCAACCTAGCTATATAGTAAAAGTAGGATAAGCTAGATAATATAAGAGACCACATTAAAAAGTTGCTCCATATCTTGGACTCACTTTATATTGGATTACATGAAGGATAATGATGAGGAAGACGGCATGGATACATGTTTCTTCTGGACTGAACATGAAGGGACACTGACTGGTGGTCACATGATTGTTCGTATCGAGTATGGCCGCTTGTTTTAAACGGAGAATAGTTTTGTTTGGAGAGCTGGAGGTGTGGCTGCTAGGAAATAGAGGATGAGCAAATTTCAGTAACCTCTGTCGTACAAAAGCACATAACTGGCAAATATACATAGTGGTGGCAGTGGGTACTGTGCATAACCAGTCTTCCTGAGCTGCTTTAGATAATCAGGGGCTGGAGTCTCGGCAGTCGGCCCAATGAAATGTGGGCACTAAGCTTTGTTTTACTTCATTGCTTGCAGAAAAAGAAGTTAGTCAAGCTACTATTTGTTCATATGGATGCATCAAATTGGAAGAAATTTTAGTTGGCAGATGTGGTTTCACATAATACTCATAGTACAACAATATCATTGCGTTTCTCTTTCGAATATTTATTAGAACTTCCGCGAAGAATTAGCTATATGAAAGAGAATATTATAATGAGCAAGATAGATAGATACATGTCTATAAAATTACAGTAGGTTTAAAGACAAATTACTGGAAAAACTAATAGCCTGTCTGCTTAGCTAATGTAAAATTGTCTTTAGAAGAATGACCTATTGGAGGCTTGGAGAATTTGTTGTTCTACTTAGCTAGTAATAATCGTTGGAAGCTGATGACTTCTTTTTCTCACAAGTTGCACTGAAAAAAAGAAAAAAATGTGTCCAACTCTTATCTGGGGGCATGCGTGATAAATTGCAGTGCACCTTTTCTTTGGTGTTGTAGTGTATGCTTGTCAGCTTCCTCTCTTCTTGCCATCATTTCTTGAACTTGTTGGCAACCTTCCTATCTACCCGTTGCTCTCTGCACATGCAGTTTACCAAAGCTCATATCAGTCTCAGTAATGATCAAGCTCTTGTGAAAACGTTTTGTGTGGACAGAAATGGTGCGGAAATGAGCACGAAAGCTCTGTCCTCAAAATGCAAAATCAAAGAAGATGTAATAATTGGCTCATATACTTGCAGTCATAAGTTCAGATACGCCAAAGAACATATCCAAGATAGCAGTTTCTAAAGTTTGGTGAACATGCCATGAAGGCATGAACTATGAAAACCTGGGCACCTACAGTTAAGCATCTCAAAATAAATAGGAAAGCCTAGGACATAAAAGAATCAGAAAACCGAGGTACTTTGCAGCAGACCCGCAAAAGGTAGCACCGAACCCCTAGTTTGCCAAGGTACACAAATCAAAGAGAGAAAAAGGAAACCACAAAATAAACTTGTAATTCAAACAATTAATTCAATATTTTTTAACACAAAATGATAAGAGCATACGAAGTCCCATAGTCACTTAAGACAATATAATGAATCATGTAATTGGTCATATTTCCCTGAATCCAACCGTCTCTACATTACTAACTTGATCTATTTATAACCTGCAGTAAGGGAGCAGATAAAGAAAATATACACTGATGTTCTTCTTGATGTGATCTCCATTTAAACATAGCCTATATTAAGAATGAAGACAATATGGTGAGGCATGTGCATAATAAACATGCAGGAGTCATGCCTCGTAACTCGGCTGCAAAGTTTGCATCAGTAGAAAGTGTAGAAGAATAAGTCAATAAATGTGGTAGAGAAGAAGCATTATCAATAAATTTGGAAGACCTGCAGAGCAGCAATAAGTAATCATCTTACAATATCATACATATGTTTATATACAGAGAAGAGTGTGTGCAGCTGAAATTCCACAATCCCATGTATTACAAACATCTAATCGCAACCACAGAGCTGAAGTAATTTTTTCTTAATAAAGTAAGTTAAAAAAACGGATTGGAGAAGTTTGTTCATTTACCTCAGTTTAAGATCTGGTCATCATCTATATCAGTCTCTATCTGCAAACCATGCAGAGAAAATATTAGACGTCAGTATGTGACACCATGTAGCAAGCGCTCCATGTCTCGGTGCTGCACGTCTGTGGCAGAGGCGGAGAGCCGGAGCAGGGATGGTAAGTACACCGACATCGGCACAATAAAACTCCAGGCTGAAGGCAAAGATCAGCAACATGGGATTACCAAAGGAGAATAGAACTCAGGTAGCAACAAATTTAACTATATACCAATCTACTTTGCCTATAGTCATTCGAATGAATCAAGTGTGAAATACTAAATAAAATGTCCACTATATATGCAGTTTTGGTACTCAGCTTACGCAAATACCGCCATGAGAGCAATCAGAAAGTAGGAGACTTGTGATTGAATAAACAAATATTATGAAACTTAGAAGTCATGCATATTGTATATGAAGAACATATGTCCTGCTAAATGACAAATATCATGATAGGTGTTAACCTAAATCAGTAAGATAAGAAAATCAGAATAAACGGACTGCAGAACTTATGACATATTGCCAAACCATGTAACATAAGAAACTGTAGAGAAGATGGCAGGGACCAGATGGAAATCAGTACGAAGCTCCGCAATGACTTCATCACCTCCTTAATCCACCTTACCATCATATGGGCCTGAAGGATCAACCCAAGTACCAACAAAAGCCACCTGTGGTAAACAGCCACCGACTCACCCGCACTGAAGAACCACCTCACCAATAGGCCCTCAAATCTTGCGCCGCAGTTCCTTCTCATTCTCCTGTTGTCTCTTGTGGTGCTGTTGTGCTGCTGTAACAGCAGCAGCTCCCTTGATTGTCCGCACCCTCTTCCAAATCCGAAGCTCTTCTGTAGCAATATCACAAAGGAATGCAAGTTCAGAGGTTTCTTGGAGGCAGTGAGAAGGCCAATGAGCAGGAAAATATCCCGGCGCCGCGAATCAGATAGAATAACCTCACCTACCCGACTGAGGAAAAAGATGCGCCGGCGTCCGGCGGAGTGAAGGATGGAACAGACCTATTCTTCTTGGAGAGGAGCTTGTTCTCATTGACCTTGCGGCTGCCGCCCTTGAGGGTAGTAATTGAAGTACTTCTAATCCTTTCTTTAGTTTGGGATGACCATCAATCGTAGGAATAACCTGTCGGTACTACATTACTTATGGAAGTTATATTAATATCTGCTGCTTGCTTAGATTTGCATAAATCTTTTGCTTATATCCCCCAATATTCAGATTTTATACCCCACTTGGACGGTTACACACAATTTAGCATGAGATACCGTTGTTTTTATTTGTGGTTGTTAAGTTCATATGTTGGAGAGACACGACACATGCAAATGGCCTACGACTGGAAAAGACATAATACAAAGAAAATCAAAAGAAGCTAGCAAGCTATAGAGTAAAACACATGTAATATATAAAATAAAGCTTGGTGGCAGTAAGATGAATATTGCAAGATTGATCGAAGGTCAAACATGATAGCTCATAAGAGGTGAAAATGGTTGACACTGGTGCAAGTGAAATAGATACTACCAAACATTTGAACGCCAGGATATTAACTAACATATAACAAATCTCTGTTATTAGTGTTATCTGACAGTTCACTCCCATGTCTAAATAACCTTCGTACAAAGGTGTGTATATGCATCACCAAGTCATTTCTTTTCATAGACCACAGAAGAAAATATATATAAGAATTCATATTGAAAATGGCCAGAACTGAGCAGTCAATTATCTATGAAAAAAAAACAATATCACCTTGAAAGTATCCTCTCGGAGCAATAGCACCCATCTATTTTTAATGCTTCAACTCTACAGAGATTTCAAAAATCAAGCCTAATCGTCATAAGGAAAGCTGGAGAAACAAAAGCTGATTGTCAGAGATATATTTGATCATGTAGCCATCCTATATTCAAGCAATATTGTGGAAATGAGACTAAACTGTATGGTTCAGTGCTTACTAAGCCAGACCAAAAAAAAACACGAGGCTGCAAAATTAACACATAGAAACAATGAAACTCATACACGAAATCACATCTGCACGGCATTGGGCTTCGTTGGGGCAATTCCTCACACGGTGGCCCTCCTCTTGGCAGCGGAAGTAGAGGCCATTGTTCACAGGGAGTGTGACACCCTAGGGAGCGGCCGCGTGCGGGATGCGAGGCGAGGGAGCGGCGTCGGTGGTCCGAGCAGAGAAGGGAGTCGGCTCCGGCGAGGGAGCAGTGGGGACAGGCCGCCGCGCCGCGGACAACATCCTGGAAGGAGCGATTGGCGCTGAACTCAGAGCTGGAGTTCCTCTAGCGCAGATCGCGGCCCGAGCGACGGCCGTCCGGGAGCCGCAGGAGGAGGACATGGCCTGAAGGAGTGGCAAGCAGGGAGGGCGAGGAGGCTGGGATTGGGGTGGCCCGGCGGCTGGGAGTCGCCGGCGAGGAGGCTGCGGTGGCAGGGGAACGGCAGCTACAGGAGCGCAGGAGGGAGCGTCGGGAGAGAGAGCCCCTATGTATATTGTTTATTGATGGCATCCGGCGACCGTCGGCAGCGTCGATCTCAGCGACCCACACGGCGGCGCGCTGTTTACCGCAGGTGGAGGAGGCGATGCATGGAGAGAGAGGGGACAGGGGCGATGGATAAGGAGAGGCCACGCCATACCTACGGACCGACGCGCCGCATAGCTGCTGCTGACCTCCATACCCGTGGTCGACATGGTCGGCACGTCCTCTTTGCTCCGCGCTCGCTGCCCCGCCTCCATGCCAACGACGGCGCCATCACCCAACCCCCTCCTGATGTCGTGCGGCAGCTAGATCGGAGGCAGCTTTCCCGATGACTGAGCAGCACGGCGGCAGCTCCAGATGTGGCCGTCGTGGCGAGCAGGTCCGGACAGAAAGAAGAGATGGGTAATCGAGACCAGTTAAGCGGTTGGGCACCGCTTTGACCATGTGTAAGAATGCTACAGCCACCCGGAGAACGAAGGGAAAAGAACTGCATAGATGTTCCCTATCCTCTCTAAAAATTCTAGATAGCACCAAATATGCACACAGGAAAACTACTGCAGAAATAAAACTATCTAGTGCATACGTGTCAACACCAAAGTAATTCTTAGCAAACCTCAAAATTCTAAGAAAAATGAAGTTGGTTAACCTTTAATATAGTAGTTATTAAGTTTCCAGAGCATTCCGCTATATACTCCAACCAAGGCTAGGGCATAGCCATGCAATCGTCACAACTCCAAAAGCAGCCATGACTCTAGTCGTCCCCCAAGTCGATTTCCGCCGAGAGATCGAGATCGGAAGTTTGGTATCGCCGCCAAGAAGTATGACCATGTGCTCCGTCGACGCCCCCAAGACCAATCGTGCGGTGGCGCCGCGCAGCGCCGGGCGCAAGCGGACACGAGCGCTGGTCCTGTACGACCCGGCCGCCGCGGAGAAACGGGCCAGGCTCTCGGCGCGCCCCGGCACTCTGGTCCCGTTCTTGCCGCGGCGGCCCGTCGCCGCCGCCGCCGCCGCTCCCCGCGCCGAGCCGTCGTGGCTGCGCAAACGCCTGGACCTCCGCGCCGACCTGACGGTGCACTTCATCGCCGAGAAGGCCGTGACCCGCACCGACCTCGACGGGCAGCAGAACCGGTTCCGCATCCCGACCGAGGGCGTCCTGCGCCACCTCCGCCCGATTCTCCTCGGCGAGGAGCTCGACGCCGCCCACATACCGCGCGTCGGCGCGTTGGAAGGCCCCAAGGCGCCCAAGAAGAAGAAGACGCGGCCGACGCCGACGCCGACAACCGAGGAGGAGCTGCTGCTGCAGCAGGGGAAGAAGGTCGAGAAGAGGACCAAGAAGAAAGGGGTGAAGCACGGCGGGCTCCCCGTGCACTTGTGGAACGTCGACGCCGGTTGCATTGAGCTTCGGCTCACGCGGTGGAAGAGCAGCCGCGCCATCGTCATCAAGGGGGGAGGCTACCTGAACTTCATCACCCGATGCGGCTTCGAGAAGAACGACGTCGTCGAGGTCTGGGCCTTCAAGCAGCGGGAGTTTCGCTACTTCGGCGTCCGGTTTCTTCAAGAACGACCGCTCTGCGTTGTGCTGGCCAAGAAACAGCAGCAGCCGGCACCGTTGCTAGGGATGGGGAAGCAGTGACCAACTCACGATACTCTAATCTACTTTTCTCTCCTGTAGCATTTTTTCTAGCTTTTGGATTCAGCAAAGACTCCTGCAGAATTCTGAGAAACTCAGCTGGGCCTGATTCATTTTCCCGTAGATCTAACATGTAGTATCCTTTCTTTTAGTTCTTGGAATTCCATCTATTAGCCAAGATTGCTGGTAGAGTTCGTAGAAACTCAATTGGGTAGTTTGATCTGGTTTTGGTAGATATTAGATGACACCTGTTTAATCTATGAGCCATATACTATTGCTATTTTGAGAAATTCAATTGGGTATATCTTTGGTTTTGTTCCAATCCTTGTGAAATCCGAAGTAGCTTAAGTTAGGTCATCCCATCCTAGCAAAATGAGTTGGATTTGCCACTGGAGCACAGCTTGCCTCCACAAACGCTATCTCCTCCTCTACCCGATTTCTTCCTACTACACCACAACCATCCACCAGTCTCTATGGAGCCGTCCACGCCGTAGTGGGTCGTGGCGCAGAAGGCGATGCGATGGCAACTATCTAGAGAGGATCAGGTAACCGACGACTTTGGCTAGTTGGGATGCATCCCCTGCACCAAGAAGAAAGGAGTGTTGCGGAGGGCTTAGAGGGATGCCCGGGTGGCAACGGACAAGGACGGTGCAGTGGTCGAACGGCTAGTGCCGCAACAGTGGAATTGAGTGGCTTAGGTGGTGGCGCTTATCTTCCCTCCCCTCTTCCCCTCTGACGCGGTGCTCCTTCTTCTCTTTAGGGTGCACACGGGTCTACCAGCAAGCGTTCACGCCAGCAGCGTCGTGTACGACTATATCATCCATCTTTCGGCGGAACGTTAACCGCTTTCGATCTACAAAGGATCTGTTACAACATTACTAATAGACATTACTAATAGATAAATCTTGGACATATTAAGGTTTGCGTTAGTTAGAATTTTTTTTGTTCTCTGCTACAAATCCCTAACAATCGGGCTCACCTGTCAGCTCCTACATCCTTTCCCCTCTCTATTGTGCTTCATCATCATCTCTCTCTCTCTCTCTCTCTCTCTCTCTCTCTCTCTCTCTCTCTCTCTCTCTCTCTCTCTCTCTCTCTCTCTCTCTCTCTCTCTCTCTCTCTCTCTCTCTCTCTCTCTCTCTCTCTCTCTCTCTCTCTCTCTCCCTCCCTCCCTCCCTCCCTCCCTCCCTCCCTCCCTCCCTCCCTCCCTCCCTCCCTCCCTCGCTGGTAAATCCTTCACGCGCCATGTGCACACTCCGGCCACCCTAGGGAGGTTCGCTGTTAACGACGTCCTATTCTTCCACCCCATGCCGCCCAAGATCACGTTAGCTAGCCCTGTAGGAAAATCAATCCGGGGGATTTCCTCCCCAAGTGCTTAGTGCGTTGTAATAGATAAGCTAATTCTATAGCTCACGAGTTTGCTAAGAATGCTTTTTTATTTCTAGTAATTCTTGTACTTAGCTTGTTGAACTTCTAGTTTATACTTAGCAAGCTCTCAAAGGATGTAACTGTGTTACGTGATCACTAAAGCATGCCAAATAGCTTTTCCTAAAAAAGATTTAGAGAAATTTGTAGTTTGTTTTAGCTTCAAATTATTATTTTTATCTATTATGTTTTCTTTATTATTTAATTATAAGAAGGCGGAGTCGTTGTGTAGAAGAAATAGGTGAGCTGACACGTTGGAACCGCGGTTGACACATGAGTGGTGCCTCGGCATTAGTGTCCAGGGGTCGATGGCGACAGTGTGAAAGTTAAGTGATAATTAGGACCACCTGTAAATTTAATCAGACAAGTCGATATGTCCGAGTGGTTAAGGAGACAGACTCGAAATCTGTTGGGCTTTGCCTGCGCAGGTTCGAATCCTGCTGTCGACGTTGTACTTTTCTTTTCCTTTTTTTCTTCGTAACACACTCGCAAGTCTCTGGCCATTAATTTGACCAAGTAAGCACACAGAAAATATCGCCGATCATTCTCTACTGTATGATATGATTTAACAGTCAGGATGAATAATAATTCTACTTTTATGCTTATTAAGCAGCCTCTTCAGGATTCAGTTTGCTACACATTGTTGCAGATCTGATTTTTTTTCTTCTTCTGAGGATCGAATCTGCTAGACAATGAACCAATGACGCAAACCCTTTTCTTTTGGGGCAAGAACTTTACGAATCTTTTTCTTTGGGGAGAAGAAATGTATGAACGCAATCTGCAATTTATTGAGGATCGAATCTGCTAGAAGATAACGTGTCAACAATGCAAAAATAGAAATTAAAAATACAGACTGCTGTATAACGAGTCAACTATTCCTCTGAAATTTGGCGTTCACACACGGCGGCACACCCGGAGGCACCAACCACCGGCAAGGCAACAGGAGGCCAGAGTTAATTATTGCAGATCCCCTATTTATTCGCCTCCCCACCCCATTGTTTTCTTCCCATCTGACCTCCTTCCGTCCAAGAACCTTCTTCTCCCCTCCCAACCTCCAGAGCAAGCATGGCTCCCATCGGCGTCGGCAGCACCCTCCCCGACGGCCAGCTCGCCTGGTTCGACGAGAGCGACCAGCTGCAGCAGGTCTCCATCCACTCCCTGGCCGCCGGCAAGAAGGTCATCCTCTTCGGCGTCCCTGGGGCCTTCACCCCCACCTGCAGGTCCATCTCCCTTCTCCCCCAGTCCTACTTCTGCATACTTTCAAGTCTCGGCTGGTCAATAGATCGAGAAAAAACGAAGTGAGCCTTTGACTCTTTGTAGCTGATTGATTGCAACCTTGAGCATGCAGTATTCTGGAGAGGCGCTCTAGATTTGCTTAGGTGCCAGGATCCCCTGATTTACTTTTCCCTCGAATAGTTGGAAGATTCTGCGTACCTGAAAGCTTTGCCTTATTGATTTCCGCATCTAAAACGTACTTCTTGGACCTGGATGCATCTAGCTAAGCCTCAATAACTTTTGTTGGCGACTGCTCTCAACTAACTAGCTCCAGCGGCTTACTTCAGTAGATTTTTTGTTGTTCTACTGTTTGAATTTATATTATACTAGTACTAAGCAAGTTTGAGGTATCCGAGTTGACAACCACGAGGGCAACTTGCGTCATACGTTTTGTCTGTATTAGATCGCAATCTGCTCCTTCTGTAAGATTATATTTTGTTCATGCTCTTATTTTATCAGGTAATAAAAGGGACTATGTTACTCATGTTTTCCTAATTTGTAGGCTTTCCTTTTTCATATTGTGAAAAGAAAAGGCACTCACACAGTCACATTGTTTCTTCTTTGGATGCAGCATGCAGCATGTACCAGGTTTCGTTACTCAGTCTGAGGAGCTCAAAGCCAAGGGTGTAGATGAGATCCTGCTTGTCAGCGGTACGCTTTTCGGCATTTCTTTGTGTTCTTCCTCGTTATGTTCTGAAAGCAAATATTACATATAATCTTGTCAACGACTACTTCTTGACCTGACCATGGATGGCAACATCATATATCAGTTGTTTGTTATCTTCATGGTGCGATTGGTTCATGTTTCTTGAATGTCTCTAATAGCTAGAGAATGCTGTTTTAAAAAGAAAACAGTCAAGTCTTAAGAGGTGCATGAATTTTGGCATGCTGTCCAATGATATTTGATACAGCGTAGTACTGCTTAGGATCTAATACAAGTGTATAGCATTGTTGTTGTAATGTCGCTAGAGTACTGCTTAGGATCTGTCCAGTTAAGGGACACTGCACATCTATTATTTTCATGCAGTACCTTCTGCCCTCCTATCCAAATGGACTCACTATCCTGTCTTTGCATATCATCTTGACCTAAAGCACCTACCCCCAGAATAACACTTGATTAATTCACTGTACTATTATTTTGCAGTTAATGACCCATTTGTCATGAAGGCATGGGCGAAGTCATTCCCAGACAACAAGCACGTGAAGTTCCTTGCTGATGGATCAGGAACTTACACAAAAGCACTTGGTCTTGAGCTTGACCTTTCAGAGAAAGGTTTGGGTGTTCGTTCGAGGCGGTTTGCGCTCCTTGCCGACGACCTCAAGGTCACTGTTGCAAACATTGAGGAGGGTGGCCAGTTCACAATCTCTGGTGCTGAGGAGATCCTCAAGGCACTGTAGGATCTTCAGGTCTTCGGAACCGCAGGGATCATGTGGACCTGGTGTCATATCGATCTAGTTTGAACATGTGTGCCAACTACTCGAATAAATTGTCAATGTGCACTTCCTCATGTACTTTATGTGACTATTTGAGTTAATCATTACTGTTGGGTCCACATGCTATTCGATCCTGATGTGTCTAATTTCTATCCCTCCAGTAATTTTGTGGTGCTCGTAACCTACATGCTATTCGATCCTGATGTGTCAAAAATTTCTATCCCTCCAGTAATTTTGTGCTGCTCGTGTAAAATTGTTGCAAGAAGCAAGACTATGAGAATGTGGAAGGAAGATGTTATGGTTGTTATTTGTGGAGTCATAACCTCATGAAATTTGTACAACCAGTATTCAAGGGCTTTTCATGGTGATGTCTTTGCGTGTATGCCAATGACGATTATTGTTTTTGTGCTTTGAGTTATTTAGATTTTGCTTTAAGCAACATGATACTAAATGTGCCAGATTTGTATCAGGCTGACAAAAATATTCCTAATTTCATTGCAGCTCAGCTGAGATCAAGTTGGACGCGATTTACAGCACTTCCTCCCCTATCTCACTTACTCTGAGCTATTTACAGGCGTCTCTCTTAACCAGATGGCTCCCTGACGCAGCACATCCATGCACACAAAACTGCCTATCTCAAAGGTACATCTACCTCTGAGAAAAGCTTCTTGACCCACCTTCACACAGCTACTCGATCTTCTCTACGTGCATACGCTTCCTCGAAACGATACGGGGAACCTTCCTCAGTTTTGCACCGCCGCAATCCAAGCTTCTGTCCTCAAGTTCGTCCCAGTTCAAAGAATCACCGGCCCTGGCTGAACTGGCCTCTGTGTCATCAACGACAAAAGACTGGGGGATGTCGTCTAGACTGGACCGCTTCTTTGATTTCGAGCGCCTTGGATCCCGAGCAACATTGTCGGCGTATAGGACATCCTCGATTCGTGATAGAACCGCGAATGCTAAGCTCTCAAGAGACCTGGAGTAGCTCTCCAAGATAGCAAACCCAACATCCTGAAAGAAATGTAGCAAATTGCAATGTAAAAAAGTACTGTACTCTGTAGCAAATCCGAAAAGTTACTGAAACGGTTTGCCTACCTTGTTGTATTGGATCTTACTTATGTCAAGTGATGACTGGGCAGTTCCAGGGAACTTCTGCTTGAGGATGAGCAAGACTGTCTCTGCGCGCTCTTCAAACTGCTCGCGTTTCTCCAAGCTACCGGGGCCCCAGTATAGCTTATTGCAGAGCTTCCTCTGCCAGATTACAACAGAGGCCTCGATTTTGTCCTTGAGATCGACGATCTTGTGTTCCGTCGACAAGTCTACGGAATTCAAGAGTTCATTGGGATCAAAATGATCATCGGTGATAGTTCTGTATATGGAGTCTCCGAGACTGTCCCTCCCATTCTGCAAGAGAATCAGTCACTCTATTTGATTAGCCTTGGAAGTTTTGTCTGAAAAGGAAGTGTACTGCTACACTAATAGATCTCAGTTGTCTGAAAAGGAAGTGTACTGCTACACTACTAGATCTTAGTAAAAGATCTGAATGTACTATTAAGCGAAAGCGATCAGTCGACATGCTTCGAGGAATAAGAAGATAACAACATAGAGGAAATCAAAACTATAGGCAAAATTCGTTTGCAGGATGTTGTGATGAATCACCTTTGGTAGAGACTCAATGTACTCCTCTGGGATCTCCATCTCTGTAAGAACATCAGCATTCATGGCCATGACTGCCTTGAGCACTTGCCCGACAAGGTCTTTCTGGTGCTGAAGCCACTTTCTGGACTGGTCAGACAGACCTTCAGGAGGGACTCTCACCGTTGGGATCCACCATTTCTCACCATTCCTCGGTGAATCGCCCTTCTCGCTCTCGTCGGCGTCTTTGGACACATACCAAAACTCTTGTTCGTCTTTAAAGTTGTCAAGGTACCCCTGCTCCACATACAGAAAACGATCATTCCAATTCAACGAATTGTTCGAAAAGGAACACCAAGTAAGAATTTGCATAGTGAGCCTACGAGGAGCATGGCGTCGAGTTTTCGCAAGGCGGGGAGGTTCATGAGAATGTCCTTGCGCAGCTGCGTGCCCATCACCTGTTTGTCAACAATCGCACCGTTCGTGATAAGTGAACTGCACTGCAATTGAAAATCTACTGAAGTTAGTGGTGTGAGGATGATCTTAAAGCTGACCTCCATGCTGGTACCGTCCTCGGACTCGTGTTGCAACGGAACGAACTCGACGATGTGATCAGTGACCGACAGAATCCAGTCGATCTCCTTCTTCCATCGCATTCTTCGGTCCGCCTTCATGGGCTCGAGGCGGCGTTGCTCCCCGAATACAGAAGCTGCAAATCAATGAATTGCCCAGTTTCACCATGCATGAACAAGAGAGCAACAACGGCGAGGAGATCCATAGAGTGGTGTTGAGCATATCGTTTACCTGCAAGATTGGTGATGGAGTTGGAGAGCGCAAGAGCGGAGGAGACGCCTCTCCCCGTCCCAGACATGTCCTCCCCGAGCAACAGCTTCGCGAACCTCTCTTGCATCAAATCCATCTCTGCATCGATCCCAAATCCACGTCCATCAGATCTACGGAATTACCATCATCTGGCGGCTAAACAAGTGGAAACCTGTCAAACCTGAAGGCATTTCAACTTTCTTCGCTGGGAGTTCGGAGTGGCGCCGGCCCGACGCAGCCCTGGACCCGTGGCCCCTCGACAGCGTCCGTTTCTGCAACGGCGGCAGCGGAGAAGCGGCGACGATTTCTTCCTCGTCCATGCCCCCCCTGCCGCTGCAGCTGCACTCTGAGGACGACGGCGACGGCGAGGAAGGGAAGGATTGGCTGGACGCCATGACCCGGCGCCCCGGCAGGAACCTGTCGAGGCTGTGGCCGCGGCCGAGGAACCCTCGCGCCATCACTGGTGCAGGCTCGTCCAGACGAATCAGCACGTGCACATAGGCCGGATCGATGCCGGCGTCGTAGGGTGTGGGTCGAGATCGAGATGGAGCAGCGCACGGACGTTAACTGTGCCCGGCGGGAGGTTTGGTTTTAAAGGAGGACGCCGGCCGCCTCGCCGGCGTGCATGCGGGGAAAGGCCTTGGATTGTGTTGCGACGTTGTGTCGCCTGTCCCCCGACGTACGACCGACTCAGGCGCGCGCGCGCGCGCGAGTGTGGCTGGTTGGCTTCTCTCCTCGCGTCCCGGTGTGGGGCGTGATTTTGTTGGAGAGCAAGCCAAAGCCAAAGATGGCAAACCATGCCACGATGGAGATGCGCCATTCGTGTGGCCACGCCAAATATAAGAAGCTTACTATTTTCCCTCCTATGGATATGGGCAGCTCGCATGCATGCTTGTCTCTGATTGTTTCCTTGATTAATTAGAACTGATTGTTCTTTTTGGTTTGTGTCTTGTGATTGCACGCTGCACGCACACCTGCTAAGGTGTTGTTACTCCATCCGTTTCATAATTCTTATCACATAGTTTTAGTTTAAATTTGAACTGAAACTATGACAAGAACTATGGAATATATGGAGTATATTTCTAGTACACTAGTAGATGCATGCGTTTGAGTTTTGGATCCTGTCTGGTTTGACCTTTCAAGAATCAATATGCTTTTCTTTTTTTTGCTGGGGCAAGATTCATAATGCTTGTGGAGTCTACTTAGTCTCATAAACAGGAATGAATTTACTCAATTCACCAACAAGTGGAACCCTTTTGCCTAAGTGGCAACTACCAACCACATGGCTTCGCTGCCCAAACACATACCCAACGGTCAAGTGAGATTACCGGAGTTGAGCTGTAAGGGACGGAGCCAGGAATGAAATATAAGGAGGGGGCAATCTTAGTATGAGAAGGGCAGAACTAGCTAAAATCACACAAATAAGGAGCTGACATGACTTATCTTCAAAGGAAAATCATGAGCATAGCCCCCCCCCCCCCCCCCCCTCGTCCCCCTTGTCTCCGTCCCTGGTTGTAAAATCCTGGACCTTTACCAAACTTTCAAATTACGCTCTGTCTTCCTAGAAAATAGAATTGATGAACAACAATAATTACTTACGCAATATATTATCGTGATTCTTGAAATAATAGATACAAAGATGAACAAAACAAAATTAAAGGGATACACATCAATCTATTGGAGTATTGACAACACTGCTAATTTGCTTGGCGGACCATATAATTCACCTCGTGCCCTGATTGAACGGTGGCATAGCGGTGACCTTTGCTTGTCTCCTTTGCAGGTTATCTGCCATACTGGATCCGCTCATGGTAGAAGCGCTAGGTTTAATTTGGTCGTTATGCCTATGTAAAATTATACGGTGTTTAGTTAAAAAATCATCATCATCTTTGCGGGTTATCTGTCATGATGGCGACTCTGGTGGCCCAATCTTTACTGCCATGAACATCATGTGTTATTTACAATAAACATGATTGGACCAGGTAGCCAAGGACGTAGATGGTGTGTAGTCTTCTGGCCGGCCCTCCTCCCCTTGGATTTTAATTAGTTATGCATAACTGTATTTTTGCTTATTCGTTTTTTGCGGTTATGTGCATCCTGAGCATGCAGAGGCTAGATAGAAACTCTTTTTGTTTGTATCACATTGATGCATCATTATGATTTTATATGAAAACAAGCTTTGTAAAAAAAAAAGGTCCCAACCACTTAATCAGAAAATCGAAGCACTCATTGCTAGAGGTTGGCCCATTTGAAATATTGACTACCCCGGTTTTGTAGGGGAGAAGGGAAGGGCTGAGCTGTATGTGATATTCATTTCCTGCTTGTCGGGACTCAGGAAAGGATGGTTATGTCTGCATTGATATGTAAAGTTTTTTTTTTTTTGAAACAAAGTCCATCTATTAATTAAGAAGAAGAAAATTAACTTATTAGTTAAGTACTTAACTGTTACGAAAATGGCCAAAGATATGAAGCCATACCTCAACCAGCCAAGCAGACTCATCTCACACACCCATGACCACGAAAAATCCCGAAAAATGCTCCTAATCACAGTTACTTCAAACACCCGACATGTGGATCTCAACAACTCAAAGGTGTCACATCCAAATGGAAGCAACCAAGGTGAAGAGTCAAGAACCGAAACCAACCATCAATCAGCCACAGTTAGCTTTTTATAGCACCACTATGTCCTAAATGGTTTCTCCTTTAGGATGTGGGATCCCTTCTTGCTTTTGCCTTGATTGTCTTTGCCATCAGGAGGCAAACAATCCTCTTGCCAGCTAGGCCTCCAAACTGGTGAAGAAGTCGCAAAGCTTTTGGTCGATTATAAGTTCGAGTATAGTTCTTCGGATAACAAAGGCAAAGCCTATTTGCCTCGTTTCGAAATTTTGACAAAACGGACCACCCTCCCCAATTCATTGACAAAAAGGACCACCTGTGAATCAAATTGACAAAAAGGACCATCCTGGGTGTGGCGGCAGAGCCCCCAGGCGACACGTGGCGGATGCCGCCGGGCTGCCTGGCGGCAGGGACCCGCCGTCCCACCATCTGGCGGCACGTTACCTGCCAGCCCCGCCGTGAAGCCGCCGTCGATGGCTGCGGGCCATGCCGCCACAGCACGGGGCGGCATGCCTGCGTGGCACATGCCGCCACACATGCTGGAGGCAGGCCTCGAGCGGGAAATCAGCAGGCTGACCGCGCCTGCACGCTAACTCTGACCGGCACTGATTTTGATTGCTCTGATTTGGAAGCGACGAGACGTAAAGCTGTCGAAGATTCCCGCTCGATACAGCAAATTAACCACCGAAAGCAGCCTATTTGCGTAGGAGTTCTATGCTGATACAGCAATTAGACATTCTGCACTAACTTTTTGGTACTGCTCACACTAATTGAAGGCTATATAAGTCGGCTTCCCCGCATAAAAATCGAAACAACAGGATCAAGTTTGCCTTCTTCGCGTCTCTGTTTCGTGCGCAAAATATTGGAGTGAGTATGAGTGTGCCTTGCTCGGACCAGGATTTTAGGCCGATGAAGGGGAAGAATGCAAGCTTGCCACCGGGGGTGAGAGCAGAGAGGTGTTGGTGCGGCCGCCTTGCGAAGGTGAAGGAGGTGGTTGATTTTTCTGATAAGTTCGGCATGAAATATTTCATGTGCGCGAGCTATGATCATGATCCACCCAGGCAAACAAGTTCATCGTCCTCGAGGCCTGCGGTATGTTCTAACAGCACGATTAAAAAAAATTAATTGTATATCATTAATTTTCGTTGATTAACCGTATTATTTGTGTTGTAGTCTCCCCCGCCCCTTTGCATGTGGTTTCATTGGATAGACCAGGAGCAGCCGGATTGGGCACGCCGTGAGGTGGAGGAAAAACAGCGGCGTGCATGGGCAATGTTCCATGAGGAAGAGCGTTTTGAAAAGGCTATTGCTAATGATAAAGCAGAAAGAGAGAGACAGATACAAAAATTAAGGGCGGAGCAAGCTCGAAATCGTGAGGTGAATCAGAAGAGGATGGATGATGAGGCTGCACGAAGGTATGCAGAGGAAGAGGTGCGCAGAGAGGCCCGTGAAGCGGAGAGAAAGAGATTAAGGGAAAGAGCTGCCGAGGCGCAAGCGGCAGAAGAGAAATGAAGGGAGCCAACCGTGGTTCCTGCTGGGAGCGGCGTGTTGTTAAGCACGGCTGCCTTGGCTGCTGCCCACTCCTCCTCTGCGATGGTGTGGTCGCTGTTGTTGTTGCTGGCGCTGTTCTCAAAACTAGCTCGCCCGCTGGAACGGGGGGTGCGATCTCCGTCTCCCATGTTGGCGACATAAACCTGGTGGTGCGCTGTTCCTTGGACGATACTGTCGACACTGTCCTCTCCCGATGAATACTGGGCATTGCAGATGAACGACGTGTCGCTCGATCCCAGCCCGTGCCTAGTGTCGAAGTTCAAGCAATAGTACGAGGTTAGCTCCGAAGATGCAGGATTGTCGGATCCAACCGACATGGAAGACGCTGAACGGGGAGTCGAGGGTGCATGCGAACTCATCGAGCCTGTCAGACCAGTCGAAAGGTCGAGTGATGATGACGCGCTTGGACTCGTCGATCTGGAAGTGGGCGATTCCAGCAGCCGAAGGATCCCTTCCGAGTTGACGTTGTAGTGGACGCTCCCGAAAGTCATCTCCATGTTGCCTTGCAGATCAGAGAAGGTCGAGCGAGACGAGTCGCTGTGCGGGGTGAATTCGTAGGAGCCGAAGCGAATCGGGCTTCCCAAGTTTGGCGATGATGGTGTTGATAAAGTCGTTGATGACATGACGGGCTCTGCCGATGTCCGATCTTGTGCCGACAGGGTTCCCACAGACGGCGCCAATTGTCGAGGGTACTCCTCGGCAATGCCCTCCGATTGGGGCTTAGGGTTGATGGAATCATGCAAGCTGACACGAGACATCGGTTCACAGACAAGCGGGGAGAGCGATTTACCCAGGTTCGGGGCCCTCGATGAGGTAAAACCCTTACGTCCTGCCCGTCTGTTCTTGATTATGAAGATAATGGGTTACAATGGGGTACCGAATAGTTCGACTGAGATCTCGTCGAGAGGCTAAGCACTGCGGCGATCTAGCTCTAGACTTTTGGTGGCTAAGGCTGCTAAGATTGATTGTGTTCCTCGGCAGCCCCTCTCCTGGCCTTTATATAGGAGGCCAGATCTCAAGAGGTCTAACCGAGTACGACTAGGTTTACAGTAGTTTCGAATCTAATATTTCCTTGTTCGGCTGCTTCCTTGTCTTGCCCGTCAAGGATTCTTCTGGTGCACCGTCCAGGTGGCCCATCTTGCCTCCAAGTGTCTTCATGGGCCTCCAACTAGATAATATGGGATAGGGCAATGTCGGTTACCCGAAGAGTAATGCCCACGTCACGCGGCGACAAGTCCAGAAAATGGCCACGGTGGACACAGAGCAAATAGAGTGATCTGTTGTACTAGCTATGTATGTTAATTTCAGTGTTACTTTCGCGTTGTATCTTAAAATTCGTTGCAGTTATTATGTTGTATCTTAAACGTTTTTTACTTATGTTGTATCTTCATTATTGGAGTTAATTTAGAAATAAAACTTATTGGAACTAATATTAATATGTCTCTGAGATACATAGAAAAATATCTCATACATAGATTAAATGTCTGTCGCGCGCATAGATAAATATATGATACATAGAAGTAAGGTCCATTTGTATCATTCCTGTCGACGACGACGACGTTGCTGCCGTGGCCTTGGACCGGAAGGCGACAACCGGGGACGAGGGGGATGAGGTGGACGCAATCCTCGGCCGTACTGATTTTCCTCATCCTCTGTACGTGTCTCATCTGCTGGCGATGGAGTCTGAAATATGTATGGAGATTCCTGATTTGGGGGAATCAAACTGGCATCTGTGCCGAAAATAGCACCTCCAAAGAATTCTTCAACTATCCCGGTAACATAATCGCGAGGTTGTTGGGAAGTGTTGCCGTAGTATTGTGGTTGTTACGTCATATCGTGCCATGTCGGGACTAAAGATTCATGCGTATTGAATGACTCCATCAGAAACATGCACCTCGTAATAATCATGTATGTAATTAACATGAATTAACCTGAGTTGGGTATTGCGATTGCATGTGGTCATGACCACGCAGTGGAGGCATATTGTGGCCTAAACCAGCTCCCATGTTGGACCACGTAGGATCAACAGATTCCTGCGAACGTAAATGACATGTTATTAGTAGGCATGTAAATAATCACGTGTTGGTAGGTAATTATTAAATATGAGCATACCTGAGTGTTGAATCTTTGCGAGTACTCGCCTTCTGTGTAGGAGTATCGTTGTCCAGATGGATATGGCGGAAAATGATCGTTCTCCTAATACAATTGGGGGGAAAATGTGTCATTGTTGTAAGTTCAGGAGGAATGTATGTACGCAAGTTGATTACCTGTGTGGCGCCATGGCGTTGAGATAAGTCTGCGGACTGTGATCGGTCAAGTAGAGATGAGTCGCGTCGTGGATTAGATGTATGCGAGGTAGAGGGAACTGGTACGGTCGGTGTGGCGGATGGCTGGCTCACACGTACCGTACTCGGTCTGTTCGACGGTGCCTCCGGCATGTCGAATGCTCGGCTGACAACATCATCATGGCGGCTGCAACCAAGACGCCTAAGCCCTTTAATGGCAGTATTAAAAATACGTTTTACCATGGATTTTTCCTCCGTACTATCCATGTTGCGCAAGTTCAAAGTGTCTTGGGCGTCCCGTGCGATCTGCCTAAACTTGTCAATCTGAATGAAATTAAAAAAATAATATTGACTATAAACACATATTTTCTTAATTACAATTATATAAGAAGTACCGAAGTGTCACGGTGGTAATCTGAGGCCCATGTGAGGTGTGTCGGACTCGATGGTGGGGGACCGGTGAGGAGAGTCCGTGTGCTAGCGTGATACCATTCATTATACGTTGGCAGTATCTCACCGTTGTACCGTCTGCATCAGTGATAAATTACATTAGAAGGTACATGATGATAAGATGAATTAAAATATATAATTACCTATTTTCGCGTACTTGATGTCTACGCACGCTTCTATTCTTGTAGATAGTGTTGGGCCTCCAAGAGCAGAGGTTTGTAGAATATCAGCAAGTTTACCTTAAGTGAATCACCCAAGGTTTATCGAACTCAGTGAGGTAGAGGTCAAAGATATCCCTCTCAAGTAACCCTGCAATTACGATACAAGAAGTCTCTTGTGTCCCCAACACACCTAATACACTTGTCAGATGTATAGGTGCACTAGTTCGGCGAAGAGATAGTGAAATACAAGTAATATGGATGATTGTAAGTAGTAATTGCAATCTGAAATAAAAATGGCAGCAAGCGAACATGTAACAGAACTTGTTGGAAACGGTGTTTCAATGCTTAGAAACAAGGCCTAGGGATCATACTTTCACTAGTGGACACTCTCAACAATGTTATCATAAAGGAATATAAATATAAGCACTTCACTATGCTATTCTGAATTACTCTCTGGCAGGATAACGAACACTAATTCACCATGTAGGACTGCAAAAGCAAACCTTAAAGATGTATTCCCAAGTACTAATAAACACCCCCACGCTGTCACTGTGAGCATTCATAGGAGGTACTAACACACCACAATTTCATAGAGACATCCAACTCAAATCATAACCCAGTGAACAAGTATTCTGTGAAATATAGCCTAAGAGACCCACACGGTGCACACACTGTCACCTTTACACACGTGGGACAAGTAGTCTCCGGAGATCACATAAGTAAAATCCACTTGAATAACATAACGACATCTAGATTACAAAGCTCATCATATGGATCTCAATCATGTAAGGCAGCTCATGAGATCATTGTATTGAAGTACATGGGAGAGAGAGATGAACCACATAGCTACCGGTAGAGCCCTCAGCCTCGGGGGAGAACTACTCCCTCCTCATCATGGGAGATAGCAACGGCGATGAAGATGGCGGTGGTGTCGATGGAGATGACTCCGAGGGCAATTCCCCGTCCCGGCGGCGTGCCGGAACAGAGACTTCTGTCCCCCGAAACGGAGTTTCGCGATGGCGGTGGCGCCCCTGGAGTCTTTCTGGAGTTTCGTCAATTGGTATCGGGTTTTTAGGTCACGAGGGGTTAAATAGGCGAAGAGGCGGAGTCGGAGGGGCCAGGGGGCCCCTCCCCATAGGCTGGCGCGGCCAGGGGGCCACCCGCGCCGCCTTATGGTGTGGGTCCCCTACTGCCCTTCCTCGTCTCCCCTTCGGACTTCTGGAACCTTCCCGGGAAAATAAGGTGTTTGGCTTTTGTTTCGTCGAATTCCGAGAATATTGCCCGAACAGCCTTTCTGGAACCAAAAACAATAGAAAACAGGAACTGGCACTTCGGCATCTTGTTAATAGGTTAGTTCCGGAAAATGCATAAAATCATTATAAAGTGTGAGCAAAACATGTATGTATTGTCATAAAACTAGCATGGAACATCATAAATTATAGATACGTTTGAGACGTATCAAGCATCCGCAAGCTTAGTTCCTACTCGCCCTCGAGTAGGTAAATGATAAAAAGAATAATTTCTGAAGTGATATGCTATCATAATCTTGATCAATACTATTGTAAAGCATATGAGATGAATGAAGTGATTCGAAGCAATGGTAAAGACAATGATTAAACAACTGAATCATATAGCAAAGACTTTTCATGAATAGTACTTTCAAGACAAGCATCAATCAGACTTGCATAGGAGTTAACTCATAAAGCAATAGATTCTTAGTAGAAAGTTTTGAAGTAACACAAAGGAAGATATAAGTTTCAGCAGTTGCTTTCAACTTCAACATGTATATCTCATGGATAATTGTCAACACAAAGTAATATGATGAATGCAAATAAGCAAGTATGTACGAATCAATGCACACAGTTGACACAAGTGTTTGCTTCTAAGATGGAATGAAGTAGGTAAACTGACTCAACATAAAGTAAAAGAAAGGCCCTTCGCAGAGGGAAGCATGGATTGCTATTTTTGTGCTAGAGCTTTTATTTTGAAAACATAGAAACAATTTTGTCAACGGTAGTAATAATTCATATGTGTTATGCATAAGACATCCTATAAGTTGCAAGCCTCATGCATAGAATACCAATAGTGCTCGCACCTTGTCCTAATTAGCTTGGATTTACATGGATTATCATTGCATAACATATGTTTCAACCAAGTGTCACAAAGGGGTACCTCTATGCCGCCTGTACAAAGGTCCAAGGAGATAAATCGCATTTGATTTCTCGTTTTTGATACATCTCGACTTAGGACATCCATACCGGGGCAACATAGAAAACAGATAATGGACTCCTCTTTAATGCATAAACATTCAACAACACATAATATTCTCATGAGAGATTGAGGACTAATGTCCAAACTGAAACTTCCACCATGATACATGGCTTTGGTTAGCGGCCCAATGTTCTTCTCTAACAATATGCATACTCAAACCATTTGATCATGATAAATCACCCTTACTTCAGACAAGACGAACATGCATAGCAACTCACATGATATTCAACAAGGGTATGATAGTTGATGGCGTGCCCAGAAACATGGTTACCGCTCAACAAGCAACTTATAAGAAATAAGATACATAAGCTACATATTCTTTACCACAATAGTTTTTAAGATATTTTCCCATGAGCTATATATTGCAAAGACAAGGAATGAAATTTTAAAGGTAGCACTCAAGCAATTTACTTTGGAATGGCAGAGAAATACCACATAGTAGGTAGGTATGGTGGACACAAATGGCATAGGTTTTGGCTCAAGGTTTTGGATGCACGAGAAGTATTCCCTCTCAGTACAAGGATTTGGATAGCAAGGTTGTTTGAAGCAAACACAAGTATGAACCGGTACAGCAAAACTTACATAAGAACATATTGCAAGCATTATAAGACTCTACACTGTCTTCCTTGTTGTTCAAACACTTTACCAGAAAATATCTAGACTTTTAGAGAGACCAATCATGCAAACCAAATTTCAACAAGCTCTACAGTAATTCTCCACTAATAGGTTCAAACTACATGATGCAAGAGCTTAAACATGATATATTTGAGAGCTCAAAACAATTGCCAAGTACCAAATTATTCAAGATAATATATCAATTACCACATGAAGCATTTTCTGTTTCCAACCAAATAGCAATAAATGCAGCAGCTTTTAACTTTTGCCATGAACATTAAAAGTAAAACTAAGAACACTAGTGTTCAATATGAAAAAGCGGAGTGTGTCTCTCTCACACATAAGCATGAATTTATTCAGAGAATGAAAATAACAAAACGAAAATAAAAGCACACAGACGCTCCAAGTAAAACACATAAGGTGTGAAGGAATAAAAATATAGTTTCACTAGAGGTGACCTGATAAGTTGTTGATGAAGAAGGGGATGCCCAAGGCATCCCCAAGCTTAGATGCTTGAGTCTTCTTAAATATGCAGGGATGAACCACGGGGGCATCCCCAAGCTTAGACTTTTCACTCTTCTTGATCATATTGTATCATCCTCCTCTCTTGATCCTTGAAAACTTCCTCCATACCAAACTCAAAACAAACTCATTAGAGGGTTAGTGCATAATCAAAAATTCACATATTCAGAGGTGACACAATCATTTCTAACACTTCTGGACCTTACCCAAAGCTACTGAAAGTTAATGGAACAAAAAAATCCATTCAACATAGCAAAAGAGGCAATGCGAAATAAAAGGCATAATCTGTCAAAACAGAACAGTCCGTAAAGATGAATTTTTTAGGGGCACTTAACTTGCTCAGATGAAAAAGCTCAACCTTAATGAAAGTTGCGTACATATCTAAGGATCACTCACGTAAATTGGCAGATTTTTCCTAAGTACTTGTCCATATCATGAGAATATTTACATCATATGAACAAATGTGTTCGTGAAAGTTCTTTTATCGCACTCAGTTGTTAACTGAATTACTTGAGGACAAGCAATAAGCTAAGCTTGGGGGACTTGATACGTCCAAAACGTATCTACTTTTCCGAACACTTTTGCTATTGTTTTGCCTCTAATTTGTGTATTTTGGATACAACTAACACGGACTAACGCTGTTTTCATCAGAATTGCTCTGGTGTCTCGTTTTTGTGCAGAAATTCAACTTTCAGGAAAATCCCCGGAATTTATGTCGAAGGTCTTATTTTTCCAGAAGATTTACGGAGCCAGAAGGGCAAGCCTGGTGGAGGCCCGAGGCCCCCACACACTAGGCCAGCGCGGCCCAGGAGGGGGGCGCGCCGCCCTAGCGTGTGGCCCCCTCGGCTGGCCTCCGACGCCCTCCTCTGGACTACTTAAGGGTTTCGATCTAAAAACGCGAGAGAAGAAGTCAAAATCGCCAAAAACCATCCAGTACGCCGCCACCGTCGCGAAACTCCGTCTCGGGACCAGAAACTCCGTTTTGGCACTCCGTCGGGACGGGGAATCGGAGGAGATCATCGCCATCATCACCACCGACGCCTCTCCATCGACCAGCAATGTTTCCCCCATCCATGTGTGAGTAATTCCCCCGCTGTAGGCTGAAGGGGATGGTAGGGATTGGATGAGATTGGTCATGTAATAGCATAAGATTGTTAGGGCATAGTGTCTAGTGTCCGTAATTGGTACTTTGATGATATTGTTGCAACTTGTTATGCTTAATGCTTGTCACTAGGGCCCGAGTGCCATGATCTCAGATCTGAACATGTTATTGTTTCATGATGATATGCATTGTTTTATGATCTTACCTGCAAGTTGTATACACATGTCGCTGTCCGGAACCCGAGGTCCCAAAGTGACAGAAATTGGGACAACCGGAGGGGAAGGCCGTGATGTGAGGATCACATGTGTTCACGGAGTGTTAATGCTTTGCTCCGGTACTCTATTAAAAGGAGGACCTTAATTTCCAGTAGATTCCCTAGAGGCCCGGCTGCCACCGGCTGGTAGGACAAAAGATGTTGTGCAAGTTTCTCATTGCAAGCACGTACGACTATATACGGAACACATGCCTATGGATTACTTAGTACTTGGACACCGCTTTATTACTATCTGCAAATGCCCTGCTTTGATTGTTACATGAGTTTCTCTCATCGATGCAACGCCCGTCATCCATCCCTGTGCCTACAGTATTTTAATCCTGCTATTTACTATAATCACTATTGCTGCCTTTGTTCCACTGCTGCTGATATTTCACTACTGCTACTGCTATAAACTGTTACTACTGATAAGCTCTTGCGAGCAAGTCTGTTTCCAGGTGCAGCTGAATTGGCAACTCCGTTGTTAAGGCTTTCAAGTATTCTTTGTCTCCCCTTGTGTCGAATCAATAAACTGGGTTTTACTTCCCGCGAAGACTGTTGCGATCCCCTATACTTGTGGGTCATCAAGACTATCATTATTATTCTCATCACCATAATCATCAAATGTAGGAGGCATATTGTAATCATAATAAACTTTATCCTCCATAGTAGGTGGCACCAAAATACCACTATCATTATAATCATCATAAATGGGAGGCAAAGTATCATCAAAGAAAATTTTCTCCTCCATGCTTGGGGGACTAAAAATATCATGCTCATCAAAACCAGCTTCCCCAAGCTTAGATTTTTCCATAGCATTAGCAATAATAGTGTTCAAAGAGTTCATGCTAATAACATTGCTACAACTATTTTCAAACAAAGTTTCATGGGTTTTTTAATTCTCTCTTCAAACACATCATGTCCTAATTCAATATAAAGTTCATAAAGATCTCTAATTTTGTTGTTGTTTTCCATTAAGCCTAACTAGTGAAATAAAAACAAGAAACAAAAAGATATAATTGCAGGATCTAAAGGAAATAGCTTCGAGCACTCACACACCGGCAACAGTGCTAGAAAATAGCTTAGTAGTCAGAGGATGTGAATACCTTTTACCTTACCTCCCCGGCAACGGCGCCAGAAAATAGCTTGATGTCTACGCACGCTTCTATTCTTGTAGACAGTGTTGGGCCTCCAAGAGCAGAGGTTTGTAGAACAGCAGCAAGTTTCCCTTAAGTGAATCACCCAAGGTTTATCGAACTCAGGGAGGTAGAGGTCAAAGATATCCCTCTCAAGTAACCCTGCAATTACGATACAAGAAGTCTCTTGTGTCCCCAACACACCTAATACACTTGTCAGATGTATAGGTGCACTAGTTCGGCGAAGAGATAGTGAAATACAAGTAATATGGATGATTGTAAGTTGTAATTGCAATCTGAAATAAAAATGGCAGCAAGCGAACATGTAACAGAACTTGTTAGAAACGGTGTTTTAATGCTTAGAAACAAGGCCTAGGGATCATACTTTCACTAGTGGACACTCTCAACAATGTTATCATAAAGGAATATAAATATAAGCACTTCACTATGCTATTCTGAATTACTCTCTGGCAGGATAACGAACACTAATTCACCATGTAGGACTGCAAAAGCAAACCTTAAAGATGTATTCCCAAGTACTAATAAACACCCCACGCTGTCACTGTGAGCATTCATAGGAGGTACTAACACATCACAATTTCATAGAGACATCCAACTCAAATCATAACCCAGTGAACAAGTATTCTGTGAAATATAGCCTAAGAGACCCACACGGTGCACACACTGTCACCTTTACACACGTGGGACAAGGAGTCTCCGGAGATCACATAAGTAAAATCCACTTGAATAGCATAACGGCATCTAGATTACAAAGCTCATCATATGGATCTCAATCATGTAAGGCAGCTCATGAGATCATTGTATTGAAGTACATGGGAGAGAGAGATGAACCACATAGCTACCGGTAGAGCCCTCAGCCTCGGGGGAGAACTACTCCCTCCTCATCATGGGAGACAGCAACGGCGATGAAGATGGCGGTGGTGTCGATGGAGATGACTCCGGGGGCAATTCCCCTTCCCGGCGGCGTGCCGGAACAGAGACTTCTGTCCCCCGAAATGGAGTTTCGCGATGGCGGCGGTGCCCCTGGAGTCTTCCTGGATTTTCGTCAATTGGTATTGGGTTTTTAGGTCACGAGGGGTTAAATAGGCGAAGAGGCGGAGTCGGAGGGGCCAGGGGGCCCCCTCCCCATAGGCTGGCGCGGACAGGGGGCCACCCGCGCCGCCTTATGGTGTGGGTCCCCTGCTGCCCTTCCTCGTCTCCCCTTCGGACTTCTGGAACCTTCCCGGGAAAATAAGGTGTTTGGCTTTTGTTTCGTCGAATTCTGAGAATATTGCTCGAACAGACTTTCTGGAACCAAAAACAACAGAAAATAGGAACTGGCACTTTGGCATCTTGTTAATAGGTTAGTTCCGGAAAATGCATAAAATCATTATAAAGTGTGAGCAAAATATGTAGGTATTGTCATAAAACTAGCATGGAACATCAGAAATTATAGATACGTTTGAGACGTATCAGTACTCCATCGGACTCTGCTTCATGAATCCATTTCGTAATCCATGTTTGATTACGCTGACTCCAGTCGAAACAACTCATGCCTTTATTGTCTTGTCTACAATCCAATAAATTTTATTACATAATGAAATAGATTAATTGAAGTGCAATTCATTGTTTCTATTACAGTGACCGAACTTACGTATGAACATCAGCAACAAGGCGTCTTGGTGATGGTGGGGGAATATCCTGATGCATACCAAACTGCCGCATGACACGCTCTGGGTTGTATGGCTCAACCATCCAAATAAAGAGTAGGTTGCATCGTGTGAACCACAACCGTATGTCTCGCAGCATATCTGGTGTTGGTTTGACGCATATGACTTTCAGCTGCCTTCGATCAGACTGCTTCACTCTGTGTTGCCGAGATATGGCCAACGCATACCTCTTGATTGCTTGGTCAGCCGAGTCCTTGTCTGGGAAAGTTTGCCCAACCTGCAGACTCGCCTCCCCTAGGCCTGGAACAGAGAGGAATTCATTGCTGATGGTCATTGTTTTTAAGACTCAGGGTCCATTGGTGCCGCAACCGCCCTCCGGGAAGGACCGACGCCTTCTTCGTCCGAGGAGGATTCAGACGAAGAAGAACGAGCGTCATCGTCCAACGCCTCTGGCAGTCCCTCCACACGCTCGCTAATGTCAACGAACGCGGACCAGTATCCTGGCTCGGCAGTAACCTGGGCGACCATCTGCTCCGATGGGCCGGTGCTATGGCCTGCAGTCAGTGCCTCATGCTCTGATTGGCCTATCATGCCTGCTGCTGTCAGGGCCAAATGCTCCGATTGAACGGTGCTCGGTCCTGTGACGATGGCCATCTCCTCTTCACCAGCGCCGGTACTACTTCCGGCACCATCATCACCTGATATAAACTGAAAATACACCATGGGCTCTCCGTACATAGCAGCACCAGGTGTGCTTACAAACCTCATGTACGTACCCCAATTTCTATCACTCTTTACCTCCCGCAAACCCCAACGGGCAGGTGTCCCATCATTCCCTCCTACGACGATGAGAGCCTCAACGGTCATCTTCTTCCCACGTATGTCGCGCCCAAACTGTGCTCGGATGCATCTTCTAACATCCAAAAAATCTCTATTGATCATATATGTCACTACAACTTTCATCGACTCGCAGCGCGACACATCGACACCAGAAAATTCATCGCGTACGACGTCTCCATAAAACACTAACACAGTTTCCATCGTACCTACCGCACAACCATATTTTTAAAATTATATTAGATTACAACACAACAATATTTAACATGTGATTAACATTTTTAAATAATCATAACACAACACCATATTTAATATTTTTAACAGCATTCCATAATAAGTACGGACGGATTTTAGTACCTCAACTTTAGCCCGTGCGCTCCACTTCTAATTATATCTTAAAATAGTTCCACCTTATTGCAATCAAAGCACTTCGTCCGAATATGCACCATCACTTAATCTAATTAGAAGTTGATCATTCCTACGTGATATATTTCTACGCACATAAAATCATAGTCTATATATTTTCGCATGTTGCATACATAAAACATAAATTCTAGTTCGCAAATTCAATTAGCTATGTACGTTCTAATTACATGTTGCATGTCCTAATATATTACTCAATAATGACTACAGTCGTTCTAATATTTTCATCCTACCTATGCATGCAAATTCTGCATGCAACTACAGAACATGCATTAATCAAACTAATTATAGTACACAACTAATTAGGTTCTAACTACATAAATAAAATAGATCATGCTTTCTTGTTTACATCCTTACCTTGATATCACAGATTGAGCAAACACTTGAGCAAACAATGAATCAGCTAAGAATTCTTGGGCAGCGAGCAGGAGACATCAACTACGTGAGCAAAAACTAAAGTGCATGAAGAGAAAGAGTATGCTGATAGTGAGAGTGCACGGACAGTGAGAGTGCAGATACTGAGCAGACAGTAAGAGCCTTATATAGAATTAGCTCACCTCGACAGAATCCACAATTAGCAAAAGTTAGACCACCGAAAGCATGCAATTTGCAACAGTTCAGCATCGAAAGCAGGAAAAAGCAGGTCAATTTGCAATAGTACACACAACATAAAAATAAGTGCTGCATCAAAGTGTGTGCAGCCAGATGCTGTCGGGCTGCCTGCGGAGAATCTCCCGCGCGCTCCCGCGCCAGACGGTCGGCCGGCCTGGTTTGCATGCAGTACCTGCCGCCAGGGAGAGTGGAGGCATGCTCCACGCATGCCTGCCGCCACCTGAACCGGCGGCATGGTCCGTGCCTGTCGACGGCGGCCGAACGGCGAGCGCTGGCGGTTAACGTGCCGCCATCTCGGGCGACGGCAAGATGCTGCCGCCACAGCCTCCGGCGGCAAGCTCCACGTGTCGCCTGGGGGCTCTGCCGCCACACCCAGGGTGGTCCTTTTTTGTCAATTTAATTCACAGGTGGTCCTTTTTGTCAATGAATTGGGGAGGGTGGTCCGTTTTGTCAAAATTTCCCTCGTTTCAAGTTATTATCAATGTTGCATCGCTATTGCACTCGTTCTTTTCAAATAACTGAAATAACACAGAAGTATACTCCATACATGATTAAAGAGAGCGTTTGCAGGACAGCAGGAGTGGTATTTCACCTTTAAGAAGAAGCGGAAGTAAACGAGAAATGGGAGCAAGTTCCAGTCTAACGAGGACTGCATATGAACCTATCAACGCTTTGTCCGAGGTCCATATACCATACTGATTGCGGTCTCTTCCTCTCTTTTTTCCCCCTTAAATCAAAGAATATTTCTGTAAACCCCATGGTACATTACACAATCACACATCTCCTGATTACAATCAACTCTAGCATGACCTGAATCATTCTACATCCACACCATGTACGTTCAGTATACAGAGAAAAGTCCGGAAGAAATAAGAATAACCCGAAAATTTTGATTTTACGGGAGGAGGAGAAGGCAACACCCGCAAACACCGAAATCGCCTGAATAGCAGAAACTCACAACAAAGATGTACAAGGTTGCAAGACAGTATGCACAGAACCTCAGTGTTGCTGCAAGAAAACCATACCACATATGAACAGGTTTCTTCCTAGGTTGCTTCAACTGAAAGTATCTCTAGCTCTGCCCACCAAAGCGGAGATAATCTCGGTGTTGCTGCCTCCGGTGAAATCCCTATCACTTCTCGCAGCTTAGTGGTGACCTCTCTCATGCTTGGTCTCTTCTTCACATCGCTTTGGATGCAATCCTGGATCAACTCGCAAATGATTTCTAGATCGTTCTCTTTGTGAGTCTTCAAGTTAGGATCAAGCAAACAAGATATACTCCGGTCATCCTTAATGCACTCCATAGCCTGTGATGAAACAAAAGTGACATGTATTGTTACTTCAAGATGCCATTTTTGTGGATTTTTACAAGTTTAGCTACTCAATGTCTTTGTCATCATTACCATGTTCACAAGAGAGCCCTCATGTTCACAATATGGAGGTTTTCCTGAGATGATTTCCAACATGAGTAGACCAAAACTGCACACATTCCCAGCTGGGTCAGCAGGTATTGGCTCATTGTGCTCAATGATTTCGTCATTTTTGAGCATCTTTTCTTTGGAAATTACTTCTTGCCAAACACTCGTGTCTGCTATCTGTGAAAATGATAGGTTTTAGGAGCAGAGCGTAATATGATTCATCATGCTTGATCTTATCTCAACTTGGTCAAATGAGCTCTAATACAAGTGACACATTTTGATGTGTGATGCAGATCAAAAACACAAATACTGGATAATAAATACTTCATACTGTTTAGTTGTGGGGTTGATAAAGCACAATTGTTATATGTTGTCTTATCATTTTAAAATGAATTACACATAAGGCACAATGTCCAGAAAAACAAGATTAGAATGATAAAGTTACAGTCGTATGTGAGATATACTTCTTTCTTTTCATATTACCAACCTTTGTATAGAAAGGAAATTATGTAATTTCCTTTGAAGATCTCAAGATATTCAAGAAAATAAAAATTATGTAATTTCCTTTGAAGATCTCAAGATATTCAAGAAAATAAAGTTGTGAAATTCGACACCATATTTGTACCTTTGCAGCTCCATCCTCGGATAATAATATGGCACTTGACTGTAGGTCAGGGTGTGCTATAGAAGGGTTGAGCTCATGCATGTGCTGGATGCAGTATGCTACTCCCATAATTACTCTCATCCTACCATTCCAATCAATAGGATCAAACCCCTCAACTGCAAAACAGAACATTTTATTTGACCGTAAAGACAAAACAGTAAGAATTATGACAGTAGAATAGTATTAAAAGCTCTTACCATGGAGATGCTCATAGAGTGTTCCATTGGGTGCATATTCTAGCACCATCATCCTCATGAAAGGCTCTTCCTCCTCGCAGTATCCAAGCAAATTGATGAAGTTCTTATGATTGATTCGTGAAAGCGAGTCTATCTATGTGTTCAAAAAATAAGTTAGAAGAAACATAATTGTTTTGGGTACACACTACAAAATATAGCAGCGGCGTTTGTTATTTTTCTAATAAGTAACATTGGATCACCTTTTTCCTGAATCTCCCCTCGGAATGCTTTGACCAATCTTTACTGGACGCGAGCACAGTCGATACAACTGCTATCTCGACTCCACTTGATAAGGTACCCTTGTAGACAGTGTAGTGTGGATAGCTTGCCACAATGTTACTGAAGTCCTCACAAGCACCTTCCAGCTCTGAGCGTTGCAACTTGGGTACTCCTGTGGTACATCAGGAGAGCAAAAATCACCACAAATGCTAAGAGGCAAATCAATCAGGTATTTGACAATTTCTTAGCAGGTGAGAGTTTATTTCAACATAAGGAACACAAATTGTTGGATGATGATGCAAAAATCCCTTTTAAGGAGGAAGGGGGTGCAATTACAAGTTAGTTTATTCAGATAGATTAGATAGTAAATAGAATATTGGGTTTACCTGTCACAAACGCCTTCTGGAGCTGGCCACTGAGTCCAGTCTTCCATGGACCTATTGTTGTCACTGACTTGTTGCGGCATAGCAAAAGCATGCATGCAATGATGATAAGCAACAGAGCAATTGATGGAATCAAAATTGCATATAACCATTTTATAGATCTTCCTTTTGACCCTGCTTCTGAAGGCGTATCAGAAGAACTGGGTGGACTAATTTGAGGATTCACAGCAGGTACAGGTGCTTTCATGGGGCTAAATGCTGAAAATGAGCCACTTCCAGTAGAAGGAACAGGAGCAACAGCTGGAATAGGAGCATTAGCAGGAGAAGGCGCAGCAAGATTGCTATCCTGAAGTAGTCTGCGCCTGCTAAGCTGTGCAGCTGGGTTTCGTGCGGCAAATTGTGTAGGAAGACGAGCTGGGAAAAGGAAAAGGCATGTTATGGAACTAGCTGATGTATTTAGGAAAAAAAATGAAATTGGATAGCCGTAGGTTAGATTACCGGAGAGATTGCTGGTGTCTTTTTTGTTTTCTTCTGTTGAAGAACCAGACTCAAACCTACAAAGGTCGACATCAAAAACTGCAATCATCAGCGATAAATCTTCTTTCAAAGTAAGTTATAAAAGAAGATCTGATAATAGCTGAATGAGAATAAATGAAAATCATGAGTTTCCTTACCCATTATCAGCTCTTTGATTCACATTACCCCTCCCATGATGATCATAGGTTTCAGAATCAATTTCCTGATCAAAGTTCCCATAGGAATTTTGGATCACAGGCCACTGAAATCTATTGTTCGAAAGCAATCTGTCGAAAAAGAGACAAAGTATCATGAGTCTATGATATTTCGCTTGTTCGTCAAAATTTTCACACAATTAATCAGTCAGACGACCTACAAATGCTTAAGTGATGGCATTTCTGCTATCTCCTGTGGAACTTCCCCAGTCAAGTTGTTGTTGCTTAAGTCCAGTATCTCCAACGTATCGAGACCACCAATTTCCTTAGGTATTACTCCACCAAACAAGTTGTTGGACAATACACTGCAAGTAGACACACCAAGGAACCAATAAATTGAAATGGTTGTAGCAAATGCTTTAGCTGTATGCAGAAGTAAAATTACAGTACATAAGTTCCCAAAAGCAGTTAATTAAGCAACAAGGGCTTGATTGACAGATGGATCAGCCTTTTATGTTACTGAGTAAAATCGACACAATGAATTCATAAGTTGTAATTTTGTTTCTCAGAGATAAGCTGATGTGTATTAATGCTACAAATGATGGAACTCAATAATCATCGACTGGTTAGATATGTACACTTCAAATGTCCTATGCCTCACTGATGGCCAGTTGACGTTCTTTTTAACAAATTGGTTCCGTCTAGATTCTAGAGTCTGGCATGAAATTTATTAGGGCAAGACAAAGCACCAACCGCCAAAGAATTACCTAACTTATTAAATCCCAACATAATGATATCCATGTGATGAATTTTCAATTCTTGTGAAAGCATGAATTAGAAACTGCATACTTACAGCGCTTGCAGATGACAAAGGCCTCCTAATTCTGGACCCAGGGTACCTCTTAATGAGAGATCTTTTAGGTTCCTGCAAAAATATAGTTCATGGTAAGTAGAATTCTTAAGATCATAAATCAAGCTACCATCCCATGAAAATATTGGAAGGACAACAGCAGTCACAAAATGCAATATCAGTCTTTATCTGGTGAAGTTATAGTACCCACAGGGATTCCCGTTCAAAAATATATAGTACCCACAGGGATTAAACATGAGCATACTATGCTAATCAGGTAATCTCTTATGTATGCAGAGTACAAGATTCAGTTAATGGTAATTCACTTGAGCAAACTTGCCAACAAACAACGAAGGTAGCTAATAGCCTCCATTTCGGACCTTCCATGCTAGTATTGTTTAGAGTCAACGGTCTCCCTTTATAAGTCAAAAATCCCCCGTCACACAATTGAAAATACCACCAGGAGAAGAAGAAGAAGCCAATCATAATAACCTAGCTTTAGCCACTTATTTATGTTGGTTGAATCAACAGGCAATTCTAGTAACCAATTAATGAGATTCCCGATTACGTAAAGCATTTTTTTCTGGGAAACTGTGAACAATGTTTATCCATGATAAATTAAGATATGCAATAGAAGTAAATTCCTTAAAATTCAGTTCAACAACGAAACCAGAGTTAGCCTTTATGTATAATACTATTTATTTTTCACTATACTACACAGATGAAGTACTAAAATGTTGTTAATTACTAGAATTACTTTTTTTATGATTGAGCATCTATCCTTATGTCCACCTTCTCTGAACTAGTGCAAAAAGTAGAGAAATGCTTGTGTCGGCAGTAACTCAATCGACTCATCGATGCATTCAGTACTCGAGAAAGTCAAACAACGATAAATGTGAAGGAGAAAACTAGGAATAAAAGGGACAGTTGCCGATGCAACATCTATTTAACAACGAATAAAAAGTAAAACTACTCCTCTAAGATACAGTCAAATGGAAGACCCGTTAAAACAGATGAACTAAATGCTCAGTTTTCTGATCGTGGAGCTGCTATACATTCAGGAGAAATAAAGAAAGGGAGAGAAAAAAAATAGGAAAACATCCAACTCACATCATCACAACCCTGCCATGGGTGCAGCGGACGCCGTTCCAACTGCAAGGATCATCATCCCGCGGGGTCCAATTTGCCATGGCGCCATACGGATCCTCGTACACCTTCGACTTGAACTTGAGCAGCGCTGAGCCTGCACAGCCAACACCAAAAGCTCCGATCAATCAATCAAGCAAGCAAGCAAGCAGGCACACGAGAACTCCACAAGCTGAACCACCAAACGCAAGCAAGCAAAGCTGTACCTTCAAGGTTGATCGCCGAGCAGCCAGTGACGACGCAATGGAGAGCCAGCAGTAGGAGCGCGCAGCAGCCGGCCAGCGCATCCATCTCCCGCATTCGCACAGGCGCGCGGCGGCTCACGTGATCCTCTTGGCGAGCCACTTGAGCGGCCTGGAATGCATGGTCAGGCTTGAGGGACGCCCATGGCGTCGCGCCTAGCTAGTAGTACCTTTGTTGGCACGGCTAGCAGAAGAAGATGCTCACACGAGATGCTCCTGCTCCTGCAAGCACCAAAGACAGCTCAGGAACGTGGGAGGAGCAGCAGAAGAAGCTTGCATCGCCGGGAAGCAAAGGAGCTGCTTTAGCTTTTTTTGCCTGGGGATTCGCGTCTCTCTGCCGATTTCGCTTACGCCGCACGCGATTCGGAGCCAGGAAACCGAGAAGAGCTTGCACGCCGCGTTAGAGCTGGGGAACGGAGGAGGTGGGGAGGACGAATGAGGGAGAAGGGAAACAGCGGTCGTCCGTTGTTGGAGGAACAAGTAGTAGTTGGAGAAATCAAAGAAGGACAGTGCAGCGAGAGAGAAGAATACACTACAATAGTGGAAGAAATTGTCTAAAGATTGCGTTTTCATGGGACAAAAAATGAAAAGCGGATGGGGAGACGGACGAATTCCACGGCCATCTGTGAGACAATTCCACGCTGGGATACCAGGTTGTGATTAAAGAATCGGATAGGGGAGGTTGCTGTCGAGGGCCAGGACAAGAGCTCCGTCCGCGCGCAGCCCACGCGAGCGAGCCTCGTCGTCGCCGGCGACGGATTCGACACCTCGCATTATTATTATAAACAAAAACCCAATCCCAGCACATTACAGAAAAAAAATGCTTTCGTGCTCATCATCACATATGTCAATAAAACACGGCCCCAGCCCCATTGACAATTCATAATCACTTCATTCACCCAACCAATTGCAATAATCAGGGCAATCCCCAGCGACGCCAAATGCGACTGCAACAGAAAATGTCTCCTTCTCTTCACCGGAAAGGGAATAAACGCTCGTGCTTATCGCTAAACCAGGTCGAGAATCTCCAGGGTTAACAGAACGACGTACGTACGGCGTGCTTGAAGAAAGAAAGAAAATTTCAGGGGAAGCCATTTGGGAGGGAAAATGCGGTGCATACCCGTTGTCGGCGTTCGCGGGTCGGAGGTAGGCTTCTCTCCCCTGCCGGGGAGATGCCGCGCGCGGATCGGAGGTGGGGGCGGTGACGGTGGTGGCCGGCGGCGAGCTTGCCCGCGGGAGGATGGAGGAGGGTACGTGCGGTGGGCCCGCGCCGGGACAGGTGGGACGCGCAAAGGATGGAATGCGGAAAAAAAGTTTAGTCGCAATGATTTTTCCCGATTTTGTTGATGCCAGAGCCTATTAGCTGTCCGCCCTACCCGTATCCTTGTTTTTTCTCTTCTTTTTCTTTCTTATTTCTTCTTCTACAGATACAGATTTATTATTTGAATCCCTGTGAGCTGTTGGGAAGGTTAGCGTCTCCCACGTTGTGTCGCGTTGCCTCATGTCGTGCGCGCCATCCACCACCCTGCCGCTGCGATCTTCCGGCGGATTTGATGTCGTCAAACGGCCCAAGCGTAGAATTATTTCCCACAAGATTCTAATTTATAAGAAAATAATTCTCATGAAAGCTCTTTAAACCATAGGATTTGGATGGTCATAAATCTAGGATCCTATGTTTTGTCTCAGCTTCATAGTAGAAAATAACACAAGCAAACCATCATTACAATTCTTTACTACTATATGTCTATATGTATTTTATTAATCTGTTATTTTATTTCATGTGAACCATAACATCACAAGCAAAATTCATGTGTTTGAAAGGATCTTGAATGTTTTTTTAGCAAGGAACGGTCGCCTGCCCTACTCCCAAGCCACCTTTTCTACCGTGTCAGACGATTCGGCCTCCGCCTACATTCCATTTCGAGATCTCACAACATTGCTCAGATGCTCAACGGTCGAAGGAACAATGACTATTGGTTTAGCTAATGTATAAGAGCATCCACATCATAATGTAGAAAACTCAGTTCCTTTCTTCATAGCCATCAGCGTAGTCCATAAAACTCTGTCAAACCTACGGATTTTCCATTCTGAAAAGGTCTAAACCGAGTTAATGAAGAGTCTTGCGACCAAGATTCGTTTATCGTAGGTGATCGGTACCAGCACCAGATTTTGAGAAAACGATACATCATTTGTGTTTTGTCTCGTTCTCACTAGTAGAAAATGGTCTTTTGTTCGAAGCTGCCCGAAGCATTAGTCCCGGTCACGTTTGGAACCGGAACTAATGTTAGTCCCAGTTCCAACGGCTAGGACGCCGCATGGTTTTAGTTCCGGGTCAAACGGAACCTTTAGTCCCGGTTTGCGGCAAACCCCTATCGTTAGTACGAGTTTCTTTAGTCTCACCAACCGGGATTAAAGGTTTTTTACGTTTTTTGCTCCACACACATAACAACACCCCCCCCCCCCACCCACCCCGATCGCCTTTTAGCTTTGTAATATAAAAATGATAGAAAATTAAAATTAAAAATCTTTTTAGATGTAGGTAGGTTAGGTGATCTTGTTATTATAAAAAACAACAAACTTGAATTTTAACTTATTTTACAAAAAAATTGTATTTTTGATAAGATGGCAATTACTTTTGCATAGGATCTCGAAACAAAATGTTTAATATATGAAAATCTATCTAGGTGAAAAGTTACATCCGATTTCACTCGGCTATGCCCGGCTGGGATTTTTTTTAGATTCTCAAACTACCAAAGGGAAATATGAAAAAATTCAGATTTTAGATTTTGCAAAAAAATATTGTTATTTATTTGTTCAAGATTATTATTACTTCATTACTTTTATTAATTAAATTAATTATTTGGAATTCAAATAATAAAGAAGTGTGAAATCGTGACCAAAAGGTTAATAGGATTGATATGATACTAATATCAATAACGAGATCAAAGTAATTGGAAGCGGGACGGATGGAACTCAGAAGTTAAGCTTGCTAGTGCTGGAGGGGATGGGTGACCGATCGGGAAGTTTGACCACAAGTAAGTAATTTGACTAGAGATTAAGTGTAGTTAAAGACTAATCTGGTCAAATAACTCAAATACTAGAAATTCTAAATTTTAAAAAATTGTGTTACAAACCGGTTCGTAACGCAACCGAAACAAAAGAGGGAGGCTTTAGTCTCGATTCCGTAGTGTCTTTTGCAATTCGAATTGGAAAATTGTTCAGATAGCTTTGGACTTACCTGCATCAAGTAGTATCAGAAATATGTTTGAGAATTGGTTGATCCAAGGGTTGAGTAAGCCAGTAAAAAGTGCATATCCTTGTGGGAGTGAGCGCTTTATGTTGGTCAACACAGAACCATTCGAAATGATAATGTCAGAAGCCAAATATTTTAAGATTTTGCATGTCTTCCAGAAAAGAGATTCGTATTTGATCCTCACTTCAGCGAATGAAGCTCGGGAGCTCTGCACTCTGGGCCCGACCTGTGATGAAGCTAGTGTGTATCTTTTCTATTTCTTGTGAACTCTTTAAAAACTGCACTAAAATGGTTCTATACATCAATCAGAGGTTGGCGGTTCTCCTCCTTTTAAAAAAATAGGCGACGAGAAGAAAAATGACAATCGAAAAAGATGTTTTATTTAGCTTAGCACCTTCTACCTTTTTAGTTGTAGAGCATCCGCAATTCCGCATCATGATGCCTATATATTAGATTAGATGAGTGGATATACCCATTTCCACTCTCAGTTCACTTTTTTCTTTCGGGGTCTCTCTGGATACATAGAGATGTTTTCTGCAAACCTGTACTGTTATGTTAAATCATACTTTGTATCTTATCGAGCGATATGCTTGATGAGCAACTCAAAACAACAAAAATCATACTTTGTATTTTGGGCTACACAAAAATCATAAACATGTGAAACTCTAAAAATAGGGGAAACTCAATAATGCTCCCATATTTGTCTTTTTATGACTAAAACTCAAAAGATATTCTGATGTAAATTTAGACGTAAATACCAAACAACTATGTATAGTTATTATATGTTTCAGAATTTTTCCCTAGAACCCGAGCTCCAAAAGGGCTTTTCGTCACCTCTAGCTGGCTATCAGCGTCTGATAGGGGTAGTCGTAGGACTAGTATGGCAGGACACCAACATCCACAATTGAGTCAGTCTTGTCCCGTGTGGCTAGTACTTGGCACTACCTATTCGTCGACCGCGACAAGCGCATCAGCGCGTTGTCTCGGTACAAGCCACAAGTAGAAACAGAGGGTAACCCTTACGACAGGTGCACAGATTTCTCCACATGGAGCCTTTGGGATAGAAGACGATCTTGGATAGTTGGACCCATCCTGGTGTCCAAACAAGCACGCATAGTTTTAGACCCTGCAAATACAGTGGCTCTCGTGCAACTGGACTTACTCGGAGATCCCGGTGTGATTTGGCCCCATAAATTTCAAAACATGTAGCTATCCTGTACCCATCATCCATGTATTCTAGCTCTAGTGATACCAGCTGACACTGTCACTGTTATACTATTATTATTTATTAGATGGGACAAGCACCATGTATCACTAAGGCCCAATGATAAATGATAACTAACGAGACAGTGTCAAAGTTACTTCCCCCTCCCAATATCCAACGGCAACAAGAAGTCAGCAACCAACCAACAAAGTGCTAGTGTGCAGTTCCCGGCCTATTATACTATCAGTCAGCCTTGAACAGCTTCCACAAGCATTTCATTCGGAAAGAGCATGAAGTCGTAACCAAACCAGTGGTTTCTCACCGATAAACCGAACTATGAATGACAATAGGCTAACAAAGCAGTCAAGAATTACATAAAGGTATATGTCCATCAGAAGGAGTCTTTCCACCAGAAAGGAACTCTGTACAACTACTGAGAATATTTTGGTACAAAGAGCCGCAGGAGCTACCTGAGGCTGCGAGTTCGTTCTTGAGTTCATGGACTAGATTGACGATACTCTCCTCCTTCAGGCGATCCGAGTTTCGGTTTAGCAAGTTGAACCACGACATAGAGGAAACTGTGTGTATCTTGCTCTCCTGGAAGCTAGTGATGCACGAGAGTGCTGTCGCTGTGTCACCTTGTCTCAGTTTTAGGCAAAATCTTTCCATTATCATAGGGGCGGGTGGAACCCGGCCATGACGACACAGGTAGTCCCATACATCTTCCAGAAGCTGTTCCTGAATAATGATGGACAACAGACACCTTGGTGAGAACAGATACAGATAAAGGTTTAACAGACATCTCAAACTGAATGACAGGAACTCTGATATGGCCTTTTGACCTATATTGTAACCGTAAGAAGGCCAACCAGAACACTTCAGCTTTAGACATATGAGTAATTAGATAATTAGAACCTTGAGCATATGAGATAAGTACCTTCCCATTCCTGTAGGCATCAAGTACCATACGGAGGTGCCTTCGTTCCTCAAAATGGTAGCCATTAGATAACATTTTGCGAAATGCATACTCAAAGTCATTCCACTTTTTTGCTTCAGCACAAGCGTCCATGAAAGTATTGAAAGTAAACTTGTCTGCAATTGCTTGTTGACCCGAATCCCCTTTACTCTGAATCCTGCCACTTAGAATATTCCCCAGTAGATTTTTTGCATCTTCAAACATTCCATGATCTATGTATGACTTCAGCATGACGTTGCAAGTAACATTATTAGGTGAACAGTAGTTGCACATTTCGTTGAATATGTATTTAGCATTTTCCATGCTTCCACTGTCTATGCAAGTTTGAATAAGTCCGGTGTAAGTAACAACCAGTGGTTTCTTCGCAACCTTGCATATCTTCTCAACCTGAAGTACAGTTGCTATCAGACAAAGTTGAAGAGGAAAGAAACAAATAGTTGCATACAAGGGTAACTTTTTTTTTCCACTCGAAATACTCCTTTGTTCAAGTGCATAAGAGGAAAGAAACAAAGTTGAAGAGGAAAAAAAACAAAGGATTCTTTCCAAGAGAACATTACACAAATAGTGCATACAAGGCTTACGGGGTTATAAATATAGATACATAGGTTCAAGTGCAGTTGAGCATTAGCCCAAAAATGTTCCCTGGGAACTTTATGAGACTGAAAATGCAGGATTAAGAAAATGTTCATGATTTTAATGATTCAACGGATTTTTCCTATGTGTTTTTTTTTATTTGTACTCCTTCCATCCCATAATATAAGATGTTATTAGTTATTACAGCCAATACATGAGTTAGCAGGTTGTAATAACAACTTATATTACGGAACGGAGGGAGTAGGATTTAATTCTATATGAACTTTTCCCAAGGACTCCTTTTTGCACTACGTTAACATTTCATGGAAATTTCCTATCCACTCCAACCTCTTGGAAAGAATCCTTTGTTTTTCCTATGGTTCAATCAAACAAATTTTGATCCAAACACAATCCTGTAGGAATCAAGTGGGCAAATCAGAAAGGCCCTGAGTGTTATCATTTCCTAGTTAGCTGATTCAAACTTCCCTATTAATCAAAAGCTCTGCAGTGAAAATTAGATGGCGGAACTTAATTCCGTATTTTCTGACTGCTTGTTTCACATTAACCAAATATACACAGTGCCTACTTCAACCAAAATATGATTTTACGCAATATGGTATTTTCTTGCTTGAGAACAAAATATCTGAAACCTATAAGTTCTGTAAGTGAACAATCAAGAATAACATCAACTGTGCTCATGAGGCCATGATAGCAACTAATGAATTATAAAATCATAATAAATCATACAAACCAACAGAATGTATTATTCATTGGTTCTAGGACTTAGTGGGCCGTTGAGATACTTAACCTTCGGCATGGCCAGTGTAAACTTATGTTCTGCGACTTATTTTTCAATGTAATCAACAGTTGGGAATAAATTAAGATGAAATTAAGGAGCTTTGCTACCAACATAAACTATGGCAAGTGTGTTAAATATTAACTGCAGTTTTGAGAGGCCAAACCTGGAGAAGTGCTTCTTTGCACCGCCCTCCGCTGCAAAGGCACCGAGCAAGATCATAATAGAGACTAGCGGAACCAACAATTCCACGATTTTCCATGTCCTTCACGGCCATGACTGCTTCATCAATCTTTCCTTCTCTCCAAAGCGCATTAACGAGAACTGCAACAAGGATGAGGTTCGAGACATGAACTTGCCTTACCTACTGTATTCAAGTTCTTTTTTTTTCGAATTGGACTGTACTCAAGTTCTAGTTATTACCTTTATAGTTCAATGCACCAGGTATTGATTTTTGCTTCACCCTGTCGAAGAACTCATACACCAAGTTATACTTGCCACAAACAAGCATCGCCTGCACTACCACGAAATTAAACTAGGCTAAAAAATGGATTATGCTGCATAAAGAGCCCAAAATATATAGCATGATATTGGGCCAAAAACCAAGTTTAAGTACAACCTCTGATCCAAATTAGTTGCCGTAGGTTCAATGAACCTAGACAAATTTTAGGCAACATTTTGCCTAAATCCGCGACAACTAATTTGGATCGGAGGGAGTAGCAATTTTACAAGTGAAAACATATGCATAAAACATTATGTGGAATCAGCACCTCTTAGGAAACCAGGCAAGGAAAAATTCAACAGAAAATACATTTTAGCAACTTTCATGTATATTCTGTCCATAAAAAATATAATGAAAGGTGTTCAGTTATCTTCCAGAGAATCTGAAGGAGTTTGTATAAGTGCCCCTTTATGGGCCAGTATGGTTGGGCAGGAAAGAATAGAGAGAGATATGCTGTATTTGCACTTGTATGATTGTACCACAATCAGCATACCTCCATTACAAGACCATATGTTGTATTTGTTGGGCGAATATTCTTCTCTTTCAACTGTTGCAGCACCCAGAATGTCCCTTCCCATTGCTTTTGTTGCACGCAAGAATTCAAAACCTACATAGCAGTAGAAGCAATCATGTTCTAGTGAATACCAAATAATCAATAACCTTCAACATGCCTGGTTCATGGTGCACTGATTCCACTCACATATCACAGTTGCTAAAAAAAAAAACTCACCGCATTGTATACAATGAGGTCTGGTTCCAACCGAGGATCCCAATTCTGAACAGGACCAACCATAAACTTCTTCCTAGGAGGAGAACGCATGCAATCAATCACATCAAATAGTTCTTTCACAAGGCCAGCTTGCCCCAGAGTAACGGCAATACAATGATAGGCCGCAATGTCAGGATAAGAGGACAATTGATCCTGGAAATGAAATACAGGAACAACCTTAAATAAGATGCCCATAAGATGAAGATCAGTACTTCTATAGGAAACAAGATGAAGATAAGTACATGCTATACCAGCATGGTGTAAAACACATTCAACGCCTCGAAAGGTCTCTTTGCCTTCCCAAGAACATCAAGGACTGTTGTATAAATATACCTACATCAGAAGGTACTTTTCATAAAAAATCATATGCAGCACATATGAAAACACTGTACGCATTTAATGAGCCCATATGGAGGTACCCAGAAATATTAGTTAAAGAAACTACTTAAGGATGCACAAATAGATCAACCAACTTATTCATCTGGTTAACAACTCATTACATGTTATACCTGTGCTAAATACATCAAAGCAGTTAAAATGCATGGTACGAAAACAAAAAATGCGGTTTACGATTGATAAGAACATATATGTAAGTGGGCAACTCCTTTACCTGCTCTTGTCAGACTTGAATCTTTCACGTGATTGAAGCCACTCGACAACTTGCAAAACACGTTTCCAGTTTCCATAACGCCCCAATATTTGAACAACCCTTAGTATAGAGTGATCGGTGAATTTGATTTCTGCATCATGAATCATCTTGGAGAATTTCCACTCTGGAGTATTTACATCTGTAGCATTGAGCCTTCAAAAATAAAGAATTATAAGGAATTAACTAACACAATAGCAACTGTACAAGATTAATCTTAATCAATTTTGTGGAAAGCAAGAGATACAAAAATATTTTCTTAGTCAGCTAAGCACACAAATTCCATTGATGGATTGCAGTCCGCAATGTACATTCCAAAAAGAATTCTCCAAAAACAAACTGTATATAAGTTTGCATCGAAGCATTGTGATGTAAATAATAGCTTGGAAATAATTTTAAGTGCCTCTGATAATTTTAAGGAATACATATTCCTACTTTATAACATGTAAATAACCAAAAAAAAAAATTAATATGTTTGAGTGTATCTTTCCAGAAGCTCGGTATTATCTTTAGAATGATTATCTAGTATTAGATAAGGATTAATCAAAATATATACTAAGCAATATCAGAGTTACCATATAGTTGATGCCAACGATGGTAAATTGTGCCACTAGTAAACATAAAAAGCAGTTTAAATACAATTTGAAATAAATAGGGTAATAGTAGCAACGGGATCATGTTAATTAGTATTCTACATATAACCTACCATCATGGACCATCTTTTCCAGATTAGAAGAGAGGCTATTATGCATGCCAAACAATAAGTGGCTACTATGTTCAACTTAGAGCAGAAAACAATGATAACTCAAGCATTTGAACAAAAAGTTATATGAAGAGTTATTTCTTCATTAGAATTGTTGGAAGAATATTCAATACAGCAGAGAACTACGAAAACTCAAGCGCTAGGATAAAACAAATTACCTGCTAGCTAATTTCTGAATTTTCTCTTCTATTTCCATTTGAAGAGCCCGTGGCCTGTTCCTGACATCAGTGAATGCCTCAAAAGTCTTGAAAGCAGCCCTATCATCAATTGAATCCCTCCTAACAAATTTCCCCGGTTGAACATTTTCACCTCTCTGCATTCGAACCGTTTCAGGTTTTCCACGTTCAAAACTATCACTTCGACGACCATAGTTCTTAGACACTGTATGTGTATTACTGTATCGTCTACTTACAGTAGCCTTGCTATAGTCCATGTCATTATCTCCAAACCTACCGTCTACAAAATCTCTTCTTGAGCTTTCTTTTCTATGTTGATATCTTTGAAAATTACTGTCAGCGTTGATCTCGCTATTGGAAATTTGTCTCTCTCTAGGACTACTTCTTGCATTAGTAAAATCTTCTCTCCCCTTATTTATTGTAGAATTGGTGTTCTTCAATATAATGCTGCTATCCCTAGTGACAGAAGTACGACTTGCAGCAGAAGTTGCCCGTCCTTGTAAATCCTTCCGAGCATTTGACTGGCCAGGCATGTTCCCTGGTGATTCATGAACAACCATGCTACCTCTACTGTCTTTAGTCTTGACATATGGTGCAAACTGCCTGCGGTCATTGTTATCCGTACTGACCCCAATTTTGCTCCGCTCGCCTCGAACTATTCTTCTCTGAACATACTCTTCAACCTTTCCCTGACCATTACCGCTATCTTCAGCATCACGTGCCATTCGTTTCCCCGCCAATCCAGTAAATTCTTCTGCACTATCATTCATCGGCGATCTCTCTCTCCTACCTTGGTCACCCCCTCTGTCCCTAAGAGCTCCTCTTTTCCTCTCAAATGGCGCAAACTGCTTGCCATTGTTATCAGTAGCACCCCCAAATTCGCTCCGCTCGCCTCGAACTATTCTTCTCTTTACATACTCTTGAACATTTCTCTGACCATCACTGCCTTTTTCAGCATCACGCGCCATTTGTTTCCCCACCAATCCAGGACTGCCATTCATCGCCGATCTCTCCCCCCTACCCCCTCTGTCCCTCGGAGCCCCTCTTTTCCTCTCAAACGATTTATCCCTTGGATCAGCTGACTCCCTACCCACTCGTCGGCCAGCCGATGCATCGCCGTCGCCCGCGAACCTCCTCCTCGGGCTCCGGCCATCCGAATCACCTCCCTGGAAGCTCTTTCTCCTGTCCAGCTTCACCGACTCCATCATCTTCACGTAGTCGGTGAATGTGGGGCTAAAAGTGAGCTCCTTCTCGATGTGCCGCAGCTCCGACGAACCGGCGCCGGCCTCGCCGCTGGCCAGCGCACCCGCAGCGCCGGAATGGGGGTCGAGAACCCTGCATCTTCTCACCAAGCCCCAACTCACCGAGGTGTCCCTTCTCGGGACCAAGAACCCGTGACGCGGCCAAGAATTAGACTGTAAAGAGGGGAGCAAAACCCCGCACCCGCCGAGGTTGAGCAGCCCCATGCTCGCGTTTGGCGGCGCCGCCGCCATCGCCCCTGGTCGTCCGGTTGGGTTGCGACCCCTACTTCATTCTCCTGGTGGAACTCCCCACCGAGAAACTCGCTAACTCAGGCAGGAGGTGGCAGAACTAGAAAACAAAGAACACAAAAAATTGGCCCTCGCCGCTGATAGAAACAGCGGGGAAATCCTCTGTGGAAGCAGATGGATTCGGAGAAGGAAAAGCGCGAGCACCTGCACTTGGCCCTGCCTTCTTGTGCTGCGTTATCTCCTCTTCGGGAGGCGGGGGAAGAAGCGGGCGGGGAGCAGTGAGGGGACGGGCGGTGGTGTTCGGCTTCGTGCTTGGACTCTGGAGGAGGATGACGATGATATTTTACGGATGGGCCGAGAAGAATGGGCTTGTTCTTGTTAGGCCCCGAGACTGTGATCATTCATGGGAGGCTATACACCGCTTGTTGAAGCGGCCCGTGGACTATGGCCCGTTATCCATTCATTCACATCATCTTCCCCCTTCCGTCGGTCGTTTCAAAATACGCCATCCCTTGTCGGCATGCATACATCCTAGAGCATCTCCCACGGTATTATGAATAGCCTTCTAAAATAAACTCTAGCTCAATATTAAGTCAATACTTTATCCGGTATTTGAACTCGCGCTCGACACATAGGGAGGCAGATGGGAGCGCCGACGTCAAACTCCGGCTCACATCAGTCGTATAACTTAAATCTGGATCGGACATCAACGGTTGCATCGGTACCCCTCTCGCGTCGCTCCTCCTGGCGACCGGGAGGGGCAAACCCTAGCCGCCGCCGCCCCGTCCGCCCTCCCCCCTCTCTCCCTCCTCGTCGCCCCTCGAGGTGTTGTCGGCCAAAGGCCGCGGCGCCGGTGAAGGGGGCGGCGGGGATTTGGCCCTCGGCTGCGGTCCCCGGCGCCAAGCACAGCCGCATGGAGGAAGGTGGCCAGGCTGGGCTTGCCGGGGCTGAGGCCGCTGCCCGGCGACGCTCTCCACCCCCGACGCGTCTCCCCCTTGGTCGGCGACTCCGGCAGCCGCTCCTCCGTCCGTGGCGGCGGGTGGCTCTCGGGATCCGGCGGCTCGGTGGCGGCGGGCTTCGGTCTTTGGAGGGGCTGCGGTGGTGGTCTCGGTGGGGGCCCTGGACGCCGGGGCGGCGGCTCCGTATGGTGGCAGCGGTGCCGTGTTCTTCGCGGCGAGCGGTGGCCCGTGGCCCTGGCCGTGTGGGCGGCAGGGTGGCGGTGAGATCTAGTCCGGGGTGTCATGGCGGCCGGTGAAAACCGAGCCTCGACCTCGGTCTTGGCGGATGATGGCGGCGTCGGGCGACGTCGTTACCTTGTCGAAGGCGTCATCTTTGCCCGTCTTGGCACTACACTCGGCGGGTTTGGGATGCGCGGCTGCCGGTGAAAACCGTGCTCCGACCTCGGTTGGCGGACGATGGCGATGTGTCACGCCGCTACCTTCTTGAAGGCATCGTCGTCGCAGTCTGCGGTCTCTCACTCGTGCTGCTCCGGGGGAAACCCTAGGTCCGGGTCTCCCGGATCGGACGATGGCGGCGCGCTCTGCGTCGTTCTACCTCTTGGGGCATCGTTTTTGGAGTTTCTGGTGTTTTTTGGCGGATGTTGGTGGAGTGGATGGTGGAGCCGTCTGGCGTCATGGTGGCATCGACGGCAGGTCTTGCAAGGTTAATGCGATTATCTCTCTTGAAGATGGAGTCGAGGAAGACGGCGGAAGCAACTCCTGTGGCGTGGGCGTTGGCGTGCGCTGAGAGTATGCTTGACTGGATGTGCTTCTCACCTGCTATTGGGCGGTTTGGGAAGGCATTTAGTTTGGATGATGTGAGTTGGTGTATTGTCACCCTATACATCCTACTGTAGGTATAGTTAGGTTGCTTCGAGAGTGATCTTTTGTATTGTTTCTTGTAAGGCTTCATGTATAATCTAATAAAAAGCCGTGTGCATCCTTTGGATGCAGAAGCTGGGGCGATTTTTCCCCCTTTTCGAAAAAAAAACATCAGTCGTATGGATCTCGCCCATTAGCCTCCTATTTCCCACCTATCCCGTCCCCCTTCCTCTTTAACCAGAGATGCAAAATAAAAGAGCAAAGTAAAGGTGCCCTATGGGCGCTCTCTCTCTCCTCTACCCTATCACTTTTCCACCTATCGTAGCCCACCCCCTCCCCCGCCAGTTCCTTTTCTTGCACGCGACCCGCACGCCTACGTTGAAGCCGCCATCCATGGCTTCGATCGTCCTCGCCGACTGTTGCTACAACCGTCACCTACACTGCCTCCCCATGGTCTCCTCCTTCAGCCCCCCTTCGGCGTGAGATCGCCTGCCTCCGGGAGGCTACACCTTAAGTCAAAAAGCAGAGGGCAACCTCAAGTGCCGAGCGAAAGGGACACGAAGGAGTGGGGGTGGTGTTTCCTATGGCGTCGACAAGGGTGAGTGAGAGCTTGTGTGCGTTGGCAGTCTTCCTGGGCATGGGAAACCCGGCCCGGCCCGACCCGAAAAAACCGAGCTAAGCCCAGCCCGACCAAGCCTCTGGGCCGGGCCTGGGCCTGAAAATTAAGCCCGATCTGTAATTCGGGCAGGGCTGGGCTCCATTTTTAGCCCGAATTTGGCCCGGTCTGGTCCGACTATGTGTGAGCCCAACAACAGCCCAACCCAGTCCTGCTATTTTGCTGTTGAACATGGTGTTGTTTTCCTGTGATTTTGTGAATTTGCTACAAAACCCAACAATGTTTTGGACTGTCGGGCCGAGCTTCGGGCTTCGGGCTTTCCATCGGGCCAGGCTCGGGCCGTCAAAATGCGAAAATGTGTCGGGCCGGGCCGGGATTCGGGCCTAGAGAAACGAGTCGGGCTTTTTTCGGGCCAGCCCGAAGCCCGGCCCGGCCCAAGAAATGCCCAGGAAGAGTTGGCAGCGATTAGTAGGTGTCCATGGTTGGCTGCTATCGCTTGACAGAGCAATCTCTACGTCGGATGGTCCATGGGCCCACACCATGGGTTGGGTGTGACTAATTCTCAGTCGATTGAGAATTAACTTATTCTGTGGTGATGTTATCAAAACATAGTTGCAACTCATATTGCAACTCATAATTAGCATGAATCACGATTTAAAATTAGTTGTAAAAAATATATTTTTAGTTGTAACCCCGCTTACAACTGAAAAAATATCACAACCCAACCTACCACTCATATTGCACGGATCGCAAAGCAAATTTGACGGTGAAGAACTTAATTGAGCTCTAAGTCAGTTCTCAACCGACAATTATACCTGCAGCACGTGTCGAGGCCCAAAGTTCAGCTATACCGGCTACGTGCGCCTGTCTCTGTTCCAAACCAACCGTGTGGCTCTTTCGTGCGTGACTGCGTGTCGAATCTGCAATCAGCAGCTCAGCACGTCTTGCTCGTGCCGGTTGAGTCACCGAGAAGAAAGATTAGTGTAGGCCCCTCATCCCCACACAACTCGAATCAAAGCTGATTGTTCCCGCAGCTGATCCAACTAACTGCATTAAAGTTTCGGTTGACGCATGTATCTCCCAAAATGTTCGATCCTGAATACTCCCTCTATCCATTAAAAGATATCTTAGATTTTTTTAAATTTAGATGTATTTATAGAATAAACAGTGTTCACATACATTTAACTTTAGAAGAATCTTAAGACATTTTTTTATGGATAGAGGGAGTACAGTAAAAGGGTTGTGAATTAATCCCCCGCATAACAAGTACTCTCCCTATGCATTGGTTTATGGGGTTTGAGTGTATCCCTAAATTATTAATTTAACTAATGTAATATAAACTATGACAGAAAAGTATATCATTCAAAAATAAAAAAAATTATAATATATATTTTGTAATACATATATATATATACTTTATATTACGTTTGACCAATTTACGATCTAGAGATACAAGATGACCTATAAATAGAGTATAGTATTTCCTCCGTTTCTATTTAAATGTCGCAGCTTTGGTCAGTGTTAGGGCATCTCCAGCGGCGCGACGAATTTTAGCGTCCGCGCGCGTCCGTTTGCGTCGACCCTTTTGGTCGCAATCGACCGCGCGTCCGTTTGCGTCGGGGTGGCTCCAGCGGCACGACGCATTTTTTAGGACGAGTCCTTTTTTTAAAACATGAAACATAGTTTACATACGTAAAATAAACCTAAAACGCTCATCGCTTTCGCCGTGTCGCTTCGTCGTCGCTATCGATCACGATGAAGTCCGGCACGACCCAAGGCCGCTTGTCATCCGTGGGAGCGTACGCCGAAGCGCCGCTGCAGGTCTTGGAGGTTGAGGAGGCTGCGGCGTGGCGGCGGTGGAGAGGGCCAAGCGTGGCCGTGGCGGCGGTGGAGGCCCCGTCTTGATCGCGGGGTGGCGGCGGTGGAGGCGCCCAGATCTGCGGGTGGTAGGCTGCGGTGGAGGCGCCCGATCTGCGGCCGTGGCGGCGGTGGCGAGGCGCCGCCGACTCCAAGAGCGCTTCGTCGAAGTGCTTCATCCGCCGACGGGCCCGGCGGCATGACGCCGGTGGCGTAGCGGGCGGCGGCGCCGCACGGCGCGCGTCGTGCTCGGAGACGAGGACGGCGATCGCCATCTCGTGGTCCGTCCTGTTCTCCGGAACTCGGTTCCGGCCCTCCGCCAAGGCCGGTGCCATTCGTGGAAGACGACGGCGACGGTCATCGCTGTCGTCCTTCGCCTCCTCGCTATGGTACGCGAGCGCCTCGACGTAGTCGTCGTCGTCGTACACGCCGTAGGCTTCGTCGTTGTCGTCGGCGTCGTTGTCTTGCGTCTCGCCGACGTCGCGTCCGCGTCGCCGACGACGCGTCCGCGCCTGCTCACGACGCGTCGGCGCCCTGCCGACGACGAGCCGCCGGTGCAGGCCGAAGGGTAATCCCTGCCGCCCATGAAGCTCGCCCTTCGTCTCCGTCCGTCTCCGTGGACAGGCACGTACGCCAAAGCTCGGAGTCGATGGCGTACGCAGATCGTCGCGGAGGTCCGCCGCGAATACCGCCTCTGCGCCGGATCTCGGCGGTCCGATCGAGCTCGCGCGCAGTCTTTGGAGGGATAGGCACCCGGCGGCATGAGCCGCCACCACTAGCGGCACGCCGGACCAGGCGTCGTCGCACGGCATCCATTTGCCGTGCATGAGCCTCCACCGAGACGGGGAGCGGGATCTTCTTGCCGCCGTGCCGAAGGCCTCGAAGTCATTCTTCTTCCCCGGCGCGGCGCGCGTGGTGGTGGTGGTTGTGGAGGTGTGGGCGAAGGAGCGGCGCGGCGGTGGGCTTTATGGGCGGGCGCGCGCGGATACGATGCCATTGAAGGCGGCGCGAAGCCCCGGCCGCCGCCGCCGCCGGTCGCGCGAAACAGACAGCGCGCCATTGATGGCGAAGGCTGCAGCGGCGTGAACGCGAAGCGCCGAGCGCTCGAACCTACGGCGAAGGCTACGGTGCGACGCGGAAGCGCTCGACCGCTGAATCGATGCCCTCGATGCGGACTCATTGCCAGGCGGGCAGTGGGGAAGCGAGCGGACACTTTGCGCGTCCGTCGAGCGTACGCAGCGACACAAACCTGGCGCATATTTGGGCAGTTTATGCGTCTCTCGCGGACGGCCCAATCACTTTGCGCGTTCCCGCTGAGGTGGTGCTAGACGATTTTCTGGGTCACGCGATTTAAAAACGCTTTCGTCGTCCGTTTCATGCTGCGCCGGCTGGAGATGGCCTTAGTGAGTGTTTATTGTCGGAGAAAGAAGATGTCCAAGCCAAGATTCGGTAGGAGGCAAACCTGGCCCAGAAGAGCAGCGAAGTCTGCACAACCTCCATAGAAAAGGCAGGCCGTGCAGGAGGTTGTCCCTGTCCTGAGTCCGTTCCTCGCCTTGCCGTGCGCTCCCTGCAACCCGGACTGTCGCTCGACACGACGACACCTATCATATGAAGACATGAACACCGAGTTTTACTCTTGCTAATCGCCAAATCTTACAAGTGATGTCTGCCCAGATCAGTCAGTTGACTTAACCTCATGCAGAGTCATGTGATCAGAGCTCGTCTCGGTCAGGCTTACGACGGGAGCCACAGATGCCTATGTCTGGTCAGGATAAATATAATATATATTGGAATATTTATAAACTCAAATAGCTATAGGATGAAAATATATTACATCTTCATGATACTAATTTGGTGACATAAATATTCATGCCCTGTTATTTAAGCTTGGTGAAACTTTTAAAACATTTGAATTTTGAAAAAGTTGGAAGTACAATTTTTTCGTGAAAGGATGGAAGTACTACAAACACGTGATAACTGAATCATGCTTCACCTCTTGACCATGGAGCCAGGAGGTAGACTCTCTGTTGCTTACAAAGAAAATCTCCGTACTCCCGCTTTGCGAGAATATAGTATTAGTATTTTTCAAATGTAAACTACATAAATTTTGATACCTATAAATCCATATCCACACCAGAATATCAAACATCTAAGATATGAATTATATTTCATGATGCTTTTAGAAACATATTTTTTTGTGTTGTATAGATATTGATATCTTTCAATATACTTGGTCCAAATTCATAAGGTCTGATTTTCATGAAAACCAATGTGCGTTATATTTGTTTTTGACATGATGTGCATCATATTTTGGCATAGAGGGAGTATCTTAGACATGCTAGGAGAAGGGGGGGGGGGGGGGGGGATAACATGATCGATTGCATCTCCTAGTCCCTACAGTTTAAATGAACTCCACCGCTAACTGCGATTACTTATTTCATACTACCTTCATCCCAAAGTTTAATACTTATATTATTTTTAGGAAGTCAAATTTTGTTAAGTTTGATTAAGTTTTTGCTAAAAAATATTAACATGTAAAATACATATTTAATATCATTAGATAGATAATAAAATATATTTTCATATGGTATCTACAAAATTATCATATTTATTGGTATATTTTTCTAAAAGTTTGGTCCAATTTTACTGGGTTTGTTTTTTCAGAAAAATATAAGCATTACGTTTTGAGATGGAGGTATGTACTCTCTCCGATTCAAATTAATTAATTTTACTTTAACTAGATACAGATGAATGTAGACGTGTTTTAGCTTTAGATGCATGTATATTTAGATGAAATGGAGTCAATTAATTTAAAATTAATTTAAATGAGAGGGTATACTAATAAAGAAAAATGAAGAAATTTAAGAACGCTCACGCGACCACGCACCACAGTGACCTGTCCGCTAGATCCACTTTTCCACACAAGTAGTACTCCTCCTCCATCTTCTCTCTAGCGGCGAACGCGGTTTTGATTACAGTTGGAACAAAGAAAAACCAAAACCGAAGAAAGTGCCCCGCGACCTAGTGGGGAGGCGGTACAGTGGTGGGGAAGATATGCCTCGGGAGAGGCCGCCGGCGGAGCACGCCGAGGCCGAGGCTCCGGAGGTGGTGCAGATGGCGCCGGAGGCGGAGGACCAGGAGGAGAGGTGGGCGCGCCTGCTGCCGGAGCTCCTCCAGGAGGTGGTGCGGCGCGTCGAGGCGTCCGGCGGCGAGCGCTGGCCGGCCCGCAAGGACGTCCTCTCCTGCGCCGGCGTCTGCCGCCGCTGGCGGGACGCCGCCGTCGCCGTCGTGCGGCCGCCTGCGGTGTCCGGCAAGATCACCTTCCCGTCCTCGCTCAAGCAGGTGAGAACGGGAGCTGCGCCTGGCCACGTGCTCTCATACCCGTCGATTGGTAGGGGCCGCTGCTTCCGGTTCGGTGTCTGGTCGTTTAGGGATGTGGAAATCACCGTTCCAAACTGAGATTTTTATTTGGAGCCGCGAACCGATTTCCCCCCTTTCGATCCGTTCCAACAAAGTTCCTCTTTTCGATGAGTTCGCGGCATCAGATTGAGGCTCTTTCGGCTGTGTGAAGGCCTGAGCTGACAAATTTCACACCTGCATACATTAGGTCCATTAGTTCATTACATATATGCTGAGATTGCTTACATAGATATTACTGCAAACTTTTTGTTGCTCGTTAATCAATCTGTATCGTTTGTCACCAGCCCTAGCACACTTTTGAAGATAAACTATCTCTGAAGGCATCATAGACTCACATGAATTCCACAGGGAACAGTTCAATTCCGGCATGAAACCGGACACTTTCCCACCAATCAAAGACCGCCCTTAATGGGTTCTTATACCATTTTAGGTAAAAGGTGTGCGGGTCTAAAGTAGAGTCATGTCCTCATTCTTGGTTTAGGGAAGACTAAATTAGGTGTATTTTGCTAGGCAGTTTCAATGAAGCTTGACATGTTGGCAGGTTTGGCATATATCTTCTATAATCAGATAGGCTTGCATATTTTGTCGTGCCCAGTGAGAGAAACTCGATTAGTTGGGATTTTCATGGCAAATATTCCACATTAGGAAATCACTCAGTCGGACATATGAGAAAATAGCTTATCTGATGTGTGTATCAAACAGCCAGGGACAAGGGAGTTCCCAATGCAGTGTTTTATCAAACGGAACAAGAAGAACTCTACGTTCTACCTCTACCTCGGCTTGACAACTGGTAAGTCTATCTGATGTGTGCACTTTCTCTTATATTTATTTCATGTGGCATATGTATAGATATCAGTTTGAACTTTATACTATGACACTCAAGTCTGTTTTTGTTTGATCTCAAAATAAGGCATATGACATTCTTTTCCTTTGATTGCTACGCTGCCACCATTTTCTCAGAATCTAATTTTTACTGTATATAGTGACACTTGATTATCAGAAGTATTACTTTATATCTCCCTCTGTAAGGCTTGAAACCTTCAATTGGAATTTTATCATTTGTTTCTCCTAGTCGATTCACATGTTCATGTATTATGAACAGAAATTTTCTCAACCAAGTCCCGTGTACTGAAAGATAAAGTATGCCTTTTGCTGTATGCTATTATTATATTTCCTGGATGAATATTATACCAGTTATCAACTTACCATGTCATGTCAATATAATTTGGTATACCATTCCTAATGTCTTAACCAATTTCACTATCAAATATGCATCATATTGATAGTTTAAACCATATTGTTTCTTTCCAACAGCTACTGTAGATAAAGGGAAATTTCTTATGGCCGCGAGAAGGTTTAGGCGCGGTCCCCATACTGAGTACATTATATCCCTTGATGCCGATGACCTGTCACAAGGGAGCAATGCATATTTGGGGAAACTGAGGTGAGGTTCTATGTGGTTGCAGGGTTTGCTTTAACCTTCCATGTTATTTTTATTGATTCTGCTAAGCGCTCAAATAGGCTGAAGTCTTATATTGGTGCCTATAGGTGACTCAAAATGAGTTATGATTTAAGAAACTCACCTAGGCCTATAGGAGAAGACAACTAATAGACAACAAAACATATTGGAGTTCCAAATTCCAGTTAGTATCATTTCTTCACCTTGTACTACTAATATGATTCGATGGTCGAACGATGTATCATTACTAGATTGTAAAACAAACCCTTTTGATGTGGAAATATTTCCATCATGTCTCATGACTAACCTCTTAGGTCTTAGTCTTTGCTCTTTGGTAATGTCTACTCAGTTTTTATAGTTGCTTGTTTTGCATTTGCTGGGTTTTGGTGCTCCTTTTTTGTTTCGGAGTTCTGTGGGTCTCTGTATTAATTCTAACTCTGCGACAACAGTAAGGAAAAAGTCTGCTTTACTCTTCTCAAGTATAGCATTTCTCCATAACCCCTACCTTTTCAATGTAATTCATCTCCTTGGAGGCTTGTAACGAAACCCTTACCTTTTCAAAAACACAAAGGTCCTTTGTGTTTTCTCAAAAGAAGAAGTAAAGCATTTCGCCATAACCCCCTGAAGTTTTTTTTTACCAATGTTGGATATTGAACCACTTAAACCTCTGTAGCCGGTTTTGAAGGTGGTAATGTAATGTATATGTGGTGAAGATGTCATGGTTTTGAGTGTGTGTTTGGTTTGTTTCCATAACCTACCCTACCAATTTTCCGATCATGGGAAACATTTTGGACCTTGTTTGGATGGTTGCCATGTTTTTTTGCATCCCTATGCCCCTTTGCCCACTCCATTCAGTTCATTCGTCTTGGCAACATTGGCCAAATAATGGGCAAGCAAAACCCTGGTTAGCGATTTTTTTATGGGAATGGGCTTGGGCGTAAATGAAACACAACCTGAAGGCAGTTTCTCCTACGTGAAAGCTATATATTCTTCTGTCACCTGCCTCCTCTATGTGCCAACTGTCAAACTTCATGCACTAGCCAACGCAACCAAAAGTCCAAACTGATAGAAAGGGCTGAATAGAAGAACAGACACATGTATGACTAAAGAGGAACTGATGGAAAGGGTTGAATAGAAGAGCAATTAACACACTTATCACTAAAGAGGCCTATGCGTGGACAAAGAGGGGGTCAACAACAATTTTTAGGATAAATTGCGAAAGCCAGAACTCGAACTCAAGCCCCCCTTGGCTGTAATACAGTGTCAAGCTTCATGCACTAGCCAACAACAACAAAATCCACTTACATACTTGACAACAACAACAAAATCTGATCACTCTTTTCTTGTTCATCTTCCTTGCGTGATCGGTGCGGAGGAGGAGGGCTTTCCCAAAATTTATTTCCTTTCGCCCTTCTGCGTATACTGGCCTCGCGTGTGTCTACTACTCTACTTCCTCCTCTTGCCAGTCCAATAAAGAGCAACACTTCCAGCTGTGCCTTGTGGGCCTAGAAGCAGTACCTAGAGGCACATAGAACAGATTACCATCTGATCGATGAACAGCTTGATTGGCCTTCTTGAAATATGTTTGGTTACTGGTTGTTTAGGCTTTAGCCAAACACGGGCGATGATTTTTATCGCCCCAATCAATACTAACTCTCCGCAGAAAGGGAGGTGGAAAAATGTTTTGCTGACAAACATGTATTTAGACATTTGGAGGGAGTTAAGTAGGTCTCTTCTGTATGGTCCTCCCCTATTGGTATCTTTTTAAAATACTTCATATTCTTCTAACTGATTTCTGAAGTACGTTAGAGGCACGAAGTGAAGAAATGGTGTCCTAGATTATGCTTCATGTATGTTGACGTGATTATTTCACCAACTTCTTGGAATTTGAATTTACCATTTTAGTGTTCTAGGTTGGGTTATGTCACTTACCTAGATTATGCAGAAAATTTTGGTTACTGAATAGTAGTAAGTATGTTTCATACTCATTTGGTGTTTTACCCAGTGATGATTCTGCTTCTTCTGTACCCTGTTTAGATCCGATTTTTGGGGAACAAACTTCAAAGTATATGATAGCAAGCCACCGTATGATGGCGCTAAAGCATCAAGTAGCCGATCTAGTCGGCGTTTTGGAAGCAGAAGAATAAGTCCCCAAGTATCGTCAGGCAACTATGAGGTTGGACAGCTTTCGTACAAATACAACCTGCTCAAATCCAGAGGCCCCAGGCGAATGTATTGTGCACTCGAGTGCCCGTCAACTCAGGATACCTGGGAAAACTCCCTCAAGACAAAGGTCTGCAAGCCCACGGGGACCACGGTTTTAAGAAACAAAGCTCCCCGCTGGCACGAGCACTTGCAGTGCTGGTGCCTGAACTTCCACGGGCGGGTAACAGTTGCGTCCGTCAAGAATTTCCAGCTGGCTGCTGCTGCCGACCCCAATGACCTTACTAGCTCCAAGGATGCGGAGACGGTTCTGCTGCAATTTGGTAAGGTCGACGATGATATCTTCACGATGGATTATCGGCAGCCACTCTCAGCATTTCAAGCTTTTGCCATCAGCCTCAGCAGCTTTGGTACGAAGCTGGCTTGTGAGTAGCAATGCGGTGATGCTCGATGTGTTATCATGTGGTTGTCGCAGTCAGATGCATCTGTGCGTCGTGTTGTGTCTCAGTAATTTTGCATTTTCTTTTTGTTTTTTGTTTTAGTTTGGATGTGAAGGTACTATATATCTGTATCATGCTCTTGTACTTTGGATGGATTTCGTTCCGAGCGAAAATTATGTTCTGTAAAGTTCTGCTGGAAACTGAAAGCTAAAATTGGGCTGATGTACGTAAGGTCTTGGTGAACTCTTCTAAGCCTGTATGTGCCTGCATGTCAAAGAGGACACGTCTCCGAAAATGAAGCTGGAAATTTGCTATATTAAGTATTTTTAAGTAAGGTGCTGGACAGCTTTACAGATGATCTGATCTAGTCCCTTCGAAATTTTGATTTTAAGCCTGTCTCCATCAATTCAAACTTGGTAATGGAAGATTCTAGAACAATGGTGCCTGTGGACGTTCTGAAGATGAGATGCGACTAATTCTCAGTCGACATAGAATAACTAGTTATCAGTCACGTGATGTCGATGAATTTCAGTTGCAATTCAGACTAACAAAAATCTTTAAGCAATTCAACGGTCAAGATTATTGCCCTCAGTTGCAAACCATGTTGCAGGTAGTAAAACCTTAGTTGCAACATCTTAGTGGCAAACCATGCTGCAGGTAGTAAAGCCTCAGTTGCAACTTTGTTATTGTTCTCAGTGGCAAACCATGTTTTATGTAGTAAAAGCTCAGTTACAACCTCGTGTGCAACTAAATCTCGGTTGCAACTTATGTTGCAACTCAGCTAGCATAAATCATGATGCAATCTAATGGTGTGAAACTTGAACTGGCAAAAAGAGTTGCGAATCTGTTAAGATAACTTCAGTGAGCTCGTTTATGTCTGAACTCCGCGGTCCGTTGTACAAAGTCAAAGGTCAAGCATGCATGCTTAGACAGCAGCCATTTTCCACATTAGTACTGTATTTTTTAGGGAATTTTCCACAGGAGTTGAAAGTGACAAGATGAGCTCATGTCTGCACATGCTTTTCCAAACGAGCCAGAGGATCAGACCTCTCGATCGCACGAAGCAAGCAAAGATCGTACTCCTACTTCGTATTCTCTCATCAGCAAGAAACGAAAAGCGAAAGAAAGCTTCAAGCTGGCTACTCGTAGCTGTTGTCGGCGGCGCTGGCCCTCCCGAGCTCCGCCTCCAGCGTCTCCATCTGCTGCTCCAGCAGCCTCAGCCGCCGGTTCATGCGGTCCAGCCTCTCCCGAGCTGCCTCGTCGAGCTGCACCTCCTGCCCGGCGCCGTGGCCGTGGGTGGCGCCGGCGAAGCCCGCGTCCTCCGCGTGGGGCTTGGGCGGCGACGAGCCTCCTCTCTGCTTCCTCCCGAGCATGGCTCCTGCAATCGTGTATACTGCTGATTACGGAATGGCGTAGACCGGGTGTCAGGCTGAGCAGGGTAGTGGTGCGCTGGCGAGTTGGGGATCGACTGGTTGGAGGTGGCGTGGCCGGCCGCCCGGCTTTTAACACGCGAGCAAGGACTTGAGACTTGGAGGAGGGGCTGCGCTGTGCCTGCGGAAGGAGAATGACTGGTCAATGTATCTTTGCTGGGTCAAGAGTCACGCCCGGCGACTTGGACGGCCCCGATCAGAGCCTGCAGCCACCACTGGACTCCCTCCCGTGCATCCGTGGCTGACCGGCGGGAAAGATCAAAGATTCTTAGGGGGAACGTATGTGGCTACAACCGTTGCCCAAATCTCCAAGCTTGCTGTCGATACGCCGTGGACGGGAATCAAGGGCTGGCCGGCGTGCTCTGGTCTTCTCTTGCGTGAAGAAACCCATGCTCGACGCGGCGGTTATGGAGCCCAACGTGATCATCGCGTGCATCACACCGTTGTTCGGCAGTGGCATCCCGCCGAACGACGCGCCAACGCCGTTCCCGGGGGTGGAATGGGGATATGCGGCGCAATTTTGAGGGAAAACAAAACAAATGGAGAGAACTAGCCTTTCTGTGGCCGACACCGCGAGCCCGCTCGACGTTTCGCGCGCATTCTTTTTTGTCCGAACTCCCCTGAACGCGTCTCGGTTAACGGGGATGGTCTGGGCTCTCCGAATGGATTAAGGGCTTTTTTTCGGGAGGAAACGAGAAACCGAAGTAATGGCTGGACCAAACAGGACCGTTCCGATGAAGCAAAAAAGGTGCTGAAGGACTCGTCAGAGAGACGGCTGGAGTGCTCTAACTAGACGAATAGATCACCTGAATCCTGGACTAGACGGGCGTTATTTGGGGAACTGGGGTGCACATGGTGTCCGTCATGGCCGGTGATGCGGGGGTGGAGTGCAATGTGCCTGTTGCGTCATTGCGTGCGCATGGGGCATGGCTCCACGATCGCACGCGCGCGTTGACCGATCGACTCACCCAAGTACGTAGTAATTTTTGTGACATTTTTTTCCCCTTCTCCACGCAGGAGCACGGCTGGTACTAGCAGGATAGGTTGAAGGCAATCAAGCTTCTCGGACCTCAGTACCGACGCAAGCATCGAGTAGCGTTCCCAAATTCAACACACATCCACACATCCAGAAAAACCTCAGCCCCGTCCTTGAGACCGATACGCCGATGTCTACTCCACCATCTTCTACATCTACACTACTTAAAAAAGGAGGAAGATATTTCTTATTCTGCCAACCAGAACAATACGTCAAGATTTTGGTCGTCATTTGGGATTCCCACCACGCCAACTTGGGCCATAATGGGCCAGTAGTATCAGGCAAAGCAGGACATATATGGAAGCACATATCAGGCAGTTAATCTCCACATACAGTAATCGGGAGCAATCACGCTCCAGTAATCGGGAGCAGTATCTAATTTGGAAGCAATCACGCTCCAGGTATATTTGGGAGTAATCGGGCCAGTAATTACGCTGGAGGCATATTTGGAAGTAATCTCCACATATATGGAAGGACGCGAATTGCTTCTTGGGTGCAATCATAAAAGCTTCAGAATTTTACCATCTTCAACCTACAGACTACTATGCCAATGCAACTAAGCTTCGGACGCGTCTGCTCGAAGAGGATATAATGGCATCAAGGTCGTACCCTCGCTTCGCCTGGAATCCCCCCTTGTAACTTCTTCTTTTCTGATAACTGCATCAAAGCTTCCACTTGTTAGTTTCACTGATATACATGTGTTCCTCTCATTTCTCAGGCATGTAGCTTCAGATGGGAGTTCTTATTTACCGTGCCATACTAGCTAACAGAAATGTGAGTCCTCTGAATAATTACACTCTTGGTACTTATCTCACCTGAACCTAAACTGTTGGTACTTATTTTAGTTCCTCACATGAACATGACATGACACTCTCCATTGTCCCTTGTGATGAACATGACGCTCTGTCAAGATTTTTAGTTAGCCGGTAGATTTAGTTAGGCAGAGAAGTACATTATAGTTAGCCAGTAGATTTAGTTGGACATAGGGATTGAGTATAGAGAATGTGCACAGGGACACTGTTATCTCTGTCAACATAAAATCATGTGGGGGAGCATTTACCTTTTCTGATTTGCTGTTTTGCTTCAGCTCTTTCCATACCTTAATATAGCAGCAAGGATTCCCTACACCCTGATAAATAGTTCCATCACAATTAGTTGCAAATTCACCATCTAATACTTGAATTCTTTGAACAACGCTGAACACACACGCCCCTAAGGTTAACATTGGAAAAGAATTACCATGGTCCTCCTTTTCTTTCTGCATCTAAGAGCCCAGTGCACAGTCACATTCAAGTAAATGAGTGGAATTGTATATATCAATCAGACCAACCATTTTCTTCTTGGGTTAAGATCATCCTAAGTAATGGGGAGTGGAGAGCCATAGTTTGAGACTGCATTGCAGCCACAATGTTATGGCATGACCAAATCTTTGTAGGTTATGATGTATCTAGCAAACCTGCACAAGTGGTAAAAATCTAATTATATCCCTTGTCCAATAGCATCTATCTCATTGCCAATACACAACCTCAATAAACAAAGCATGGATACATCTTATCTGCTTGAAACAAGCCATTGAGTGTATGTACTCCGAGAGAGAAAAATCCTTTATCAGCACCGAACATCCCTTTTCAGAATAAGTATACCCCTTCTCAAATAGTATCTAACTCAAATCCTCAGATTAGGAAAAACAAAAGGTCTGGCAATGCTGGGAGGTTGGTGGGGAATATATAGTTAATGCAAAATGCTTAAGGCATTTAACAGTCCATTCAACCAACATTAAAAATGAGTGATGCACCTATCCTATACTACTGCACAGGTGAGTTTTCTTAAATCTTCTTGACAGATCCATGTCCAGAAAGAAATACATGATCACCCTCGAAAAAAAAAAAAGAAATACATGACTTCACAGTATACAACTAAAAGATGAACTTGTTCAAACGTTTAAATGGAGGTAAAATGATCATTTTGTGGAAAATTTAAAATAACTACCTAGCCATACAGCCATCGGCTATAAAAATCCTAAAAGAACAAAATAAGTATGGATAATGAAATTTAAGTTCGAACTGTCAGTCTATGATCAGCATCATCAGCAAGACTCAATACAATTCTCGCACCCCGCAGTCGTCACGCCTTCAATCGCGCGGCTTCAAATCCATATCGAAAGAAAAACCGCAGTCAAATGCGATCAAGGCACCTCTAAATCCAGATCCTATACTTCGCCCAGCAGGAGCAGGCCACACTGCCACACATGTGTCGCTGCGCCGCCTGGCCACCCGAATCCACTGGTACACTGCAGGTACACGCCATGTTCACATGATCGTCCGCGCCTGTCGCTGCTACGGCACCACCCAGACGCCGCGATTCGATCATCAATAAATTAGTCACTACGTAGGAACTATTGCTTGGTTCCCATGTCTAAAATTAGTCAAATCGCTTGATATATCAGGTCTGTGTGTACGTTCTGCTGAAGACATGAGCAACTAAATAATAGTTAGGCTTCAAGCTGACTGTAAGAAGTTTGAACTAATGTTTGGTTGCTATGTCTAAAATTCTAATCATGGATAATCATTTTCCTCATATATCTCTTTTATTATAGCAACGTTGCCAGAAATGGATAAATGATCTACCGTGGCTTACTCAGCGACCTGTCTGTGAGGACCATTTAAAAGTTCTGTGAGATGGGAAAAATAATGCTTCGATGTTATCTTTTATATTTGATCGCATAAACTAAGCAATATAGGAACACATGACATTCAGCTTGGATAGCTAAACCTTGCTATTTTGACAGGGGAAAAATGGAAAGCGGTAGCATATGGGAATCAAACATATCATTTCAAGACGAGCTGCGGATCGGCGAGTTATACTTGTTCAGGGGCTGCTGGTTTTCGAAGAATAAGATATTCACAGGTTACACGACCAGTTCACAATCTATACTGCAAGTTATAATAAATGCAGTTTACTTGTAAAGTTGTGCGCTTCTGCAAGAGGTGTTGTGGCCCCGGGCAGTGAAATGGCCCCAAGAGGGCGTGCTCGATTTAGCCCCAAAAGCATCTGGCTTGCCTCCTGTCAGAAAATAGGGAGTATGAGTTAAGAAATACTCAGTATATAAGCAAACTGAACCTAAATACATTCCTATTGAAAAAAATCTAAATATCATCAGTATATCCCAAATAGCATTAGGGTGAAAAATACAGATACCTGAATACTAAATCGCACACAACACATAGGCGCATAATTTGGACAAATTCAGAGATGGATATCCTATTGGCCAAACTCAGTTGTCTCAGTGGCCATTGAGATGGGACATTGTTAAACTCCATAATTTGCTTCAATACTTTTTTTTAATAGAAAACAGGTTTTGAACACAGGCAGGAACAGACATATAATTTGCGATCAATCATCACCGATTAAAATCATTAATAGTGACTACTAAAAAATCATTACAAGAGCTACATATAGGAATGTTTCTCCGACTGAATCAATTATTATACTAGAAAGGTCATGGCTATCTGACAGATTTTTTCGAGAATACACCTGGAAGGTGAATCAACTTTTATACAGGAGTGTGAGTCCTGTTGGGAAACAACCAACTGAATTCTTCGCAATGTTCATCAGGCTCCTCAAGATTCATGCAGACCTTCGCCTAGGGCTTAAAATGACAAATGTGTGGAGAGCATGCTAATATTAATGTCTAACTCCTCAAGTTGTAGCTGTAAGAAGACATTTTCCACGGAAATATTCTCATCATTCCTCAGAAATAAGAAAAGACCAGTGGAGAAAAATGAAAAATAAACAAGATTGTTGTTCTTTCAGAGCGCACCCTATGTTCTCATGATCATGCTAGCGCAACACTTTAGAACCGAAAAAATACAAGAGAAGCACCTGAAGATGTAAAGGATCATTCAAAGTTCAGTAATATTTGGACACATTTTATGTCTGAACCTATCCAAATGGGGATTTCGAATTCCTCACTGTCGACGAAGTATGCCGAGCAGGGGTACCCATCGGTGGTCGCAGCGGCGCTCCTTATTGCAGGAGCGTGGGCGGACCGGCGTCGCTCCTTGTTGCCGACGAACCCGTGGGATGGCAGCACCCCAATCCCTCCGCGCCGACCTCGAGGATGCTCAGGTCGGCGCCAGCGGGCTGGGATGGCACAGAGTAGGAGTTCCCGGGCCAGAACGGCGCCCACTCGGGCCATGGCCCGAAAGATTGCCTCCTCTATCTCCAGGCAAAGTGGCGAGGGGATCGACCATCCACTCTGGAAGCAGCAGCGGAGCCCTCCATGGCGCGCGCGGTGATAGATGCCTAGGTTCCAGTGGAGACGAGTTCCACGCCTCCACCTCCGTCGGCGGGGTGGCAGGGGGAGGGGCGGTCGTCGATGCATCGGTTGGTAGGTTGGGAAGTGAGCGATTTCCATGGGAAAAGCCAAGAGGCAGGGGATGAGGAGGTCTTCGCCGCACCAGCGAAGGGAGGGGATGGTATTCTTGCTGGCGGCGGGGAGGCCTGGAAGGTCTGTGCTTGCCGTGCCACCGTGAGTGACAGTGAAGAGAGAAGCTTGAGAGTGGGGAACGATGAAGTGGGTGTGTTCTTGGGGTTATCTTACGGATTTCCCAAAAAAACATCATGGTACATACAATTTCAAAATTTTAGAATCTATTTGCCTTTAAATTTTAATTTCAAAATGCTACTGTTTTATTGATAATAGTATCCAATTGAGCACTAATCTGGATATCAAAATTCTATAATCATGGACTCCTTCCGTACCGGTTTATTAGGGCATCTCCAGCGGCGCGACGCATTTTAGCGTCCGCGCGCGTCCGTTTGCGTCGGTCCTTTTGGTCGAAATCGACCGCGCGTCCGTTTGCGTCGGAGGTGGCTCCAGCGGCACGACGCATTTTTTAAGACGAATCATTTTTTTAAATATGAAACATAATTTACATACTTAAAACATTAAAAAAAACCTAAACGCCTACTGCTACTCATCGTCGTTGTGCTACTCCTCGTCGCTGTCGAGCACGATGAGCTCCGGTATGACCCACGGCCAGTAGCCATCCGGGGGAGCGTACGCCGGGCGCGCCGCCGGTGCTCGAGGTTGAGGAGGCTGCGGCTGTGGCGGCGGTGGAGGAGGCGCCCAGGGCTGCGGCTGTGGCGGCGGTGGAGGAGGCGCCCATGGATAAGGCTATGGCGGCGGTGGAGGAGGCTCCCAGGGATAAGGCTGTGCCGGCGGTGGCGGCGGTGGAGGAGGTGCCGCCGACTCCAGGAGCGCCTATCGAAGTGCTTCATCCGCCGACAGGCCCGGTGGCATGACGGCGGTGGCGTAGCGGGGCAGCGGCGGCTGCACAGGCGCGTCGTACTCGGAGACGAGGACGGCGACCTTCGCCATCTCGTCGTCCGTCATGTTCTCCGGGAAGTCGAAGTTCCGGCCCTCCGCCATGGCCTACTGCCATTCGTGGAAGACAACAACAACGTAGTCGCTGTCGTCCTTCACCTCCTCGCTATGGTACGCGAGCGCCTCGACGTAGTCGTCGTCGTCGTACGCGGCGTAGGCTTCGTCGTCGTCGTCGTCCTCACGGTCGTCGGTGTCGTTGTGCTGCGTCTGCTGACGTCGCGTCGGCGCCTGCTGACGACGAGCCGGCGGTGCAGGGCAGAAGGGATAATCCCTGTCGCCCATGAAGCCTGCCCTTCGTCTCCTGTCCGTCTCTGTGGAAAGGTACGTACGCCAAAGCTCCGAGTCGATGGCGTACGCCGGATCAGCGCGGAGGTCCGCCGGCAGATACCGCCTCCTGCGCCGGATCTCGCGGTTCGATCAGGCTCACGCGCAGGTACTGGAGATGGGCACCCGGCGGCAGCTGAGCCGCCAGCCGCCAGGCAGCTGCACGCCGGACCAGGCGTCATCGCACGGCATCCATTTGCCGTGCATGAGCCTCCCCACCGTGACGGGGAGCGAGATCTTCTTGGTGCCGCTGCCGGAGGCCTCGAAGTCGTTTTTCTTCCCCATGGCGCTGCGGCGGTGGTGGTGCGAGTGGAGGTGTGGTGTGGGCGAAGGAGCGACGCGGCCGGTGGACTTTTAAGGGCGGCCGCACGCGGGATACGTTGCCATTGAAGGCGGCGCAGAAGCCCAGCCGCCGCCCGCCGTGCGCGCGCAAAACATGCAGCCGCGCCATTGATGGCGAAGGCTGCGGCGCAGACGCGGAAGCGCTGACCGCCGAAGCGGTGCCCTCGGTGCAGACTCGCTGCCAGGCGGACCCGGTGGAGACGCGAGCGGACACTTTGCGCGTCCGTGCAGCGTCCGCAGAGACGCAAACCTGGCGCATATTTGGGCCATGTTTGCGTCTCCGCAGACGACCCGGTCACTTTGCGTCGCGCCGCTGGAGAGGGTGCCAGACGCATTTTCGGTCAAAGTGGACGCAAACGGTCGCTTAGCGTCCGTGTGCGTCGCGCCGCTGGAGATGCCCTTAGGCCGAGACGGAGTTTCAGAAAAATGTTTGACTATAAATTTAGTTAGCAAAATATGAACTACATGTCATAGAAATTATACATTAGATTCACATTTAAAAGTTGTTTCTAATGTTATAATTCTGTGACATATAATTTATAGTAGTATTTCGTTGAACAAATTTATGGTGAAACTCTTTTCTTTGATTACGTTTCAGCCTAATAAATCGATACAAAGGGAGTAGATCATCTTGTGCTTTGTGGGTGTTAAAAGTCCATTTGATTTATGAGATTAAAATTAAAAATGATGATTATTTAGTCTTTTTCGGTCTCTATTAACTTCCTATACATAGTATTTAGATGGTCATTTTTCTTTAAGGGAAGGGGGATTTTTTTGGCGCGCCCACTATTTTTTCTTCTATACAAAACAGATCACAATTGTTTTAATTAACTGAAATTTTTATGATATTTTAAATTTACATTACATAATAGACTCCATAGTGGAGGAGGTCATATTAAATTTTTGGTTATCGCAAGATCAAGAACTTTTGACTAAATTAGACTAAGCTATTTCCGACGCACCCTTTTGATGAAAAGTTTGTACAATGATTTTTTATGGAAAAAAAAAATCATAGCACCAAAATGTCAAGGATGGTGGGAGAGCTACATCAGTTGCTATAAGCAAGGTTGTGTGTCAGGAAGACACAAAGCTAGGTAAATAAGTGAATACATTGGTCAATTGGGGAGAGACGAAGAGCAGCATACATGGTGAGGTACGGAGTAGCGAGGGAAATGAGGCAGCAGACAACACTTGACTAGAGGAGATGGTATGTCAATACCAAATAGGTTCTTGAAAATTGATTATCTCAACGTATCACACTTTGGAAAAAGAAATAGAAATTAATTCTCGTAGATAGTTTCCCGCACTGTTAATTACTGAGCAGCAAGACATGGCCATTTCGTGTACACATGAATTTTTATGTGTATTATGTTTAAATGCACGATAAAAAATCTTTAGGAGCCGTGGCCACATCTAACAAACACACTTATCAGCCAACTTGACATTTGCTTGTACTGTTGTCTCACGTAGTTTTTGGCCGGATCAACGATTCATTGTAAATTATTACTTTGATTTTTCTCTATCTTTTTTTTTTACAGATATGCAGTAGACATGGTTCAAAAAAAGGGGACGCAGTTGAACACCATCAAAAAGATGAACCGAGACATTGTCAAGAAGATGGTTGCATTGCGTTCTGGAATTATAATTCAAGAGATAAGTGAATTCTCTTCTTATGTATGCTTGTTTCGTTTAAAGAAAAACGATGCGCATATTCTCTGTCTTATAGTGTAGTCACCTCACTGTTCTGTTATCAAACATTTTCTTCCATGACTACTATGATACAATATGTGTATAATGACCAAAGCTTATTAGGCATGTTGTTCCATCTTCTTTCATATTTTGTAATCGATCAATATATTATAACTTATTGGTGTAACCTATGATATGTAATGATTATCAGATGTAAATTATTGAGTCACTGATTCTCTCAAGCATTTAAGAAGATGATAAAGAAAGTAATGAAATTGAAGAGATGCGGCAACCAAGTGATAGGTTTTTGATTATAGGATGAAGAAAGAAGAGGAGTTTTTGACTTCCTGCAGTGTAGTGGTGTGGAAAGACATGTGCGCAATGAACCAGGGAGAGAGAGAATCAAGTGGGTGCGTGATCGTGTGTTGGGCATTCATTGCAAGCTAAAAATGAAGCTTGGAAGTATAGGTTTGGGAGGCTAAATTAGGGGTCTAGCCGTTTAATAGATTGTTAGTGTTGCTTTTTAATTGATAGATTGTGCAAGGAATGAGATTCATGTGACTACTTGGTCGAAAAATATAACAGTATTTTTGCTTTATCGCTGGATTTCCAGTTTCTTGCATCTTTTATAAACATGTGTTCCTACAATGAGTCGGTGATTAGAGTTGAACCATAGTGTGAATAAAGATGAGTCCATTGAAGTTCTTTGCTAGAAGGAATGTGTATTCTGTAAGAAAATATGTATCCCTTATATATATGCATTTAGAAATGAAATTTGCGTCCCGTGGCAACGCATGGGCATTTGTACTAGTCATTGTAAATGCCTCAGACCACTATTACTCCGGTGGCACCAACAACACCAAATTTCCCCCAACCCCATCCCAGTCAACTTTTTTTTAAAGTTCCCTCACTGTGTTTTTTTTATAATATAAATTGTTCTACACAAGGCTGATGCTAGAGGACATCATCATCATAAGAAGAAAAGTAAAACAGGCCATAACCCTCTAATCTAAAGCTAAGTCTATACAAAATTGTTCAGACCGGTGGTAATCTAAAGCTAAGTCTATAGAAAAAATCTGGTATTGGTTTCACTTCAATCGAAGTTTTCTAACTCAATTTATCGCATTTTCGGTATTGGAGGTTTTACCGGTTTGTCTTTTATAGATAGGTTAAAACTTTCTTCATTTAGTATTATCTCCCCTAGCTGGACTATGATGGTTATATCCTTATATGTAGGATCTTGTATAGATCTTTCTTGTGATTCCAACGAGTCCAAGATCATCAAAACTGGAGTTTGAATCCAAGATCATCAAAACTGGGTCCAATGCTTTTCCTTGGGTGGTAGTAACGGTCTACTTTCGGAAATAACATTTCCAGAGTGCTGAGAGCAATTTCGGGCGCCCTGTACTTCGGGTGTGTGTGTGGGGAGGGGGGCAGTAGTACCCTAATTACGTATTCTCGGCATAACGATCAAATTTCTCTTGCCCTATGTAGGCATCGTTTGGTTGCAAGGGAACCCAGGGGTTTCCCCGTCCTTTCCGTAGGAGAGAAATACAAGGGTAAATCGGCCCCGGAAAAGCCCATAGACCCATTTGGTTCTCCACGACGTGGGGATATTTGGGCCCTTCCAATCCTTTCCCTGGGAGTGGTTTCCACCAGTCAGTAGGCCAGGCTGGAAATCCCTTGCTCGTTCGCTCAGTCTTTCATCGAAGGAAGCTGCGCCGTGGATGACCGGGAGCGAGAGGCAGCCCTCCCAAGCTCTGATCTCCTTGGAACCAAATGAAACACGCAGATCTTCCCTGGAAAAACCGGGGATCCCCTGTGCCAATCAAAATTCTCATGAGGGATTTGCTACCCTGGATAATTCTAGCTTTGTCACCAAACAAGCCCTTAAGGGGGTCTTATTCCCCAAAGTTTTCCAACCATTTGACCTCGTTTTTTCCCATTGTTGACCTTCTTTGAGCTTTCTATCTGCTCAAGTCCTCCGCGATTCTTACACCTATTTGAGGAAAAAGAGAGAGGAGATCTATATTGTGGTGACCCTGCATACCACTGCATGTTGTAGTATGCCAGTTGTTGATATAACATTAACGAAGTACCAATCCGCAAATATTACATCCCTCAGAGTAGTACAACAGAACATAGCAGGTCCATAACTCATTCATTTATTATTACAAGCAACATGTACATATCATCTCGGAGTTCCTCTGGGGTCCTAAGAGGGATACTCCTGGGTTCGAGGCGAACCCGACTCAACTTACAATATAAGAGTCTTACTAAGTTATACATTGTATTCTCCTCGAGCAGTTAAGTACTAAGAGTTCGTACTGCTCGGTACTACTACTACTACTCGGTAGGTCTAAGCTTGCTCTCCTCCGGAACCCTCCCCGGTTCCGTAGACTATGGGGTAGTCTACTCCTTCGATACCTCCAGAGAGGTCTGGTTCTTCATAGCCGATGACTTCGGCTCCTTCAGGGTCGTCGTTGTCCTCCTCCAGTCGATTCAGACAATCTAAGCAGGGGATTTAAGAGTGGTATGAGTACGAGCGTACTCAACAAGTTCATTATAGAAAAGAGGTGTTTAATGCACTAGCTAAGATATCAGACCAGAAAGTCTAATACCAATGCAGGTTTTCATAACCATTTCTTCAAAAGGTTGCTTTTATTTAGAAGAACTATATCCGTCAGCCTTCACCGGTTTACTAGAACTTCATGGAGTTCCTTTCCGGCAGCGTTCGCAGTTCCGAATCCCGGAACAGGGAGTGACAGGTCACGATTCATTACACTCTGCAGAGGTGTGTTGCTTTACCCATAAGAGATCTTAACCTTGGTGCCAATCGGGCAGCTTTCCCGTCCACACTTCCTTCGGTGTGAGGCCCGGTATAAGGTCATAGTCAATCATATTCCTCCGCTACCTCGCACACCCACCCTTTGTTGCATGCCCCGACCCTGGGTGCTCGCCGGTGTACTTACTCCAATTAAGGATGGCCCCCGACCGCGACAACAATCTGGGATCGAACCAAACTCCTTCGCCGGTAGCTGCAACCCATCATAGACCGCAATACCGTGGGGACTTAGGACTCCCCAGCCTCACCAGCTTGCTCCTCGGGATACAAGTGTACTACGGACAATGCCGTGGGAACTTAGGACTCCCCAGCCTCACCAGCTTGTTCCCTCGGATTACAAGTGTACTACGGTAAAGCGCATCCGTTGATGTACAAGAGGTGGAAATACGGTTGACTATTCTGTCCCACTCCAGATCTTATGGTTAACACGGGTATTACGACACAAGAATCACTGTACGACATTTGTTGTTTAATCCTAGATGGATATAAACCCTTGCAATGGAACCTCCACCATATCAACACAATCCATGGTTCCATTGCCCACCACTTAGTCATATTCATAGTTATGAAAATAGTGGTTTTGCTTTTTATGCAATAGTGATAAACATAGTATTTTGCATGTAATTTGGTAAAAAAATACTCAAATGACATGAGCAAGCGATGAACTTGCCTGAACACTGCAAAGTGCTGCAGTTGGATGGTGTGGACTGACCCTTGTCCTCTGTTGCTGAAAAATAGCATCATTGTCCGATAAGGGCAATGGTTAAAGAAGCAATTATGCATGATTCAATTTTCAGGGTTTGTTCCCCCCTTCTGGTGTCTTATTATTTCATGTGAGAGGTAAATACTAAGAATGATTTAGGGATACTCTGTTTAGGTAAAATACTACCTTGAAATGTTGTCAAGGTGTTTTTAAAGTCCAAAAGCATTTATGGACTTATTTTCATTATTGAAAATATAAGGTGTGATTTAAATGATTATTTTAATCATCAAATTTGGACTTAATCTTGTTTGTCTCCAAAAATTCCTTTTCATATTTTATTATGATAGAGAATTTTATTCTGAGTAGTTTTCATATTTTAATTATTTTTTAGAGCTATTTATCATTTTCTATCCATTTTCAAAGTTTCAGGGTTAAATGTAATTGTGAAATTACTAAAATGTCCCTGGGCCCACCTGTCAGGGTGGCCCAGCGGTTAACCTTAACCCGAGCCGCTCGTCCGGCTCGGTCGGACGCACCCGTCCCCTTCCTCTCTCGCTCGCGCTAACCCTAGCTCTCTCCTCTCCCGCGACGCCGTGGTCGCCTGCGCCGTCGCCGCTTTATTCCGGCCGCCTCCGGCCATCCCCGTCGGCGAGATCGGTCGCAATCGAACGGCCGCACGATGGCGCACCGATCGGTCCGCGCCGATCTGTGTTTCTTCGCCACCACCGCTCGCCCCAACGCCTCTGCGACACGGTCGTGGTGATTCGTGGCGATTCGTCGCCCGCCGACGAACCTAGCGCCGTGGCGTGGCCGTGTGCCTCGCCGTGATTGCGCTGGAGCCGCTGCGCTCGGCGAACGCCTGGCTTGGCCATGGCTTGGCGCTGCCGTGGCCAGGCTGTGCCGCCGTGCCACCACGGTGACGCCGTGGTGCTCTGCTCCAGGTCAGTGCCCCTGTTCTTCTTCCTTCTCTCCTCCTCCTCTTTGTCTAGCTCTGGCTACTGGCCTTGCTTCCCTTCGTGGAGATGCTGGCCATGCCGTGATGTTGCTGCTGTGCCGTGCTAGGGCTTGGCATGCTGCTGCGCTACTGCTGCTGTGCTTGCCATGGATGCACGTATGCTGTTGTGCTTGTGCTACTGCTATGCGTATGCTGCTGCTGTGCATCTGCTGCTTCTGTGTGTGTTGTTCCCCTCTATATCTTGCTGTTGTAACTCTTGAGCTCTTGCTCATGAGCATACAGTGATGCTATGCTTAATTCATTTGCTCATGCTGTTGCTCTGTGTACCATGCCTCTCCTTTGTGTGCATTTACTTGCCCCTGGCTTGATGACTGTGTGTCATCCTTGCAATTTGCAAGAGCCAGTGCTCCTGATGTGCTATTCTCTGTGCTATAATTCCTGGAACTGCCCATTGGGCATTGTTGTTGGCTAGACAGCTCCATCCCTTGATGGAGTGCTTCTGGATACAATTGTACTGCTTTTACTTAATTATCTGTGATACATTTATTCATGTCCTGTGGCTGATTTAATTATCTGTCCATGTGTTGATACTAGAATTGATTCTAGCATGCTGTAGCATGCTCTAGCAAGCTTCTGATGATCTTGTGATCATCAGTTGCTTGTGAAAGCTACTGTGTTGTTACTGTGCCTCACTGCTGCTCAACCCGTGATGTGTGTGTGTCACACAGGCTTGTGCTGGTGTGTGCTGGTGCTTGCTCAAGCATCTGCTGATGCTTGTGATGATCCATTGGATCATGTGCAAGTGTTCCAGTTACTGGTGACTTATGTATTTCATTTATCTGTAAAGTTTGTCCTTGTTTATTGGATAAATGAGATGAACTGCTTGCAGTGATGACTCTTATAATTAGTTTGATTGAGCTAGAGGGATACCAACAGTTGTTGGGGACCCTAGCTCCTCTTTGAACCCATCTGGGTGATGATACAAGTGCTGGGCTTGATGGTTTGGGCTGTTTCAGTGGTTGAGGTGACCCTGACAGCAGTTCTTTGCTGTTTAGGTAGCTCCCACCCTTGTTGGCTTGCTGTGGCTTTCTAGATGCTTTCTGGGTGATCCCTTGTTTGGATTGCCAGTAGCTTTTGATGTTGAAAATCATATAGACAATAATTTGTCTTAATATCTGATGATTTAGTGAACCATTTAGTGCTAGGTGAGTTGAGCTAGGCTAGTTGTGGATCAATCCTTGCTGGATTCTTTGGTTTGCCTCAGTGATGATACACTTGGCCTGACCAATTCTTCCCTAGCTAGGATTATTTTCTTCTGGCTTATTCCCCTTTTTGCCAGCATCAAATGGTTTAACACCAAATGATGATGCACACAGGGTAATCATACCCTCTGGCTTGTGTATGTGTGATGCACATGCTTGTGTTATGAGCAAAACTGATGTTTGCTCATGGATTTGAGTATACCTCACTCTAGCTCCTAGAATTAATTGTTGGTGTAGAGGATTGCTTCTATGATGTGCTTGAGCTTGCCCTGCTCCTCCTTGCAAGCTGGTGCTGCTTGGTTAATTTATGTGTTTACTGTAATAGGTGGAGCAGCTCTTGCTGTTCACCTGTTCTTGCTGTTCTTGATGTGTTCTTACCCTGATGCTCCTTGTCGATGGAATGGTTAGGGTTTTGCTGTGAAAAGTTTATATATGCCTTGCCCTTGCTTCTCTGGTCGACAACAAGGCCTGGTCCTTTTTGGTGACTCTCCCAGGCTTGTGTGCTGTGAGGCATGCACACTAGCTTGTGAGTTGCCTGTGTGTTTGCTGGTTGGTACTTGGTCCAGTGAGTGGATCAGCTCGGCTGATCATGGTCATATCCTCTCATTTTCACTTTTCTTGCTAACCTGCCAAGTGGCAATGCCACTTGGCATAACCTTGGTTTGGTCTTTGTGTGTGTGTAGGGAACAATGTGATGCTCCAAATGAAGATCAAGATCATCATGAGCAAGATTACCATGATGATCATCTTATGTAGTTTAGGATAGATCATTTACTTGTAATTTTCTTTCTTTTTTTCTTTTTCCATTTAGTCAATTCTTGTAATATGTTGTAATATTTCATAATTCAATTCTGAATATTGTAAATGACAATGTATCATGTGTGTTGATCAATAAAGCTCAAAGTTTCTCTAATGAGCTTTAATTATATGTTGTATTATTTATATTCTTGATTATTTATTTTTGTTTAATGAATTACCTCAATTTTGAATTATGAGATATTCATATGATGTTTGAATTTGTAATTCAAACACAAGTTTGTTTGAATTCAATCATGCAACTTAAAGTTGTGATGCACTAACTCTCCTCTCTTCTCAAAACCCTAATTGAGTTAAGTGAGGTGCAAGTTTATCGCACTCTCGAAACCCTAACCCTGTAAGGTGTCGAGAGAGAAACTTGTCCCCCTTCGATGTAGTTTTCTTTTAAAAGCGCGAAATTTCCCCAGAATTTACGATGCAGTGCACATCCCTTTCTAAAATCTACCCCTCGATTGTCTCTAAAGCTGGGACATTACATATATCTACAATCTACCAATCAAAATCCCCTCTTTGTGATGGAATCATCTAGATCTAGATCTTGGAGAAATTTCATGTTCCTCCTTTTTATTATTTCTCTCTTATCCCCCAATAGTTTTAGTAGCTTTGTTTGGAATTTGGGAGTGAAGGACTTGAGAATCTTTGTGGTGTTCTTGCCATTGCATTAGGTGCCTTGATTTGAGTTCTCTACAGAGATTTGGTCTCGTGAAAGTTCGTGGGTAATTTCTCTTGGTTGCTTCTACCTGGAGCTTGTACCTCTTGGGTTCTTGGAACCCTAGACGGCTTGTAGCTTTGTGGCGTTGTGGCCTTAGTGGCGGTGTGGCCTTAGTGGCGGTGCAGCCTTTGTGGTGTTATGGCCTTTGTGGTGGTGTGACCTTTGTGGCGGTGTGATCTTGGTGGTAATTATTTGGGAGCCTCCAATTGTTGTGGAGTTTGCCTCAAACTTATGACCTTCGTGGAGTTTACTTAGGAGCCTCCAATTAAGTTGTAGATCTCACCCCAAGCTTGCACCCCAAGACTCGAAAAAATTCTTAGACTTGTAGAAAGAGCACATGGGTATGTTGTATGAAAGTTTCAGATTTTTTCATATCCGTGTGTGTCCCGAAAAAAATATGCAAGTCTCCCCAAAAAAATATTGAGGGCACGTGTCCCGAAACACCGCATCAAACGGAGACCGAACAACACGACCTTTGGCAAAACAAAGCACACGGAAAAATCCTGATAGCTCTTGGCAAATAAATTATTTTCAATTATTTGCAACGCCAAGTTCTATCGCGCGTGTATTTTGGTTCCAAAATATTGCTGCCCACAATTTGCCTTTCAAAAAATCTTGACGCCTAACATCTTTTGCTGGGAGTCAAATGTTTGCCCTCGGCAGAAAATATATATTCAATTTTTTGGCAGCTCCAAAATTTGCCGCACGATGTTTTATTTCCAAAAACTTGCCACCTTGTTTGTTTTAAAGAAAAAGGGAAAAAAAATAGCGGCTAACCTTGTTTGCCGGGAGTCACTAATGTTTGGTCTCCGCAAACAATATATATTGTTTTTTTTTACAAATTCTACGGCCACTGGTAGAAAAACAGGCTTCGGGTGAGCCCCATAAGTCGCGAAGCTGCAGGAACCGCGACTAATGGTACCTTTAGTCGCGGTTCGGGAGGCGAACCGCGACCAAAGGCCTGGGCCCAGGGCGCTCGGTGGCCAGCCGGTGCACGTGGGGGGTCTTTAGTCGCGGTTGGCCAGGCCAACCGCGACTAAAGGTTCCTGAAGGCCTTTAGTCGCGGTTGGCCAGGCCAACCGGGACTAAAGCCCCTCCCCTATATATACCCATCCAGCAGCCAACACTTAGCCATTTGGTGCCATTCTCTTCACAAGCTTCACAAGTGGGTGTTAGGTTTGCTTTTGGTTCCTCTTATGCACATAAGGTGTTTGATGAAATGCCCCAAGAGCATGAAACAAACATGATATGAAGTGTTGGAGCCACACTTGAGCTTTCTCATTTATTTTTTCCTCCTCGATCGCGGTTAGCAACTTGAACCTTTGATGTGTCGTTGATAAAATGTGCATGTGTGTGTAGTTCATTGTTTAATTTATATTGTTTGTAGCTAGTTAGTTTAACAAATGCATATGATGGTTAATTATATATTTTATATTATAATAATGCTGATGAATCGACAATGGATGTACGATAACCGACTCTCCGGCGAGTTCAGTGCGGGTTTGAAAGATTTCCTCGTAGTGGCTAATACGAACAAGCAGGGGGGTTTTGTTATCTGTCCATGTGTTAACTGTAAGAATCAGAAGGGTTACTCTTCCTCAAGAGATGTTCACATGCACCTGCTTCGGCACGGTTTCATGCCAAGCTATAATTGTTGGACCAAGCATGGAGAAAGAGGGGTTATAATGGAAGAAGATGAAGAAGGGGATGATTTCATCGATGAAAGCTATCTTGCTCATTTCGGTGATACTTTCATGGAGGATGCTGAAGGTGAAGGGGAAGGTGAAGGGGAAGGTGAAGAAGAGGCACGTGATGATCCCGTTGATGATCTTGGTCGGACCATTGCTGATGCACGGAGACGCTGCGAAACTGAAAAAGAGAGGGAGAATTTGGATCGCATGTTAGAGGATCACAGGAAGGCGCTGTACCCCGGATGCGATGATGGTCTGAAAAGGCTGGGCTGCACACTGGATTTGCTGAGATGGCAGGCACAGGCAGGTGTAGCTGACTCGGCATTTGAAAACTTGCTGAAAATGTTGAAGAATATGTTTCCAAAGAATAACGAGTTGCCCGCCACTACGTACGAAGCAAAGAAGGTTGTCTGCCCTCTAGGTTTAGAGGTTCTGAAGATACATGCATGCATCAACGACTGCATCCTCTACCGCGGTGAATACGAGAATTTGAATGAATGCCCGGTATGCACCGCATTGCGTTATAAGATCGAGGCGATGACCCTGGTGACGATGTTGAGGGCCGTAAAACCCGGGAAGAGGGTTCCCGCCAAGGTGATGTGGTATGCTCCTATAATACCACGGTTGAAACGTCTGTTCAGAACAAAGAGCATGCCAAGTTGTTGCGATGGCACAAAGAGGACCGTAAGTCGGACGGGGAGTTGAGACACCCCGCAGATGGAACGCAATGGAGAAAGATCGACAGAGAGTTCAAAGATTTTGCAGCTGACGCAAGGAACATAAGATTTGGTCTAAGTACGGATGGCATGAATCCTTTTGGCGAGCAGAGCTCCAGCCATAGTACCTGGCCCGTGACTCTATGCATCTACAACCTTCCTCCTTGGTTGTGCATGAAGCGGAAGTTCATTATGATGCCGGTGCTCATCCAAGGTCCGAAGCAACCCGGCAACGACATCGATGTGTACCTAAGGCCATTAGTTGATGAACTTTTACAGCTGTGGGGCAGACCTGGTGTCCGTGTGTGGGATGAGCACAAAGAAGAGGAATTTGACCTACGAGCGTTGCTTTTCGTAACCATCAACGATTGGCCTGCTCTTAGTAACCTTTCGGGATCACAAATAAGGGATACAATGCATGCACGCACCGCTACATGAGACCGAAAGTGTACATTTGCCAAATTGTAAGAAGAACGTGTACCTTGGGCATCGTCGATTTCTTCCGAAAGGTCATCCAAAGAAGAAAGAAAGGCAAGCATTACAACGGCAAGGCAGATCACCGGCCGAAGCCTGCGGAACACACCGGTGCCGAGGTATTTGATATGGTCAAGGATTTGAAAGTCATCTTTGGAAAGGGTCTGGCGGACAATCGGTTCGAAGGGAGCTGACGGGCACGTAGCCATGTGGAAGAAGAAATCTATATTCGGGAGCTAGAATATTGGAAAGTCCTAGAAGTCCGCTCTGCAATCGACGTGATGCACGTTACGAAGAATATTTGCGTGAACATCCTAAGCTTCTTGGGCGTGTATGGGAAGTCAAATGATACAAAGGAAGCACGGCGGGACCAGCAAAGTTTGAAAGACCCGATGACCGGCATCCGGAACGGTTTCAAGGTCGTGCCGGCCTACGCTACGACCAAAGAAGAGAAGGTCATCTTTTTTGAATGCCTGAGCGTATGAAGGTCCCGTCGGGATTCTCGTCCAATATAAAGGGAATAATCAACATGGCGGAGAAAAAGTTCCAAAACCTGAAGTCTCACGATCGCCACGTGATTATGACGCAATTGCTTCCGATTGCTTTGAGGGGCTCCTGCCGGAAAATGTTCGAGTAGCCATTGTGAAGCTATGTGCATTCCTCAATGCAATCTCTCGAGAAGGTAATCAATCCAGAAGTTCTACCACGGTTACAGTAACGATGTGATCCAATGTCTTGTCGCTTCGAGTTGGTGTTCCCGCCATCCTTCTTCAATATTATGACGCACCTCCTGGTTCACCTAGTCGATGAGATTTCCATTCTCGGTCCTGTATTTCTACACAATATGTTCCCCTTCGAGAGGTTCATGGGAATATTAAAGAAATATGTTCGTAACCGTGCTAGGCCATAAGGAAGCATCGCCAAGGGCTATGGAAATGAGGAGGTAATTGAGTTTTGTGTTGACTTTGTTCCTGACCTTAAGCCGATTGGTCTTCCTCAATCGCGGCACGAGGGAGACTAAGTGGAAAAGGCACGATCGGAAGGAAATCAATGATATGTATGGACGGCCATTCTCTTCGACCGAAGCACACCACACGCTTCGACCAATTCCAGCTTGGTGGCTCAGTACTTTGAGAAACACAAGAATATTTTACGCTCGGACAACCCTGGGAAGCCTGAATCCTGGATTAGGAAGGCCCACATGGAGACTTTCGGCAGTTGGTTGAGAAAACATTTAATGAGTGACAATAAGGTTGTAGATCAGCTGTACATGTTGGCCAAGACACCATCTTCGACTATAACGACTTTCCAAGGGTACGAGATAAATGGGAATACATTTTACACGATCGCCCAAGATAAAAAGAGCACCAACCAAAACAGTGGTGTCCGCTTTGATGCAGCAACCGAGAATGGGCAAAAGGTCACATATTATGGTTACATAGAGGAGATATGGGAACTTGACTATGGACCCTCCTTTAGGGTCCCTTTGTTCCGGTGCAAATGGTTCAAACTAACAGGAGGTGGGGTAAAGGTGGACCAGCAATACGGAATGACAATGGTGGATTTCAACAATCTTGGTTACCTTGACGAACCATTCGTCCTAGCAAAAGATGTCGCTCAGGTTTTCTATGTGAAGGACATGAGTAGCAAACCGAGGAAACGGAAAGATAAGAAAACGATCAGTACATCATGCGATGATCCAAAGCGCCACATTGTTCTTTCAGGGAAAAGAAACATCGTGGGAGTGGAGGACAAGACAGACATGTCAGAAGATTATAATATGTTTGCTGAAATTCCGCCCTTCAAAGTGAACACCGACCCAAGCATTAAGTTAAATGATGAGGATGCTCCATGGATACGGCACAATCGTAAGCAAGCAGGGACACAAGGGAAGAAATGATGTGTAATAATTTATTGTACCAAACTTTGTTGAATGAATCATGTGAATTATATTACCCGTGATGTGTTTGGTGTCCATTTTCGAATGATTCAATTGACTCGAGATAGCACTGATGATACATGAAATTTGGAGTGACTCAGTCATACTCCTGCATACATGAAATTTGGAGTGACTAAGTCATACTCCTGCATACATGAAATTTGGAGTGATTTAGTCATACTCCTGCCTAGGCGTATAATATGCATACTCGTAGTCTTCATAGCCACCGCCGTTGTACTGGTAGTCGTCGCCTTCTAAGTTGCCGGCGTCGTCGTCGCTGCTGTCGTCGCTGTCGTCGGGCGGCGCTCGTGGCTCGAACTGAGGGTAGCGCAGGCGGGGGATATCGCCGGCCGTGATGTAGTCCATGACGCTCTGCAGAGTCCGGCCGTACCACCATAGCCGACGGCCGGCCTCGTGGAAGTTTCCAGGAGGTAGACCGTCCTCCTCATACCTGGCGAGCGCCCTCTCACGCCGATTGATGAAGAAGGCGTCCCAAGTATGCTGGTTATCGGGATGCCAGCGGGGATTCATCCGCTGCTCCGGCGTGAGGTCGAGGTAGTAGTGGTTCGTGATGGCCGCCCGGCGCGCAGTACCCTGAGGGACAGGAGGGACCGGCACGCCGCCGGCGCTTAGGCTCCAGCCGGCAGGGACGCGGTAGCCCGGAGGGCAAGGGTAGTTCGAGGCGCAAAGCTCCTCCACCTGCTGGTAGGTTAGAGTGGGTGCGGTGGAAGCCATGAGTAATGAGAGATTGTAGAGATGTGATAATGCTGGCCAAGCCGGGCTACCTATATATAGTGACAAATGGCGGGAAAAATGGGAGCGGGAAGATAGGAGGCGGGAAGAAAGAGGCGGGGAGAAAGTGGCGGGAAGAAATTGGCGGGAAAAAATTGGCGGGAAGAAAGAGGCCGGAAGAAATTGGCGGGAAACAATTGGCGGGAAGAAAGAGGCGGGAAGACAGGGAAGAAATGGCGGGAAGACGAGGAGGGAAGAGGGGGTCGGCGGAAAGAGGCGGGAAGAGGGGGCCAACGAACTTTTGAATTGAATTAGTTTTATTTTATGAATTTTTGATAATTTGTATTTTTAAAATTTTGAATTGAATTAGTTTTATTTTTCTGAATTTTTTGATATATTATTTGTATTTTTAAGATTTTGAATTGAATTAGTTTTATTTTTCTGAATTTTTTGATATATTATTTGTATTTTTAACATTTAGAAATGAATTAGTTTTATTTTTCTGATTTTTTTGAAATATTATTTGTATTTTTAAGAATTTGAATTGAATAAGTTTTATTTTTCTGAATTTTTTGATATATTATTTGTATTTTTAACATTTTGAATTGAATTAGTGTTATTTTTCTGAATTTTTTGATATATAATTTGTATTTTTAACATTTTGAATTGAATTAGTATTATTTTTCTGAATTTTTTGATATATAATTTGTATTTTTAACATTTTGAAATGAATTAGTATTATTTTTCTTAATTTTTTGATATATAATTTGAATTTTTCACATTTATAATTTTGAAAAAGGCCTTTAGTCGCGGCTGGCCTGGCCAACCGCGACTAAAGGTCATTTCCGCGGGAACCGGAAAAACGGGCGAAAAAAGGGCTTTAGTCGCGGTTGGTGTGACCAACCGCGACTAAAGGGTACCCCTTTAGTCGCGGTTGGTTAAGCCCCTTTCTATAAATATCCGCGCGGGCGGCGGGCGCGCGCATCACTTCCTCTTCTTCCTCGAACCGCCAGGCTGCTCCGCCGAACCGCCGCGCGCCCTCGTCCTCGCCGAACCGCCGCGCGCCTCGTCGCCGCCGACCGCCGCGCGCCCTCGTCTCGCCGACCGCCGCCCTCGTCGCCGCCGTCGGCCGCTTCTTCTCCGCGCGCGCCGCCGTATGTCATCGCGATCTCCTCCGCGCGCGCCGACTAACCCCGGCCCTCCGCGCCGAACCGCCGTGTCGATCGTCGCCGGCCACCGCGCCGCGCGCCGCCGCCGGCTAGACCTCCTGTGCGCGCGCCGCCGCCGCCGGACCTCCTCGCGCGCCGCCCATTCTGAGAGAGGAGCGCCCCTGGCCGACGCTTCCTCTCTCTTTTTTTTTGATTTTTTTAACTTAAAAATTAAAACTTCAAATTTGTAACTTTCAAATTGTAACTTAAATGAAAAATAGCTAGTTTTAAGTAATTTGTAACTTCAAATTTTTATTTAACTTAAAAATTGTAACTTTAATTGAAAAATAGTTTTAATAAGTATATTGCAACTTAAAAATAGTCTCAAAAAGACTTAAAAAAGAACTACAAATTTGACTTAAAAAAATTGTGTAAAAAAAACTAAAATTTGACTTTAAAAAACTAAAAATTGACTTATAATTTTTGTCTCAAAAAAGAACTAAATTTTAACTAAGTCAAATTTATGAAAAATCCCGTGCTCGTCGACTTCTTCCCCGTACGTCCTCCTTCTCCACCGCCACCGCCAGCCTAGACACGCGCCGTGACGCCGCCGCCGCCGCTGCCCAGTACGTCCCGTCGGGCGCCCCGCCCGCTGCTGCGTCCCCGCGCCGCGCGGCGCCGTTCCTTCGTCGTTGTCGCCGTGGTGTCGCCGCCGTACCGTCGCCAACGCCGTCAACGCCGCCGTACCGTCGCCTCTATTCAACGCGCCAACGCCAACGCCGTCAACGCGCCACCACCACCGCGAGGGTTATGTGTCCTCGTCACCGCCACCGCCCTTTCGCCACCGCCACCGGTCTCTCGGTCACGCGGTCACTGCGTCCCCCCTCTCGCCTCCCGCTCGTCGCCCTCTCTGTTTATATGTAGAAGAGATGTGATAATGCATATACACAATTAATTTGTTTTGACTACATGTTTTCAGGACTGACATATGGCGGACGATAGAGCTGACCCGATTCTGGACAACTATGATCCGGACGCTGAAGACCATATGTTCGGCATCATAAAAGGCGATATTCCATATGTGCCGACCGGAGAAGAAGAAGATGATATCTCTTCTTATCTGAACCTTGAGGGTGAAGATGAAGGGCGCCGTCAGCAAGCAGATGATGCCGAAGAAACGTCGATAAACGACGATCTTCAATTGGAAGTAGCAACCACCTCCGGCGCCGAGGTATATATATATACATATTGAGCGTCTGGTGATACAAACTAACTGATTTGAATAAATGTGTGTGTACTAACGCGCGCGACTCTCTTTCTTATTTTAGCCCTCGGCCGGATCGTCGAAAAAATCGAGTACGTCGTCAAAGTGTGGCGCAACCAAGACGATGAAACCAAACGAAACATGCACCATCGATGTTGTCGATGAACAAACCGGCAGGCCGCTGGAGCCCAGCAAGAACGCCACCAAGTTTGTCAGCCAATGCGGAGCCGTTGTTAGAGACAACGTCTCGATCACCGTCCAGGAGTGGAATGAGCCAAAGAAGGCACGTCTTGGTTTCACTTTTGTCGATAAGAGAACAAAAAAAGATTGCTTCAAGAAGCTTATGGAACATTTCGTTCTACCTCCGGAATACCGCAGATACGATGAGGCGGGTAACAAGATTCAGGAAAACAAGGAGAGGTGCAAGCTAGTCAAACAGTTCGCTCTTTCTAGGATGGCCAACGCATTCCGGAAATACAAGCAAAATCTAGCCCATGACTTTGTCAAGCCGGGCAAGACTCCGGATTTCACAGGACAATATGAGAAACTGCAACATGATTGGCCAGAATTTGTGAAGCAAAAGAAATCGGAGCAGTTCCTTGAAATATCCAAAAAAAATAAGGAGAATGCGGCCAAGAAGGAGTACAATCATATCATGGGGCCAGGAGGGTATCGCTTTTGGCAGCCTAAGTGGGAGAAGATGGAGAACGAGCTGAGGGCGCGAGGAATCCGTCCAGGTACGGAGGGATGGGACCCAAGGGCCAAAAGCTGGTGGTACGGGCATGGGGGATCGCTGAACCCGGAGACAGGGGAGTGTGTTTATCAGGGCAAAATAATTACACCCACCCAAAAGCTTATTGAGGCAATGAGGGAGGCTCAAGAGGGGAGGATCAAGTTCAACAGAGAGAACGACGCCCTGACAAAAGTCCTCGGGAATCCTGAACACGGAGGACGTATACGAGGCATGGGGCCCATTCCGTGGAAAGTAGGGTTCCCCCAGAACGATGACCCGTACGGTTACAGAAGCCGTAAGAGAAAGATGGATCGGGATGCAGATGTTGTGGCGAAGTTGGTAACGGAAATGGATGTGATGAAGAAAACCGTGAGTGTACTAGTCGCCGAAAGAGATGCAGCTCGGGCGCAGCATGAAGATCATCCAATGGATCTCGGAAGCCAGCAGCGGAGAAGAAGCAGCGTGGCTTCCACGGAGGCCTCACCGGCTGGTGCACCGACGATCGAAATTACTGCACCGGAGCCTCTGGTGGTCGAAATTACTGCACCGGAGCCTCCTCGCTACCCCGTGGACGATATAAAGGAGATGAAAGCATGTCATCTGTATTATCCTATCGGGAACATGTCCATGAAGGTAGCCATCGGCAGTGCTTTACCACCTGGAGCACTCCACCACAACAACCCCATTCAAGATGGCTATGCTCGTGTCACGGTGGAGGAGATAGTCCAAGGGTTTGAGGACCTGGACATTGACATTGCTACACCTGAAGGGGTGAAAAGACTTGGAGATGTCAAGCGCCAGTTCATTCTATGGCAGAAGAAATTTATCAAGTTTCCAGGCGAGGCGCCAACAAGTCCACCCCCGTACGGTGGTGGTGGTGGCGGTGGCGGTGACGGTGGCGGTGGCGGTGGCGGTGACGGTGGCGGTGGCGGTGGTGGTGGTGGTGCTTCACCTAATACACCTCATTCACGTCAGCCGACGCCGCCCCCCAGTCCTCGTCCGGCGGGTGATCAGACACCGGTACCGCCCCCCAATCCACCTCCGGCGAAGAAGCAGAAGCAGTCCTGGGTTATTAACCCGGACCCTTATGTACCTAGAACCACAAAGATACCAGAGCCATCACTGAAGCCTCTCATCCCGAGGCCTTGGGAACTTAGTGTCGAGGAAAATGCAGCGGCCGTGGCTGCTCAGCATGAGAAATGGAAGGAGGAGTGCAAGAAGAAAAGAGAGGGCGAGCCCAAGCCAGTATTTTCTGACAAGCAAAAGCAGTGGGCTAAGTCATTTTTGAACACACCGTCCCAAGCCGCGAAGAATCTGCCTGACGACTATTTACGTGAACTTCGTAGGCAAGCACTCGCGTTCAAGAGGAACCAAGAGTTGGCGGAGAAGAAAGCCTTGGAGGACGAGGCCGAGACAAAATTAGAAAGGGGGAAAGAAGTTGCCCAGCTCGGGGAACAAAGTAAACAATCGATCGCCCCGCTCATAGTGCAAGCCGCCGGTCCGGATGCCCCCGATATCATAGCAGCTGCGGCAGCACATGGATTGACTGTAACGAGTGCCAGAGAACAAGCGGCCGACTTAGGTATCACTCTTCGTGCACTGTTAGGCCTTGATGAGGCGCCAATGAAGGACGTAGTATTTACATATGTGAAGAATGGCCCTCTCATCGAGCCTGCGCAGGAAGAGGATCTACCTCGACAAATGAAAGGTCTGCTAAATTGGTACAAGGGTTACATAAAACATAAAAACGCCAAAGACTATATCTATGCGGAAGTTAGATATGAGCATCACTTCAAACATTACTGGGTACAAATTCATCTGAGTGAATTGTTCCAGCTGTTCAATCTGCGCGACCTCGACAAATCTATCATCAGTTGCTACGTTCTGTAAGTGATTTATTAATTTCTACCCCATCTCGTTCATTGCCTGCACTATATATATATATATATATTGTCCTAACTATCTTGTTGTGTACGCTATTATGCAGAATGAAGAAGCGGGAAATGCGAATAAGGAACATCCATGATGTTGGGTTCATTGACCCACACATCGTTAATTCACATGTGTTAGAACACCACCCCGCCGACGTGGAGGATGACCTGTGGCGGTTTATTAGAAAACAGCAACAGAAAAGTGATATTCTATTTCCTTACCATTTTGGGTGAGTGTTTCTGTCTTGAGCACATTCTCTTTTGTTTACTCCATGCATGGTATGTGGCTAATCGATGAGTTATGCATGACTGTGCATGTATCGTGTCCGCAGGTTCCACTGGATTCTTATGGTAATTCAAGTTCAGACCTCCTCAGTTCTCGTCCACGACTCTCTGAATATGGATCCGGCGCTTTGGGCCGACATGAGAAAAATGATGCAAAAGTAATTATTTTCATTCATTTGCGCTCTATATCGATCGGCCTATTTCGTTCATCATTTCCTAATATCAAGTAACTAATTAATAACTCTCTTGTTTATTTAATTTTCTTTGCCTCGTAGGGTTTGGAGACGGTTCGTAGATACCAAGGTCGGTGAATTCAAAAAAGAGCTACATTTTAAAATGGCAGTGCGGACGACTGGGGATATTCAGCCACCGGGGACCAATCTATGTGGATACTATGTTTGTGAGAGGATCCGGAGATACTGCAATGAGCGGGACCAGAAGTGTGAGAACAACATCCTGAGGAATAACCTCCGGAAGACGCTTAGTCCAGAAGCTCGCTTCCGACCACTTCAAGAGGAACTAGCTGGATGGTTGGCGAGGGAAGTCATCGATCCTAGAGGAGAACACCATTACGATGACGTAGAACTTTATATGCACCAGAATTTGTAACTAACTTGTTCAAAATTGTATATGGTCATCCGATATTGAATATATATTGTATATGGTCATCCGATATTGAATATATATTGTATATTCCTCTTGAATTCTTTTTGGTTCTAATTTCAAATTTGTTTGAAATTGTACATTCATATGCATGTATGTAGTACCGTAGAATATGTGAAACTCCTTCAAAATCAAAACCCAAAAGAAATAAAATAATACAAATTAAAAAGAAACCAGATTTAGGGGGAGGGGGGGCTAAACCCTAAACCCTGCGGAGGCCTTTAGTCGCGGTTGGCCAGAAGAACCGCGACTAAAGGTCCTCCGCCCTGGCGCTCGCCTGCGGCCCACGTGGACGGGCCTTTAGTCGCGGTTCGTAAGGAACCGCGACTAAAGGGGGGGGCCTTTAGTCGCGCTACTTTGGTCGCGGTTGCGCAACCGCGACTAATGGCAGTTGCGAACCGCGACCAAAGCCCCTTTTTCCACCAGTGGGCGGGATGGTTCTATTCCCAAAAGTTTGCCGCCTAGTTTGAGTTTCAAAAAATGGCGCTCAACATCTTTGCCCGGGAGTCACGAATGTTTGCTCCGGGCAATGAATATATATATACATTAAATTTCCAGGCAGCGGCAACTTTACGCGTGACATTCAACATCATGGCAAACGTATTCGACGCATCCATGGCCTCACGTAGAATCGATCATGCATGCATGCGCAGGTGTGTTGACACGAGACCACATCGATCCCTGGCTGGCCGACCTTCCAACTCCTCCTGAATCCTGATCGAGCACGAGGACGCAGACACACCGGAGAGAGCGCGGATGACGACCAAGTGATCAATGTATCTGCCCATCTGCTGGTTGGTGTTCAACGCGCTAACGTGAGGTCATGAATGTAGGGAGTACAATTTTTCTGGAGGTAAACTCAATCTTTTTTTATCAGAACAAAGAAATAATAACATGAATAAAACCGGTTTGTTTGAATTATATGAAAATCAAAGCAAGTTCGTGTGTCATCACCTGGAAACCCATGGAACTCTAAAACCAAGGATGTTTTATCGAACCTCGCTAAAACTACCAAACCGTACTCATATATTGACAGCCCAAGTGGAAAGAGAGACATGTGATTCCAGTAGCATTTCAAGCTGCTTGGTTGGACGAGTTCGTTAGCAACCATGTCGACGAATCCTTAATTTTGTGCAAATTCAAGCTAAGTGCGTGTATTAGGTTGCCTGTCAAAACCTCCGCCTTTTGTTTTAGAGTTTCTTCCTGTCTTGACCTCGTCAGAATTCCGGCTAAGAAGCATGCACGAGGTTGCAGACAGAACGGAGACCTTGTCATTCGAACAACAATATTCAGAGCATTTGCACATGTACACGCACGTAAAAGAATGGAGCTGCCTAAGTACGCGTGTGGAGTAAGAAGGCATCACGTACGAACCGAACTCTATATAAGCTTGCTCCCGCTTCATGCTTCCCACTCATCCACTGCAACCGCGCTAGCTAGCTAATCATCTCACCCTCTCAGGGCCTCCTTTTAGTCTACTGTCTACACTATACAGCGATCATTTCTCTCATAACCTTATCATCGGTCTATCCTTAAAAATGGTGGCGACCTCCAGGATCTCATCTTGGGTTGCACCGGCTCTGCTCCTCTTCGTCGCCCTCGCGCACACCACCGACGCCGACCATCTCTATGTAGGGTACTACGCAAAGTCATGCCCCAACGTGGAGCGTGTCGTGTCGTCCGTGATGGCGAGCAGGATCGGCAGTGGGCGGATGGCGCCCGCCGTGCTCCGCCTCTTCTTCCACGACTGCTTTGTCAACGTATGACACCGTTCTACATATACTGACATACAAACTACTTCCTCTATTACATATGTTTCATTGTTTCTTATCGCTGATTTAGTACAACTTTATATTAAACCAATCATATTTGACAGGGATGTGATGCCTCCGTTCTCCTCGACGCGACACCCTTCTCAGAGAGCGAGAAGGATGCCAAGCCAAACGCGTCCCTCACCGGCTTCACCGTGATCGACGAGATCAAGGCCGCACTCGAGAAAGAATGCCCCGCCACCGTCTCGTGCGCGGACGTGCTCGCGCTCGCGTCTCGCGACGCCGTCACCCTCCTCGGTGGTCCCACCTGGAACATGCCTCTTGGCCGCAAGGACTCGCGCTTCGCCGCTGACAAGGAGTTCACGACGAAACACCTCCCTAGCCCGAACGACAACCTTGATGAGCTCATCAAAATGTTCGGGGAGCTCGGCCTCGACGCCCGCGACATGACCGCACTCTCCGGTGCGCACACCGTCGGGATGGCCAACTGCGAGCACTACAGAGAACGCGTCTATGGCACCAGCGACACCGAGTACAACATCGACCCGTCCTTCGCGGACGCTAGGCGGAAGATGTGTCCGCCGCAAGGCTCCTCAGGCGACGCAGGCAAGGCACCGTTCGATGTTCAGACGCCCAGGAAGTTCGACAATGCTTACTACCGGGACCTTATTGCGCATCAGGGTCTCCTCAACTCCGACCAGGCTCTGTACAGCGGTGGAGGCGTGGACAGCCTCGTGGAGAGGTATGGTGCCGACGGCGATGCTTTCGGGAGGGACTTCGCCAAGGCGATGGTGAAGATGGGGAACATTCTTCCGCTAAAGGGATTGCCGACAGAGGTGAGGCTCCAGTGCTCCAAGGCAAACTATTGATGGCTCATTACCAAGTGCTATCGGATTCTTTTATCAAATGTGCAGATTGTAACAAGTAATTGTATTTGTATTGATTTATCTGCATCTTAATTTGTATATGAATTATTGATGTATCGACCAAAGTGTGCCATAAATGTTCCAATACATGTTTGTAATAAATCCCGTTTTCCGGTTTGTTTTGATCTGGAAAGTGCAATATTTTGTTTACGCTTTACATACATGGAACCATATGTATTCCATTAAGTATTTCATACCCTCACATATCTCGAAACAAACAATTTTTTACCCCTTTGAATAGACAAAGCGTTACATTCTAATGGAGGAGCAGATCGACGAGCTGAGTTTTTTATTTATGAAATAGGAACTGTCTTTAAAAGTCTTAGTAAACTTTGAAGAAAGAAATGATTCCATGTGTGAACACTGATGCAAAGTGTAATTACAAGGTATCTATTTCTCTTATGTGAAGAAAATAGCATTTAATATCGAAAAACTAAAACAAATTAAGACCCAACACTAAAGGATAAAACTAAAAATTACATTAAGGTTCTTCAAACTCGTTGTCTCCACTTTCACCTTTTCTTTTTTGCCTTTTTGCTACCACTCATATGAAAGAACCGTAGAAGACTGAACCTGCAAAACTCCAAATTTTTTTAAAAAACATCTCCAATCATATACTATATATAAAGATAGAGACCCTGCTATCGTTATCGAAGCTACGCACCGCTCACATGACATGCCATTTAAATGTGGATTCTTCGTTTTAATTGTTGACAGTAGACTAACTTTGCAATGTAGTGGATGAGACTTATAGGCTTGAAGTTTGAGATCACCTCGGCCCCCTCCTTTTTGGCAAGAGAACAACATTTGCGGAGTTGAGCAATTGGAGGCAAGGAGATTTCCAAAGAGGTTTAAGATCCTCATGATATCCGCTTTGATAGTTTCCCAAAACTTCTTGTAGAACAATCCCGTAAAGCCATCCGGCCCCGAGGCTTTGTCTCCCGGCATTTTCTTGATTGATAGCACAAAGGACCTCCTCCTCGGTAAAGGTTCACCGAACACATGCAAATCTGGGTTTTGTAAAACCATGTCATCCCATTGAAAATCAACCTTCCTAGCTCCTCCTCTTCCCATAACCGAAGTGAAGTGGGAGTGAACAATTGCTTCTTTATGCTCATGGTCGGTGATCCAACCATTATTGTATTTGAGGCGGTGTATGTGTATGGGCATTCACTGCCAAATGGAAAAAACTTCGTATTTGCATCTCCTTCCTTGATATTTGCAATACTAGCATTTTGGTTTTTTTCTAGCTTTTTCCACCATGGCAAGGGAGATGATTTTTCTCTTTAGGCTTGCTCTTAGTTCGTGCTCCTCAATGGATAGCGCTCTCGACTCTTGGGCAATGTCAAAATGAAGGATGAGGAGGAGGGTTGCATGTAGAAGAGTTTTCCATTAGAGAAGAGGCCACGGCTCCACGCGGAAAGCGGCTTGCCCGTTATTTGAAGCTTGTGATGGTGAATGTGGTATGTCTCGGCATGATTGGAAGGCTTGTCTCAAGATGCTTGCACCACCTCATGGAAACCGGGGACCCGAGTCCAAAGTTTTCAAACATGAAGGTTTTACGTCGCTGAGTACCGCTATCGTCGGCGAGGAGAAGGGGGCAATGATCCGATAAAGCGGAAGAGAGAGAATATAGCACATGTATATCAAAGAAAAGGTCCCACACAGAGTTGCAATAGAAAGCGTCAATCTTGCAAATCGTTGGGTTCAACCGCTCATTGCTCCAATTGAATCGTCTAGTTTGAAGGTGCACCTCCTTGAGCTCACAAGCCTGTAAAGCCATGCGGAAACGGTTTATGCGCCTCGTATTGACATTTCTCTTATTTTTATCACGCACGGTGTATTTGGTTGAAGTCACCAAGCGCCTACCATCGGACCCCGGGAGGTGGCCTGTAACACCCTAACTTTTGCAACCATGTTTAATTGTTCTTAGTGCAAAAATCAGGGGAACAAAAACTTTTGTTTGTTAAATACAAATGCATTGTCTTGATCTCTTTGTTAAGATGAATGTTCTTGATCTGCTGGTAGATGAATTGTCTTGATCTTCTTGTTGAGTTTTGTCTTGAGCTACCTCAAAGAACAACACCTCTAGTGATAAACCAATCTAGCAACTCACTAAATAAAACACATGTGTGGCCCTAGAAATTATTTTCCTTTCCCTACCAATACATAAAACCCTAAACTTCTTTGTCTTCTCATTTCACTACCAAAACTATTTCTAGTTTTATCAAACTTTTTCAAAATATTTTCTAGAATAAATTTGGAAATGCGATGGGTACATCATATATTTCCCTTTCAAAAATAACTTTTTCAAAATTATTTTTCATTTATTCTATTTTCCCTATTTACCAAAAATGCATGTTAATGGTACACATGTCACTGCTTGCATTTTTGATATCACACAAATTTGGGAAAAATCTACTATCATGGATAGGCAAGTAGACCTAAATTATTTTAGAATATCTTCTTGTCTCTTTCAAAATTTTCAAAGGCAAATTAAAAAAAACCTATCCATATGTTGATCAACTCTCATAGTGATAAAGACCCATTCTTTTAAGTTCAAAATCTAGATAACAACTCTTATTCATCCACAACATCTCACTAATCTAGGGTTTACCATCATCACCTTGACCTCATGAATTGGCAGTTTTTGTCATCCTATTTATCCTTGATACTATATGATTGTTTCTCTCATAATATCTCTTAACCTTACCCAACCATCATCTAAAACACAGTCAACACCACCTCTTGGACAACCTGCTTGGTCACTTGACCACACATCTGACCTAGTTTTGCTTAGCAATAAAATTGAGTCGGCTATGCCAATCATGACCCATGTGCAACCCATGCACATCCCTCTCCTCTCTCTCATTCGCCCTTTGGCTAGACAATAAATCACCCAAGTCCAAACTAAATTATATCTTTGACCTAGCCACCATGCACCATCAGCACCCTCATCCTTCTAGTCTAGCTTGACCTTTTTTTGAACTTCTATGTCAAATTTTTGCATGGCACTAGTGTAGTGCCAACCATGCATGTATGACCACGTATCTCTCCCTCCCTTTCTAATCTATCATAATCCCCTAAAAACCACCTCCTTGATCTCTCCCACACCAGCTAATCAACCACCACTGACCTGCACCCCTGTAGCTCGACCACTCCTCCATCTCCCCTTTCTTTTCTCCTCCTTTTTCCCTTCCCAATGCCATGAATGGCATAGGCCTTTGACAAAAACTCCTAGACCTGCACTCCTGCACCTCTAGCCATGCCTAGCATCTCTCCCTGGATTCTGGAGCCCTTAGGTACTTTTCCCCAAGCCCCAATGCTTCTCATCATCTTACCCGAGCTCGCCAACCATTGATCGAACACTTGGCGTGCGCTCTCTAGAGCTCCACCCCTGAGCACACCAGACCCTGCCAGCCCACCCCTTCGACCCACAAGACACCACAACCGAGTCAGGCCACCCCTACACACCCACACACACGACCCATGCGCGCCTGCCCGTGCCCGGGTCGGACACGGTCACCATGGCCATGTCAAAGCCACACCACGCCCAGACCCGAGACCCAACACCGTCCCGAGGTTAAACCCACGCGCGTCCCTCTACCCTCACTTGCTGATGCCAGCTCGGATACGTCAGCAGCGTGGCACACGAGGCTACGCCGTGACGCTAGCACCCAGTCGAACACCACGCTGCCCCTAGACCCCACCCTTATCCCTCTCGTTCCCACGCGTGAAACCGTCCCGAAAATCCCAGCCCGCGCTGGAGAAGCTCCCCCGCTGCAGCACTGGCCAATGGCGCACCCCTGGACCATGGATCCTTCGCGGTGGTCTGTGTCCACCGTACGCCCGCCCCGGGCTATAAAAGCCGCCCGAGCTCCCTTCCCTCAACCACACCACGCCACTACCCTCTCCTAGCTTGTGGAAGCACATCGGCGTGCTCCCTGTTGCCTCCCGCTCGGAGGAGCTCCACCTCTGTCTGAGGTCACCGTAGGTTGGCGCGGAAGGTGGCGCTTGACTCCGACGCTGCATGCCCCTCTTTTCCACTCCCCTCCACTCCTTCTTCTCCCTCGCTTCTAACACACTGCTCCTCGATGCCTAGGACCCCCTGTAGCCGCCACCGTCGTCGCTGGCCCAAGGAACTCATTGGAGAAGACGCCGCCCACATCTGCACCTGGAGAAGCCCGTAGCTCGTGCTGGACAAGCTGTCGGCGCGCCGCTCGACTACCTCCACCCTCCGCTGATACGTCCCAAACGTATCTATAATTTTTGATGCTCCATTCTTGTTTTGTTACAATTCTTATATGTTTTATGTGCACTTTTCCACAGTTTTTAGCATTTTCTGGACTAACCTATTAACACAGTGCCGTAGTGCCAGTTCCTGTTTTCTGCTAATTTTGTGTTTCAGAAAAGTTGTACATGAAAGTTTCTCGGAATTGGACAAAACAAAAGCCCAGTCTTATTTTTTCCGGGACGAAGACGGAGCCAGAAGGACACGCGCAGGAGAGTTGCCACGTGGTAGTACACAGGACAAGCACGGCCCCACCCTTGGCCGCGCCTGGCCCATGTACTGGCGCCTCGTTGCCTCGTTTGCTCCGCCCTTCCGTCTATTTATTCCTTGTATCGGGAAAATCCCAGGGACCAGAGCCTCCATCCACGAATAGTTCCGACGCTGCCGTCAACCGAAACCCTAGTTCGGGAGGGTTCTACAGTCCATCCCGGCACCCTGTCGGAGAGGGAAATCACTGCCGGAGGCCTCTACATCGCCATGTATTCATCCGAGGTGATGCGTGAGTAGTCCTCCACGAGACCATGGGTCCATAGCAGTAGCTAGATGGCCGTCCTCTCCTTGTTGTGCTTCATGTATAGATCTTGTGAGCTGCCTAACGTGATCAAGATCATCTATTTGTAATTGCTACATATTTGTTTGATGTGGATCCGATTTATAGAGAGATTGCTTTGGTTGAGATTATGTATTATGTTATTATTATCTTACATGCTCTCCGTTTCTAGTAGATGCTCTGACCAAGTAGATGCTAGCAACTCCAAGAGGGGGTATTTATGCTCGATAGTGGGTTCATGCCTCTATTTAACCATGAGAAGTGACCTTGTTCTATACGGTTGTAGATGTGTTGTTGCTACTAGGGAGAAAACAGCGGTGTTCTATTCAAGGGTAGTTTCATCATTTAATTTACACACATTACTTAAAGCGATAGTCTGTTGCTTGCAACTTAATACTAGAGGGTGTCGCGGATGCAATCCTGAAGGTGGATTATTAGTCATAGATGCAGTTGGATTACGGTCTATGTATATTGTTGTAATGCCCGCATACTTTCATAGCATGTATTCTGCACCAACCATTAGCGTAGAATCTCTGTTTGTCAATGCCCATCCATAATTTGTTTAGCCAACATATTTATTTATTGGGGGGCGCCTCTAGTGAACTGTGGACCCCGGTCCTTCTTCTTTTAATTGCAATCTTCTACAACATTTTTCTGTTATGTTCTCCGCAAACAATTCTTTTTTCACACGGTTCATTTAATCCCTTGTTTTCAGCAAAACCAGTGAGCTTGACAACCTCGCTGAAAGTTGGGGACAAAGTACTTGGCTGTTTGTGTGCAGGTCTCCACGTAGTTGCTAACGCCGGCAGTGCGCCCTGCCACGAGTTGGTTCGCAACACCTCGGGAGAGAACGCTTTTCTCCTACTGGTCGATAAACCTTGGTTTCCTACTGAGGGAAAACTTCCTGATGTGCTCATCATACCTTCCTCTTGGGGTTCCACTCAACGTTGCGCATAAATTCTCCTTCATCAACTCCGCGCGCAGCAAGACTTTTTCTGGCGCCGTTGCCGAGGAGAAAAGCATATCTTTTGCGAGGGGAGTTTCTCACTCTCAACTCTTTTACTTTGTTATTGTTTTGCTTGCATATTTTATTTTTATCTTGTTTGCATTTTATATCGAAAATAAAAAAATAGTATATTTTTTATTTGTGTTGTTTACTTTACTTTGCAAAATGAATGTCCTTGAAGTTGAGGTTCGTACTTTTAAGCAACAAGGGGGTGAAAGTTTGAAAGATGCTTGGTATAGAATATGTGATGCTCATCATAGATGTACTAAGAAATATTCTACTATGATTTTTCTTAGAAATTTCTATGTTGGTATTTCTACTTGGAATAGATATGTTCTAGATACTCTTATTGGTGGTAATTTCCTAGGTGCTCCCGCTTCGGAAGCGTATGTTTTAATTGAAAGTTTAGTAAGAAGTCCTCCCATTAATGTTGCTAAAACTGAGATCACTTTAGAAGAGGTGGTAAAAAGACTATATTCTTTAGAGAAAGTTTGCCCAATTTACTTTTTGATGCTATCCATACTAATGAGTTGATAGGAGGAATCAATAAAAAAAATTGTTGTTTTGGAGGGTGATGTCTACGCCCCCCTCCTTTTCCTGTAGAATGTGTTGGGCCTCCAAGAGCAGAGGTTTGTAGGACAGCAGCAAGTTTTCCCTTAAGTGGATCACCCAAGGTTTATCGAACTCAGGGAGGAAGAGGTCAAAGATATCCCTCTCATGCAACCCTGCAACCACAAAGCAAGAAGTCTCTTGTGTCCCCAACACACCTAATAGGTGCACTAGTTCGGCGAAGAGATAGTGAAATACAGGTGGTATGAATATATATGAGCAGTAGCAACGGTGCCAGAAAATAGCTTGCTGGCGTGTAGTTGATGGTGGTAGTATTGCAGCAGTAGTAACACAAGAAACAAGAAACAAGCAGTAGTAACGCAGCAGTATTTAGGAACAAGGCCTAGGGATTAGACTTTCACTAGTGGACACTCTCAACATTGATCACATAACAGAATAGATAAATGCATACTCTACACTCTTGTTGGATGATGAACACATTGCGTAGGATTACACGAACCCTCAATGCGGAGTTAACAAGCTCCACAATTCAATGTTCATATTTAAGTAACCTTAGAGTGTAAGATAGATCAATACGACTAAACCAAGTACTAACGTAGCATGCACACTGTCACCTTCATGCATATGTAGGAGGAATAGATCACATCAATACTATCATAGCAATAGTTAACTTCGCAATCTACAAGAGATCATGATCATAGCATAGACCAAGTACTAACACGGATGCACACACTGTCACCATTACATCGTGCAGGAGGAATAAAACTACTTTAATAACATTGCTAGAGTAGCACATAGATAAATTGTGATACAAATACATTGCAATCATAAAGAGATATAAATAAGCACTTCACTATGCCATTCATAACAGTGAATAAGTATTCTGTGAAATATAGCCTAAGAGACCCACACGGTGCACACACTGTCACCTTTACACACGTGGGACAAGGAGTCTCCGGAGATCACATAAGTAAAATTCACTTGACTAGCATAACGACATCTAGATTACAAGCATCATCATATGAATCTCAATCATGTAAGGCAGCTCATGAGATTATTGTATTGAAGTACATAGGAGAGAGATGAACCACATAGCTACCGGTACAGCCCCGAGCCTCGATGGAGAACTACTCCCTCCTCATGGGAGCAGCAGCGGTGATGAAGATGGCGGTGGAGATGGCAGCGGTGTCGATGGAGAAGCCTTCCGGGGGCACTTCCCCGTTCCGGCAGCGTGCCGGAACAGAAACTCCTGTCCCCCAGATCTTGGCCTCGCGATGGCAGCGGCTCTGGAAGGTTTCTATGGGTTTCGTCGAACGTATCAGGGTTTTCGCGACGGAGGCTTTAAATAGGCGAAGAGGCGGCGCCAGAGGGTCGAAGGGGTGCCCACACCATAGGGTGGCGCGGGCCCCCCCTGGCCGCGCCGGCCTAGGGTTTGGTGGGCCTGTGCCCCCTCCCTGGTGGCTCTCGGATGTTCTGGATGCTTCCGGGCAAAATAGGAACCTGGGCGTTGATTTCGTCCGATTCCGAGAATATTTCGTTACTAGGATTTCTGAAACCAAAAACAGCAGAAAACAGGAACTGGCACTTCGGCATCTTGTTAATAGGTTAGTTCCAGAAAATGCACGAATATGACATAAAGTGTGCATAAAACATGTAGATAACATCAATAATGTGGCATGGAACATAAGAAATTATCGATACGTCGGAGACGTATCAGCATCCCCAAGCTTAGTTCTGCTCGTCCCGAGCGGTAAAACGATAACACGTATAATTTCTGGAGTGACATGCCATCATAACCTTGATCATACTATTTGTAAAGCATATGTAGTGAATGCAGCGATCAAAACAATGTATATGACATGAGTAAACAAGTGAATCATATAGCAAAGACTTTTCATGAATAGCACTTCAAGACAAGCATCAATAAGTCTCGCATAAGAGTTAACTCATAAAGCAATAATTCAAAGTAAAAGCATTGAAGCAACACAAAGGAAGATTAAGTTTCAGCGGTTGCTTTCAACTTATAACATGTATATCTCATGGATATTGTCAACATAGAGTAATATAATAAGTGCAATATGCAAGTATGTAGGAATCAATGCACAGTTCACACAAGTGTTTGCTTCTTGAGGTGAAGAGAAATAGGTGAACTGACTCAACAATAAAAGTAAAAGAATGGTCCTCCATAGAGGAAAAGCATCGATTGCTATATTTGTGCTAGAGCTTTGATTTTGAAAACATGAAACAATTTTGTCAACGGTAGTAATAAAGCATATGTATCATGTAAATTATATCTTACAAGTTGCAAGCCTCATGCATAGTATACTAATAGTGCCCGCACCTTGTCCTAATTAGCTTGGACTACCGGATCATCGCAATGCACATGTTTTAACCAAGTGTCACAAAGGGGTACCTCTATGCCGCTTTGTACAAAGGTCTAAGGAGAAAGCTCGCATTGGATTTCTCGCTATTGATTATTCTCAACTTAGACATCCATACCGGGACAACATAGACAACAGATAATGGACTCCTCTTTTATGCATAAGCATGTAACAACAATTAATAATTTTCTCATATGAGATTGAGGATATATGTCCAAAACTGAAACTTCCACCATGGATCATGGCTTTAGTTAGCGGCCCAATGTTCTTCTCTAACAATATGCATGCTTAACCATAAGGTGGTAGATCTCTCTTACTTCAGACAAGACGAACATGCATAGCAACTCACATGAAATTCAACAAAGAATAGTTGATGGCGTCCCCAGTGAACATGGTTATCGCACAACAAGCAACTTAATAAGAGATAAAGTGCATAAGTACATATTCAATACCACAATAGTTTTTAAGCTATTTGTCCCATGAGCTATATATTGTAAAGGTGAATGATGGAATTTTAAAGGTAGCACTCAAGCAATTTACTTTGGAATGGCGGAGAAATACCATGTAGTAGGTAGGTATGGTGGACACAAATGGCATAGTGGTTGGCTCAAGGATTTTGGATGCATGAGAAGTAATCCCTCTCGATACAAGGTTTAGGCTAGCAAGGTTATTTGAAACAAACACAAGGATGAACCGGTGCAGCAAAACTCACATAAAAGACATATTGTAAACATTATAAGACTCTACACCGTCTTCCTTGTTGTTCAAACTCAATACTAGAAATTATCTAGACCTTAGAGAGACCAAATATGCAAACCAAATTTTAGCATGCTCTATGTATTTCTTCATTAATGGGTGCAAAGCATATGATGCAAGAGCTTAAACATGAGCACAACAATTGCCAAGTATCACATTACCCAAGACATTTATAGCAATTACTACATGTATCATTTTCCAATTCCAACCATATAACAATTTAACGAAGAAGAAACTTCGCCATGAATATTAAAAGCTAAGAACACATGTGTTCATATGCAACAGCGGAGCGTGTCTCTCTCCCACACAAGCATGATGTAATCCAATTTATTCAAACACAAACAAAAATAAGAAACATACAGACGCTCCAAGCAAAGCACATAAGATGTGACCGAATAAAAATATAGTTTTAAGAGAAGGAACCTGATAATTTGTCGATGAAGAAGGGGATGCCTTGGGCATACCCAAGCTTAGACGCTTGAGTCTTCTTGATATATGCAGGGGTGAACCACCGGGGCATCCCCAAGCTTAGAGCTTTCACTCTTCTTGATCATAGTATATCATCCTCCTCTCTTGACCCTTGAAAACTTCCTTCACACCAAACTTCTCATAAACTTCATTAGAGGGGTTAGTACATAATCAAAAACTCACATGTTCAGAGGTGGCACAATCATTCTTAACACTTCTGGACATTGCTCAAAGCTACTGGAAGGTAATGGAACAAAGAAAATCCACCCAACACAGCGAAAGAAGCAATGCGAAATAAAAGGCAGAATCTGTCAAAACAGAACAGTCCGTAAAGACGAATTTTTAATAAATACTTCCGTTGCTCAAATCAGAAAACTCAAAACTATTGAAAGTTGCGTACATATCTGAGGAACACGCACGTAAATTGGCATATTTTGCTGATTTTTCGACAGAGAAAACAGCCCAGATTCGTGACAGATAGAAATCTGTTTCTGCGCAGAAATCCAAATCTAGTATCAACCTTCGATTAGAGGCTTCACTTGGCACAACAAAACACAAAACTAAGATAAGGAGAGGTTGCTACAGTAGTAAACAACTTCCAAGACACAAATATAAAACAAAGTACTGTAGCAAAATAACACATGGGTTATCTCCCAAGAAGTTCTTTCTTTATAGCCATTAAGATGGGCTCAGCAGTTTTAATGATGCACTCGCAAGAAATAATATTTGAAGCAAAAGAGAGCATCAAGAGGCAAATTCAAAACACATTTAAGTCTAACATGCTTCCTATGCATAGGAATCTTGTAAATAAACAAGTTCATGAAGAGCAAAGTAACAAGCATAGGAAGATAAAACAAGTATAGCTTCAAAAATTTCAGCACATAGAGAGGTGTTTTAGTAACATGAAAATTTCTACAACCATATTTTCCTCTCTCATAATAACTTTCAGTAGCATCATGAGCAAACTCAACAATATAACTATCACATAAAGCATTCTTATCATGAGTCTCATGCATAAAATTATTACTCTCCACATAAGCATAATCAATTTTATTAGTAGTTGTAGTGGGAGCAAATTCAACAAAGTAGCTATCATTATTATTCTCATCATCAAATATAGGAGGCATATTGTAATCATAATCAAATTCATCCTCCATAACAAAGTGTAACAAAAGAGTACTATCATTATAATCATCATAAATTGGAGGCAAAGTATCATCAAAGAAAATTTTCTCCTCAATGCTTGGGGGACTAAAAAGATCATGAAAACCAGCTTCCCCAAGCTTAGAACTTTCTATATCATTATCAACAATGGTGTTCAAAGCGTTCATACTAATATTACTACCAGCATGCAAATAAGATTCCATAGGTTTTTTAATTTTCGCATCAAACAATCCATGTTTTAAATCAGGAAATAGCATAAGAAGCTCATTCTTGTCCATTATGCCAAACTAGTGTAAACAAGAAACAAAAAGATGCAATTGCAGGATCTAAAGGAAATAGCTTTGAGTACTTACAACGGCGGAAAATAGCTTGGTAGCCGAGGTCCGGAGTGTGAGTACCTTTTACCTTTCCTCCCCGACAACGGCGCCAGAAAATAGCTTGATGTCTACGCCCCCCTCCTTTTCCTGTAGACAGTGTTGGGCCTCCAAGAGCAGAGGTTTGTAGGACAGCAGCAAGTTTTCCCTTAAGTGGATCACCCAAGGTTTATCGAACTCAGGGAGGAAGAGGTCAAAGATATCCCTCTCATGCAACCCTGCAACCACAAAGCAAGAAGTCTCTTGTGTCCCCAACACACCTAATAGGTGCACTAGTTCGGCGAAGAGATAGTGAAATATAGGTGGTATGAATATATATGAGCAGTAGCAACGGTGCCAGAAAATAGCTTGCTGGCGTGTAGTTGATGGTGGTAGTATTGCAGCAGTAGTAACACAGTAAAACAGTAAACAAGCAGTAGTAACGCAGCAGTATTTAGGAACAAGGCCTAGGGATTAGACTTTCACTAGTGGACACTCTCAACATTGATCACATAACAGAATAGATAAATGCATACTCTACACTCTTGTTGGATGATGAACACATTGCGTAGGATTACACGAACCCTCAATGCCGGAGTTAACAAGCTCCACAATTCAATGTTCATATTTAAGTAACCTTAGAGTGTAAGATAGATCAATATGACTAAACCAAGTACTAACGTAGCATGCACACTGTCACCTTCATGCATATGTAGGAGGAATAGATCACATCAATACTATCATAGCAATAGTTAACTTCGCAATCTACAAGAGATCATGATCTTAGGATAGACCAAGTACTAACACGGATGCACACACTGTCACCATTACATCGTGCAGGAGGAATAAAACTACTTTAATAACATTGCTAGAGTAGCACATAGATAAATTGTGATACAAATACATTGCAATCATAAAGAGATATAAATAAGCACTTCACTATGCCATTCATAACAGTGAATAAGTATTATGTGAAATATAGCCTAAGAGACCCACACGGTGCACACACTGTCACCTTTACACACGTGGGACAAGGAGTCTCCGGAGATCACATAAGTAAAATTCACTTGACTAGCATAACGACATCTAGATTACAAGCATCATCATATGAATCTCAATCATGTAAGGCAGCTCATGAGATTATTGTATTGAAGTACATAGGAGAGAGATGAACCACATAGCTACCGGTACAGCCCCGAGCCTCGATGGAGAACTACTCCCTCCTCATGGGAGCAGCAGCGGTGATGAAGATGGCGGTGGAGATGGCAGCGGTGTCGATGGAGAAGCCTTCCGGGGGCACTTCCCCGTTCCGGCAGCGTGCCGGAACAGAAACTCCTGTCCCCCAGATCTTGGCCTCGCGATGGCGGCGGCTCTGGAAGGTTTCTGTGGGTTTCGTCGAACGTATCAGGGTTTTCGCGACGGAGGCTTTAAATAGGCGAAGAGGCGGCGCCAGAGGGTCGAAGGGGTGCCCACACCATAGGGTGGCGTGGGCCCCCCTGGCCGCGCCGGCCTAGGGTTTGGTGGGCCTGTGCCCCCTCCCTGGTGGCTCTCGGGTGTTCTGGATGCTTCCGGGCAAAATAGGAACCTGGGCGTTGATTTCGTCCGATTCCGAGAATATTTCGTTACTAGGATTTCTGAAACCAAAAACAGCAGAAAACAGGAACTGGCACTTCGGCATCTTGTTAATAGGTTAGTTCCAGAAAATGCACGAATATGACATAAAGTGTGCATAAAACATGTAGATAACATCAATAATGTGGCATGGAACATAAGAAATTATCGATACGTCGGAGACGTATCAGCATCCCCAAGCTTAGTTCTGCTCGTCCCGAGCAGGTAAAACGATAACACAGATAATTTCTGGAGTGACATGCCATCATAACCTTGATCATACTATTTGTAAAGCATATGTAGTGAATGCAGCGATCAAAACAATGTATATGACATGAGTAAACAAGTGAATCATATAGCAAAGACTTTTCATGAATAGCACTTCAAGACAAGCATCAATAAGTCTCGCATAAGAGTTAACTCATAAAGCAATAATTCAAAGTAAAAGCATTGAAGCAACACAAAGGAAGATTAAGTTTCAGCGGTTGCTTTCAACTTATAACATGTATATCTCATGGATATTGTCAACATAGAGTAATATAATAAGTGCAATATGCAAGTATGTAGGAATCAATGCACAGTTCACACAAGTGTTTGCTTCTTGAGGTGAAGAGAAATAGGTGAACTGACTCAACAATAAAAGTAAAAGAATGGTCCTCCATAGAGGAAAAGCATCGATTGCTATATTTGTGCTAGAGCTTTGATTTTGAAAACATGAAACAATTTTGTCAACGGTAGTAATAAAGCATATGTATCATGTAAATTATATCTTACAAGTTGCAAGCCTCATGCATAGTATACTAATAGTGCCCGCACCTTGTCCTAATTAGCTTGGACTACCGGATCATCGCAATGCACATGTTTTAACCAAGTGTCACAAAGGGGTACCTCTATGCCGCCTGTACAAAGGTCTAAGGAGAAAGCTCGCATTGGATTTCTCGCTATTGATTATTCTCAACTTAGACATCCATACCGGGACAACATAGACAACAGATAATGGACTCCTCTTTTATGCATAAGCATGTAACAACAATTAATAATTTTCTCATATGAGATTGAGGATATATGTCCAAAACTGAAACTTCCACCATGGATCATGGCTTTAGTTAGCGGCCCAATGTTCTTCTCTAACAATATGCATGCTTAACCATAAGGTGGTAGATCTCTCTTACTTCATACAAGACGAACATGCATAGCAACTCACATGAAATTCAACAAAGAATAGTTGATGGCGTCCCCAGTGAACATGGTTATCGCACAACAAGCAACTTAATAAGAGATAAAGTGCATAAGTACATATTCAATACCACAATAGTTTTTAAGCTATTTGTCCCATGAGCTATATATTGTAAAGGTGAATGATGGAATTTTAAAGGTAGCACTCAAGCAATTTACTTTGGAATGGCGGAGAAATACCATGTAGTAGGTAGGTATGGTGGACACAAATGGCATAGTGGTTGGCTCAAGGATTTTGGATGCATGAGAAGTAATCCCTCTCGATACAAGGTTTAGGCTAGCAAGGTTATTTGAAACAAACACAAGGATGAACCGGTGCAGCAAAACTCACATAAAAGACATATTGTAAACATTATAAGACTCTACACCGTCTTCCTTGTTGTTCAAACTCAATACTAGAAATTATCTAGACCTTAGAGAGACCAAATATGCAAACCAAATTTTAGCATGCTCTATGTATTTCTTCATTAATGGGTGCAAAGCATATGATGCAAGAGCTTAAACATGAGCACAACAATTGCCAAGTATCACATTACCCAAGACATTTATAGCAATTACTACATGTATCATTTTCCAATTCCAACCATATAACAATTTAACGAAGAAGAAACTTCGCCATGAATATTAAAAGCTAAGAACACATGTGTTCATATGCAACAGCGGAGCGTGTCTCTCTCCCACACAAGCATGATGTAATCCAATTTATTCAAACACAAACAAAAATAAGAAACATACAGACGCTCCAAGCAAAGCACATAAGATGTGACCGAATAAAAATATAGTTTTAAGAGAAGGAACCTGATAATTTGTCGATGAAGAAGGGGATGCCTTGGGCATCCCCAAGCTTAGACGCTTGAGTCTTCTTGATATATGCAGGGGTGAACCACCGGGGCATCCCCAAGCTTAGAGCTTTCACTCTTCTTGATCATAGTATATCATCCTCCTCTCTTGACCCTTGAAAACTTCCTTCACACCAAACTTCTCATAAACTTCATTAGAGGGGTTAGTACATAATCAAAAACTCACATGTTCAGAGGTGGCACAATCATTCTTAACACTTCTGGACATTGCTCAAAGCTACTGGAAGGTAATGGAACAAAGAAAATCCACCCAACACAGCGAAAGAAGCAATGCGAAATAAAAGGCAGAATCTGTCAAAACAGAACAGTCCGTAAAGACGAATTTTTAATAAATACTTCCGTTGCTCAAATCAGAAAACTCAAAACTATTGAAAGTTGCGTACATATCTGAGGAACACGCACGTAAATTGGCATATTTTTCTGATTTTTCGACAGAGAAAACAGCCCAGATTCGTGACAGATAGAAATCTGTTTCTGCGCAGAAATCCAAATCTAGTATCAACCTTCGATTAGAGGCTTCACTTGGCACAACAAAACACAAAACTAAGATAAGGAGAGGTTGCTACAGTAGTAAACAACTTCCAAGACACAAATATAAAATAAAGTACTGTAGCAAAATAACACATGGGTTATCTCCCAAGAAGTTCTTTCTTTATAGCCATTAAGATGGGCTCAGCAGTTTTAATGATGCACTCGCAAGAAATAATATTTGAAGCAAAAGAGAGCATCAAGAGGCAAATTCAAAACACATTTAAGTCTAACATGCTTCCTATGCATAGGAAGCATGTAAATAAACAAGTTCATGAAGAGCAAAGTAACAAGCATAGGAAGATAAAACAAGTATAGCTTCAAAAATTTCAGCACATAGAGAGGTGTTTTAGTAACATGAAAATTTCTACAACCATATTTTCCTCTCTCATAATAACTTTCAGTAGCATCATGAGCAAACTCAACAATATAACTATCACATAAAGCATTCTTATCATGAGTCTCATGCATAAAATTATTACTCTCCACATAAGCATAATCAATTTTATTAGTAGTTGTAGTGGGAGCAAATTCAACAAAGTAGCTATCATTATTATTCTCATCATCAAATATAGGAGGCATATTGTAATCATAATCAAATTCATCCTCCATAACAGGCGGTAACAAAAGAGTACTATCATTATAATCATCATAAATTGGAGGCAAAGTATCATCAAAGAAAATTTTCTCCTCAATGCTTGGGGGACTAAAAAGATCATGAAAACCAGCTTCCCCAAGCTTAGAACTTTCTATATCATTATCAACAATGGTGTTCAAAGCGTTCATACTAATATTACTACCAGCATGCAAATAAGATTCCATAGGTTTTTTAATTTTCGCATCAAACAATCCATGTTTTAAATCAGGAAATAGCATAAGAAGCTCATTCTTGTCCATTATGCCAAACTAGTGTAAACAAGAAACAAAAAGATGCAATTGCAGGATCTAAAGGAAATAGCTTTGAGTACTTACAACGGCGGAAAATAGCTTGGTAGCCGAGGTCCGGAGTGTGAGTACCTTTTACCTTTCCTCCCCGACAACGGCGCCAGAAAATAGCTTGATGTCTACGCCCCCCTCCTTTTCCTGTAGACAGTGTTGGGCCTCCAAGAGCAGAGGTTTGTAGGACAGCAGCAAGTTTTCCCTTAAGTGGATCACCCAAGGTTTATCGAACTCAGGGAGGAAGAGGTCAAAGATATCCCTCTCATGCAACCCTGCAACCACAAAGCAAGAAGTCTCTTGTGTCCCCAACACACCTAATAGGTGCACTAGTTCGGCGAAGAGATAGTGAAATACAGGTGGTATGAATATATATGAGCAGTAGCAACGGTGCCAGAAAATAGCTTGCTGGCGTGTAGTTGATGGTGGTAGTATTGCAGCAGTAGTAACACAGTAAAATAGTAAACAAGCAGTAGTAACGCAGCAGTATTTAGGAACAAGGCCTAGGGATTAGACTTTCACTAGTGGACACTCTCAACATTGATCACATAACAGAATAGATAAATGCATACTCTACACTCTTGTTGGATGATGAACACATTGCGTAGGATTACACGAACCCTCAATGCCGGAGTTAACAAGCTCCACAATTCAATGTTCATATTTAAGTAACCTTAGAGTGTAAGATAGATCAATACGACTAAACCAAGTACTAACGTAGCATGCACACTGTCACCTTCATGCATATGTAGGAGGAATAGATCACATCAATACTATCATAGCAATAGTTAACTTCGCAATCTACAAGAGATCATGATCATAGCATAGACCAAGTACTAACACGGATGCACACACTGTCACCATTACATCGTGCAGGAGGAATAAAACTACTTTAATAACATTGCTAGAGTAGCACATAGATAAATTGTGATACAAATACATTGCAATCATAAAGAGATATAAATAAGCACTTCACTATGCCATTCATAACAGTGAATAAGTAGTATGTGAAATATAGCCTAAGAGACCCACACGGTGCACACACTGTCACCTTTACACACGTGGGACAAGGAGTCTCCGGAGATCACATAAGTAAAATTCACTTGACTAGCATAACGACATCTAGATTACAAGCATCATCATATGAATCTCAATCATGTAAGGCAGCTCATGAGATTATTGTATTGAAGTACATAGGAGAGAGATGAACCACATAGCTACCGGTACAGCCCCGAGCCTCGATGGAGAACTACTCCCTCCTCATGGGAGCAGCAGCGGTGATGAAGATGGCGGTGGAGATGGCAGCGGTGTCGATGGAGAAGCCTTCCGGGGGCACTTCCCCGTTCCGGCAGCGTGCCGGAACAGAGACTCCTGTCCCCCAGATCTTGGCCTCGCGATGGCGGCGGCTCTGGAAGGTTTCTGTGGGTTTCGTCGAACGTATCAGGGTTTTCGCGACGGAGGCTTTAAATAGGCGAAGAGGCGGCGCCAGAGGGTCGAAGGGGTGCCCACACCATAGGGTGGCGCGGGCCCCCCTGGCCGCGCCGGCCTAGGGTTTGGTGGGCCCGTGCCCCCTCCCCGGTGGCTCTCGGGTGTTCTGGATGCTTCCGGGCAAAATAGGAACCCAGGCGTTGATTTCGTCCGATTCGAGAATATTTCGTTACTAGGATTTCTGAAACCAAAAACAGCAGAAACAGAACGGCACTTCGGCATCTTGTTAATAGGTTAGTTCCAGAAAATGCACGAATATGACATAAAGTGTGCATAAAACATGTAGATAACATCAATAATGTGGCATGGAACATAAGAAATTATCGATACGTCGGAGACGTATCAGCATCCCCAAGCTTAGTTCTGCTCGTCCCGAGCAGGTAAAACGATAACACAGATAATTTCTGGAGTGACATGCCATCATAACCTTGATCATACTATTTGTAAAGCATATGTAGTGAATGCAGCGATCAAAACAATGTATATGACATGAGTAAACAAGTGAATCATATAGCAAAGACTTTTCATGAATAGCACTTCAAGACAAGCATCAATAAGTCTCGCATAAGAGTTAACTCATAAAGCAATAATTCAAAGTAAAAGCATTGAAGCAACACAAAGGAAGATTAAGTTTCAGCGGTTGCTTTCAACTTATAACATGTATATCTCATGGATATTGTCAACATAGAGTAATATAATAAGTGCAATATGCAAGTATGTAGGAATCAATGCACAGTTCACACAAGTGTTTGCTTCTTGAGGTGAAGAGAAATAGGTGAACTGACTCAACAATAAAAGTAAAAGAATGGTCCTCCATAGAGGAAAAGCATCGATTGCTATATTTGTGCTAGAGCTTTGATTTTGAAAACATGAAACAATTTTGTCAACGGTAGTAATAAAGCATATGTATCATGTAAATTATATCTTACAAGTTGCAAGCCTCATGCATAGTATACTAATAGTGCCCGCACCTTGTCCTAATTAGCTTGGACTACCGGATCATCGCAATGCACATGTTTTAACCAAGTGTCACAAAGGGGTACCTCTATGCCGCCTGTACAAAGGTCTAAGGAGAAAGCTCGCATTGGATTTCTCGCTATTGATTATTCTCAACTTAGACATCCATACCGGGACAACATAGACAACAGATAATGGACTCCTCTTTTATGCATAAGCATGTAACAACAATTAATAATTTTCTCATATGAGATTGAGGATATATGTCCAAAACTGAAACTTCCACCATGGATCATGGCTTTAGTTAAGCGGCCCAATGTTCTTCTCTAACAATATGCATGCTTAACCATAAGGTGGTAGATCTCTCTTACTTCAGACAAGACGAACATGCATAGCAACTCACATGAAATTCAACAAAGAATAGTTGATGGCGTCCCCAGTGAACATGGTTATCGCACAACAAGCAACTTAATAAGAGATAAAGTGCATAAGTACATATTCAATACCACAATAGTTTTTAAGATATTTGTCCCATGAGCTATATATTGTAAAGGTGAATGATGGAATTTTAAAGGTAGCACTCAAGCAATTTACTTTGGAATGGCGGAGAAATACCATGTAGTAGGTAGGTATGGTGGACACAAATGGCATAGTGGTTGGCTCAAGGATTTTGGATGCATGAGAAGTAATCCCTCTCGATACAAGGTTTAGGCTAGCAAGGTTATTTGAAACAAACACAAGGATGAACCGGTGCAGCAAAACTCACATAAAAGACATATTGTAAACATTATAAGACTCTACACCGTCTTCCTTGTTGTTCAAACTCAATACTAGAAATTATCTAGACCTTAGAGAGACCAAATATGCAAACCAAATTTTAGCATGCTCTATGTATTTCTTCATTAATGGGTGCAACGCATATGATGCAAGAGCTTAAACATGAGCACAACAATTGCCAAGTATCACATTACCCAAGACATTTATAGCAATTACTACATGTATCATTTTCCAATTCCAACCATATAACAATTTAACGAAGAAGAAACTTCGCCATGAATATTAAAAGCTAAGAACACATGTGTTCATATGCAACAGCGGAGCGTGTCTCTCTCCCACACAAGCATGATGTAATCCAATTTATTCAAACACAAACAAAAATAAGAAACATACAGACGCTCCAAGCAAAGCACATAAGATGTGACCGAATAAAAATATAGTTTCAAGAGAAGGAACCTGATAATTTGTCGATGAAGAAGGGGATGCCTTGGGCATCCCCAAGCTTAGACGCTTGAGTCTTCTTGATATATGCAGGGGTGAACCACCGGGGCATCCCCAAGCTTAGAGCTTTCACTCTTCTTGATCATAGTATATCATCCTCCTCTCTTGACCCTTGAAAACTTCCTTCACACCAAACTTCTCATAAACTTCATTAGAGGGGTTAGTACATAATCAAAAACTCACATGTTCAGAGGTGGCACAATCATTCTTAACACTTCTGGACATTGCTCAAAGCTACTGGAAGGTAATGGAACAAAGAAAATCCACCCAACACAGCGAAAGAAGCAATGCGAAATAAAAGGCAGAATCTGTCAAAACAGAACAGTCCGTAAAGACGAATTTTTAATAAATACTTCCGTTGCTCAAATCAGAAAACTCAAAACTAATGAAAGTTGCGTACATATCTGAGGAACACGCACGTAAATTGGCATATTTTTCTGATTTTTCGACAGAGAAAACAGCCCAGATTCGTGACAGATAGAAATCTGTTTCTGCGCAGAAATCCAAATCTAGTATCAACCTTCGATTAGAGGCTTCACTTGGCACAACAAAACACAAAACTAAGATAAGGAGAGGTTGCTACAGTAGTAAACAACTTCCAAGACACAAATATAAAACAAAGTACTGTAGCAAAATAACACATGGGTTATCTCCCAAGAAGTTCTTTCTTTATAGCCATTAAGATGGGCTCAGCAGTTTTAATGATGCACTCGCAAGAAATAATATTTGAAGCAAAAGAGAGCATCAAGAGGCAAATTCAAAACACATTTAAGTATAACATGCTTCCTATGCATAGGAATCTTGTAAATAAACAAGTTCATGAAGAGCAAAGTAACAAGCATAGGAAGATAAAACAAGTATAGCTTCAAAAATTTCAGCACATAGAGAGGTGTTTTAGTAACATGAAAATTTCTACAACCATATTTTCCTCTCTCATAATAACTTTCAGTAGCATCATGAGCAAACTCAACAATATAACTATCACATAAAGCATTCTTATCATGAGTCTCATGCATAAAATTATTACTCTCCACATAAGCATAATCAATTTTATTAGTAGTTGTAGTGGGAGCAAATTCAACAAAGTAGCTATCATTATTATTCTCATCATCAAATATAGGAGGCATATTGTAATCATAATCAAATTCATCCTCCATAACAGGCGGTAACAAAAGAGTACTATCATTATAATCATCATAAATTGGAGGCAAAGTATCATCAAAGAAAATTTTCTCCTCAATGCTTGGGGGACTAAAAAGATCATGAAAACCAGCTTCCCCAAGCTTAGAACTTTCTATATCATTATCAACAATGGTGTTCAAAGCGTTCATACTAATATTACTACCAGCATGCAAATAAGATTCCATAGGTTTTTTAATTTTCGCATCAAACAATCCATGTTTTAAATCAGGAAATAGCATAAGAAGCTCATTCTTGTCCATTATGCCAAACTAGTGTAAACAAGAAACAAAAAGATGCAATTGCAGGATCTAAAGGAAATAGCTTTGAGTACTTACAACGGCGGAAAATAGCTTGGTAGCCGAGGTCCGGAGTGTGAGTACCTTTTACCTTTCCTCCCCGACAACGGCGCCAGAAAATAGCTTGATGTCTACGCCCCCCTCCTTTTCCTGTAGACAGTGTTGGGCCTCCAAGAGCAGAGGTTTGTAGGACAGCAGCAAGTTTTCCCTTAAGTGGATCACCCAAGGTTTATCGAACTCAGGGAGGAAGAGGTCAAAGATATCCCTCTCATGCAACCCTGCAACCACAAAGCAAGAAGTCTCTTGTGTCCCCAACACACCTAATAGGTGCACTAGTTCGGCGAAGAGATAGTGAAATACAGGTGGTATGAATATATATGAGCAGTAGCAACGGTGCCGTAAAAGTAGCTTGCTGGCGTGTAGTTGATGGTGGTAGTATTGCAGCAGTAGTAACACAGTGAAACAGTAAACAAGCAGTAGTAACGCAGCAGTATTTAGGAACAAGGCCTAGGGATTAGACTTTCACTAGTGGACACTCTCAACATTGATCACATAACAGAATAGATAAATGCATACTCTACACTCTTGTTGGATGATGAACACATTGCGTAGGATTACACGAACCCTCAATGCCGGAGTTAACAAGCTCCACAATTCAATGTTCATATTTAAGTAACCTTAGAGTGTAAGATAGATCAATACGACTAAACCAAGTACTAACGTAGCATGCACACTGTCACCTTCATGCATATGTAGGAGGAATAGATCACATCAATACTATCATAGCAATAGTTAACTTCGCAATCTACAAGAGATCATGATCATAGCATAGACCAAGTACTAACACGGATGCACACACTGTCACCATTACATCGTGCAGGAGGAATAAAACTACTTTAATAACATTGCTAGAGTAGCACATAGATAAATTGTGATACAAATACATTGCAATCATAAAGAGATATAAATAAGCACTTCACTATGCCATTCATAACAGTGAATAAGTATTATGTGAAATATAGCCTAAGAGACCCACACGGTGCACACACTGTCACCTTTACACACGTGGGACAAGGAGTCTCCGGAGATCACATAAGTAAAATTCACTTGACTAGCATAACGACATCTAGATTACAAGCATCATCATATGAATCTCAATCATGTAAGGCAGCTCATGAGATTATTGTATTGAAGTACATAGGAGAGAGATGAACCACATAGCTACCGGTACAGCCCCGAGCCTCGATGGAGAACTACTCCCTCCTCATGGGAGCAGCAGCGGTGATGAAGATGGCGGTGGAGATGGCAGCGGTGTCGATGGAGAAGCCTTCCGGGGGCACTTCCCCGTTCCGGCAGCGTGCCGGAACAGAGACTCCTGTCCCCCAGATCTTGGCCTCGTGATGGCGGCGGCACTGGAAGGTTTCTGTGGGTTTCGTCGAACGTATCAGGGTTTTCGCGACGGAGGCTTTAAATAGGCGAAGAGGCGGCGCCAGAGGGTCGAAGGGGTGCCCACACCATAGGGTGGCGCGGGCCCCCCCCTGGCCGCGCCGGCCTAGGGTTTGGTGGGCCTGTGCCCCCTCCCTGGTGGCTCTCAGGTGTTCTGGATGCTTCCGGGCAAAATAGGAACCTGGGCGTTGATTTCGTCCGATTCCGAGAATATTTCGTTACTAGGATTTCTGAAACCAAAAACAGCAAAAAACAGGAACTGGCACTTCGGCATCTTGTTAATAGGTTAGTTCCAGAAAATGCACGAATATGACATAAAGTGTGCATAAAACATGTAGATAACATCAATAATGTGGCATGGAACATAAGAAATTATCGATACGTCGGAGACGTATCAGAGGGTAGCATTGCAAATGATGATAGAACTATTAGAATTGGTAAACTTGAAGAAGCTATGGAAACTTTGAGTTCAACCTTTTCTTATGTTGGTTTCAAAAAGGAGAGAGCTTTTGTTGGGAAAGAACAAAAAATTATGTATGTCTCTAAGGCACCCAAACCAAAAACCCGTGATGTGTTTAAATTTGATAAAACTTTTAGTGTAACTAAGAGTAAATTGCATGTTGAATCTTCAGAGGTGTCTAAGGTACTTGATGATACAAATGGTGTTTTGGAAGAAGTAATTGATCTCAATGATTTCTCTCTTGACAATACTTGATTTGCACCCTTTCTGCGCCTAGCTCAATGGCTTTAAAGAAAAAGCACTTATGGGAGACAACCCATGTTTTATTTCTATTATTTTTGCTTTGTTGAATCTTGGAAGTTATTTCTACCGTAATAACCTCTCCTTATCGTTTTTATTTCGTTTTTGTGCCAAGGGTAGCCTCTAATAGAAAGAAAGCAGTGTTTGGGGTATTGCAATTCTGAAACAGATTCTGTGCTGGTCACGGAAAACATTCTTAAAAATCGCCATAACGTTATTTTGAGCTGAAAATTTTTGTGCTTATGCCCCAGTATGTTAGCTAACTTTCGTTAGTTTATCATTTTTAGATTTGAGCAACAGAACTATTTATTTAATTTCGATCTTTGTCTGCTGGTCTGTTTTGACAGATTTCTGCCATGTTTTGCATTTGCGTCTTATGCTTCATCTTTTTGAGTTCTTTTGTGAAAAAGAGCTTTGGGAAGAAGTAGCTACATTAGCATATGTTAAAATGAGTGTTTCATATGTGCCATTACTGAAGCATTGTTGGTTTGATATATTTTTATGGGATTTCTATTTTCGTGCCCCTAGTTCGTTAGTTGTACTCAGTTTTCCCCAGTCCCTTAGTTTTTCCTCAGTTTTCCCCTCCTCTAGTTTGAAACACGCACAAGTGCTGGAACGGCCGGTAGCCGTCAGGTCAGAGGCCTTGACCGTTAGTCTGACCGGGTGGGGCCGCACAGGGGCAGCTCCTCCCTGACCGTCTCGTGCTGACGGGTAGGGTCAGGAGACACGTCGGAGCAGCCATCCATCTATCGCTGACGTGTGGGCCATTTTATGTCATGATTTTATACGCGTTGCTGCCAATGATAAATGGGGCCGCCCTATAGGGCTGCCGCAGTCAATGACCAGTGGGGTCGTATATTTTTCAGGAAAAGACATATATTGCCGCTCTGTGGGGCTGCCGCAGCCAATGACCAGTGGGGTCGTCTATTTATTTAGAGAAAATCATATATTGCCGCTCTGTGGAGCCTCCGCAGCCAATGACCAGTGGGGTCGTATATTTTTCAGGAAAAGACATATATTGCCGCTCTGTGGGGCTGCCGTAGCCAATGACCAGTGGCGTCGTCTATTTATTTAGAGAAAATCATATATTGCCGCTCTGTGGGCCGCCGCAGCCAATGACCAGTGGGGTCGTATATTTTTCAGGAAAAGACATATTGCCGCTCTGTGGGCCTGCCGCAGCCAATGACCAGTGGGGTCGTCTATTTATTTAGAGAAAATCATATATTGCCGCTCTGTGGGGCCTCCGCAGCCAATGACCAGTGGGATCGTCTATTTTTCAGGAAAAGACACATATTGCCGCTCTGATATATGTCTTTAGAGAATATCATAGAGAGAAGCAACAAGTTCGCTAATTAATTATTCTTAAGCTAGACCGGAGAACCACTGGCAGCTCGTTCCCCACACTCGGATGGAGCAGCCATCGCCGGCGCCTCGTCGCGCCGCCGACTCTATCCCCCGGCGGCGTCAGACGGACTGCGGCGCTGCACGTCAACCACGGCACCAGCACTTGTTTCGTCCGCACACATTGTACCCACCGCAGGAAAGTCCGCCGCAAGCAGATCCACCACCCACGACGACCGGGATTTGTTCCGCGCACCAATTGGTAGTATAACTTGGTAAGACCTCCGCTTCTTCCTCCCCCTCCCCCTAATCGATTCGGTTCCCGTAATTTATTGGAGTTTGCAGGTACGAAATAGTCCTCAATGTCTGGTCGTAGCGGGTACACCGGCGAGGGTGGGGATTCGATAATGTCGTGGCCACGTTCTACTTCTCCTACCTCGTCGGAAGTGCAGGTATCTAGCTTCAGCTCTCTGTACTACCGTTGAAAGTTCCGCCATGGTCTGTTGGAGTGATTTCAGTTGTTCTTTTTTCCATTATTGTTACAGTTAGCCAGGCAAGCCGATGATCCATGGTACATTGCATACCAAGATGAATCAACCCAGTGGTGTAGCCAGAGGATGGATTTGGAGGAGAAGGTGGCCAATTTAGGTGATGAATTGGCCCGTAAAAACTTGATGATATTCGAGCTTATTCACAAGGAGAAGTTGAGAGTTGAGACAGATCTAGCCGTATTTATCAAGTGGTAGAAAATCTAGAACATGAACTTAAAGTGATGGGAGAGGAGAAAAGTAGATTCATCTGTGCAGTTTTATTAGGTGTCATCCCTGTCCTAGCAGTTATGTGGTTCTGGTAGACGATTTAGTATAGAATTGTTATTCAGTAGATGGCTCTAGCCACTATATTTTGTTGTGGCTCTAAGCACTGTATTTTGGCGTACAATTTCCTACTTGTGCTAAGTAATGCGCATGATAATTTTAGCATGCATGAACATTTTATAAAAGTGAGGGGATCCCAAAAGTGAAAGCATGTACCAGCCTCCGGATCAAATACATATCAATATCTTCCCAATCAAGTTGGGATAGAATTCAAATCATACATACGGATGTACATGGACACATCAAGAACGTGGTGAAGCTTTTTTTGAGACGGAGGTAGTAGTTCGAACAATTTTATCCCAATTGGAAATTGAAAGATACAAATTTATCATAATTTATCCCAATTTGCGGCGTCGAACACGGCCGCGCGGCGATGGGCAAGAAAGGCCGGGACGACAGGCGGCTGAGGGGTGGTCATCTGCGCCATCCGTCGTTGAAGCGATGTTATCGGCGATGGCTTCAATGTTCGTGGCATCGATGACCAGTGTCGGAACCGCCGCTGTCTTGGTGTACTTCATCAGCGACGGATCTGCGGATGGCTGGATCGGTGGCTTTGCAGCGCGGTTGTAGACGATGGCTTCAATCGTCTTGGCATCGATTCGCACTCTCGGCACCGGAAGTGAGACATCAACAGGCTCGACATTGAAGGCTGGGTCTGCGCCGTCGAAGCGATGTTGTAGGCGATGGCTTCAATGTTCGTGGCATCGATGACCATTGTCGGCACGGCCGCCGTCTTGGTGTTCTTCATCATTCAACAGATCTGAGAAGAGAAACGAAAGTGAGACAAAGAGAGACATTTCAACTATTTCTGACGGTTAGATCCTCACCGGCACTCTTAGATCCACAGTGCACGCACGGTTAGATCCGCGCCGCCGCACGCACGGTTAGATCCGCGCCGCCGCACGCCACCGCACACACGGTTAGATCCGCGCCGCCGCACGCACGGTTAGATCCGCGCCGCCGCGACCGCCGGAGTAAGAGAGGAAATACGAGAGATGAAGATGCGACTGGAATATGCGACTGCCAGGGTTGGTAGGTATGTTCTCTGCTCTTGTCTCCGTATGCGTCCATCGTGGTAGAGAGAGATATACAGGCCGTCCGATCATAAATGATCGAACGGTGCAAGCGTTCGTTGAGCTTTCAACCAACCAAGATCCGTGTGACATACATCTCGACCAATCAGAGATCAGCCAGTGAGTACAAGTTAGGAAAACTGAGTACAACTAAGAGGGGGAAAAGTGAGGAAATGTTTATCGGAAGGGCAAAACTGGGTACGACTGAGTAAAACAAGTGGGCCCGGAGGGGGAAAACTGAGCAACACTAAGTAAAACAGGGGCACCCAAATAATAAAGGGACTATGGGAAATTGAAGCTTTTGGCATAAAAATTGTAAAATTGTGTTATTTGAACAATATATTACATTTTGGCCGACTAGATATTGTTTGCAATTCAAAGATACACAAGTGTGACGAATTTGGACTCATTTGGACAAAGTTTGTAAGCATAGTGGGTATTTGGGAGGTGTATTGAGCAGAAAGCCCTGCATCTTCATATCTAGTAGATCATGGACTAGGAAGTGGTTTTGAAGCTTTTGGCATAAAAACTTCATATCTCTATTGTCGTTGCCTGATCGATGGTACCTCGGAGGAGGGATCCTCACGAGGGGGAGAAGAAGTAGGGGCCATAAGGCGGAGTGCACACGGGACGGTGGTACGTGATTTACCCAGCTTCGGAACACCTGCACGATGACAGGGCCTACTGCTGCTTGTCTGGAATTATCTGGCCGCTTTCGCGTTGTTACAATGTGTTGTGGTTGTGCCTCTAGGGCTCCCGGGATCCGGCTTATAAAGGCGCCCGGATCTAGGGTTTCTACGGAGAGTCCTACCCGGAATACAAGTTGCCTAACTACGGTACAATGTCTTGCGTGTACGTCAAGGATCCGCCTTCCTATCTACGTCGTACCGGATCCGGGTTCCTTAATGGGCCTTCATGGATCCGGGTTCCTCCTTAAGGTCGGTCGGATCCGGCTCCCTTTTCCTGGGTCGGACTTCTTCCGTCAAGATCAACAGCAACTGGGCCGCCCGATGGGCCACATGCCACATCACCATCTGTGGGCCACCCGGGCTTGCCGGATCTAGGCACTGTCGATGGTACACCCATGAAGTATACCCACAACAGTAGCCCCCAGAGTTCTCCGAGTTTCGCCTCCTGTTTCCGCCTCGCTAGTCCCTCATGGTCTCCGGCAATGTTGGTAATGCGGAGAAACTTGAAGAACTCCAACTTCTTATTTTCTTCTTTCCCAACCTTCAGTCGGAAAATATTCTCATCCTGCGGGACTTCATCCATCGACAAATCAAAACGTGTCTCCGGGTTACTCCCTGCTCGCGAATGGTAACTGCTTATCTCCGCGCGTTTACCCGGAATCTTTAAAGACTCAAACGGTTCCGCCAATTCTGGCGCCATTTTCGCGCGATTTGCGCGGTAACTTATCCTTATCCATTTTTACCGTTTAGGGTTTGGACACGTGTCACGCATCCAACGGTGCGATGCTTGTGTTCCGACCACAGGATGCGGAGCACGAATCTCCTCCCTCCGGCCTATAAATATCCACCGTCAACCCTAAACCTCATTCACCCCCTCTTTCACCTCTCTCCGAAGCGCCGCCACCGAGCTTCTCCTCCGCCGTGCCGGAGTCTGCCGGAAAACCCACCGGAGTCTCGCCGGAGCAACTTCGACCACCGCACAGTTCATCGAGTTCTTAACTTCAGCGAGCCACCGCGCCAAAATCCTCGTCGCCGGCGAGTCCGACCACTGCGGAATCCATTACGGTGAGTTCTCGAGCTTCAACCTTTCGTCGTAGTTGGTAGGGACGATCCTTAGGATGACGATGTGGATCCGGCTAAGTCATTTTTTCTGCGATCTCTTTGTCTTCAGATGTCTTCTGCGACTCCGCCTCCGAGCTCTGATCCAATCATGGCAATGCCTCTCTCCTCCGCCCCTCCTCCCTTCGTCCCAGTCCAACTGGATCCCACTAAGGGTTCCGACAAGGTCGCCGAAGGCACTTCAGCTATCCCGGAGAAAACCTCCGGGGCGGAGCAGGCAGAACAGAAGGCGGAAGAAATCGCCGCCAAGAAATCCAAAGCCCGCCAGCGAGACTCAGAGTCCAAAGGAAAATGGTGGCCCTGCACCACCACGGAGATGGAACTGAAAAACCTGGAGGCGGAAGGTTTCTTGCAACCCGGAAGCTGGCGGACAGTTCCGAACTCTTTGGCTCCAGCCCCCCAAGATAACGAGATGGTGCTGACTAAAGCGCTAGTGGAGCGAGGCTTCTCGTTTCCTCCTTCCGACTTCTTCTCGGAAATCCTGAAGGTATATGGGCTCCAGCCCCACAACATCTCTCTGAACAGCATGTTAGCGATCAACAACCACGTCACCCTCTGCGAGGGCCATCTCCGGGTACCTCCCGAACTCTCCCTTTTCCAGTACTATTTCTCCGTCAAGAAGGAGAAGATCCGCCAGACCTCCGAGCTGGCGACATGCGGGTCCATCACCTTCATGCTCCGCCCTGGCCGCGTCTACCCTCCTACCGATCGCCACGAATCCGCGCGGTACTGGTCAGGGGGTTTCTTCTATTTGAAGGACGTCTCCGACCCGGCGGGCGAAAGGAAGCTGCCACCATTCAAAAACTGCCCCGCCAGCGAGACTCCGGCATGGACGCAATGCCCCCACCTCTCCGAGTCGCCCCAACTGACCTGCGCTGTTAGGCGGATCTGCAAGCTCACGGAGGAGGGGCTGACGGGGAAGGATCTCACCTTAACCTGGTTCACCAAGCGGATCCAGCCACTCCAACACAGGGACCGCTTGATGTTCCATTACACGGGGCGCGATGACCCAATGCGCGCCACAAAGGATAATCTCTCCGCCGACGCCATCGACAAGAGGATCCGGCTCCTTATCAAAATTCTGCGTGAACTTCATGTTCACGTGTGTAACAAAGACATCAACATCAACGGTTCCGGAACCGCGGTATGTTATCTTGACTTGTCCATCGTTTCCTTTGCATTCAAATCTTTGTCTAAGTGTTGGCTCTGTGTCTTAGCTCGAAGCCCTCGAGGAAGGCGAACTCGGAACCCTTGTCCGGGTCCCTTCTACGGGCAACACGGATCCGGAGGCCGCATCGGAGGCGGAAGCTCATGACGCTCCGCGCCCTTCCAAGAGGAAGAGGGCCGCTCCCTCCAGCCCTGCAGCAAAATGCGCCCGCGAAGTGCTCAGCACTGCGGCTACTCGGAAAGCAGAGGCGGAGAAGAAGCGCCTCAAACTTATCGACACCAGCAACACAGGCCAGCCCGACAAACAGCAATTCTTCAAGCCTTCTGGGTAAATGCTTGATTTCTGGAATCCAAATTCTTCTGTTTTCACGAGCAAACCCTTACTTAGTTATTATGCTTTTTCTTTTACAGAAGTTTCGGAAGCCAACCCCCCAAGACTCCAAGAGCCCTCAAGAAGAAGGTCAAGCCGTCTCCGGCTTCTATCCCCGTTACGCCGGAAGTGGAGGTTCCGCCCAAGGCCTCTTCTGCCACCAAGCCGGATCCCAAGGACGTCATCAACATTGATGACCTTCCCGAAGACCCTGCTGGCCATGACGATTCCAGCAAGGGCGCCTCCTCGTCTGCACCTCCGCCTGAGCAACCCAATGCCACCTTTGCTGAGCCTACGGCGGAGCAGTATGAGCAGAAGGTTCAGCTTATTCATGCCTCCAGCACGCTCCAAGCTAACCCTCAACCTGCCCCGTCTCTGCAAAAGCTTTCCCTCGCACAGTGCCATGCGGAAGTTTCCGCCATGATGGACAAGGTGTGGGGGACGGCGAACACGGAGATGCAGGAGCTCACCGACCTTGAGAACGACCTCAAGGTCTTTTTTGCTAAGCACAAGGACGTGCACCAGGTAACACTACCCCCCAAGCATTGGGTCAGACATTTTTTCCGTGTAACATGTGTTAGCCGATGCTTTCTTCAATATGTACCTTAGGCAGGAATTTAAAATTTTATACCTCCAAGACTTTGAATTCCTCGCCAGCCCCCAGAATTTTAAATATCCGACTAACTCCTGTCTACGCCTCAGACCACGTGGAAACTTCATGAAGATCTGCGCGTTCACGTGCTTGAGCAGATTACAGAGATAGAGGGGCTGCGCCAGAACGCGGAAAATAGCCAGAAAGCTATCCAGCATCTGGAGACCCGCCTTCGGGGTATGAAATCTGACTTTTGATCTATATGCTGATATAACTGTTCATGATGCATAATATGTGCGACTTTCCGCTTGCAGAAGAAACTGCCAAGCACTCCTCCTTTGATGATCTGTCCGCCAAAGTCAAGGTGCTCGAGGCGGAGAACGAATCCCTCAAAACCTTTATCAAAGAATCCTCCGAGAAGGAGAATGAGGTGAGGAAGGAGCTCTCCGAGAAGCACGCCCGCGACGTGGCGGAACTGACTGATAAACTGAAGAAGAGCCAGCAAAGGGTAACTTCCTTAGTGGCCAAGAACAAGGTTCAAGAAGCAGAGGCGGAAGCCATTGACAAGCTCATCTTCCGTAAGCATTTTTCCTTGTTGTGTGTTCCGACCGCACCACACGTTGCTCTGTCCGCGGAGGAACTGATCCAAAAAAATTCGCAGCAAGCCTTGGCTTTGAGTGGAACAAAGAATCAACCCTCAAGAGGACGGAAGCATACGATGAAGCGCGGAGTTCCATCGACGCGATATGCACAGCCTGTCGCGGAATCGCCAAGACCCTGTCCTTGAAGAGGGCCAAAACCTCAGTGATTGATACAATGACCAAGCTGATGCAGCAAGTGCCGGAGTTCATCAAGGACTGGCAGGAGTCTTCCGCTCGCGGAGTCGCCTCCCTGGTCTTAGCCACCTGCAAGGCTCACTTCCCGTCCCTCAACTTCGCGGATGTTGCACGTGACACTCCAGAGGGTGCCAACATGCGCGCCATCCTCTCGGAAACCAAAGGGTTTGACCAGCTGTTTGTCAGGCGAGTTAACCACTCGTTCTGGTATCATAAGTATGATCTGCCCAAGGGCTTTTCCGACGCGGAAGAGGAGGAAGGCGAGCCGGAGTACTATGCGGAAGGTGCCGGGTCAAGCGTTGAGCTTTCCGGAGAAGGCTCCGACGAAGACTCCGAAGCTGGCTCCGACGATAGCGATGGCGATGGCTCCACCTATGAGGAATCTGAAGAGGAGGACTCCGAGTAGAGTTCCTGTGAAACAATGAAACAATGTTGCATCATTTTGGCCCCGGAGTGGGTTTGTAATATAACTTAAATTCTTAAGTAGCTAGGAACGAAACAACTATGCATGGGCGGAAACACTTATCCTGCTATCCTTTAAGATTATTTGCATGTTTCGTTTTGTGTCGGAAAGCAAGTGCTGATTTCATTGTTTTCCGGCTTGCTCGCTTGACCTTCCGCGAGCCGGAAGACCTTAGCCGGAAACACTCGCCAGCGGCGACGAAGCCGAGTGGCAGTCCGTCAATAACCGCAGAAACAAGCCCCCAGCTTAGGTGCCGAAAATCGCTACTAGGAATCCACGAGTTCGCAACGAAAAACAGCTCCATCAGAAAACTTAAGCTTATGTCCTAAAGGACAATTTTTGAAAATCACAACTTTTATACACGCCTAGGCGGAAAAATCCAGCTCTGCGGTTTTAGTCGGAAAACATACACGATCTAAAAATGAACAAGTAAAGGAGGTAAAAGACTCAGAGAGTGAACCACAAGCTTTATTTCATTGATCATGTATAACTATTACAGAGTTTGTAACTCGGAAAATTATGCTAAGTGTAGAAAGGACGTAGCTGTGCAATGTTCCAAGGGCGATCTGTCTCGTCGTAGATGTCATCCGGATCCTCACGCTTGCGTTTCCGGTACCAATTAGCAGGTCTGTCCTTCAACTCCCGGAAATCAACAAGGTAGTATGACCCGTTATGAAGCACTTTGCTAACGACAAAAGGCCCTTCCCACGGAGATTGCAGCTTATGGTCTTTCACTTGCCGAAGGCGGAGGACCAGGTCTCCTGCCATGAAAGAGCGGTTCCGAACTCGACGACTGTGATAGCGTCGGAGCTTCTGCTGGTAAATGGCGGAACGCTGGTCAGCTAAGTTCCGAGCTTCTTCGATCAGGTCCACAGATAGCTGTCTGGCCTCGTCAGCTGTTTCTTCATCATACGCGGAAACTCGTGGTGAATCGTGGATGATGTCGGAGGGGAGCCCGGCTTCGGATCCGTATACCAGGAAGAAGGGGGTAAATCCCGTTGACCTGTTAGGGGTAGTTCGTAAACTCCACAAGACAGCTTCCAACTCGTCAGCCCAAGCTCCAGCTGCTCGTCGCAGCGGTTCTTCAAGGCGTGGCTTAATTCCTGATAATATGAGGCCGTTAGCCCTTTCAACTTGACCATTGGATTGTGGGTGAGCCACAGATGCAAGGTCCAGTCGAATCCCTACTGTCTCGCAATAATCCTTCAATTCTCCCCGTGCGAAGTTTGTGCCATTATCTGTGATTATGCTATGTGGGATGCCGAATCTCATCACGAGGCTGCAGACAAATTTTAGCATCGTAACACCGTCGGCTTTTCTCACTGGCTTTGCCTCGATCCACTTACTGAACTTGTCAACATAGACCAAGAGGTATTCAAAACCGCCAGGAGATGATCTTTTTAACTTACCAACCATATCGAGCCCCCAAACCGCAAACGGCCAGGTGATAGGTATAGTCTTCAGCTCTTGGGCTGGAGCGTTTGGTTGAGTAGCGTAGTACTGACAACCTCGACAGGTCTTGACTATCTTGTCAGCATCTTCTTTAGCTGTAAGCCAGTAAAAACCTAACCGAAAAGCTTTTGCAACGAGTGACCTGGAGGCGGCATGATGCCCGCAATCCCCTGCATGGATCTCTCTGAGGATTTCAATGCCATCTTGATTGGAGACGCATTTGAGAAATACCCCTGTTGCACTTCGTTTGTATAGCTGTCCATCAACAATTGTGTAGGATCTTGCTCGTCTGATGATCTGTCGTGCGAGGACCTCGTCCTCAGGCAACTTCTGATCAATGAGGTAGTCCAGGAAAGGCTGTGTCCAAGCCGGAATGATAGCCATCACTTCTCTGGCCGGAGATACTGCCACCTCTGGGTTTTCTGGGTTAGCGCCCTTCACCGAGGGTATCCGTAGATGCTCCAGGAAAATACAGGGCGGAATTGGCTTCCTGCCGGATCCGAGCTTCGATAGCATATCCGCCGCTGTCTTATCGGCTCGCCTGACGTACTTGACTTCGTATCCGAGGAAATATTTGGCGATCTCGTCAACTTCGTCTCTGTAAGCCGCCATGACGGAGTTTCTGGCGTTCCAGGTTCCGGCTACTTGCTGTGCCACCAGGTCTGAATCTCTGCAACATATGATGTGCTTGATCCCTATCTCCTTGGCAATGCGCAGTCCGTGTAGTAGAGCCTCGTATTCCGCCATATTGTTTGTAGCTTTGAAGTGGATCTGCAGAACATACTGCAGTTCTTCTCCGGTAGGAGACTTCAGGGTGACTCCGGCTCCTGAGCCTTGGTGCTGCTTGGATCCATCGAAGTGCATAACCCATGTCTCTGGTTCCGGCTCCAAATTCATATCTGGAGCTTCTGTCCAATCTGCGACGAAATCTGCCAAGACCTGGGATTTGATCGTGGTCCTGGCTTTGTAATTGATGTCGAAGGCGGATAATTCAATGCCCCATTTTGCTGTGCGTCCTGTTGCGTCAGCGTTGTTGAGAATCGTTGCCAGCGGAGCTTTGCTCACAACTGTCACTGGATGCTCCTGGAAGTAGTGTCTTAGCTTCCTGCTACCTAGGAATACTCCATAGGCTAGCTTCTGAAAGTGAGGGTAGCGTTGTTTGGACTCCGTAAGCACTTCGCTAATATAGTAGACTGGCCTTTGGACTCCATACTCATGACCTTCTTCCTGTCGCTCCACGATGATGACGAGGCTGATGACTCCGCTGGTGGCTGCCAGGTAAAGGAGCATAGGCTCTGACTCTCCTGGAGCTGCTAGGATAGGTGGGGAGGTGAGTATTTCCTTCAACCCTTGAAGTGCTGCATCTGCTGCCTCATCCCAGACAAATTTGTCTGTTTTCTTCAATAGCTTGTACAGGGGTAGTGCCTTCTCGCCAAGACGGCTAACAAACCTGTTGATTGCTGCGACACAACCAGTTAGTCGTTGCACATCTTTGAGACAAGTTGGCCTATTTATGCACAGGATTGCCTTGATTTTTCCCGGGTTAACTTCAATGCCCCTATTAGAGACAATGAAGCCAAGGAGTTTTCCAGCTGGTACGCCAAAAACGCACTTTAGCGGATTGAACATCATCTTGTACCGACGGAGGTTCTCAAAGGTTTCTGTAAGGTCGCTGATCAAGTCGGATCCTTTCCGAGTCATGACCGCGATGTCGTCGACGTAGGCGTGCACGTTCCGGCCAATTTGGTCCTTCAGGCACCGCTGCATCGTACGCTGATAGGTGGCACCTGCATTTTTTAAGCCGAAAGGCATAGTAACATAGCAGTAAGTGCCAAATGGGGTGATGAATGAGGTCGCCTTTTGGTCGGACTCCTTCATCCAGATCTGATGGTACCCGGAATACGCATCAAGAAAACATAGAAGTTCCGCCCCTGCCGTCGAATCAATGACTTGCTCAATGCGCGGCAGGGGAAACGGATCTTTCGGGCAATGTTTGTTCAAGCCAGAGTAATCGATGCACATTCTTAGTATTTCAGAATTCTTTTTGGGTACAAGGACGGGATTTGCGACCCAATCAGTGTGGATAACTTCTATTACAAAACCTGCCTCTAGTAACTTTGCTAATTCCATTCCTATGGCGCGATGCTTCTTATCTCCAAAGCGTCGCATAGCTTGCTTCACCGGTTTAGCCCCCGGGTTTATGTTGAGGTAGTGCTCGGAGAGTTCCCTTGGTACTCCGGACATGTCAGAAGGCTGCCACACGAAGATATCCATGTTAGCGCGGAGGAACTCGACGAGCGCGTCTTCCTATTTGGGGTCCATGTTGGCTCCGACTGAGACCTGTTTGGAATCGTCTCCTTCCTTGAAGCTGACTTCCTTGGTCTCTATCGCGGCCTTGAAGGATTTTTTATGCTCAGAGATCTGCTTCTTGGTGGTCTGCATTTCAGTCGGATCCACCGCGGCTCTGTAGCCTTTCAGCTCCTCTCCAGATATCACAGACTCTGCGAAGGCGGCTTCACCCAACTCGCACTCATGAGCCTTTTTGTAGTCTCCGGATATGGTGATCATACCATTAGGACCCGGAATCTTGAGCTTGTTGTAGATGTAGCACGCCCTTGCGTGAAACTTGTGGTAGGTGGGCCTGCCGAAGATGACGTGGTAGGAGCTCTTGAAGGGCACAGCTTCAAACGTGATCCTCTCTTCGCGGAAATTGTGAACATCGCCGAAGGCCACGGGAAGTGTGATGCTGCCGAGGGAGTTCGCCTTTTTACCCGGAACTACGCCATGAAACTCAGTGTTGCTGTGTTTGAGCTGTTCCTTGGTAAGGTTCATCCGCTCTAGAGTCTCCAGGTACATGATGTTCAAGCTGGCTCCGCCATCCATGAGGCACTTGGAGAAGTCATACCCGTCTATGCGGGGACTTACAACCAAGGTGTAGCACTCTTTTGGCACAATGGTAGGGTGATCCTCCCTGTCAAATGTGCACGGGACTTTCGACCACCTGACATACTGCGGCACAGCTGGAACTGTGGCGTTCAAGATCCGGATAGCTGACTTGGTAGCGCAGACTGTTGGGGTTCCGAGGAAGGTGTGGTACGCGCCCACACTCTTTTTCTCGAATGGGTTGGATTTACCTACGGACCCTGCCTTGGGATCCGGCGAGTTATCATCCTCGTCCATCGCCTCGGAACTGTCCTCCTCTTTGTCCTTGTTCTTGCCCTTGCCCCCTTTGCCGCGTGGGCGGTGCTTCCGGGCTCGCTTGTATCCTGCTTCTGGGTCGTTTTTTAGATCATTGACCCACTTGCAATTGCGGTTAGTGTGAGTGGACTTCCCCGTAGCCGGATCCAGGTGGGCCAGGCAGGGCATGTCTCTGTACTCCTCGTAGGTTTGCGGGGCGCGAGATCCGGCAGCTGTGACCTCAGTGCCATGCTGCTGGCCCCTGCCGGCTCCGCCTCCGCGGCCGCGTCCTCTTCCACCTCCTGGACCTCCGCGTTGGAATGCCATGGCGACGATCTCGGATCCGCCACTCTTCCGGTCATCAGGGGGGTTCTTCCGCTTGTGGCCGCTGCTGTTGCCGTTATCACGGTTCTTTTTTTGTTGGTGTAGGGGGATTGCTGTAGCTGCGAGATCTCCGCCTGCGTCATCATCGGCGGCAGTATGATCACTGGCAATGGAGATCATGTCATCCAAAGTCAGTTTATTTGCGTTAGCCAAACAAGTGAGCTTATGCCTCAGCAACCCTCCTCTCTGTAGTCCACCAATAAAGGCGTACATAGCGGTGGTGTGGTCGACATTTTCGCACTCGTTCCTGCATGCCAACCATCCTGTGAGGAAGTGTCTTGAGGATTCTCCCTTCTTCTGAATACATGCTTGTAAGTCGCTTGCTATGGCAGGTCTTTTGTAGGTGCCCCTGAAGTGTTTCTCGAAGGCAGTCTTCAGGTCAAACCAGCAAAAGATGGAGTTCTTCTCGAGGTCGCTGAGCCAGATCCGGGCTGGACCTACAAGGTACAGCTGAAGCTTGCGGCAGGCGATATTAGGGGTTCCTCCGGCGAAGGTTACTGCATTGTAGTAATCCTCTATCCAGGTATCTGGCCTTTCGGTGCCATCATAATGTTTCAGGTTTCCGGGTAGCTTGAGGTTCATTCTTGGCTTTGGTTCCTCTCGAATCATCCTGCCGAAGCACTTCGGACCGATGTAGTCAGTTCTGTATTTGTTGAGGCGTTCCCGCGCGTCACGCTAGCCGTGGCGAGGAGATTGTGAGCGAGATCGAGATCTCCGGCCGCCGCCTCCGCCTCCACCTCCGCCACCACCGCTAGGTGGTGGTGAGGGAGACCTGCGAGGGGGCCGATCCGACTTTTTGCTTCCGCCGTCAGATTCTCCTCGCCCCTCCCGATGCTGGCTCCGGCTTCTCTGGCTGCCTTCACCTTGGCGCTGGCTGCCATGACCGTTCCGGCTTCGTCGAGGCTCCGGGTCGCGGTCTTCGTTCTGACTCCTCCTAGGCTCGGGCTCACGATCGTTGTTCTGGCTCCGGCGGGGTTCCGGCGTGCGCTCCCTGTTCCTGTTTCTTGAGGGCAGCACGTTGTCGCGGATGTTGATTCCGCCAGGCCCATGGGGCCTGGTGTTTCCGGCTGGACTACGGCGGCGAGGGGGACGCGGGTATCCATTAGGCGGAGGAGAGGGGTTGCGGTACTTGTCCCTTCCAGAGTACATTGCATCCTTTCCCTTTCTTAGATCTGACGGAGGCGTCTTTGATGGTACCGTGATTGGATTTGGGTGTTCTCTGGCTTTCCTTCTGCGTTCCGAGGATCCGGTTCGCGATTCGTCATCTCGATGGCGATTGTCGTAAGCTTCCTTCTGCGCAGTGGAGTGATACGTCTCCGACGTATCGATAATTTCTTATGTTCCATGCCACGTTATTGATGATATCTACATGTTTTATGCATACTTTATGTCATATTTATGCATTTTCCGGCACTAACCTATTAACGAGATGCCGAAGAGCCAGTTGCTGTTTTCTGCTGTTTTTAGTTTCAGAAATCCTAGTAAGGAAATATTCTCGGAATTGGACGAAATCAACGCCCAGGGGCCTATTTTCACACGAAGCTTCCAGAAGACCGGAGAGCTGACGAAGTGGGGCCACGAGGCGGCGCCACGCTAGGGCGGCGCGGCCCAAGCCCTGGCCGCGCCGACCTACTGTGTGGGCCCCTCGTGACGCCCCTTGACCTGCCCTTCCGCCTACAAATAGCCTTCGTCGCGAAACCCCCAGTACCAAGAGCCACGATACGGAAAACCTTCCAGAGACGCCGCCGCCGCCAATCCCATCTCGGGGGATTCAGGAGATCGCCTCCGGCACCCTGCCGGAGAGGGGAATCATCTCCCGGAGGACTCTACACCGCCATGGTCGCCTCTGGAGTGATGAGTGAGTAGTTCACCCCTGGACTATGGGTCCATAGCAGTAGCTAGATGGTTGTCTTCTCCTCATTATGCTTCATTGTCGGATCTTGTGAGCTGCCGAACATGATCAAGATCATCTATCTGTAATGCTATATGTTGTGTTTGTTGGGATCCGATGGATAGAGAATACTATGTTATGTTGATTATCAATTTATATCTATGTGTTGTTTATGATCTTGCATGCTCTCCGTTATTAGTAGAGGCTCTGGCCAAGTTTTTGCTAGTAACTCCAAGAGGGAGTATTTATGCTCGATAGTGGGTTCATGTCTCCGTGAATGCAGGGAGTGACAGAAACCTCTAAGGTTATGGATGTGCTGTTGCCACTAGGGATAAAACATTGATGCTATGTCCGAGGATGTAGTTATTGATTACATTACGCACCATACTTAATGCAATTGTTTGTTGTTTGCAACTTAATACTGGAAGGGGTTCGGATGATAACCTGAAGGTGGACTTTTTAGGCATAGATGCATGCTGGATAGCGGTCTATGTACTTTGTCGTAATGCCCAATTAAATCTCACTATACTCATCATATCATGTATGTGCATGGTCATGCCCTCTCTATTTGTCAATTGCCCAACTGTAATTTGTTCACCCAACATGCTATTTATCTTATGGGAGAGACACCTCTAGTGAACTGTGGACCCCGGTCCATTCTTTACATCTGAAATACAATCTACTGCAATTGTTCTACTGTTCTCTGCAAACAATCATCATCCACACTATACATCTAATCCTTTGTTACAGCAAGCCGGTGAGATTGACAACCTCACTGTTTCGTTGGGGCAAAGTACTTTGGTTGTGTTGTGCAGGTTCCACGTTGGCGCCGGAATCCCTGGTGTTGCGCCGCACTACATCTCGCCGCCATCAACTTTCAACGTGCTTCTTGGCTCCTACTGGTTCGATAAACCTTGGTTTCTTACTGAGGGAAAACTTGCCGCTGTACGCATCACACCTTCCTCTTGGGGTTCCCAACAGACGCGTGCTGTACGCGTATCAAGCTCTTTTTCTGGCGCCGTTGCCGGGGAGATCAAGACACGCTGCAAGGGGAGTCTCCACAATCCATTCTCTTTACTTTGTTTTTGTCTTGCATTATTTATTTACTACTTTGTTTGCTGCACTAAATCAAAACACAAAAAAATTAGTTGCTAGCTTTACTTTATTTGCTATCTTGTTTGCTATATCAAAAACACAACAAAAATAGTTACTTGCATTTACTTTATCTAGTTTGCTTTATTTACTATTGCTAAAATGGGTACTCCTGAAAATACTAAGTTGTGTGACTTCACAACCACAAATAATAATGATTTCTTATGCACACCTATTGCTCCACCTGCTACTACAGCAGAATTCTTTGAAATTAAACCTGCTTTACTAAATCTTGTTATGCGAGAGCAATTTTCTGGTGTTAGTTCTGATGATGCTGCTGCCCATCTCAATAGCTTTGTTGAACTATGTGAAATGCAAAAGTATAAGGATGTAGATGGTGACATTATAAAATTAAAATTGTTCCCTTTCTCATTAAGAGGAAGAACTAAAGATTGGTTGCTATCTCTGCCTAAGAATAGTATTGATTCATGGACTAAATGCAAGGATGCTTTTATTGGTAGATATTATCCCCCTGCTAAAATTATATCTTTGAAGAGTAGCATAATGAATTTTAAACAATTGGATAATGAGCATGTTGCTCAAGCATGGGAAAGAATGAAATCTTTGGTTAAAAATTGCCCAACCCATGGACTGACTACTTGGATGATCATCCAAACCTTTTATGCAGGACTGAATTTTTCTTCGCGGAACCTATTGGATTCAGCTGCTGGAGGTACCTTTATGTCCATCACTCTTGGTGAAGCAAAGCTTCTTGATAATATGATGATTAATTACTCTGAATGGCACACGGAAAGAGCTCCACAAGGTAAGAAGGTAAATTCTGTCGAAGAAACCTCCTCCTTGAGTGATAAGATTGATGCTATTATGTCTATGCTTGTGAATGATATGACTAATGTTGATCCTAATAATGTTCCGTTTGCTTCATTGGTTGCTCAAGAAGAACATGTTGATGTAAACTACATTAAAAATAATAATTTCAACAACAATGCTTACCGGAACAATTCTAGTAACAACTATAGGCCATATCCTTATAATAATGGCAACGGCTATGGTAATTCTTATGGGAATTATTACAACAATAATAGGAACACACCCCCTGGACTTGAAGCCATGCTTAAAGAATTTATTAGTACACAAACTGCTTTTAACAAATCTGTTGAAGAAAAGCTTGGGATTTTGATCTTTTGAAATCGAAAGTTATGCCTAATGAAAATCATAATAATAAGATTGTTACTATAGCAAATGCCATCCAAGTTAGGATTAATGAGAATATAAGATTGATGGCCGAATTGCGTGCTAGGTGGGAAAGAGAAGAAAATGAAAAAGAAGATAATATAGCTAAAGTTTGGACTATTACCACCACTAGTAATGCTAATGCTACACATGTTGCTGCACCTCCTACTAATAATGGTAAAAGAATTGGTGTTAGCAATGTTTCCACTTCAAATGCAAAGCGCGAAAAACTGCCTGAAACTGCTAAAACTGCTGAAATTGCCTGTGATAAAACTGCTGAATTTTTTTCCAACATTGGGGATGATGATCCCATAGCTTTAGATTATAATGGTTTAAATTTTGATGATTGCCACATCTCTGAAGTTATAAAGTTCTTACAAAAACTTGCTAAAAGTCCTAATGCTAGTGCTATAAATTTGGCTTTCACGAAACATATTACAAATGCTCTCATAAAAGCTAGAGAAGAGAAACTAGAACGCGAAGCTTCTATTCCTAGGAAGCTAGAGGATGGTTGGGAGCCCATCATTAAGATGAAGGTCAATGACTTTGATTGTAATGCTTTATGTGATCTTGGTGCAAGTATTTCCGTTATGCCTAAGAAAATCTATAATATGCTTGACTTGCCACCATTGAAAAATTGTTACTTGGATGTTAATCTTGCTGATCATTCTACAAAGAAACCTTTGGGGAAAGTTGATATTGTTCGCATTACCGTTAACAATAACCTTGTCCCCGTTGATTTGTTTTCTTGGATATTGAATGCAATGCATCTTGTCCCATTATATTGGGAAGACCTTTTCTTCGAACTGTTGGTGCTATCATTGATATGAAGGAAGGTAATATTATATATCAATTTCCTCTCAAGAAAGGTATGGAACACTTCCCTAGAAAGAGAATGAAGTTACCTTATGATTCTATTATTAGAACAAATTATGATGTTGACACTTCGTCTCTTGATAATACTTGATATACACTTTCTGCGCCTAGCTGAAAGGCGTTAAAGAAAAACGCTTATGGGAGACAACCCATGTTTTTACTACAGTAATTTTATTTTATATTTGAGTCTTGGAAGTTGTTTACTACTGTAGCAACCTCTCCTTATCTTAGTTTTGTGCATTGTTGTGCCAAGTAAAGTCGTTGATAGTAAGGTTCATACTAGATTTGGATTACTGCACAGAAACAGATTTCTTTGCTGTAACGAATCTGGGCCTAATTCTCTGTAGGTAACTCAGAAAATTATGCCAATTTACGTGAGTCATCCTCAGATATGTACGCAACTTTCATTCAATTTGAGCATTTTCATTTGAGCAAGTCTGGTGCCTCAATAAAATTCGTCTTTACGAACTGTTCTGTTTTGACAGATTCTGCCTTTTATTTCGCATTGCATGTTTTGCTATGCTTGATGGATTTTTCGATTCCATTGACTTTCAGTAGCTTTGTGCAATGTACAAAAGTGTTAAGAATGATTATGTCACCTCTGAACATGTATATTTTGATTGTGCACTAACTCTCTAATGAGTTGTTTTGAGTTTGGTGTGGAGGAAGTTTTCAAGGATCAAGAGAGGGAGATGATACAACATGATCAAGGAGAGTGAAAGCTATAAGCTTGGGGATGCCCCGGTGGTTCACCCCTGCATATATCAAGAAGACTCAAGCGTCTAAGCTTGGGGATGCCCAAGGCATCCCCTTCTTCATCGACAACATTATCAGGTTCCTCCCCTGAAACTATATTTTTATTCCGTCACATCTTATGTGCTTTGCTTGGAGCGTCGGTTTGTTTTTGTTTTTGTTTTGTTTGAATAAAATGGATCCTAGCATTCAGTGTGTGGGAGAGAGACACACTCCGCTGTTGCGTATGGACAAATATGTCCTTAGGCTTTACTCATAGTATTCATGGCGAAGTTTCTTCTTCGTTAAATTGTTATATGGTTGGAATTGGAAAATGATACATGTAGTAATTGCTATAATGTCTTGGATAATGTGATACTTGGCAATTGTTGTGCTCATGTTTAAGCTCTTGCATCATATACTTTGCACCCATTAATGAAGAAATACATAGAGCATGCTAAAATTTGTTTGCATAATTGGTCTCTATAAGGTCTAGATAATTTCTAGTATTGAGTTTGAACAACAAGGAAGACGGTGTAGAGTCTTATAATGTTTACAATTTGTCTTTTATGTGAGTTTTGCTGCACCGCTTCATCCTTGTGTTTGTTTCAAAAAGCCTTGCTAGCCTAAACCTTGTATCGAGAGGGAATACTTCTCATGCATCCAAAATACTTGAGCCAACCACTATGCCATTTGTGTCCACCATACCTACCTACTACATGGTATTTCTCTGCCATTCCAAAGTAAATTGCTTGAGTGCTACCTTTAAAATTTCCATTCTCTACCTTTGCAATATATAGCTCATGGGACAAATAGCCTAAAAACTATTGTGGTATTGAATATGTACTTATGCACTTTATCTCTTATTAAGTTGCTTGTTGTGCGATAACCATGTTCCTGGGGACGCCATCAACTACTCTTTGTTGAATATCATGTGAGTTGCTATGCATGTTCGTCTTGTCTGAAGTAAGGGAGATTTACCACCAAAATGGTTAGAGCATTGCATAATGTTAGAGAAGAACATTGGGCCGCTAACTAAAGCCATGATCCATGGTGGAAGTTTCAGTTTTGGACAAATATCCTCAATCTCATATGAGAAAATTAATTGTTGCTACATGCTTATGCATAAAAGAGGAGTCCATTATCTGTTGTCTATGTTGTCCCGGTATGGATGTCTAAGTTGAGAATAATCAATAGCGAGAAATCCGATGCGAGCTTTCTCCTTAGACCTTTGTACAGGCGGCATAGAGGTACCCCTTTGTGACACTTGGTTAAAACATGTGCATTGCGATGATAATCCAGGTAATCCGAGCTAATTAGGACAAGGTGCGGGCACTATTAGTATACTATGCATGAGGCTTGCAACTTGTAAGATATAATTTACATAATACATATGCTTTATTACTACCGTTGACAAAATTGTTTCTTATTTTCAAAATCAAAGCTCTAGCACAAATATAGCAATCGATGCTTTCCTCTTTGAAGGACCTTTCTTTTACCTTTATTGTTGAGTCAGTTCACCTATTTCTCTCCACCTCAAGAAGCAAACACTTGTGTGAACTGTGCATTGATTCCTACATACTTGCATATTGCACTTGTTATATTACTCTATGTTGACAATATCCATGAGATATACATGTTACAAGTTGAAAGCAACCGCTGAAACTTCATCTTCCTTTGTGCTGCTTCAATACCTTTACTTTGAATTATTGCTTTATGAGTTAACTCTTATGCAAGACTTATTGATGCTTGTCTTGAAAGTACTATTCATGAAAAGTCTTTGCTATATGATTCAGTTGTTTACTCATGTCATATACATTGTTTTGATCGCTGCATTCACTACATATGCTTTACAAATAGTATGATCAAGGTTATGATGGCATGTCACTCCAGAAATTATCTGTGTTATCGTTTTACCTGCTCGGGACGAGCAGAACTAAGCTTGGGGATGCTGATACGTCTCCGAGCAGAACTAAGCGGATGTGCCACTAGTCCATATGAGAGTCCGTCAAAAGTAAATGACAAGGTTGAAAGCTAAACACCACATACTTCCTCATGAGCTATAAAACATTGACACAAATCAGAGGTGATAAATTTTGAATTGTTTAAAGGTAGCACTCAAGCAATTTACTTTGGAATGGCAGGAAATACCACATAGTAGGTAGGTATGGTGGACACAAATGGCATAGTGGTTGGCTCAAGGATTTTGGATGCATGAGAAGTATTCCCTCTCGATACAAGGCTTAGGCTAGCAAGGTTGTTTGAAGCAAACACAAGTATAAACTGGTACAGCAAAACTCACATAAAAGACATATTACAAGCATTATAAGACTATACATCGTCTTCCTTGTTGTTCAAACACCTCACTAGAAAATATCTAGACTCTAGAGAAACCACTCATGCAAACCAAATTTTAACAAGCTCTATATATTTCTTCACTAATAGGTGCAAAGTATATGATGCAAGAGCTTAAACAAGAGCACAACAATTGCCAAGTATCACATTACCCAAGACATTATAGCAATTGCTACATGTAGCATTTTCCAATTCCAACCATATAACAATTAACGAAGCAGTTTCAACCTTCGCCATGAATATTATGAGCTAAGAACACATGTGTTCATACGAACCAGCGGAGCATGTCTCTCTCCAACACAAGCATTTATTCAAACAAAAATAAAAACAAGAAACATACAGACGCTCCAAGTAAAGCACATAAGATGTGACGGAATAAAAATATAGTTTCAAGAGAAGGAACCTGATAATTCGTCGATGAAGAAGGGGATGCCTTGGGCATCCCCAAGCTTAGACGCTTGAGTCTTCTTGATATATGCAGGGGTGAACCACCGGGGCATCCCCAAGCTTAGAGCTTTCACTCTTCTTGATCATAGTATATCATCCTCCTCTCTTGACCCTTGAAAACTTCCTTCACACCAAACTTCTCATAAACTTCATTAGAGGGGTTAGTACATAATCAAAAACTCACATGTTCAGAGGTGACACAATCATTCTTAACACTTCTGGACATTGCTCAAAGCTACTGGAGTTTAATGGAACAAAGAAATCCATCCCACATAGCAAATGAGGCAATGCGAAATAAAAGGCAGAATCTGTCAAAACAGAACAGTCAGTAAAGACGAATTTCTAATAAATACTTCCGTTGCTCAAATCAGAAAACTCAAAACTAATGAAAGTTGCGTACATATCTAAGGAACACGCACGTAAATTGGCATATTTTTCGGATTTTTCTACAGAGAGAAAATCCCAGATTCGTGACAGATAGAAATCTGTTTCTGCGCAGAAATCCAAATCTAGTATCAACCTTCGATTAGAGGCTTCACTTGGCACAACCAAACACAAAACTAAGATAAGTAGAGGTTGCTACAGTAGTAAACAACTTCCAAGACACAAAATAAAAACAAATTACTGTAGCAAAATAACACATGGGTTATCTCCCAAGAAGTTCTTTCTTTATAGCCATTAAGATGGGCTCAGCAGTTTTAATAATCCATTCGCGGGAAATAGTATTTGAAGCAAAAGAGAGCTTCAAGAGGCAAATTCAAAACAAATTTAAGTCTAACATGCTTCCTATGAAGAGGAATCTTGTACACAAATGAATTCATGAAGAACAAAGTGACAAGCATAAGAGGATAAAACACGAGTAACTTCAAGATTCTCAACATAAAGAGGGGAAACTTAATATTATTAAGATGCATACGACCATATTTCCCTCTCTCATAATAACTTTCAGTAGCATCATTGATGAAATCCACAATATACCCATCACTTAAAACATTCTTATCATGGTTCATATGCATAGAAGTATCATTAAATTTGGCATAAGAAGAGTTATTCTCATTAATAGTAATTGGAGCAAGATTATTATCAAGAATTTGAACATGGTAAACAAGTTGCATATTAAGAGAATTGTTTTTGGTAACCCAATCATGACTATGACAAGTTTCATAAGGATAGTTAGAACCTATATCATAGCATTCTTTATAATAATCATCAAAGATCGGAGGCACATTGTCATCATTTTCAGAATTAATTTCCAGAGATTTGCAATATCAAAAGTAGTGTGCTCATTCAAATCATGATTGCTAATGTATGTAAAGGGCATAGGAAGATCATCATATTCAGATTCATTATCACAATAATCATTAGGAGCAACATACTTACGGTTACCTATTGTTATCTCATATACGCGGGGATATGATGTTACCTCTTTCTTTTTATTCCCCTTCTTCTTCTTCTTCTTCTTCGTTCCCTTCTTCTTCTTCTCTTCCTTCTCCTCGTTCCCTTCTTTAGGTGGAAGAGGCTTGAAGGGTGGCTTGTCCGCATAACCTGATTTACTTTCAGAAACAATAGAAGAAACTTGGGGGAATCCCTCCTTTTCATTAATTAGTTGAAAACACACAGCAGTCCTATCATATTTTGGCAAGGTGTCATCTTCTAATATATTTTGTATGTAAGTATTTGTATGGCTATTATCAATGCAATAAGAAAAACACCCATGCAGGACATCATCAATATCAAGATCACTCATATGTAACAAAGAGATTTTTCTCGACAATTCTTCACACCCCAAAAATAAAGTAAGTTCATCATGCTGATTAGGAGTAATTTCATCATCACAATACAAATTTGCAGCACTCATTGGGTTCAATATATCACTGGAGGAGCATTGAAAATTAAAATGACCCACTTCATGGCAAACTTCACAAATAAAAGGATAGAGGGCACAAACTTTTTTACCAAGATCATCTAGAGCCCTAAACCACTTTCTAGTTTTTTCATTAGCATGATGGATACAATATTCATCTTTGATTTGATTAATTCCACAAGGTCTATGTATTCCACAAAAATTAACATGCTTATAGGAAATAGCATTCTTAGGAGTTTGAGCATGCTTATTGCAATAATTAACAACAATTTCATTCTTCATGCAAGCCTCTTTAAAAGGTTCATGATACTTATCAAAATTATTTTTAGGCAATTCGAAATGAGAAGCAAAGGCTTTATAAAGATTTGCAGCAACTTGAGAGTCAAGACCATAAGTAGCACTCATATTTCGAAATTTATCGGTATCCATAAAAGCTTCAATGCATTCATAATCATAATTTATACCTGACTCTTTACCTTCATTGTTCTCCCATCCTTCAGCGTTGTCCTCAATCCGATCAAGAAGATCCCACCTAGCTTCAACCTCTTTGCTTGTGAAAGATCCTTCCGAACAGGCATCCAGATGGTCCTTGTGTTGTCCTGAAAGCCTCGCATAAAAATTGTTAACAATAACATTACGGGGGAGCTCATGAATGGGACATTTGAGCATTAGTGACTTCAGTCTCCCCCACGCTTGAGAAATACTCTCTCCATCACGAGGATAAAAGTTATAAATATAATTCCTATCAATATGCACTTCATGCGGAGGATAAAATTTAGAATAAAAGAGAGATGCAATTTCCTCCCAACCAAGAGAATGCCTATTCTCCAACAATTTATACCAATGCGCTGCTTTACCAGACAGCGAAACAGAGAATAGCTTCTTCCTCACTTCATCCATAGAGATACCTGCACACTTGAATAACCCACATAATTCGTGCAAAAACAGTAAATGATCTCTAGGATGGACAGTTCCATCCCCTTTATAGTGGTTGTCCATAACACGTTCAATAATTTTCATGGGTATTTTATACGGAATACTTTCAGCAGGTGGATTTAAAATATCAGAAGCATTATTAGAGTTATTGCATATGGGAGATAAAGCATTATCAGAACAAATTTTCTCCCCTAAAGATGGGAAGCTAAAAAGACCACAAAAACTAGCTTCCCCAAGCTTAGACTTCTTCATAGCATTAGCAGTAATTGCATTCATACTAATAACATCGCTACTAGCATGCAAATAAGGTTCCATAGGTTTTTTAATTTTCGCATCAAACAATTCTAAATCAGGAAAAAGATTAAAAAGCTCACTAATTTTTTTGTTGTTTTCCATTATGCCTAACTAGTGTAAACAAGAAACAAAAAGTTGCAATTGCAGGATCTAAAGGAAATAGCTTCGAGCACAAACACAATGGCGCCAGAAAAGTACTTTACCTGGAACCGGAGTATGAGTGCCTTTTTACCTTTCCTCCCGACAACGGCGCCGAGAAAAGTGCTTGATGTCTACGTTCCCCCTCCTTTCTGTAGACGGTGTTGGGCCTCCAAGAGCGAGAGGTTTGTAGAACAGCAGCAAGTTTTCCCTTAAGTGGATCACCCAAGGTTTATCGAACTCAGGGAGGAAGAGGTCAAAGATATCCCTCTCATGCAACCCTGCAACCACAAAGCAAGAAGTCTCTTGTGTCCCCAACACACCAAATAGGTGCACTAGTTCGGCGAAGAGATAGTGAAATACAGGTGGTATGAATAAGTATGAGCAGTAGCAACGGTGCCAGAAAATAGCTTGATGGTGTGTAGTTGATGGTGGTAGAATTGCAGCAGTAGTAACGCAAAGAAACAAGAAACAAGCAGCGGTGATAGCAGTATTTAGGAACAAGGCCTAGGGATTACACTTTCACTAGTGGACACTCTCAACATTGATCACATAACAGAATAGATAAATGCATATTCTACACTTTTGTTGGATGATGAACGCATTGCGTAGGATTACACGAACCCTCAATGCCGGAGTTAACAAGCTCCACAATTTGTTCATATTTAGTAACCTTATAGTGTAAGATAGATCAAAAGACTAAACCAAGTACTAACATAGCATGCACACTATCGCCTTCATGCATATGTAGGAGGAATAGATCACATCAATACCATCATAGTAATAATTAACTCCACAATCTACAAGAGATCATGATCATAGCCTACGACAAGAACCACACGGTGCACACACTAGTCACCTTTACACACGTGCAGGAGGAATAGAACTACTTTAATAACATCACTAGAGTAGCACATAGATAAATTGTGATACAAAACTCATATGAATCTCAATCATGTAAAGCAGCTCATGAGATTATTGTATTGAGGTACATGGGAGAGAGATGAACCACATAGCTACAGCGAAGCCCTCAGCCTCAGGGGTGAATTACTCCCTCCTCATCATGGGGGCAGCGATGGCGGTGAAGATGGCGGTGAAGACGGCGGTGGAGATGGCTCCGGGGGCAATTCCCCGTCCGGCAGGGTGCCGGAACAGAGTTCTGTCCCCGAATTGGAGTTTCGCGATGGCGGCGGCGCCCCTGGAGTCTTTCTGGAGTTTCGTCAATTGGTACTGCGTTTTTAGGTCGAAAGGGGTTATATAGGCGAAGAGGCGGCGCAGGAGGGCTGACAGGGCGGCCTCACCCTAGGCCGGCGCGGCCAGACCCTGGCCCGCGCGGCCCTATGGTGTGGGGCCCCCCTGGCTCCTCTCCGACTCTTCTTCGGTGTTCTGGAGCCTTCCGGGAAAAATAGGAGGTTTGGCGTTGATTTCGTCCAATTCCGAGAATATTGCCCGAACAGCCTTTCTGGAACCAAAAACAGCAGAAAACAGGAACTGGCACTGTGGCATCTTGTTAATAGGTTAGTTCCGGAAAATGCATGAAAATGATATAAAGTGTGAACAAAACATGTTGGTATTGTCATAAAACAAGCATGGAACATCGGAAATTATAGATACGTTGGAGACGTATCAGTCACTTGCCTTTTTCTTTCGATCCCCTGCCGCTTCTCAAACGGTGATACCGCTGCTGCTAAATGGGACCCGCATGTCATCCTCTATGTACACTCAAGTTTCTTTTCTTGAATTATTTTTGGCTCCTGATATTTGGTCACTTGCATTTTTCTTTCGATCTCATGCCACGTTTGAAACGTTGAGGAACCTGCTGGCTCATGGGACCCGCATGTCATCCTCTATGTGCTATAAAAGTTTATTTTCTTGGGTTTTTTTTCACCCTCTGATTTTTGGCTATTTCCTTTTCCTTTTGATCCCCTGCCGTCTTGGAAACGTTGAGTAAGCTGCTGACTCATGGGACCCGCATGTCATCCTCTATGTACAATCAACTTTCTTTTTTCTTTTGATCTCAAGCCGCATTTGAAACGTTGAGACCGCTGCTGCTAATTGGGACCCGCATGTCATCCTCTATGTACAATAAAGGTTTTTTCTTGGATTATCTTTGGCTCCTGATATTTTGTCACTTGCCTTTTTCTTTCGATCTCATGCCGCCTTTGAAACGTTGAGTAAGCTGCTGGCTCATGGGTCCCGCATGTCATCCTCTACGAACAATAAAAGTTTCCTTTCTTGGAGTTATTTTTGACCCCTAATTTCTGGCTATTTGCCTTTTTCTTTTGATCTCCTGCCCCCTTTGAAACGATGAGGACGCTGTTGGCAGGTCGGTCCCACATGTCATCCTCTGTGAATAATAAAAGTTTCCTTTGATGGATTTATTTTGAACCCCTAATTAATTTCTGGATATTTCCTTTTTTTTCCTTTGATCCCCTGCCGCCTTGGAATCGTTGAGGATGCTGCTGCCTCATGGGTCCCGCATGTCATCCTCTCAGAACGGTAAATGTTTCTATTATTGGATTTTGTTTACCAAATGATTTTTGGCTTATATTTTATTTCAATCTCCTGCCGCCTTTAAAACGTTGAGGACGCTGCTGGCTCACGGGTCCCACATGTCAGCCTCTATGAACAATAAACGCTGAGGATGCTGCTGCCTCATGGGTCCCGCATGTCATCCTCTTTGAACGAAATGTTTCTTTTCTTGGATTTTTTACCAACATATTTTTGGTTTATTTTTTCTTTCCATCCCCTGCCGCCTTTAAAACGTTGACGATGCTGCTGGCTCATGGGTCCCCGATGTCAGTCTCCCCGTACAAGAAACATGTGATATCTTGATTATTTTGCAGACAATAAACAGTGTATTGCGCTCTGAGCTATTTCAAACGGATAAATTAAATCTTTATTTTTACATAAACAAACTTATATGTTGAATCTCCTTGTTTTTTTGTTTTTGCGAAGCATAGGACTTTCCTGTTTTTTTAGAAAATTCCGAACTTTCCTGTTTTGGAGTGGGCTGAAATTGTTCGAGTCAAAAGGCCAAGCAGGATAGTTCAAAGGCCCAGATGTCCAGATGCAGCCCAATTGAAATCTTTCTTCTTCGATTTTTTTCACCCCCTGATTTCTGGCTACTTCATTTTTCTTTTGGTCCTGTGCCGCCTTGGAAACGTTGAGACCGCTGCTGCAAAATGGGACCCGCATGTCATCCTCTATGTACAATAAAATTTCTTTTCTTGGATTATTTTTGGCTCCTGATATTTGATCACTTGCCTTTTTCTTTCGATCCCGTGCAGCCTCTCAAACGGTGATACCGCTGCTGCTAAATGGGACCCGCATGTCATCCTCTATGTACACTCAAGTTTCTTTTCTTGAATTATTTTTGGCTCCTGATATTTGGTCACTTGCCTTTTTCTTTCGATCTCATGCCACGTTTGAAACATTGAGGAACCTGCTGGCTCATGGGACCCGCATGTCATCCTCTATGTGCTATAAAAGTTTATTTTCTTGGGTTTTTTTTCACCCTCTGATTTTTGGCTATTTCCTTTTCCTTTTGATCCTCGCCTTGGAAACGTTGAGTAAGCTGCTGACTCATGGGACCCGCATGTCATCCTCTATGTACAATCAACTTTCTTTTCTTTTGATCTCAAGCCGCATTTGAAACGTTGAGACCGCTGCTGCTAATTGGGACCCGCATGTCATCCTCTATGTACAATAAAGTTTCTTTTCTTGGATTATCTTTGGCTCCTGATATTTTGCCACTTGCCTTTTTCTTTCGATCTCATGTCGCCTTTGAAATGTTGAGTAAGCTGCTGGCTCATGGGTCCCGCATGTCATCCTCTACGAACAATAAAAGTTTCCTTTCTTGGAATTATTTTTGACCCCTAATTTCTGGCTATTTACCTTTTTCTTTTGATCTCCTGCCCCCTTTGAAACGATGAGGACGCTGTTGGCAGGTCGGTCCCACATGTCATCCTCTGTGAACAATAAAAGTTTCCTTTGATGGATTTATTTTGAACCCCTAATTAATTTCTGGATATTTCCTTTTTTTTCCTTTGATCCCCTGCCGCCTTGGAATCGTTGAGGATGCTGCTGCCTCATGGGTCCCGCATGTCATCCTCTCAGAACGGTAAATGTTTCTTTTATTGGATTTTCTTTACCAAATTATTTTTGGCTTATATTTTATTTTGATCTCCCGCCGCCTTTAAAACGTTGAGGACGCTGCTGGCTCACGGGTCCCACATGTCAGCCTCTATGAACAATAAACGCTGAGGATGCTGCTGCCTCATGGGTCCCTCATGTCATCCTCTTTGAACGAAATGTTTCTTTTCTTGGATTTTTTACCAACATATTTTTGGTTTATTTTTTCTTTCCATCCCCTGCCGCCTTTAAAACGTTGACGACGCTGCTGGCTCATGGGTCCCCGATGTCAGTCTCCCCGTACAAGAAACATGTGAAAATCTTGATTATTTTGCAGACAATAAACAGTGTATTGCGCTCTAAGCTATTTCAAACGGATAAATTAAATCTTTATTTTTACATAAACAAACTTATATGTTGAATCTCCTTGTTTTTTTGTTTTTGCGAAGCATAGGACTTTCCTGTTTTTTTAGAAAATTCCAAACTTTCCTGTTTTGGAGTGGGCTGAAATTGTTCGAGTCAAAAGGCCAAGCAGGATAGTTCGAAGGCCCAGATGTCCAGATGCAGCCCAATTGAAATCTTTCTTCTTCGATTTTTTCACCCCCTGATTTCTGGCTACTTCATTTTTCTTTTGGTCCTGTGCCGCCTTGGAAACGTTGAGACCGCTGCTGCAAAATGGGACCCGCATGTCATCCTCTATGTACAATAAAATTTCTTTTCTTGGATTATTTTTGGCTCCTGATATTTGATCACTTGCCTTTTTCTTTCGATCCCGTGCAGCCTCTCAAACGGTGATACCGCTGCTGCTAAATGGGACCCGCATGTCATCCTCTATGTACACTCAAGTTTCTTTTCTTGAATTATTTTTGGCTCCTGATATTTGGTCACTTGCCTTTATCTTTCGATCTCATGCCACGTTTGAAACATTGAGGAACCTGCTGGCTCATGGGACTCGCATGTCATCCTCTATGTGCTATAAAAGTTATTTTCTTGGGTTTTTTTTTTTCACCCTCTGATTTTTGGCTATTTCCTTTTCCTTTTGATCCCCTGCCGCCTTGGAAACGTTGAGTAAGCTGCTGACTCATGGGACCCGCATGTCATCCTCTATGTACAATCAACTTTCTTTTCTTTTGATCTCAAGCCGCATTTGAAACGTTGAGACCGTTGCTGCTAATTGGGACCCGCATGTCATTCTCTATGTACAATAAAGTTTCTTTTCTTGGATTATCTTTGGCTCCTGATATTTTGCCACTTGCCTTTTTCTTTCGATCTCATGCCGCCTTTGAAATGTTGAGTAAGCTGCTGGCTCATGGGTCCCGCATGTCATCCTCTACGAACAATAAAAGTTTCCCTTCTTGGAGTTATTTTTTACCCCTAATTTCTGGCTATTTGCCTTTTTCTTTTGATCTCCTGCCCCCTTTGAAATGATGAGGACGCTGTTGGCAGGTCGGTCCCACATGTCATCCTCTGTGAACAATAAAAGTTTCCTTTGATGGATTTATTTTGAACCCCTAATTAATTTCTGGATATTTCCTTTTTTTTCCTTTGATCCCCTGCCGCCTTGGAATCGTTGAGGATGCTGCTGCCTCATGGGTCCCGCATGTCATCCTCTCAGAACGGTAAATGTTTCTTTTATTGGATTTTGTTTACCAAATGATTTTTGGCTTATATTTTATTTCGATCTCCTGCCGCCTTTAAGACGTTGAGGACGCTGCTGGCTCACGGGTCCCACATGTCAGCCTCTATGAACAATAAACGCTGAGGATGCTGCTGCCTCATGGGTCCCGCATGTCATCCTCTTTGAACGAAATGTTTCTTTTCTTGGATTTTTTACCAACATATTTTTGGTTTATTTTTTCTTTCCATCCCCTGCCGCCTTTAAAACGTTGACGACGCTGCTGGCTCATGGGTCCCCGATGTCGCCTCCCGTACAAGAAACATGTGATATCGTGATTATTTTGCAGACAATAAACAGTGTATTGCGCTCTGAGCTATTTCAAACGGATAAATTAAATCTTTATTTTTACATAAACAAACTTATATGTTGAATCTCCTTGTTTTTTTTGTTTTTGCGAAGCATAGGTCTTTCCTGTTTTTTTTAGAAAATTCCGAACTTTCCTGTTTTGGAGTGGGCTGAAATTGTACGAGTCAAAAGGCCAAGCAGGATAGTTCGAAGGCCCAGATGTCCAGATGCAGCCCAATTGAGATCTTTCTTCTTCGATTTTTTTCACCCCCTGATTTCTGGCTACTTCATTTTTCTTTTGGTCCTGTGCCGCCTTGGAAACGTTGAGACCGCTGCTGCAAAATGGGACCCGCATGTCATCCTCTATGTACAATAAAATTTATTTTCTTGGATTATTTTTGGCTCCTGATATTTGGTCACTTGCCTTTTTCTTTCGATCCCGTGCAGCCTCTCAAACGGTGATACCGCTGCTGCTAAATGGGGCCCGCATGTCATCCTCTATGTACAATCAAGTTTCTTTTCTTGAATTATTTTTGGCTCCTGATATTTGGTCACTTGCATTTTTCTTTCGATCTCATGCCACGTTGAGGACCCTGCAGGCTCATGGGACCCGCATGTCATCCTCTATGTACTATAAAACTTTCTTTTCTTGGATTCTTTTTGGAACCTCATATTTGGTCACTTGCCTTTTTCTTTCGATCCCCTGCTGCTTCTCAAACGGTGATACCGTTGCTGCTAATTGGGACCCGCATGTCATCCTCTATGTACAATCAAGTTTCTTTTCTTGAATTATTTTTGGCTCCTGGTATTTGGTCACTTGCCTTTTTCTTTCGATCTCATGCCACGTTGAGGACCCTGCTGGCTCATGGGACCCGCATGTCATCCTCTATGTGCTATAAAAGTTTATTTTCTTGGGTTTTTTTTCACCCTCTGATTTTTGGCTATTTCCTTTTCCTTTTGATCCCCTGCCGCCTTGGAAACGTTGAGTAAGCTGCTGACTCATGGGACCCGCATGTCATCCTCTATGTACAATCAAGTTTCTTTTCTTGAATTATTTTTGGATCCTAATATTTGGTCACTTGCCTTTTTCTTTCGATCTCATGCCACATTTGAAACGTTGAGTAAGTTGCGGACTCATGGGACCCGCATGCCATCCTAATTTCTGGAGTTTTTTTACCCCCTAATTTTTGGCTACTCTTTTTCTTTTGATCTCAAGCCGCATTTGAAACGTTGACACCGCTGCTGCAAAATGGGACCCGCATGTCATCTTTTATGTACAATAAAGTTTCTTTTCTTGGATTATTTTTGGCTCCTGATATTTGGTCTCTTGTCTTTTTCTTTCGATCTCATTCCGCCTTTGAAACGCTGAGGAAGCTGCTAGCGCATGGGTCCCGCATGTCATCCTCTATGAACAATAAAAGTTTCCTTTCTTGGAGTTATTTTTGACCGCTAATTTATGGCTACTTCCTTTTTCGTTTGATCCCCTGCCGCCTTGGAAACGTTGAGTAAGCTGCTGACACAAGGGGCCCGCATGTCATCCTCTATGTACAATCAACTTAGAAGATCTTGGAGCGAAAGAGCTTGTATAAGTGGGACCCATATGCCATCCTCTATGTACAATAAAAGTTTCTTTTCTTGGATTATTTTTTGCTCCTAATATTTGGTCACTTTCCTTTTTCTTTCGATCTCATGCCGCCTCTGAAAAGTTGAGTAAGGTGCTGGCTCATGGGACCCGCATGCCATCCTCTATGTACAATAAAGTTTCTTTTCTTAGATTTTTTTTACCCCCTGATTTTTGGTCACTTGCCTTTTTCTTTCGATCATATGCCGCCTTTGAAATTGAGGTCGCAGGTGGCTCAAGGGTCCCACATGTCAGCATCTATGAACAATAAACCATTCCTTTGTTGGATTTATTTTTTACCCCTAATTTCTGGCTATTTTCCTTTTTCTTTTGATCCCCTGCCCCCTTTGAAACGCTGCTGGCAGGTCGGTCCCACATGTCATCCTCTATGAAGAATAAAAGTTTCCTTTTTTGGATTTATTTTTGACCCCTAATTTCTGGCTATTAGCCTTTTTCTTCTGATCCTTGCCGACTTCAAAATGATGAGGATGCTGCTGGCAGATCGGTCCCACATGTCAGCCTCTATAAACTATAAATGTTTCCTTTCTAGGATTTATTTTTTACCCCTATTTTCGGGCTACTTGCCTTTTTCTTTGAAACGTTGAGGACGCTACTGTCTCATGGGTCCCACATGGCATCCTCTCTGAACGATAAACCTTCATTTCTTGTTAACGACAGGTTTATCAGTATTATTTTTGCAGACTAATACAAACTCTTTCGCTCCAAGATCTTGCAAGTTGATAGATTAAATCATGGAATTATCAGGATATGTTTTAAATTTCAAATCCACTTTATGAATTTTTAAAAATACCGTTATCCATGTGGTTATGGAGCGATCAAGGATTTTCATATTGTGCATGAGCAGTTTCAAAAATTGGAACCCAATAATTCAAAATAAATAAAAACAACTTTTATGTAGAATCTCCGTGTTTTTTTGCCAATCATAGGATCTGTGTTTCATTATAAAAGGGCCGAAATTGCATGAGCAGAAAGGCCCATTTGTGGTTATTGGGCTTCGACAGCCGGAGCAAGTAGACCGATAACAATTACCATGTAGATGTTCGTTGGCAACCCAAAAGTGAAATATTGGGCCCAACAGGGGAAGGTTGAACAATACTTTTTCTATTGGGAAGGTGGTACATGGGGTTGTCCTGACAAAAAAAAATGGAACATGGGTTACTGAAGGTTGCCCATTTGTGCCCAATATGTTTGTCAGCAGGAGCTTTACCTTCCGCCGCCGCCGCCATGGTCGAGCTAGCGGTACGGCGGCGTCTCGAGCTCGGGGTAGCGCAGCGTCCGCGCGCGCCCCAAATTAAGGTACCTATTAAGCGGAGATACGTACCGGCGACGGCACATCGGCCTCTTCCATGCTCAAGTTTTAGAAATGTTTCTGGCTCTGTTCAACACTGGATCAAATTTGTCAACATGACCATTTTTATGGAGTAGCAACGAGTTGAATCTCTCAAAACTCTTTAAGTTCTGCAATATAACGACTAATTGGGACTACCTTATACAAAATGATTACATATCCTTATTTTGAAAGCAAGCAATCACACACTTATAGTTTGCTAGTCAGCTGCACGTAACGTTAAAAATCGGCAATTATAATGAATAAACCTGTAATCTTCACTTAAAATGCATTAAGGAGCATAAAATTTGACGAATCAAACCATGTCTTACTGAAAATTGACATGTCTTTCTCATGCAGAAATTAAAATTATCCATGCATGTGCGTTTATACAGGTTAAGTTTTGCACATATTATTTTTTGTACTAACTTTTCTGACTACCTTCAAAGCTCCAATCCTTCTTCATCATCTTTGTTGTACCGCACTGATGCAAGTGAATGCGAGCTGCTCGCCAGACGCGACTTCGTGTCCGATATGTGTACATGTACTATGCCTTCTCCATCTAGTGCTAGTTACGCCTCTGTGCTAATTAATTCTATCCCAGTGCCTACATCCAGCACAAACCTCTGTCATTGCAGCTGTGACTCACCTCGACCATTGGAGCCCAATCACAAGAGTGAGCTCGATCAGTCGTCTCAACCAGAGAGGCATGTGTCTCATGGTTAGCTATCTACAAGTTGTTGTCTTACTAAAACTGTGCCTATCATAGAGATCACCTCGCTGGTGTAGCAATGGCTGCAAGTAGCTGCTATGGGGATAAGGAAGAAAAGATTTAAAAAATGGGGTGGGGCCAACAAGCAGGAAAGCTATCTATAGCTTTATGGATGTTTCTGGAATTGGGTAGAAAATAGTAGATGACACTGTAGCAGCGAATCCCAGAGACCAAGGCCGTTGGATGATGTCTAATGAACGGCAGAACTGTGTTCAAGAAAAAAACGGCAGAACAAAATAGGCGAAATTAGCTTGAATTTTGATAATAAATCTTGGGCATTTTCCCTCGAACATGATGTACTACTACTACTGTACTCAACTTTGGGTAGTCTCTGGACTAATCTCCCTCGTCCACCAATTATTATTATTATATTATATATACTACTGCGGAAAGTTGAGGGGAGTCCCTAGTCCCGAGCACGTCGCCCACTTCTCCTGGCCTCATCCCAGAGATCTCACACCAACCACCTCACCGTCGACTAGCCGCCAGTCTACACCCCTCCGAAGAATCCCCAATGGCGGCGACGCCCCTACTAGAGCGCTCCTCACGCGAGCGCATCATCGAGTCTGGCCCACATGTCTTCCGTGCCTGCCGTGTGTCGGCAAGCATGACCGACTTCTCTGTCGGCGAGCCGCCGGCCGTGGGCGAGGGCAAGGCGTCCACGTACACTATGACAGTGTACATCTTCTTCTCGAGGACGTACGAGCTCAGGAGGATGGCCGGCCCCCTCCCTGCCCCACTGGATGAGGACGATATCGCCACTACACCCTGCGAAGAGGTGGTGTGATACGTCTCCAACGTATCTATAATTTCTGATGTTCCATGCTTGTTTTATGACAATACCGACATGTTTTGTGCACACTTTATATCGTTTTCATGCGTTTTCCGGAACTAACCTATTGACGAGCTACCGAAAGGCCAGTTGCTGTTTTCTGCTGTTTTTGGTTTCAGAAATCCTAGTAAGGAAATATTTTCGGAATCGGACGAAATCAACACCGAAGATCTTAGAAATACACGAAGCTTCCAGAACACCCGGGAAGGACCAGAGGTGGGCCCCAGGGGCCCCAGGAGGGTGGCCGGCGCGGCCCAAGGGGGGGCGCCCCCCTATCTCCTGGGCACCCCGTGGCCCCTCCGACTCCGACTCTCCGCCTATATAATCGTCCCTGACCTAAAAACATCGACCAGTTCGACGAAAACAGAGAAAACCATCCAGAGCCGCCGCCATCGCGAAACTCCAATTCGGGGGACAGAAGTCTCTGTTCCGGCACCCTGCCGGGACGGGGAATTGCCCCCGAAGTCGTCTCCACCGCCGTCTCCACCGCCATCTTCACCGCCATCGCTGCCTCCATGATGAGGAGGGAGTAATTCACCCCCGGGGCTGAGGGCTCCGCTGTAGCTATGTGGTTCATCTCTCTCTTTATGTGATCTAGTTGAATATCATCTATGTGCTACTCTAGTGATGTTATTAAAGTAGTCTATTCCTCCTCCATGATGTAATGTTGGCAGTGTGTGCATCATGAAGTACTTGGTTTATGCTATGATTGTGATCTCTTGTAGATTATGAAGTTAACTATTACTATGATGGTATTGATGCGACCTATTCCTCCTTTCATAGTGTGATGGTAGAAGTGTGCATGCTATGTTAGTACTTGGTTTGGTTGTGTTGATCTATCTTGCACTCTAAGGTTATTTAAATATGAACATTGAATATTGTGGAGCTTGTTAACTCCGGCATTGAGGGTTCGTGTAATCCTACACAATGGTGTTCATCATCCAACAAGAGGGTGTAGAGTAGTCCTATTATGTGATCATTGTTGAGAGTGTCCACTAGTGAAAGCAGGATCCCTGGGCCTTGCTTCCAAGCATCGAATCATCGTTTGTTTACTGTTTTGTTGAATGTTTACTCGCTGCCATATTTCATTCCGATTGCTATTACCACTCACACTCATCCATATTACTTGTATCTCACTATCTCTTCGCCGAACTAGTGCACCTATTGTATTAGGTGTGTTCGGGACACAAGAGACTTCTTGCTTTGTGGTTGCAGGGTTGCTTGAGAGGGATATCTTTGACCTCTTCCTCCCTGAGATCTATAAACATTGGGTGATCCACTTAAGGGAAATTTGCTGCTGTTCTACAAACCTCTGCTCTTGGAGGCCCAACACTGTCTACAAGAATAGAAGCTCACGTAGACATCAAGCACTTTTCTGGCGCCATTGCCGGGGAGGAAAGGTAAAAGGCACTCATACTGCGGTTCCAGGTAACAGTACTTTTCTGGCGCCATTGTGTTTGTGCTCTAAGCTATTTCCTTTAGATCCTGCAATTGCAACTTTTTGTTTCTTGTTTACACTAGTTAGGCATAATGGAATACAACTATGAGCTTTTTGATTTATTTCCTAAGTTAGGACATGAATTGTGTGATGCAAAAATTAAAGAACCTATGGAGCCTCAATTGCATGCTAGTAGCAATGTTATTAGTATGAACGCAATCACTACTAATGCTATGGATAAGTCTAAGCTTGGGGAAGCTAGTTTATATAAAAATAATCTTTTTTTGCTCTTCAGCTTTGGAAGAAATATTTTGCTCTGATAATGCTTTATCTCCCATATGCGATAACTCTAATGATGCTCCTGATATTTTAAATCCACCTACTGCAAGTACTTCTTTCAAGATACCCATGAAAATTATTGAACATGTTATGGATAACCGCTATGAAGGGGATGGAGCTGTCCATCCTGGAGATCATTTACTGTTTTTGCATGAATTATGCGGGTTATTCAAGTGTGTAGGTATCTCTATGGATGAAGTGAGGAAGAAGCTATTCTCTGTTTCGCTGTCTGGTAAAGTGGCGCATTGGTATAAATTGTTGGAGAATAGTCATTCTCTTGGTTGGGAGGAAATTGTATCTCTCTTTTACTCTAAATTTTATCCTCCTTATGAAGTGCATATTGATAGGAATTATATTTATAACTTTTATCCTCGTGATGGAGAGAGTATTTCTCAAGCGTGGGGGAGATTGAAGTCACTAATGCTCAAATGTCCCATTCATGAGCTCCCCCGTAATGTTATTGTTAACAATTTTTATGCGAGGCTTTCAGGACAACACAAGGACTATCTGGATGCCTGTTCGGAGGGATCTTTCACAAGCAAGGAGGTTGAAGCTAGGTGGGATCTTCTTGATCGGATTGAGAAGAACGCTGAAGGATGGGAGAACAACAAAGGTGAAGAGTCAGGTATAAATTATGATTATGAATGCATTGAAGCTTTTATGGATACTGATAAATTTCGAAATATGAGTGCTACTTATGGTCTTGACTCTCAAGTTGCTGCAAATCTTTATAAAGCCTCTCATTTTGAATTGCCTAAAAAGAATTTTGATAAGTATCATGAACCTTTTAAAGAGGCTTGCATGAAGAATGAAATTGTTGTTAATGATTGCAATAAGCATGCTCAAACTCCTAAGAATGCTATTTCCTATAAGCATGTTAATTTTTGTGGAATACATAGACCTTGTGGAATTAATCAAGTCAAAGATGAATATTGCATCCATCATATTAATGAAAAAACTAGAAAGTGGCTTAGGGCTCTAGAAGATCTTGGTAAAAAAATTTGTGCCCTCTATCCTTTTATTTGTGAAGTTTGCCATGAAGTGGGTCATTTTAATTTTCAATGCTCCTCCAATGATAATTTGAACCCAATGAGTGCTGCAAATTTGTATTGTGATGATGGAATTACCCCTAATCAACATGATGAACTTACTTTATTTTTGGGGTGTGAAGAACTGTCGAGAAAAATCTCTTTGTTACATATGAGTGATCTTGATATTGATGATGTCCTGCATGGGTGTTTTTCTTATTGCATTGATAATAGGCATACAAATACTTACATACAAAATATTTTAGAAGATGACACCTTGCCAAAATATGATAGGACCGCTGTATGTTTTCAACTAATTAATGAAAAGGAGGGATCCTCCCAAGTTTCTTCTATTGTTTCTGAAAGTAAATCAGGTTATGCGGACAAGCCACCCCTCAAGCCTCTTCCTCCTAAAGAAGGGAACAAGGAGAAGGAAGAGAAGAAGGGAACGAAGAAGAAGAAGAAGAAGAAGAAGAAGAAGAAGAAGGAGAATAAAAAGAAGGAGGTAACGGCGTATCCCCGCGTGAATGAGATAACGCTAGGTAACCGTGAGTATGTTGCTCCTAATGATTATTATGATAATGAATCTGAATACGATGATCTTCCTATGCTCTCTACATGCACTAGTGATCATGTTTTGAATGAGCACACTACTTTTGATATTGCAAATCTCTGGGAAACTAATTCTGAAAATGATGATGATAATAATTGCCATAGTGTCAGTGCTATCCATGCTTCCTCCCATAACAATATAGAAAGCTCTAAGCTTGGGGAAGAGGTGTTTGAAAATCCTTTTGCTACTGGTCATTATGTTCTTGATACATCCCCTTCTAATAACAATGATGGTGTGGACACAGATAAACCGACTGTGAAAGATAACTATTCTATTTCTTATGATGACACTGTGCCTCCGATCTTTGATGATTATTATAAAGAATGCTATGATATAGGTGATAACTATCCTTATGAAACTTTTCATAGTCATGATTGGATTACTGATGTCTACGTTCCCCCTCCTTTCCTGTAGACAGTGTTGGGCCTCCAAGAGCAGAGGTTTGTAGAACAGCAGCAAGTTTTCCCTTAAGTGGATACCCAAGGTTTATCGAACTCAGGGAGGAAGAGGTCAAAGATATCCCTCTCATGCAACCCTGCAACCACAAAGCAAGAAGTCTCTTGTGTCCCCAACACACCTAATAGGTGCACTAGTTCGGCGAAGAGATAGTGAAATACAGGTGGTATGAATAAGTATGAGCAGTAGCAACGGTGCCAGAAAATAGCTTGTCGCGTGTAGTTGATGATGGTAGTATTGCAGCAGAGTAACGCAAAGAAACAGTAAACAAGCAGTAGTAACGCAGCAGTAGTAAACAAGTAGCGATAGCAGTATTTAGGAGCAAGGCCTAGGGGTTACACTTTCACTAGTGGACACTCTCAACATTGATCACATAACAGAACAGATAAATGCATACTCTACACTTTTGTTGGATGATGAACACATTGCGTAGGATTACACGAACCCTCAATGCCGGAGTTAACAAGCTCCACAATAATGTTCATGTTTTAGTAACCTTATAGTGTAAGATAGATCAACAGACTAAACCAAGTACTAACATAGCATGCACACTTTCACCTTCATGCATATGTAGGAGGAATAGATCACATCAATACTATCATAGCAATAGTTAACTTCGCAATCTACAAGAGATCATGATCATAGCATAAACCAAGTACTAACACGGTGCACACACTGTCGCCCTTACACACGTGCAGGAGGAATAGAACTACTTTAATAACATCACTAGAGTAGCACATAGATGAATTGTGATACAAAACTCATATGAATCTCAATCATGTAAAGCAGCTCATGAGATCATTGTATTGAGGTACATGGGAGAGAGATGAACCACATAGCTACAGCGAAGCCCTCAGCCTCAGGGGTGAATTACTCCCTCCTCATCATGGGGGCAGCGATGGCGGTGAAGATGGCGGTGAAGACGGCGGTGGAGATGGCTCCGGGGGCAATTCCCCGTCCGGCAGGGTGCCGGAACAGAGAGTTCTGTCCCCCGAATTGGAGTTTCGCGATGGCGGCGGCGCCCCTGGAGTCTTTCTGGAGTTTCGTCAATTGGTATCGAGGTTTTAGGTCACGACGACTTAAATAGGCGAAGAATCGGAGTCGGAGGGGGCCTGGGCTGGCCACACCATAGGGGGGCGCGCCCCCCCTTGGGCCGCGCCACCCTAGGGTGTGGGGCCCCCCTGGCACTCCTCCGACTCTCCTTCGGTGTTCTGGAGCCTTCCGGGAAAAATAGGAGGTTTGGCGTTGATTTCGTCCAATTCCGAGAATATTGCCCGAACAGCCTTTCTGGAACCAAAAACAGCAGAAAACAGCAACTGGCACTGTGGCATCTTGTTAATAGGTTAGTTCCGGAAAATGCATGAAAATGATATAAAGTGTGAACAAAACATGTTGGTATTGTCATAAAACAAGCATGGAACATCGGAAATTATAGATACGTTGGAGACGTATCAGCATCCCCAAGCTTAGTTCCTACTCGTCCTCGAGTAGGTAAACGATAAAAGATAATTTCTGAGGTGACATGCTACCAACATAATCTTAATCATACCATTGTAAAGCATATGAGATGAATGCAGCGATTCGAAACAATGTAAATGCAATGAGTAAACAATTGAATCATATAGCAAAGACTTTTCATGAATAGTACTTTCGAGACAAGCATCAACAAGTCTTGCATAAGAGTTACTCATAAAGCAATAAATTCTTAGTAAAGGTATTGAAGCAACACAATGGAAGATTAAGTTTCAGCGGTTGCTTTCAACTTGTAACATGTATATCTCATAGATAATTATCAATGCAGAGCAATATAACAAATGCAATAAGCAAGTATGTAAGAATCAATGCATAGTTCACACAAATGTTTGCTTCTTGAGGTGGAGAGAAATAGGTGAACTGACTCAACAATAAAAGTAAAAGAATGGTCCTCCATAGAGGAAAAGCATCGATTGCTATATTTGTGCTAGAGCTTTGGTTTTGAAAACATATAGAGAGCATAAAAAGTAAAGTTTTGAGAGGTGTTTGTTGTTGTCAACGAATGGTAATGGGTACACTAACTACCTCGCCAACCGGACTTCCAAGAGCGGCTCCCATGAATTATTTTATTTTTGGGTGGCACTCCTTCCAACCTTTCTTTCACAAACCATGGCTAACCGAATCCTCGGGTGCCTGCCAACAATCTCATACCATGAAGGAGTGCCTTTTTATTTTAGTTTTATTATGATGACACTCCTCCCAACCTTTGCTTACACAAGCCATGGCTAACCGAATCCTTCGGGTGCCGTCCAACAATCACATACCATGGAGGAGTGTCTATTTTTGTTAATTAATTTGGGACTGGGAATCCCATTGCCAGCTCTTTTTGCAAAATTATTGGATAAGCGGATGTGCCACTAGTCCATTTGAGAGTCCGTCAAAAGTAAATGACAAGGTTGAAAGCTAAACACCACATACTTCCTCATGAGCTATAAAACATTGACACAAATCAGAGGTGATAAATTTTGAATTGTTTAAAGGTAGCACTCAAGCAATTTACTTTGGAATGGCAGGAAATACCACATAGTAGGTAGGTATGGTGGACACAAATGGCATAGTGGTTGGCTCAAGGATTTTGGATGCATGAGAAGTAATCCCTCTCGATACAAGGCTTAGGCTAGCAAGGTTGTTTGAAGCAAACACAAGTATAAACTGGTACAGCAGAACTCACATAAAAGACATATTACAAGCATTATAAGACTATACATCGTCTTCCTTGTTGTTCAAACACCTTACTAGAAAATATCTAGACTCTAGAGAAACCACTCATGCAAACCAAATTTTAACAAGCTCTATGTATTTCTTCACTAATAAGTGTAAGGTATATGATGCAAGAGCTTAAACATGAGCACAACAATTGCCAAGTATCACATTACCCAAGACATTATAGCAATTACTCCATGTAGCATTTTCCAATTCCAACCATATAACAATTTAACGAAGAGGAAACTTCGCCATGAATATCATGAGCTAAGAACACATGTGTTCATATGCAACAGCGGAGCGTGTCTCTCTCCCACACAAGCATGATGTAATCCAATTTATTCAAACAAAAACAAAAACAAAAGCACACAGACGCTCCAAGTAAAGCACATAAGATGTGACCGAATAAAAATATAGTTTCAAGAGAAGGAACCTGATAATTTGTCGATGAAGAAGGGGATGCCTTGGGCATCCCCAAGCTTAGACGCTTGAGTCTTCTTGATATATGCAGGGGTGAACCACCGGGGCATCCCCAAGCTTAGAGCTTTCACTCTTCTTGATCATAGTATATCATCCTCCTCTCTTGACCCTTGAAAACTTCCTTCACACCAAACTTCTCATAAACTTCATTAGAGGGGTTAGTACATAATCAAAAACTCACATGTTCAGAGGTGACACAATCATTCTTAACACTTCTGAACATTGCTCAAAGCTACTGGAGTTTAATGGAACAAAGAAATCCATCCCACATAGCAAAAGAGGCAATGCGAAATAAAAGGCAGAATCTGTCAAAACAGAACAGTCCGTAAAGACGAATTTCTAATAAATACTTCCGTTGCTCAGATCAGAAAACTCAAAACTAATGAAAGTTGCGTACATATCTGAGGAACACGCACGTAAATTGGCATATTTTTCTGATTTTTCTACAGAGAGAAAATCCCAGATTCGTGACAGATAGAAATCTGTTTCTGTGCAGAAATCCAAATCTAGTATCAACCTTCGATTAGAGGCTTCACTTGGCACAACAAAACACAAAACTAAGATAAGGAGAGGTTGCTACAGTAGTAAACAACTTCCAAGACACAAATATAAAACAAAGTACTGTAGCAAAATAACACATGGGTTATCTCCCAAGAAGTTCTTTCTTTATAGCCATTAAGATGGGCTCAGCAGTTTTAATAATCCATTCGCGGGAAATAGTATTTGAAGCAAAAGAGAGCTTCAAGAGGCAAATTCAAAACAAATTTAAGTCTAACATGCTTCCTATGAAGAGGAATCTTGTACACAAATGAATTCATGAAGAACAAAGTGACAAGCATAAGAGGATAAAACACGAGCAACTTCAAGATTCTCAACATAAAGAGGGGAAACTTAATATTATTAAGATGCATATAACCATATTTCCCTCTCTCATAATAACTTTCAGTAGCATCATTGATGAAATCCACAATATACCCATCACTTAAAACATTCTTATCATGGTTCATATGCATAGAAGTATCATTAAATTTGGCATAAGAAGAGTTATTCTCATTAATAGTAATTGGAGCAAGATTATTATCAAGAATTTGAACATGGTAAACAAGTTGCCTATTAAGGGAATTGTTTTTGGTAATCCAATCATGACTATGACAAATTTCATAAGGATAATTAGAACCTACATCATAGCATTCTTTATAATAATCATTAGAGATCGGAGGCATAGTGTCATCATAAGAAATAGAATCAATTTCCCAGAGATTTGTAATATCAAAAGTGGTGTGCTCATTCAAATCATGATTGCTAATGTATGTAAAGGGCATAGGAAGATCATCATATTCAGATTCATTATCACAATAATCATTAGGAGCAACATACCTACGGTTACCTATTGTTATCTCATATACGCGGGGATATGATGTTACCTCTTTCTTTTTATTCCCCTTCTTCTTCTTCTTCGTTCCCTTCTTCTTCTTCTCTTCCTTCTCCTCGTTCCCTCCTTTAGGTGGAAGAGGCTTGAAGGGTGGCTTGTCCGCATAACCTGATTTACTTTCAGAAACAATAGAGGAAACTTGGGGGAATCCCTCCTTTTCATTAATTAGTTGAAAACACACAGCAGTCCTATCATATTTTGGCAAGGTGTCATCTTCTAAAATATTTTGTATGTAAGTATTTGTATGGCTATTATCAATGCAATAAGAAAAACACCCATGCAGGACATCATCAATATCAAGATCACTCATATGTAACAAAGAGATTTTTCTCGACAATTCTTCACACCCCAAAAATAAAGTAAGTTCATCATGCTGATTAGGAGTAATTTCATCATCACAATACAAATTTGCAGCACTCATTGGGTTCAATATATCACTGGAGGAGCATTGAAAATTAAAATGACCCACTTCATGGCAAACTTCACAAATAAAAGGATAGAGGGCACAAACTTTTTTACCAAGATCATCTAGAGCCCTAAACCACTTTCTAGTTTTTTCATTAGCATGATGGATACAATATTCATCTTTGATTTGATTAATTCCACAAGGTCTATGTATTCCACAAAAATTAACATGCTTATAGGAAATAGCATTCTTAGGAGTTTGAGCATGCTTATTGCAATAATTAACAACAATTTCATTCTTCATGCAAGCCTCTTTAAAAGGTTCATGATACTTATCAAAATTATTTTTAGGCAATTCGAAATGAGAAGCAAAGGCTTTATAAAGATTCGCAGCAACTTGAGAGTCAAGACCATAAGTAGCACTCATATTTCGAAATTTATCGGTATCCATAAAAGCTTCAATGCATTCATAATCATAATTTATACCTGACTCTTTACCTTCATTGTTCTCCCATCCTTCAGCGTTGTCCTCAATCCGATCGAGGAGGTCCCACCTAGCTTCAACCTCCTTGCTTGTGAAAGATCCTTCCGAACACGCGTCCAGATAGTCCTTGTGTTGTCTTGAAAGTCTCGCATAAAAATTGTTAACAATAACATTACGGGGGAGCTCATGAATGGGACATTTGAGCATTAGTGATTTCAATCTCCCCCACGCTTGAGAAATACTCTCTCCATCACGAGGATAAAAGTTATAAATATAATTCCTATCAATATGCACTTCATGCGGAGGATAAAATTTAGAATAAAAGAGAGATGCAATTTCCTCCCAACCAAGAGAATGCCTATTCTCCAACAATTTATACCAATGCGCTGCTTTACCAGACAAATAAACAGAGAATAGCTTCTTCCTCACTTCATCCATAGAGATACCGCACACTTGAATAACCCACATAATTCGTGCAAAAACATTAGAATGATCTCTAGGATGGACAGTTCCATCCCCTTTATAGTGGTTGTCCATAACACGTTCAATAATTTTCATGGGTATTTTATACGGAATACTTTCAGCAGGTGGATTTAAAATATCAGAAGCATTATTAGAGTTATCGCATATGGGAGATAAAGCATTATCATAAAAAATTTTCTCCCCTAAAGATGGGAAGCTAAAAAGACCACAAAAACTAGCTTCCCCAAGCTTAGACTTCTTCATAGCATTAGCAGTAATTGCATTCATACTAATAACATCGCTACTAGCATGCAAATAAGGTTCCATAGGTTTTTTAATTTTCGCATCAAACAATTCTAAATCAGGAAAAAGATTAAAAAGCTCACTAATTTTTTTGTTGTTTTCCATTATGCCTAACTAGTGTAAACAAGAGACAAAAAGTTGCAATTGCAGGATCTAAAGGAAATAGCTTCGAGCACAAACACAATGGCGCCAGAAAAGTACTTTACCTGGAACCGGAGTATGAGTGCCTTTTACCTTTCCTCCCCGCAACGGCGCCGAGAAAAGTGCTTGATGTCTACGTTCCCCCTCCTTTCTCAGAGACGGTGTTGGGCCTCCAAGAGCAGAGGTTTGTAGAACAGCAGCAAGTTTTCCCTTAAGTGGATACCCAAGGTTTATCGAACTCAGGGAGGAAGAGGTCAAAGATATCCCTCTCATGCAACCCTGCAACCACAAAGCAAGAAGTCTCTTGTGTCCCCAACACACCTAATAGGTGCACTAGTTCGGCGAAGAGATAGTGAAATACAGGTGGTATGAATAAGTATGAGCAGTAGCAACGGTGCCGAGAAAATAGCTTGTCTGGCGTGTAGTTGATGATGGTAGTATTGCAGCAAGAGTAACGCAAAGAAACAAGAAACAAGCGTAGTAACGCAGCAGTAGTAAACAAGTAGCGATAGCGATATTTAGGAGCAAGGCCTAGGGGTTACACTTTCACTAGTGGACACTCTCAACATTGATCACATAATGAACAGATAAATGCATACTCTACACTTTTGTTGGATGATGAACACATTGCGTAGGATTACACGAACCCTCAATGCCGGAGTTAACAAGCTCCACAATAATGTTCATGTTTTAGTAACCTTATAGTGTAAGATAGATCAACAGACTAAACCAAGTACTAACATAGCATGCACACTTTCACCTTCATGCATATGTAGGAGGAATAGATCACATCAATACTATCATAGCAATAGTTAACTTCGCAATCTACAAGAGATCATGATCATAGCATAAACCAAGTACTAACACGGTGCACACACTGTCGCCCTTACACACGTGCAGGAGGAATAGAACTACTTTAATAACATCACTAGAGTAGCACATAGATGAATTGTGATACAAAACTCATATGAATCTCAATCATGTAAAGCAGCTCATGAGATCATTGTATTGAGGTACATGGGAGAGAGATGAACCACATAGCTACAGCGAAGCCCTCAGCCTCAGGGGTGAATTACTCCCTCCTCATCATGGGGGCAGCGATGGCGGTGAAGATGGCGGTGAAGACGGTGGTGGAGATGGCTCCGGGGGCAATTCCCCGTCCGGCAGGGTGCCGGAACAGAGAGTTCTGTCCCCCGAATTGGAGTTTCGCGATGGCGGCGGCGCCCCTGGAGTCTTTCTGGAGTTTCGTCAATTGGTATCGAGGTTTTAGGTCACGACGACTTAAATAGGCGAAGAATCGGAGTCGGAGGGGGCCTGGGCTGGCCACACCATAGGGGGGCGCGCCCCCCCCTTGGGCCGCGCCACCCTAGGGTGTGGGGCCCCCCTGGCACTCCTCCGACTCTCCTTCGGTGTTCTGGAGCCTTCCGGGAAAAATAGGAGGTTTGGCGTTGATTTCGTCCAATTCCGAGAATATTGCCCGAACAGTCTTTCTGGAACCAAAAACAGCAGAAAACAGCAACTGGCACTGTGGCATCTTGTTAATAGGTTAGTTCCGGAAAATGCATGAAAATGATATAAAGTGTGAACAAAACATGTTGGTATTGTCATAAAACAAGCATGGAACATCGGAAATTATAGATACGTTGGAGACGTATCAATTACCAAAAACAATTCTTTTAATATGCAACTTGTTTACCATGTTCAAATTCTTGATAATAATCTTGCTCCAATTACTATTAATGAGAATAACTCTTCTTATGCCAAAATTAATGATACTTCTATGCATATGAACCATGATAAGAATGTTTTAAGTGATGGGTATATTGTGGATTTCATCAATGATGCTACTGAAAGTTATTATGAGAGAGGGAAATATGGTTATATGCATCTTAATAATATTAAGTTTCCCCTCTTTATGTTGAGAATCTTGAAGTTACTCGTGTTTTATCCTCTTATGCTTGTCACTTTGTTCTTCATGAATTCATTTGTGTACAAGATTCCTCTGCATAGGAAGCATGTTAGGCTTAAAATGTGTTTTGAATTTGCCTCTTGAAGCTCTCTTTTGCTTCAAATACTATTTCTTGCGAGTGCATCATCAAAACTGCTGAGCCCATCTTAATGGCTATAAAGAAAGAACTTCTTGGGAGATAACCCATGTGTTATTTTGCTACATTACTTTGTTTTATATTTGTGTCTTGGAAGTTGTTTACTACTGTAGCAACCTCTCCTTATCTTAGTCTTGTGTTTTGTTGTGCCAAGTAAAGTCGTTGATAGTAAGGTTCATACTAGATTTGGATTACTGCGCAGAAACAGATTTCTTTGCTGTCACAAATCTGGGCAAAATTCTCTGTAAGTAACTCAGAAAATTATGCCAATTTACGTGAGTGATCCTCAGATATGTACGCAACTTTCATTCAATTTGAGCATTTTCATTTGAGCAAGTCTGGTGCCTCAATAAAATTCGTCTTTACGGAATGTTCTGTTTTGACAGATTCTGCCTTTTATTTCGCATTGCTTCTTTTGCTATGTGGGATGGATTTCCTTGTTCCATTGACTTCCAGTAGCTTTAAGCAATGTCCAGAAGTGTTAAGAATGATTGTGTCACCTCTGAACATGTGAGTTTTTGATTATGCACTAACCCTCTAATGAGTTTGTTTCGAGTTTGGTGTGGAGGAAGTTTTCAAGGGTCAAGAGAGGAGGATGATATACTACGATCAAGAAGAGTGAAAAGTCTAAGCTTGGGGATGCCCCGGTGGTTCATCCCTGCATATTCCAAGAAGACTCAAGCATCTAAGCTTGGGGATGCCCAAGGCATCCCCTTCTTCATCGACAAATTATCAGGTTCTTTCTCTTGAAACTATATTTTTATTCGGTCACATCTTATGTACTTTGCTTGGAGCGTCTGTATGTTTCTTATTTTTGTTTTTGTTTGAATAAATGCTTGTGTGGGAGAGAGACACGCTCTGCTGGTTCATAGGAACACATGTGTTCTTAGCTTTTAATGTTCATGGCGAAGGTTGAAACTGCTTCGTTAAATTGTTATATGGTTGGAAACGGGAAATGCTACATGTAGTAATTGCTAAAATGTCTTGGATAATGTGATACTTGGCGATTGTTGTGCTCATGTTTAAGCTCTTGCATCATATACGTTGCACCTATTAACGAATAAATACATAGAGCTTGCTAAAATTTGGTTTGCACAATTGGTCTCTCTAAGGTCTAGATAATTTCTAGTATTGAGTTTGAACAACAAGGAAGACGATGTATAGTCTTATAATGCTTGTAATATGTCTTTTATGTAAGTTTTGATGTACTAATTTATGCTTGTGTTTGCTTCAAATAACCTTGCTAGCCTAAACCTTGTATCGAGAGGGAATACTTCTCATGCATCCAAAATACTTGAGCCAACCACTATGCCATTTGTGTCCACCATACCTACCTACTACATGGTATTTCTCCGCCATTCCAAAGTAAATTGCTTGAAGTGCTACCTTTAAATTTCTATCCTCTACCTTTGCAATATATAGCTCATGGGACAAATAGCCTAAAAACTATTGTGGTATTGAATATGTACTTATGCACTTTATCTCTTATTAAGTTGCTTGTTGTGCGATAACCACGTTCCTGGGGACGCCATCAACTACTCTTTGTTGAATATCATGTGAGTTGCTATGCATGTTCGTCTTGTCTGAAGTAAGGGAGATTTACCACCAAAATGGTTAGAGCATTGCATAATGTTAGAGAAGAACATTGGGCCGCTAACTAAAGCCATGAATCATGGTGGAAGTTTCAGTTTTGGACATATATCCTCAATCTCATATGAGAAAATTAACTGTTGTTGAATGCTTATGCATAAAAGAGGAGACCATTATCTGTTGTCTATGTTGTCCCGGTATGGATGTCTAAGTTGAGAATAATCAATAGCGAGAAATCCGATGCGAGCTTTCTCCTTAGACCTTTGTACAGGCGGCATAGAGGTACCCCTTTGTGACACTTGGTTAAAACATATGCATTGCGATGATAATCCAGGTAATCCGAGCTAATTAGGACAAGGTGCGGGCACTATTAGTATACTATGCATGAGACTTGCAACTTGTAGGATATAATTTACATGATGCATATGCTTTACTACTACCGTTGACAAAATTGTTTCTTGTTTTCAAAATCAAAGCTCTAGCACAAATATAGCAATCGATGTTTCCCTCTGCGAAGGGCCTTTCTTTTACTTTTTATGTTGAGTCAGTTCACCTATCTCTCTCCACCTCAAGAAGCAAACACTTGTGTGAACTGTGCATTGATTCTTACATACTTGCATATTGCACTTGTTATATTACTTTACATTGACAACTATCCATGAGATATACATGTTACAAGTTGAAAGCAACCGCTAAAACTTAATCTTCCATTGTGTTGCTTCAATGTCTTTACTATGAATTTATTGCTTTATGAGTTAACCCTTATGCAAGACTTATTGATGCTTGTCTTGAAAGTACTATTCATGAAAAGTCTTTGCTATTTGATTCAATTGTTTACTCATTGCATTTACATTGTTTCGAATCGCTGCATTCATCTCATATGCTTTACAATAGTATGATTAAGATTATGTTGGTAGCATGTCACCTCAGAAATTATCTTTTATCGTTTACCTACTCGAGGATGAGTAGGAACTAAGCTTGGGGATGCTGATACGTCTCCAACGTATCTATAATTTCTGATGTTCCATGCTTGTTTTATGACAATACCGACATGTTTTCTTCACACTTTATATCGTTTTCATGCGTTTTCCGGAACTAACCTATTGACGAAATGCCGAAAGGCCAGTTGCTGTTTTCTACTGTTTTTGGTTTCAGAAATCCTAGTAAGGAAATATTTTCGGAATCGGACGAAATCAACACCGAAGATCTTAGAAATACACGAAGCTTCCAGAACACCCGGGAAGGACCAGAGGTGGGCCCCAAGGGCCCCAGGAGGGTGGCCGGCGCGGCCCAAGGGGGGGGCGCACCCCCTATCTCCTGGGCACCCCGTGGCCCCTCCGACTCCGACTCTCCGCCTATATAATCGTCCCTGACCTAAAAACATCGACCAGTTCGACGAAAACAGAGAAAACCATCCAGAGCCGCCGCCATCGCGAAACTCCAATTCGGGGGACAGAAGTCTCTCTTCCGGCACCCTGCCGGGACGGGGAATTGCCCCCGAAGTCGTCTCCACCGCCGTCTCCACCGCCATCTTCACCGCCATCGCTGCCTCCATGATGAGGAGGGAGTAATTCACCCCCAGGGCTGAGGGCTCCGCTGTAGCTATGTGGTTCATCTCTCTCTTTATGTGATCTAGTTGAATATCATCTATGTGCTACTCTAGTGATGTTATTAAAGTAGTCTATTCCTCCTCCATGATGTAATGTTGGCAGTGTGTGCATCATGAAGTACTTGGTTTATGCTATGATTGTGATCTCTTGTAGATTATGAAGTTAACTATTACTATGATGGTATTGATGCGACCTATTCCTCCTTTCATAGTGTGATGGTAGAAGTGTGCATGCTATGTTAGTACTTGGTTTGGTTGTGTTGATCTATCTTGCACTCTAAGGTTATTTAAATATGAACATTGAATATTGTGGAGCTTGTTAACTCCGGCATTGAGGGTTCGTGTAATCCTACACAATGGTGTTCATCATCCAACAAGAGGGTGTAGAGTAGTCCTATTATGTGATCATTGTTGAGAGTGTCCACTAGTGAAAGCAGGATCCCTGGGCCTTGCTTCCAAGCATCGAATCATCGTTTGTTTACTGTTTTGTTGAATGTTTACTCGCTGCCATATTTCATTCCGATTGCTATTACCACTCACACTCATCCATATTACTTGTATCTCACTATCTCTTCGCCGAACTAGTGCACCTATTGTATTAGGTGTGTTCGGGACACAAGAGACTTCTTGCTTTGTGGTTGCAGGGTTGCTTGAGAGGGATATCTTTGACCTCTTCCTCCCTGAGATCGATAAACCTTGGGTGATCCACTTAAGAGAAATTTGCTGCTGTTCTACAAACCTCTGCTCTTGGAGGCCCAACACTGTCTACAAGAATAGAAGCTCACGTAGACATCATGGTGCTGGATCTTGGCTTGCCTCCGAGGGAGCTGCGTAGTGGGGGCTATGTCGTGCGAACTATGCGCGAGATTCTTGCCCGTGTATGGCTGCTCAAGAACCTGAACCTCACGGAGGAGGAGTGGGACATCATCATGCCTTACGATGTTATGCACCTGATGTGGCAGCAGGCGTGTCGTCGGGTCGGTGGCCTCCACTTCGACCTCACCCTTAGGGTGGACCACCGGCTCATCGTCAACTTGTCGGCGCTGCAAGACAGTTGGGTCCTAGTTGCGCCGGAGGACGGCCACTGCAGCATATGCATGCAGGGGCTATCGCGGCGCACAACGGTGCGTCTCCGGGGATGCAAACACCCGTTCCATAGGAAGTGCATCTTCTCCTGGTTTGTAACGAACGCCAGCTGCCCTATCTGCAGCGATAAAGTGCTGACCCATCTTATTTTCGATTTGTAGCATAGTATGAATAAAAACCCTGTATGATAGGGATTCCATGCCAACTTGAATCCTATGTCAAGAGAAATTCTATTTGATTGTGGTTATAAGATATTTTGCATTAGTTTGATCTATTATCATTCTATTTTCCTATGGGATATGACCCTATGAATCAAACAGCCTGGGATTACTTCCACACAATTAAGTTTGACCAACTTTTACTAGGACAACAAACATAAATAATTAGTCATCATGGGATTACAATCCAACAGATAATTGTCTTCAGGACTCATACATTTTCCAAACAGAAAAATCAAAACAAATCATGGTTCTTCATCTCACAAAGATGATACGAGACAAGAGTATAATCATCATCATCATCATCATCACCTCCGTCTTCATTCTGATATTCGTGCATGGTCTCATCCTGCTCGTCGTGTCCATTCTCCTCCTGAGATTCACCAGGTAGCTTCAGTTTATCCATCTCTTTGTCGACTATACTAACCTCAACAGTGAAATCTACTTCTCCATCATGTGCAGGGATACCTGTATCCAACGAGGTTTCATCAATGTCAGTAACTTTAGTTTGCCTAGAACCAGCGAAATCATCTTGCTGGGCACCAATTATTGGATCCGTATTCTCATCCAAATCATATATGTTCCTTGCCACAAACTTTTGCACATACTGCCATCCTTTTCTAGATCTGTCTTCCAAGAAAAGTACCTTGGCCGCTTGAGGTACCAAAATATAAGGATCATCCTTGTACCACTGAGCAGTAGTATTGACTGATATGAAATACCCATCATTTCTGGCACCTTTGCCCTTGTTTGGATCTTGGTTGTACCAGTAACACTTAAATAGAACCACAGATCGGACAGTAACCTTATCACTATAGAACAACTGAATAACCTCTTCTATGTGACCATAATGGTCAAATGACTCTGATCTCTTCTTTCTGGTTGTCAAGTGATCTCCACTGGTTGTGATGCCACTATTTCGTGTCTTCAAATGTTGTTCACGCTCATAGGAGCTGTAATGGACACCATTGGCATTGCAAGCTGCAGCTACCAACACCCTCTTATCTGGACCACGTGATAGGACAAGGAGATCAGCACTAACAGCGCCTGGATTCTCCGCATGGAGTTTCGAGATCTACGATTACAAAATAGACAAGAGGTCATCTCATGTGAAAACACATAGACAAGTCAGAGTGCAATTGAACATCTTACATGTTTCTCAAACCAGTCCTGAAACCCACTCCCACGTGCCGATAGCTTTCCATTCGTTTCCATGTACAACCTGCAAAACATAGCCAAGTATATGCGAGGAACTGAGGATTTCGTGTGCATAGTACTCACTTAACATATTCATCAGCCTCTGCAGCATTATTCAGCACATACCAAGATAACTGTTCAAATTCAGACTGCTCTAATGTTTTTTCGGTCCTCTTTCCTATTAGCTCAACACCATGATTAAAAACAGATCCTCCAACTTCCAAAATTCTACGACCCCGGTTGAATCTGGTCTCAATATCAGGAATATATCTTGATGCAAATGTATATGCTTCAGCAGCAATATACGCCACTGCAATGCAAGCCTCCGGTCTAGCTTTGTTCCTAACTGTATTCTTGAAAGTGCACAGTCGACGTTCTATAGGGTACATCCATCCATACTGTACCGGACCTCTTAAAAGTGCCTCATCAGGTAGATGAACAACCAAATGCACCATCACATCAAAGAACGCTGGAGGATATATCAGCTCCATCTTGCACAGGATTACTGCTATGTCCACCTTAAGACGTTTTACAACAGCTCTGCTTAGAGTTTTACTACATATTTCCCTAAAGAACCTTCCCAACTCTGCAATCACGTTGTACATATTTGGATTCACTAAATCTTTAATGCCAATAGCTAAAAGCCTTTGCAGCAGGATGTGACAATCGTGAGTTTTCAACCCTTGGAGCTTGTTTCCTTCAGCATTGAGACAATTTGCAATGTTGGAAGCAAATCCGAACGGGAACATCACACCTCGGAGGTACTCACAAAATAATCTCCTTTTAGGCATCGGCAATGTGAATTCCGCGCCTCGAAACTTATAATGTTTTTCCTTGCCTTTGTTCACTTTGTCATTACGATCCAGTTGCAAGTGCCTGTTAACATTCAATGTTGCACAATCAATCCTAGCATTTGAGCTATATTTTGTCTTGGATGGAATGTTGAGTAATGTGCCGACAATGCTGTCACATATATTTTTCTCCATGTGCATGATATCAATATTATGCCGAAGCTTCTTACCAGCCCAATACGGCAAGTCCCAAAGAGTGGCCCTGTGCTTATAAAATATTCTCGGTCTATCATTTTCCATTTCCTTACTCTTGGTACATGCTGCTATTTCACCTCCCATCTTCCATTTGGTAGCTGCTAGACTCAGTTCATCTCCTCTCTTCTTCCTTTTTCTACCTGCTACTACTGCTGCTGCATCTTCTGTATTCTTCTCTGCTGTACCTGCTGTGGCGGCTGGTGGTTTTCCTGGTTTAACATTTCTGACCGCTTCTAGGTGCGCCTCCAACTCGTGACTCGTAAAAGTGTTGCGGTTCAGTCTTTGCACAGGCCTGATCACCAATAAATTGCATTTTTTTATTATTTTTTCGGAAACTGTGACCTATTGGAAGGAAACGGCGATGGCCCATATAGCATATCTTGTTTATTATCCTCAATGCCAGCTGATCTGTATCACAGTGAACACATGCATTATAACCTGATGTTACTCTGCCTGACATAGTGCCCAAAGCTGGATAATCATGGGTGCAATACAAGACAAAGAAAGACGTAATAGAAAATTTTGTTCTTTAGGTTGACACACATCCCGTGTAGGGACACCCTTCCATAATGTTTGCAAGTCTCTAATAAGAGGCTGCATGAACACATCAAAATCCTTCCCAGGAGATTTGGGACCTGGGATGAGTAAGGCCATCATACAGTTCGACTGATCGGTGCATGTCCAGGGAGCCTGGTTGTATTGTGTAACTAGTACTGGCCACATGCTATACGAGTTGCTCATGTTGCCAAATGGGTTGAATCCATCTGTAGCAAGGCCAAGTCTCAGGTTCCTTGGATCTGCAGCAAAATCTGGATGATCCAGGTCGAATTGCTTCCATTCATCGCCATCAGCAGGATGCCTCGAAGAATCGTGGTCGGGCGTGAGAATCTCTTTGTGCCATCTTGTTTCCCGAGATGTTTGTTCTGAAGCAAACAACCTCTACAATCTTTGTACAAGTGGAAAGTATCTCAGAACCTTCCAAGGAATCTTTTTCTTACCACCAGCTCCATCATGTTTCCATCTTGATTCCTTACATACTGGACATTCATCGAGGTCATTATACTCCATCCAAAACGAAGGTACGCTTATTTTTGCAAAAATCAATCTTCTCATATCCAAGTCCCAGTACCTTGATGTACTGCTTCACCTCATAAAAGGATTTTGGCAGTCCAGCCCCAGGGAGTGCATCGATGTATGTCTTCGCAACTGCATTGAAGGCTTTATTGGTTATCCCCTGGTATGACTTGTCATGAAGTAATTTCACAATTAATTCAAATCTTGACACAACAGAACCAGGGGCCACTAAGCGCTTAGCATCTTCTATCAGGTCATGGAAAAGAGGCTTTTTGTGATAACCATGGGGCTGTTGGCTTGCATATGGATACAGATCCCGTAACAAATTAGCAGTAGCCTCATCCTGGACGAGATCTTCAGGCTGATAACCATCAGAATAAAGAGGATCAATAATCTCAGGCTGATCATAGTGTTCACCATGGTTAATCCACCTGATATATGTCTGGTCCATCCCATAAACGAATAAATGATCTGAGACTACATGTTGAGGCTTGGACCCAATATTCAAACATACGCGGCATGGACAAATCACTTCCTTTGTTGTGTCGCCGTCAGTAAAATCACTAACTTGCTTCATGAAGTCTTCAATACCACTCAAATATGTTGGTGTGTTTAATGAGTGAAATAATATCCAAGTTCTATCCATCTGTTGAGGGAATAGATGTTCAAAGAAGCGATAAGCTATTTCAACAAACAGGTCACCTACGAATGTAAGCAGCAAACAGGTCGAATATAAAACTATAAATGCTACATTATTTGAGCCGATTTCAGCAAACGAACTGAGTGCAAAACTACGGCTACCTAGCGAACAGATTTTATTTTAGGCTGACCAGTGGGTTTCCCCACTTTGTATTTTTTTTCTTTTTATTAATAAAAAGAGGGAAATATGTACAAAAATTGCTGGAGAGCAGCAACTAAAAGGATCATAGATCCCAAACAGCAAAATATATATAAAATGTTCTACCCATGATATGATTTCCTCTTTGCCTTATGAACAAGGAGAGCAATTTCATCCTTGAATCTCTTGTGCCATCTGTAAATGCTTGGGGGGAACAGATATATCGAAAGCAATACAATACCAACACATTCTTTCTTCTTTTTTGCCGTAATTCCGCCGATCTATTAGCAGTGCAAAGAAGTCAAAAGTAATATGATTACAAACAGGTCCATAGACCACCAAGGCCGTACCTGAGAATACGGAGGGCCTGAGCAAAACAAGAAATAGAGGACCTCAACATGATCATTGGCAACTAAAATGATTTTATATATACTACTCACTCCATTTCAATAAACAATGCACCCTTGTTTTTCGTTTTTTATCTTCGAAAAAATATTAATCTATATCTCTCTATTTAAAAATGATGTTTCAATTTTATGTAGATATACATGTATTTAGATGAGTTTAGTTTGCAGATACATGCAAGTTTTGATGAAGTTGAAACATATTTTTCAGGATGAAGTATATAAAAAAATTTGATATAAAACTGGTATCATTAGAATGTATTTTCCATCACGGTTCTAACAATGCTGCTTATGTATTAATGATCGTGATATTGTTGTCCTATTTATTTGGTCAAGGTTCACATTGAAATGTGGTAAAATAAATTAAAAGAAGTGCATCGTGTGAAAAAGCAATCTAAGAATTCAAAAGTGCTAATTGTTAGTCGAAACATGACATCTTTCAAAAATGAATCTTCAATTAGTACTTCATAAAAATCACTGAGACAAAATATTAATATTCATTGGAAGACTAACTGAATTAGCTGCACTCGCGATGAAAGAGAAAGAGAAGATACGGGTAAGAGCAAGTACAATAAGGTACAGTCTTTTGTTTGTTTGTTTGTTTGGGTTGCTCATCAAGCTTATCGCTCGATACAATAAGTTACAGTCAGCGGGAGTGGTGTTTTGGAACATGGGTGCATAGTGGGTGGTATCATGGAGTACTATAATAGGTATGCTATATCTATACTCCTATATAGTGTAGCAATTTTGATAGTTTGAATCCAAGAATCATAATGCAATCTCTACTGTTGATTGTGCACCATCGGACGGTCTAAAACATTGGGATTCGCAGCTACAGTAGCACCCATCATTCTCTACGTCATTCTGGAAACATCTATATATTTGTTCTAGCCAATTCACGCTCCCTCCATACGCGATGCTGCTGGTCACGGCCCGACAACAAAACTCACGGACGCCTATGCTCTCCATAGATCAGTCAGAGTTGAATGCGATGCATGCGAATGGTAGTCACGCTCAAACTTCAGTAGCATAAGTCATGATATAATTTCCTCTTTGCCTTACAAACAAGGAGAGCCATTTCATCCTTGAATCTCTTGCGTCTTCTGTAAATGCTTGGGGGCGAACAGATCAATCGAAAGCAATATAATACCAACAAATTTTTTCTTCTTTTTGGCCGTAAATCCACCGATGTATTAGCAGTGCAAAGAACCCAGAAGTAATAAGATTACAAACAGGTCCATAGAGGACTGGAACCAAGCGACGACTACAGACATTGGGCAATGGTGAGCAGTACAGTGTACAGTACGAATGAATTCGAGCAAATAGGTAAAGCGGAAAACAATGTCAAACAAACACATCGAGAGGAAAACAATATCAACCGATCGTTTCGAACGAACTAACGAACTTATAAGGGCTGGGCGACGGCGACTGACTTCGATTGAGCTATAATGAATCGTACTTGCCCAGGCCTGAAGATAGCATGCATACCGTGAGGATCTACCAGCTGACCGCGCCTGCCGGTGCGGCTGGAGAAGAACGGCGCCACCAGCAGTCGCCGGCTGACGCGGCTGATAGACAGCATGGGGAAGTTTTGGTGCGCGGCCTGGTTCACCGAGGGTGTGTCTAGAGAAGAACAGCGCGCCGAAGGAGGTGTCTAGAGAAGAACAAGGTGGGATGGGTGCTGGGTTAAAGGCGAGCGTTCGAAATATTGGGCACGCGTTCGAAAGTTTAGGTGCGCGAGGGAGGTGTCTGCTGGTGAAAATTTCCCCGTCCTCTACTTCTTCTTTTTTCTTTTCTTTTGAGAACACAGTACAACGCAGACGCTCACAAACACGCACGTACAAACACCCCTATGAACGCACGCACGCACACCCTACCCCTATGAGCACCTCCGAGGGACTGAGCCGGCATATCTTGAGGTTGACGAAGTCACCACTGGCGCCTCCTCTTCTTTTTTGGGCTAATCTATCTATCTATAATATCTATCTATACCTCTATCTATCTACATGTTTTTTAATTTTTTTCTATTCTATACATGAGTTTTTGAATTTGAATTTTTTCACTCTGTTAGCCTTCCCGGCCAATGCTCATTTGAAGTAATTGAAGCCGTTGATTTGTAGCTTAAAGGTGCTATCTACCGCTCATCATACAAGGACTCTTCAGATCTAACGGATGTGAATGCACGGATTCGTCACCCATGCTTCCCCTTGGACTGGCGATGCTGAAAGAAAGCCTGAAACACTGGAACCCTCTAGATACTTCGGGGTACCTCACTGCTCCACATTATTAAACAGGCCTTTTCCGACATGGGAAGTCAAAAGTTGGGGGCTCCATCTAGTACATATGAATGCTCGCTAGCTGCATGGTCTAGAAGCAGACTAGAGTAAATCATCAATTCATCAAATCAATTGGTGTATATTTTTTTTAGGAGCTAAGATGCCGGCATGAACCATTTTCAAGCGTTTAAATTCCTCCTACCTGAAAAATGATTCTTTAGATTGACATCAACAAGAGAACTCTTTTAGAAAGAGTGAGAGAAAGGGAGATATGATTGCATACACTATTCTTAGAAGGGAAATCATGTACTTGTTCATGGAGAGATACAAGTATATCGACTATCTACACTACAATTTTGAAATAAAAGAAACAAAATTGCAAATGTCTATTCTAACTAGATATGTTGATATTTCTAAATAGTACCAAAGCAATACTTATTCTAAGCTGGGCACTCAACTTCTGAAATGCGCGAGTATTCGTAGGTCGATTTTTTTTCGTTTTTATTATTATTACTAGGCAGCACATGTGTTTGCCCGTCCAGTGAAACTCTTTCATTTCATTTTTCTTTTCCGCAAGGTCGGGAGTCGGAGGAAGAGGGATCACACGGGAGGAGATGAAGGGAGAGCAGGCACGGGGCCCCACTTATTTATGGTGTCTACATTTTTTCGGGTGATGCTGACTGTTGTGCAGGGTTGTCAGTGCGCAGGGGGTGCCCCAATCATCCAATTGTTGGATAATTGGAGAGATGGAGAGAGAGAGAGTCTTGATGCCTCTCTCTTGACAAAGAAGATGGCTGGGAGTTTGCCTACCTAGCGTACGTGACTTGTGCTCAGTGAAGTGTGGGACCTCACGCATGGGAACCACACGTAAGTGACAGACTTGTTGCTCTAATAACTCGGGTGATTATTATATTGTATTAGTACATAGTTTCCTATGGATCCTTCTTAGTCACTCCAAAATGAAGCTTTTGGGAGGTTTTCAAAATTTCCATGTTTGAAACCAAAACGACTTCTCTTCATGCATGCTTGACTTCATAAGATAGAGTTTAGCTAGGGGTATGGGGTAGATACATGATTTTCCTGGTTTGAATATGTCTAGACCTTGTTTATCAACTTAATTTAATGCTTACTATATGACGTAAGAAGACTATGTGCCTTGTTTTTTCATTTTTTTAATTTTTTTCTAAAATTTTTATACCCATTTGAATCTTGGTCAAATTCTAGGTTTCACCAAGATTTGAATAAGTTTAAAACATGAATATGAAAATGTAAGCATGTATGCTTCTTAGTCACTCCAAAATGAAGCTCTTGGGAGGGTTTTTGAAATTTCCATGTTCGAAACCAAAAACCACATATCTTCATGCTTGACTTCGTGAAACAGAGTTTAGGGTTAGGGGGAAGATACATGATTTTTCTTGTTTGAATATGTCTAGACCTTGTTTATCATCTTAATTGAATGCTTACTATATGACATAAGAAGACCTTGGTTTTTCATTTATTTTTTTTGAATTTTTATGCCCATTTGAATCTTGGTCAAATCCTAGGTTTAACCAAGATTTAAACAAGTTTAAGACATGAAAATGAAAAGGGAAGCCTGCATCCTTCTTTGTCACTCTAAAATGAATTTTTTAAGAGGTTTTTGAAATTTCCATGTTTAATTTGAAACCCAAAACCACTTCTCTTCATGATTGACTTCATAAGACAGAGTTTAGGGTTAGGGGTAGATACGTACATACATGATTTTTTCTGGTTTGAATATGTCTAGACATTTTGTTTATCAACTTTAATGCTTTACTATATGATCGACATAAGAATGCTATGTGCTTTGGTTTTTCATTCTTTTGATTTTTTATGAATTTTTATGCCCATTTGACTCTTGGTCAAATCCTAGGTTTGACAATGATTTAAACAAGTTTAAAACATGAATATGAAAATTAAGCATCTATCCTTCTTAAGTCACTCCAAAATGTAACTCTTGGGAGGGTTTTTGAAATTTCCATGTTTGAAACCAAAAACCACTTCTCTTCATGCATGCTTGACTTCATAAGACAGAGTTTAGGGTTAGGGGTAGATATATACATGATTTTCTAGTCTGAATATGTCTAGACCTTGTTTATCAACTTGAATGCTTACTATATATATGACATAAGAATGCTATGTCCTTTGTTTTTTCATTCTTTTGATTTTTTCCTGAAATTTTATGCCCATTTGAATCTTTTGGTCAAATCCTAGGTTTGACCAAGATTTAAACAAGTTTAAAACATGAAAATGAAAAGGGAAGCCTGCATCCTTCTTAGTCACTCTAAAATGAATTTTTTAAGAGGTTTTTGAAATTTCCATGTTTAATTTGAAACCCAAAACCACTTCTCTTCATGATTGACTTCATAAGACAGAGTTTAGGGTTAGGGCTAGATAGGTACATACATGATTTTTTCTGGTTTGAATATTTCTAGACATTTTGTTTATCAACTTTAATGCTTTACTATATGATCGACATAAGAATGCTATGTGCTTTGGTTTTTCATTCTTTTGATTTTTTATGAATTTTTATGCCCATTTGAATCTTGGTCAAATCCTAGGTTTGACAATGATTTAAACAAGTTTAAAACATGAATATGAAAATTAAGCATCTATCCTTCTTAAGTCACTCCAAAATGTAACTCTTGGGAGGGTTTTTGAAATTTCCATGTTTGAAACCAAAAACCACTTCTCTTCATGCATGCTTGACTTCATAAGACAGAGTTTAGGGTTAGGGGTAGATATATACATGATTTTCTAGTCTGAATATGTCTAGACCTTGTTTATCAACTTGAATGCTTACTATATATATGACATAAGAATGCTATGTCCTTTGTTTTTCATTCTTTTGATTTTTTCCTGAAATTTTATGCCCATTTGAATCTTTTGGTCAAATCCTAGGTTTGACCAAGATTTAAACAAGTTTAAAACATGAAAATGAAAAGGGAAGCCTGCATCCTTCTTAGTCACTCTAAAATTAACTTAATTGAGAATGCTTACTATATGACATAAGAAGACTATGTGTGCCTTGGTTTTTCATTTTTTGATTTTTTTAAATTCTTATGCCCATTTGAATCTTGGCCAAATCCTAGGTTTGACCATGGTTTAAACAAATTTAAATCACGAATATAAAAATTAAGCATCTATCCTTCTTATTAGTCACTCCAAAATGTAAATCTTGGGAGGGTTCTTGAAATTTGCATGTTTGAAACCAAAAACCACTTCTCTTCATGCATGCTTGACTTCATAAGACAAAGTTTAGGGTTAGGGGTAGATATATACATGATTTTCTAGTTTGAATATGTCTAGACCTTGTTTATCAACTTGAATGCTTACTATATATATGACATAAGAATGCTATGTCCTTTGTTTTTTCATTCTTTTGATTTTTTCCTGAAATTTTATGCCCATTTGAATCTTTTGGTCAAATCCTAGGTTTGACCAAGATTTAAACAAGTTTAAAACATGAAAATGAAAAGGGAAGCCTGCATCCTTCTTAGTCGCTCTAAAATCAACTTAATTGAGAATGCTTACTATATGACATAAGAAGACTATATGTGCCTTGGTTTTTCATTTTTTGATTTTTTTTAATTCTTATGCCCATTTGAATCTTGGCCAAATCCTAGGTTTGAACATGATTTAAACAAATTTAAATCACGAATATAAAAATTAAGCATCTATCCTTCTTAGTCACTCTAAAATGTAAATCTTGGGAGGGTTCTTGAAATTTGCATGTTTGAAACCAAAAACCACTTCTCTTCATGCATGCTTGACTTCATAAGACAGAGTTTAGGGTTAGGGGTAGATATATACATGATTTTCTAGTCTGAATATGTCTAGACCTTGTTTATCAACTTGAATGCTTACTATATATATGACATAAGAATGCTATGTCCTTTGTTTTTTCATTCTTTTGATTTTTTCCTAAAATTTTATGCCCATTTGAATCTTTTGGTCAAACCCTAGGTTTGACCAAGATTTAAACAAGTTTAAAACATGAAAATGAAAAGGGAAGCCTGCATCCTTCTTAGTCACTCTAAAATGAATTTTTTAAGAGGTTTTTGAAATTTCCATGTTTAATTTGAAACCCAAAACCACTTCTCTTCATGATTGACTTCATAAGACAGAGTTTAGGGTTAGGGGTAGATACGTACATACATGATTTTTTCTGGTTTGAATATGTCTAGACATTTTGTTTATCAACTTTAATGCTTTACTATATGATCGACATAAGAATGCTATGTGCTTTGGTTTTTCATTCTTTTGATTTTTTATGAATTTTTATGCCCATTTGAATCTTGGTCAAATCCTAGGTTTGACAATGATTTAAACAAGTTTAAAACATGAATATGAAAATTAAGCATCTATCCTTCTTAAGTCACTCCAAAATGTAACTCTTGGGAGGGTTTTTGAAATTTCCATGTTTGACACCAAAAACCACTTCTCTTCATGCATGCTTGACTTCATAAGACAGAGTTTAGGGTTAGCAGTAGATATATACATTATTTTCTAGTCTTAATATGTCTAGACCTTGTTTATCAACTTGAATGCTTACTATATATATGACATAAGAATGCTATGTCCTTTGTTTTTCATTCTTTTGATTTTTTCCTAAAATTTTATGCCCATTTGAATCTTTTGGTCAAATCCTAGGTTTGACCAAGATTTAAACAAGTTTAAAACATGAAAATGAAAAGGGAAGCCTGCATCCTTCTTAGTCACTCTAAAATTAACTTAATTGAGAATGCTTACTATATGACATAAGAAGACTATGTGTGCCTTGGTTTTTCATTTTTTGATTTTTTTTAAATTGTTATGCCCATTTGAATCTTGGCCAAATCCTAGGTTTGACCATGGTTTAAACAAATTTAAATCACGAATATAAAAATTAAGCATCTATCCTTCTTATTAGTCACTCCAAAATGTAAATCTTGGGAGGGTTCTTGAAATTTTGCATGTTTGAAACCAAAAACCACTTCTCTTCATGCATGCTTGACTTCATAAGACAAAGTTTAGGGTTAGGGGTAGATATATACATGATTTTCTAGTTTGAATATGTCTAGACCTTGTTTATCAACTTGAATGCTTACTATATATATGACATAAGAATGCTATGTCCTTTGTTTTTTCATTCTTTTGATTGTTTCCTGAAATTTTATGCCCATTTGAATCTTTTGGTCAAATCCTAGGTTTGACCAAGATTTAAACAAGTTTAAAACATGAAAATGAAAAGGGAAGCCTGCATCCTTCTTAGTCACTCTAAAATCAAATTAATTGAGAATGCTTACTATATGACATAAGAAGACTATATGTGCCTTGGTTTTTCATTTTTTGATTTTTTTTAATTCTTATACCCATTTGAATCTTGGCCAAATCCTAGGTTTGAACATGATTTAAACAAATTTAAATCACGAATATAAAAATTAAGCATCTATCCTTCTTAGTCACTCCAAAATGTAAATCTTGGGAGGGTTCTTGAAATTTGCATGTTTGAAACCAAAAACCACTTCTCTTCATGCATGCTTGACTTCATAAGATAGAGTTTAGGGTTAGGGGTAGATATATACATGATTTTCTAGTCTGAATATGTCTAGACCTTGTTTATCAACTTGAATGCTTACTATATATATGACATAAGAATGCTATGTCCTTTGTTTTTTCATTCTTTTGATTTTTTCCTGAAATTTTATGCCCATTTGAATCTTTTGGTCAAACCCTAGGTTTGACCAAGATTTAAACAAGTTTAAAACATGAAAATGAAAAGGGAAGCCTGCATCCTTCTTAGTCACTCTAAAATGAATTTTTTAAGAGGTTTTTGAAATTTCCATGTTTAATATGAAACCCAAAACCACTTCTCTTCATGATTGACTTCATAAGACAGAGTTTAGGGTTAGGGGTAGATACGTACATACATGATTTTTTCTGGTTTGAATATGTCTAGACATTTTGTTTATCAACTTTAATGCTTTACTATATGATCCACATAAGAATGCTATGTGCTTTGGTTTTTCATTCTTTTGATTTTTTATGAATTTTTATGCCCATTTGAATCTTGGTCAAATCCTAGGTTTGACAATGATTTAAACAAGTTTAAAACATGAATATGAAAATTAAGCATCTATCCTTCTTAAGTCACTCCAAAATGTAACTCTTGGGAGGGTTTTTGAAATTTCCATGTTTGAAACCAAAAACCACTTCTCTTCATGCATGCTTGACTTCATAAGACAGAGTTTAGGGTTAGGGGTAGATATATACATGATTTTCTAGTCTGAATATGTCTAGACCTTGTTTATCAACTTGAATGCTTACTATATATATGACATAAGAATGCTATGTCCTTTGTTTTTTCATTCTTTTGATTTTTTCCTGAAATTTTATGCCCATTTGAATCTTTTGGTCAAATCCTAGGTTTGACCAAGATTTAAACAAGTTTAAAACATGAAAATGAAAAGGGAAGCCTGCATCCTTCTTAGTCACTCTAAAATGAATTTTTTAAGAGGTTTTTGAAATTTCCATGTTTAATTTGAAACCCAAAACCACTTCTCCTCATGATTGATGATACGTCTCCGACGTATCGATAATTTCTTATGTTCCATGCCACATTATTGATGTTATCTACATGTTTTATGCACACTTTATGTCATATTCGTGCATTTTCTGGAACTAACCTATTAACAAGATGCCGAAGTGCCAGTTCCTGTTTTCTGCTGTTTTTGGTTTCAGAAATCCTAGTAACGAAATATTCTCGGAATCGGACGAAATCAACGCCCAGGTTCCTATTTTGCCCGGAAGCATCCAGAACACCCGAGAGCCACCAGGGAGGGGGCACAGGCCCACCAAACCACAGGCCGGCGCGGCCAGGGGGGGCCCGCGCCACCCTATGGTGTGGGCACCCCTTCGACCCTCCTGCGCCGCCTCTTCGCCAATTTAAAGCCTCCGTCGCGAAAACCCTGATGCGTTGGACGAAATCCACAGAAACCTTCCAGAGCCGCCGCCATCGCGAGGCCAAGATCTAGGGGACAGGAGTCTCTGTTCCGGCACGCCGCCGGAACGGGGAAGTGCCCCCGGAAGGCTTCTCCATCGACACCGCTGCCATCTCCACCGCCATCTTCATCACCGCTGCTGCTCCCATGAGGAGGGAGTAGTTCTCCATCGAGGCTCGGGGCTGTACCGGTAGCTATGTGGTTCATCTCTCTCCTATGTGCTTCAATACAATAATCTCATGAGCTGCCTTACATGATTGAGATTCATATGATGATGCTTGTAATCTAGATGTCGTTATGCTAGTCAAGTGAATTTTACTTATGTGATCTCCGGAGACTCCTTGTCCCACGTGTGTAAAGGTGACAGTGTGTGCACCGTGTGGGTCTCTTAGGCTATATTTCACAGAATACTTATTCACTGATGAATGGCATAGTGAGATGCTTATTTATATCTCTTTATGATTGCAATGTATTTTGTATCACAATTTATCTATGTGCTACTCTAGCAATGTTATTAAAGTAGTTTTATTCCTCCTACACGGTGTAATGGTGACAGTGTGTGCATCCGTGTTAGTACTTGGTTTATGCTATGATCATGATCTCTTGTAGATTGCGAAGTTAACTATTGCTATGATAGTATTGATGTGATCTATTCCTCCTACATATGCATGAAGGTGACAGTGTGCATGCTACGTTAGTACTTGGTTTAGTCGTATTGATCTATCTTACACTCTAAGGTTACTTAAATATGAACATTGAATTGTGGAGCTTGTTAACTCCGGCATTGAGGGTTCGTGTAATCCTACGCAATGTGTTCATCATCCAACAAGAGTGTAGAGTATGCATTTATCTATTCTGTTATGTGATCAATGTTGAGAGTGTCCACTAGTGAAAGTCTAATCCCTAGGCCTTGTTCCTAAATACTGCTGCGTTACTACTGCTTGTTTACTGTTTCACTGTGTTACTACTGCTGCAATACTACCACCATCAACTACACGCCAGCAAGCTATTTTCTGGCACCGTTGCTACTGCTCATATATATTCATACCACCTGTATTTCACTATCTCTTCGCCGAACTAGTGCACCTATTAGGTGTGTTGGGGACACAAGAGACTTCTTGCTTTGTGGTTGCAGGGTTGCATGAGAGGGATATCTTTGACCTCTTCCTCCCTGAGTTCGATAAACCTTGGGTGATCCACTTAAGGGAAAACTTGCTGCTGTTCTACAAACCTCTGCTCTTGGAGGCCCAACACTGTCTACAGGAAAAGGAGGGGGAAGTAGACATCAAGCTATTTTCTGGCGCCGTTGCCGGGGAGGAAAGGTAAAAGGTACTCACACTCCGGACCTCGGCTACCAAGCTATTTTCCGCCGTTGTAAGTACTCAAAGCTATTTCCTTTAGATCCTGCAATTGCAACTTTTTGTTTCTTGTTTACACTAGTTTGGCATAATGGACAAGAATGAGCTTCTTATGCTATTTCCTGATTTAAAACATGGATTGTTTGATGCGAAAATTAAAAAACCTATGGAATCTTATTTGCATGCTGGTAGTAATATTAGTATGAACGCTTTGAACACCATTGTTGATAATGATATAGAAAGTTCTAAGCTTGGGGAAGCTGGTTTTCATGATCTTTTTAGTCCCCCAAGCATTGAGGAGAAAATTTTCTTTGATGATACTTTGCCTCCCATATATGATGATTATAATGATAGTGGTCTTTTGGTGCCACCTACTATGGAGAGTAAATTTTGTTGTGATTATACTATGCCTCCAATACTTGATGAGAATAATAATGATAGCTACTTTGTTGAATTTGCTCCCACTACAACTAATAAAATTGACTATGCTTATGTTGGGAGTAGTAATAATTTTATGCATGAGACTCATGATAAGAATGTTTCATGTGATAGTTATATTGTTGAGTTTGCTCATGATGCTACTGGATATTATTATGAGAGAGGAAAATATGGTTGTAGAAATTTTCATGTTACTAAAACACCTCTCTATGTGCTGAAATTTTTCAAGCTACACTTGTTTTATCTTCCTATGCTTGTTACTTTGCTCTTCATGAACTTGTTTATTTACAAGATTCCTATGCATAGGAAGCATGTTAGACTTAAATGTGTTTTGAATTTGCCTCTTGATGCTCTCTTTTGCTTCAACTATTATTTCTTACGAGTGCATCATTAAAACTGCTGAGCCCATCTTAATGGCTATAAAGAAAGAACTTCTTGGGAGATAACCCATGTGTTATTTTGCTACAGTACTTTGTTTTATTTTTGTGTCTTGGAAGTTGTTTACTACTGTAGCAACCTCTCCTTATCTTAGTTTTGTGTTTTGTTGTGCCAAGTGAAGCCTCTAATCGAAGGTTGATACTAGATTTGGATTTCTGCGCAGAAACAGATTTCTATCTGTCACGAATCTGGGCTGTTTTCTCTGTAGAAAAATCAGAAAAATATGCCAATTTACGTGCGTGTTCCTCAGATATGTACGCAACTTTCATTAGTTTTGAGTTTTCTGATCTGAGCAACAGAAGTATTTATTAAAAATTCGTCTTTACGGACTGTTCTGTTTTGACAGATTCTGCCTTTTATTTCGCATTGCTTCTTTCGCTGTGTTGGGTGGATTTCTTTGTTCCATTACTTTCCAGTAGCTTTGAGCAATGTCCAGAAGTGTTAAGAATGATTGTGTCACCTCTGAACATGTGAGTTTTTCATTATGTACTAACCCCTCTAATGAAGTTTATGAGAAGTTTGGTGTGAAGGAAGTTTTCAAGGGTCAAGAGAGGAGGATGATATACTATGATCAAGAAGAGTGAAAGCTCTAAGCTTGGGGATGCCCCGGTGGTTCACCCCTGCATATTCTAAGAAGACTCAAGCGTCTAAGCTTGGGGATGCCCAAGGCATCCCCTTCTTCATCGACAACATTATCAGGTTCCTCCCCTGAAACTATATTTTTATTCCATCACATCTTATGTGCTTTTCTTGGAGCGTCTGTTTGTTTGTTTCTATTTTTGTTTTTGTTTGAATAAATGCTTGTGTGGGAGAGAGACACGCTCCGCTGGTTCATATGAACACATGTGTTCTTAGCTCATAATATTCATGGCGAAGTTTCTTCTTCGTTAAATTGTTATATGGTTGGAATTGGAAAATGATACATGTAGTAATTGCTATAAATGTCTTGGGTAATGTGATACTTGGCAATTGTTGTGCTCATGTTTAAGCTCTTGCATCATATACTTTGCACCCATTAATGAAGAAATACATAGAGCATGCTAAAATTTGGTTTGCATATTTGGTTTCTCTAAGGTCTAGATAATTTCTAGTATTGAGTTTGAACAACAAGAAAGACGGTGTAGAGTCTTATAATGTTTTCAATATGTCTTTTATGTAAGTTTTGCTGCACCGGTTCATCCTTGTTTTTGTTTCAAACAACCTTGCTAGCCTAAGCCTTGTATCGAGAGGGATTACTTCTCATGCATCCAAAATCCTTGAGCCAACCACTATGTCATTTGTGTCCACCATACCTACCTACTACATGGTATTTCTCCGCCATTCCAAAGTAAATTGCTTGAGTGCTACCTTTAAAATTCCATCATTCACCTTTGCAATATATAGCTCATGGGACAAATAGCTTAAAAACTATTGTGGTATTGAATGTGTAATTATGCACTTTATCTCTTATTAAGTTGCTTGTTGTGCGATAACCATGTTCACTGGGGACGCCATCAACTACTCTTTGTTGAATTTCATGTGAGTTGCTATGCATGTTCGTCTTGTCTGAAGTAAGAGAGATCTACCACCTTATGGTTAAGCATGCATATTGTTAGAGAAGAACATTGGGCCGCTAACTAAAGCCATGATCCATGGTGGAAGTTTCAGTTTTGGACATATATCCTCAATCTCATATGAGAAAATTATTAATTGTTGTTACATGCTTATGCATAAAAGAGGAGTCCATTATCTGCTGTCTATGTTGTCCCGGTATGGATGTCTAAGTTGAGAATAATCAATAGCGAGAAATCCAATGCGAGCTTTCTCCTTAGACCTTTGTACAAAGTGGCATAGAGGTACCCCTTTGTGACACTTGGTTAAAACATGTGCATTGCGATGATCCGGTAGTCCAAGCTAATTAGGACAAGGTGCGGGCACTATTAGTACACTATGCATGAGGCTTGCAACTTGTAAGATATAATTTACATGATACATATGCTTTATTACTACCATTGACAAAATTGTTTCATGTTTTCAAAATAAAAGCTCTAGCACAAATACAGCAATCGATGCTTTTCCTCTATGGAGGACCATTCTTTTACTTTCAATGTTGAGTCAGTTCACCTATTTCTCTCCACCTCAAGAAGCAAACACTTGTGTGAACTGTGCATTGATTCCTACATACTTGCATATTGCATTTGTTATATTACGCTATATTGACAATTATCCATGAGATATACATGTTACAAGTTGAAAGCAACCGCTGAAACTTAATCTTCCATTGTGTTGTTTCAATGCTTTTACTATGAATTATTGCTTTATGAGTTAACTCTTATGCAAGACTTATTGATGCTTGTCTTGAAGTACTATTTATGAAAAGTCTTTGCTTTATGATTCACTTGTTTACTCATGTCATATACATTGTTTTGATCGCTGCATTCACTACATATGCTTTACAAATAGTATGATCAAGTTTATGATGGCATGTCACTCCAGAAATTATCTGTGTTATCGTTTTACCTGCTCGGGACGAGCAGAACTAAGCTTGGGGATGCTGATACGTCTCCGACGTATCGATAATTTCTTATGTTCCATGCCACATTATTGATGTTATCTACATGTTTTATGCACACTTTATGTCATATTCGTGCATTTTCTGGAACTAACCTATTAACAAGATGCCGAAGTGCCAGTTCCTGTTTTCTGCTGTTTTTGGTTTCAGAAATCCTAGTAACGAAATATTCTCGGAATCGGACGAAATCAACGCCCAGGTTCCTATTTTGCCCGGAAGCATCCAGAACACCCGAGAGCCACCAGGGAGGGGGCACATGCCCACCAAACCACAGGCCGGCGCGGCCAGGGGGGGGCCGCACCACCCTATGGTGTGGGCACCCCTTCGACCCTCCTGCGCCGCCTCTTCGCCTATTTAAAGCCTCCGTCGCGAAAACCCTGATGCGTTGGACGAAATCCACAGAAACCTTCCAGAGCCGCCGCCATCGCGAGGCCAAGATCTGGGGGACAGGAGTCTCTGTTCCGGCACGCCGCCGGAACGGGGAAGTGCCCCCGGAAGGCTTCTCCATCGACACCGCTGCCATCTCCACCGCCATCTTCATCACCGCTGCTGCTCCCATGAGGAGGGAGTAGTTCTCCATCGAGGCTCGGGGCTGTACCGGTAGCTATGTGGTTCATCTCTCTCCTATGTACTTCAATACAATAATCTCATGAGCTGCCTTACATGATTGAGATTCATATGATGATGCTTGTAATCTAGATGTCGTTATGCTAGTCAAGTGAATTTTACTTATGTGATCTCCGGAGACTCCTTGTCCCACGTGTGTAAAGGTGACAGTGTGTGCACCGTGTGGGTCTCTTAGGCTATATTTCACATAATACTTATTCACTGTTATGAATGGCATAGTGAAGTGCTTATTTATATCTCTTTATGATTGCAATGTATTTGTATCACAATTTATCTATGTGCTACTCTAGCAATGTTATTAAAGTAGTTTTATTCCTCCTGCACGATGTAATGGTGACAGTGTGTGCATCCGTGTTAGTACTTGGTCTATGCTATGATCATGATCTCTTGTAGATTGCGAAGTTAACTATTGCTATGATAGTATTGATGTGATCTATTCCTCCTACATATGCATGAAGGTGACAGTGTGCATGCTACGTTAGTACTTGGTTTAGTCGTATTGATCTATCTTACACTCTAAGGTTACTTAAATATGAACATTGAATTGTGGAGCTTGTTAACTCCGGCATTGAGGGTTCGTGTAATCCTATGCAATGTGTTCATCATCCAACAAGAGTGTAGAGTATGCATTTATCTATTCTGTTATGTGATCAATGTTGAGAGTGTCCACTAGTGAAAGTCTAATCCCTAGGCCTTGTTCCTAAATACTGCTGCGTTACTACTGCTTGTTTACTGTTTTACTGTGTTACTACTGCTGCAATACTACCACCATCAACTACACGCCAGCAAGCTAGTTTCTGGCACCGTTGCTACTGCTCATATATATTCATACCACCTGTATTTCACTATCTCTTCGCCGAACTAGTGCACCTATTAGGTGTGTTGGGGACACAAGAGACTTCTTGCTTTGTGGTTGCAGGGTTGCATGAGAGGGATATCTTTGACCTCTTCCTCCCTGAGTTCGATAAACCTTGGGTGATCCACTTAAGGGAAAACTTGCTGCTATTCTACAAACCTCTGCTCTTGGAGGCCCAACACTGTCTACAGGAAAAGGAGGGGGAAGTAGACATCAATTGACTTCATAAGACAGAGTTTAGGGTTAGGTACAGACATGATTTTTTCTGGTTTGAATATGTCTAGACATTTTGTTTATCAACTTTAATGCTTTACTATATGATCGACATAAGAATGCTATGTGCTTTGGTTTTTCATTCTTTTGATTTTTTATGAATTTTTATGCCCATTTGAATCTTGGTCAAATCCTAGGTTTGACAATGATTTAAACAAGTTTAAAACATGAATATGAAAATTAAGCATCTATCCTTCTTAAGTCACTCCAAAATGTAACTCTTGGGAGGGTTTTTGAAATTTCCATGTTTGAAACCAAAAACCACTTCTCTTCATGCATGCTTGACTTCATAAGACAGAGTTTAGGGTTAGGGGTAGATATATACATGATTTTCTAGTCTGAATATGTCTAGACCTTGTTTATCAACTTGAATGCTTACTATATATATGACATAAGAATGCTATGTCCTTTGTTTTTTCATTCTTTTGATTTTTTCCTGAAATTTTATGCCCATTTGAATCTTTTGGTCAAATCCTAGGTTTGACCAAGATTTAAACAAGTTTAAAACATGAAAATGAAAAGGGAAGCCTGCATCCTTCTTAGTCACTCTAAAATTAACTTAATTGAGAATGCTTACTATATGACATAAGAAGACTATGTGTGCCTTGGTTTTTCATTTTTTGATTTTTTTAAATTCTTATGCCCATTTGAATCTTGGCCAAATCCTAGGTTGACCATGGTTTAAACAAATTTAAATCACGGATATAAAAATTAAGCATCTATCCTTCTAATTAGTCACTCCAAAATGTAAATCTTGGGAGGGTGCTTGAAATTTGCATGTTTGAAACCAAAAACCACTTCTCTTCATGCATGCTTGACTTCATAAGACAGAGTTTAGGGTTAGGGGTAGATATATACATGATTTTCTAGTTTGAATATGTCTAGACCTTGTTTATCAACTTGAATGCTTACTATATATATATGACATAAGAATGCTATGTCCTTTGTTTTTTCATTCTTTTGATTGTTTCCTGAAATTTTATGCCCATTTGAATCTTTTGGTCAAATCATAGGTTTGACCAAGATTTAAACAAGTTTAAAACATGAAAATGAAAAGGGAAGCCTGCATCCTTCTTAGTCACTCTAAAATCAACTTAATTGAGAATGCTTACTATATGACATAAGAAGACTATATATGCCTTGGTTTTTCATTTTTTGATTTTTTTTAATTCTTATGCCCATTTGAATCTTGGCCAAATCCTAGGTTTGAACATAGTTTAAACAAATTTAAATCACGAATATAAAAATTAAGCATCTATCCTTCTTAGTCACTCCAAAATGTAAATCTTGGGAGGGTTCTTGAAATTTGCATGTTTGAAACCAAAAACCACTTCTCTTCATGCATGCTTGACTTCATAAGATAGAGTTTAGGGTTAGGGGTAGATATATACATGATTTTCTAGTCTGAATATGTCTAGCCTTGTTTATCAACTTGAATGCTTACTATATATATGACATAAGAATGCTATGTCCTTTGTTTTTTCATTCTTTTGATTTTTTCCTGAAATTTTATGCCCATTTGAATCTTTTGGTCAAACCCTAGGTTTGACCAAGATTTAAACAAGTTTAAAACATGAAAATGAAAAGGGAAGCCTGCATCCTTCTTAGTCACTCTAAAATGAATTTTTTAAGAGGTTTTTGAAATTTCCATGTTTAATTTGAAACCCAAAACCACTTCTCTTCATGATTGACTTCATAAGACAGAGTTTAGGGTTAGGGGTAGATACGTACATACATGATTTTTTCTGGTTTGAATATGTCTAGACATTTTGTTAGCAACTTTAATGCTTTACTATATGATCGATATAAGAATGCTATGTGCTTTGGTTTTTCATTCTTTTGATTTTTTATGAATTTTTATGCCCATTTGAATCTTGGTCAAATCCTAGGTTTGACAATGATTTAAACAAGTTTAAAACATGAATATGAAAATTAAGCATCTATCCTTCTTAAGTCACTCCAAAATGTAACTCTTGGGAGGGTTTTTGAAATTTCCATGTTTGAAACCAAAAACCACTTCTCTTCATGCATGCTTGACTTCATAAGACAGAGTTGAGGGTTAGGGGTAGATATATACATGATTTTCTAGTCTGAATATGTCTAGACCTTGTTTATCAACTTGAATGCTTACTATATATATGACATAAGAATGCTATGTCCTTTGTTTTTTCATTCTTTTGATTTTTTCCTGAAATTTTATGCCCATTTGAATCTTTTGGTCAAATCCTAGGTTTGACCAAGATTTAAACAAGTTTAAAACATGAAAATGAAAAGGGAAGCCTGCATCCTTCTTAGTCACTCTAAAATTAACTTAATTGAGAATGCTTACTATATGACATAAGAAGACTATGTGTGCCTTGGTTTTTCATTTTTTGATTTTTTTTTAAATTCTTATGCCCATTTGAATCTTGGCCAAATCCTAGGTTTGACCATGGTTTAAACAAATTTAAATCACGAATATAAAAATTAAGCATCTATCCTTCTTATTAGTCACTCCAAAATGTAAATCTTGGGAGGGTTCTTGAAATTTGCATGTTTGAAACCAAAAACCACTTCTCTTCATGCATGCTTGACTTCATAAGACAGAGTTTAGGGTTAGGGGTAGATATATACATGATTTTCTAGTTTGAATATGTCTAGACCTTGTTTATCAACTTGAATGCTTACTATATATATGACATAAGAATGCTATGTCCTTTGTTTTTTCATTCTTTTGATTGTTTCCTGAAATTTTATGCCCATTTGAATCTTTTGGTCAAATCCTAGGTTTGACCAAGATTTAAACAAGTTTAAAACATGAAAATGAAAAGGGAAGCCTGCATCCTTCTTAGTCACTCTAAAATCAACTTAATTGAGAATGCTTACTATATGACATAAGAAGACTATATGTGCCTTGGTTTTTCATTTTTTGATTTTTTTTAATTCTTATGCCCATTTGAATCTTGGCCAAATCCTAGGTTTGAACATGGTTTAAACAAATTTAAATCATGAATATAAAAATTAAGCATCTATCCTTCTTAGTCACTCCAAAATGTAAATCTTGGGAGGGTTCTTGAAATTTGCATGTTTGAAACCAAAAACCACTTCTCTTCATGCATGCTTGACTTCATAAGACAGAGTTTAGGGTTAGGGGTAGATATATACATGATTTTCTAGTCTGAATATGTCTAGACCTTGTTTATCAACTTGAATGCTTACTATATATATGACATAAGAATGTTATGTCCTTTGTTTTTTCATTCTTTTGATTTTTTCCTGAAATTTTATGCCCATTTGAATCTTTTGGTCAAACCCTAGGTTTGACCAAGATTTAAACAAGTTTAAAACGTGAAAATGAAAAGGGAAGCCTGCATCCTTCTTAGTCACTCTAAAATGAATTTTTTAAGAGGTTTTTGAAATTTCCATGTTTAATTTGAAACCCAAAACCACTTCTCTTCATGATTGACTTCATAAGACAGAGTTTAGGGTTAGGGGTAGATACGTACATACATGATTTTTTCTGGTTTGAATATGTCTAGACATTTTGTTTATCAACTTTAATGCTTTACTATATGATCGACATAAGAATGCTATGTGCTTTGGTTTTTCATTCTTTTGATTTTTTATGAATTTTTATGCCCATTTGAATCTTGGTCAAATCCTAGGTTTGACAATGGTTTAAACAAGTTTAAAACATGAATATGAAAATTAAGCATCTATCCTTCTTAAGTCACTCCAAAATGTAACTCTTGGGAGGGTTTTTGAAATTTCCATGTTTGAAACCAAAAACCACTTCTCTTCATGCATGCTTGACTTCATAAGACAGAGTTTAGGGTTAGGGGTAGATATATACATGATTTTCTAGTCTGAATATGTCTAGACCTTGTTTATCAACTTGAATGCTTACTATATATATGACATAAGAATGCTATGTCCTTTGTTTTTTCATTCTTTTGATTTTTTCCTGAAATTTTATGCCCATTTGAATCTTTTGGTCAAATCCTAGGTTTGACCAAGATTTAAACAAGTTTAAAACATGAAAATGAAAAGGGAAGTCTGCATCCTTCTTAGTCACTCTAAAATTAACTTAATTGAGAATGCTTACTATATGACATAAGAAGACTATGTGTGCCTTGGTTTTTCATTTTTGATTTTTTTTAAATTCTTATGCCCATTTGAATCTTGGCCAAATCCTAGGTTTGACCATGGTTTAAACAAATTTAAATCACGAATATAAAAATTAAGCATCTATCCTTCTTATTAGTCACTCCAAAATGTAAATCTTGGGAGGGTTCTTGAAATTTGCATGTTTGAAACCAAAAACCACTTCTCTTCATGCATGCTTGACTTCATAAGACAGAGTTTAGGGTTAGGGGTAGATATATACATGATTTTCTAGTTTGAATATGTCTAGACCTTGTTTATCAACTTGAATGCTTACTATATATATGACATAAGAATGCTATGTCCTTTGTTTTTCATTCTTTTGATTTTTTCCTAAAATTTTATGCCCATTTGAATCTTTTGGTCAAATCCTAGGTTTGACCAAGATTTAAACAAGTTTAAAACATGAAAATGAAAAGGGAAGCCTGCATCCTTCTTAGTCACTCTAAAATCAACGTAATTCAGAATGCTTACTATATGACATTAGAAGACTATATGTGCCTTGGTTTTTCATTTTTTGATTTTTTTAAATTCTTATGCCCATTTGAATCTTGGCCAAATCCTAGGTTTGACCATGGTTTAAACAAATTTAAATCACGAATATAAAAATTAAGCATCTATCCTTCTTATTAGTCACTCCAAAATGTAAATCTTGGGAGGGTTCTTGAAATTTGCATGTTTGAAACCAAAAACCAATTCTCTTCATGCATGCTTGACTTCATAAGACAGAGTTTAGGGTTAGGGGTAGGTATATACATGATTTTCTGGTTTGAATATGTGCTTTGGTTTTTCATTTTTCTGATTTTTTTAATTTTCCGCCCATTCGAATCTCTGTCAAATCGTAGGTTTGACCAAGATTTAGACAAGTTTAACACGTGAAAACGAATAAGTAAGTATGGATCCTTCTTAGTCACACCAAAATGTACCAATTGAAAGATGTGTTAACTTTGCTTCATGGAAAAATTAATGTCATGTAAATGAGTTAACTTGGATTTCCTACCCTTGAATCCATAGGAAACTTTGTTCTAATGCACTATAATAATCAACCGAGTTTTTACACCAACAGGTCTGTCACTTACGTGTGGTGCCCATGCGTGAGGTCCCGCACTTCAGTGACCACAAGTCACGTGCAATAGGTCCGCAAACTCCGAGCCATTTTCTTTGTCAAGAGAAGACGCATCAGGATGCGTATTGGAAGTCTCTGGGTCCTTCAGGATCCTTCGGTTGTCCCTCTCACAAAAAGAACAAATCTCTCTCATTCTCGGCCTCGCTCGACTCGCTCGCTCGCTCGCACCTCCTGCTCACTGACAAACCCTGCACAACAGTCAACATCATCACCCGAAAAAGGGGAGACACCATAATGCTCTCCCTTCTTCTCTCCTGCCGAGTGATCCCTCTTCCTCCGAGTTTAACTCGACGGGCAAACACATATGTGCTGCATAGTAATAATAAAAAGGTAGAAAAATCGACCTACGAATCTATAATTAAATAGGTTAAACTAGGGTTTTTCCCAGTACTACAGATCAAGGTTCAAAAAAATCCAACTACGGGGTTCGAACAACCCCATTTCTAATCAAAGATTTTTTTCGATGTCATCCAAATGGCCTCAAACTATAGCATGGGCGGATCCAGACTATAGCCAAGGGGGGCAGCTGCCCCCACTCAATTTTCTGAAATCTTGTAATATGTTAAGCTAAAGGCTGGTTTGCCCGCACTTAGAAATGATATTTGCATCACTTATCATATGTTTGCCCATTTGAATCTTGTCAAATCCTATATTTCACCAAGATAATTTAAACAAGTTTAAAACATGAAAATGAAAAGGGAAGCTTGTATCCTTCTTAGTCACTCTAAAATTAAGTTTTGGGAGTTTTTTGAAATTTCCATGTTTGAAACCCAAAACCACTTCTCTTCATGCTTGACTTCGTAAACATGAAAATGAAGACTTTTGCTAACGGAGGGAGTAAGCACTCTTGCTATCAAAAGTACCAAACGATGCATACCAAAATGATTTTTTAGAGGAATACTAGTTTGGATTATATAATTTTATATTAGCAGGCCAAATCGAACCCCGTAGTAGGATTTTCAGAAATTGATCCGTAGTACTGGGCAAAACCCTAGTTTAGCTTATTTAATAATAGATTTGTAGGTCGATTTTTTACGTTATTATTATTATTACTAGGCAGCACATGTGTTTGCCCGTCCAGTGAAACTCTTTCATTTCATTTTTCTTTTCCGCAAGGTCGGGAGTCAGAGGAAGAGGGATCACACGGGAGGAGACGAAGGGAGAGCAGTCACGGGGCCCCACTTATTTATGGTGTCTAGAATTTTTCGGGTGATGCTGACTATTGTGCAGGGTTGTCAGTGCGCAGGGGGTGCGAGCGAGCGAGGCCGAGAATGAGAGAGAGATTTTTTTTAGAGGGACAACCGAACGATCCTGAAGGACCCAGATTTTCCAATACGCATCAGAGCACAGGATTTACAGGACACAAAATAAACAGGAAATTACGTCTAAATCCCTAAGATTTACATGGTAGACCCCAGGCTGAAGGCAAGAAATGCGATCGGGTCCTTAACAGCCACCGTCCGGATTGATCCTCGTCGGAGCCGGGCACGAACAACTTGGCGCGACCAAATCGGCATGGCTACGTAGCTCGCACACCATGGCCTCCGAGCTGAGCTAGAAACGCCCTGCCAAAACCGGCAGCCAACGGAGGTGGATAATTGGAGAGATGGAGAGAGAGAGAGTCTTGATGCCTCTCTCTTGACAAAGAAGATGGCTGGGAGTTTGCCTACCTAGCGTACATGACTTGTGCTCACTGAAGTGTGGGACCTCACAAATGGGAACCACACGTAAGTGACAGACTTGTTGCTCTAATAACTCGGGTGATTATTATATTGTATTAGTACATAGTTTCCTATGGATCCTTCTTAGTCACTCCAAAATGATGCTTTTGGGAGGTTTTTGAAATTTCCATGTTTGAAACCAAAAACGACTTCTCTTCATGCATGCTTGACTTCATAAGACAAAGTTTAGCTAGGGGTATGGGGTAGATACATGATTTTCCTGGTTTGAATATGTCTAGACCTTGTTTATCAACTTAATTAAATGCTTACTATATGACATACGAAGACTATGTGCCTTGTTTTTTCATTTTTTTAATTTTTTTCTAAAATTTGTATACCCATTTGAATCTTGGTCAAATCCTAGGTTTCACCAAGATTTGAATAAGTTTAAAACAAGAATATGAAAATGTAAGCATGTATGCTTCTTAGTCACTCCAAAATAAAGCTCTTGGGAGGGTTTTTGAAATTTCCATGTTCGAAACCAAAAACCACATATCTTCATGCTTGACTTCGTGAAACAGAGTTTAGGGTTAGGGGAAGATACATGATTTTTCTTGTTTGGATATGTCTAGACCTTGTTTATCAACTTAATTGAATGCTTACTATATGACATAAGAAGACCTTAGTTTTTCATTTATTTTTTTTGAATTTTTATGCCCATTTGAATCTTGGTCAAATCCTAGGTTTAACCAAGATTTAAACAAGTTTAATACATGAAAATGAAAAGGGAAGCCTGCATCCTTCTTAGTCACTCTAAAATGAATTTTTTAAGAGGTTTTTGAAATTTCCATGTTTAATTTGAAACCCAAAACCACTTCTCTTCATGATTGACTTCATAAGACAGAGTTTAGGGTTAGGGGTAGATACGTACATACATGATTTTTTCTGGTTTGAATATGTCTAGACATTTTGTTTATCAACTTTAATGCTTTACTATATGATCGACATAAGAATGCTATGTGCTTTGGTTTTTCATTCTTTTGATTTTTTATGAATTTTTATGCCCATTTGAATCTTGGTCAAATCCTAGGTTTGACAATGATTTAAACAAGTTTAAAATATGAATATGAAAATTAAGCATCTATCCTTCTTAAGTCACTCCAAAATGTAACTCTTGGGAGGGTTTTTGAAATTTCCATGTTTGAAACCAAAAACCACTTCTCTTCATGCATGCTTGACTTCATAAGACAGAGTTTAGGGTTAGGGGTAGATATATACATGATTTTCTAGTCTGAATATATCTAGACCTTGTTTATCAAACTGAATGCTTACTATATACTAGTTGAATGCCCGTGCGTTGCTACGGTCCTTTCAAATTTAGCAAACATGTAAACATAATACTTATGAAAATTCATATAATAATTTGATTGTAAGCTATATACATGTGAAAATTCATATAATAAGAAATTTAATGACCATTAGATGTGCCTGGGAAGTTGTATTTGTGCCCGCAAGCCGTAAATGCTGCCTGTGGCTAGAAGATATGAAGGAATAGTGTCAAGCATGTCAAAATAGCCAAAATTGGCGCGAGAGAATGAAAACCGATTAATTGACTCCTTGTCAAAGGCCTGCTATCCTCCACCTGAGAAGCAAGTGACTACTCTAGTTGGTGTAATCCTATGAGAAAATGAGTTAGATATACTATTATCACCGGTCAACGGAAAAAATGTATTAGAAGCACATACTCACCAGTCAACCGGAAAAGAAGATAGAAGCTAGCTAAAAAATAAATAAATAACAAGACCATATAACCTTCATTACTTGGCTCGTTATGTCCAAACAAACATTATTTAAATTTGCGGAATTTGATGGTATTCCATCGAACTAAGATTCTTTTGGTGGTACATACTACATACCGAGTTTCTCCTTCTAATTAAACTTGATCAGCATCCATGTTCAATCAGTTAAATGCCCATGGTTTCATGGAAATCTTGATTAAATAAATCCATTGTGCCCAGGCTGTCAATAATTGTATTTCTTCTTTGCTTTGTGCCCATTACCTTCTAACTATGGTATGTATCTTCACACAAGAGAAGGGATCCCGAGAGCCCTAGAAATCTCAAGTCACCCCTTGGACAACAATGGAAGACAATAGTCAGGCAGATGGGTCATGAATGTACATTTTTGCCATCATTTGGATCTAATTAAGAGCAGCATACTCTTGTAGGAAAATGAAAAAATCAATTTTATCACTATCTAGGATCAGACCAAGCACAAAAATCTAAAGGGAGAAGTGCCGAAAAATCTGATGTCTTACCAGAACACTTTGATGGGGAACTTGCAGTCGAACATGTACTTGATGGGGATGAAAATATCAACAGGTGGAGACCTTGATGGCAAACTCACAATTGAGCATGTGGTTAATTGGGGTGATGCTGCACAAACCCGTGCATGATCGAGTCCTTCAACCAGAAGAGCTGCCTCTTCTTGGTCATCCAGCCCGCTCGCTTTGCCCCGTGCTAGAACTCAGCGCCGCCGTTCGATGAGGAGCCCATCATCGCACGCTGGCGAAGGGAACCTTGCAGTCTCCGCTCCCTTCCTAGATTGCAAACACACCAATGTACCATTCAATTGATGAGGTAGGATCTAATGCAAGATACTTTTTGACATAAAGCAAGCTGAAGATATTCAAAACCAATCCGAACATTTACGTGATACTGAGTTCCTGAAGGTTATTAAGGCATTAGAGTAATGACAAAGGATCCCTGCAAACATCAGATCTAAGAGGAAGCATGAGTACAAATCACTTATAGCTGGATGTCATATGAATCCCACTATAACTGCAGACCCTGGATGGCACATCCCTAGCTTTTGGGCTGCAATCTCTCACATGTAAATAATTCCCAGGATATATCAAGAAGGTCACTTGTAATGCCAAAGCTTGTAGCACCCCAACATTTCATTAAATCCACACCTTTATGCTTCTTTAGTTGGTAGAAATAATAAGTAGGTACGACCCTCATGGCTAAAGATGTAGCAGCATAATAGAACTCCAGAAAATGCAACCAAAATACACAACTGATGCTTAGGGACCCAATCTGCTATGGCGTACTAACCATTAGGCCTGCCAATGCAAAATTAGCATTGTATCCAACATCTGATGGAGTGCTGCCAACTTTCCTTTAAAATACTATATATGCTATTTTTCAGGATAAGATCAACATGCTATATCTCTAACATGGGACAAATGCAACATATACAGAATTCCTTTACCTTGACCACCGCTTTTGTGTTCCTAGTCTATGATCCTGAAGCAAAATTAGTTGTCCACAAATAGACTGGGTTCTGTAAAACGAATCCAGATTACAGCAATTACAATAGAAGAAAAATAATGGAAAAAATTATGAATGATTCACAATTTAAGAAACAAATGAAGCAGAAAAGGTAGCCAACCTTGGTGCTACACTTCATATAGAGAATAACTTACGCTCAAAAACTGTCAACACTTCGTTCATGAATCTCGAACTTGTCCCATATATGGCTTCCTTGCAATCAGAAAAAGAAAAGTATAATTTAAACACCATACATTCGAATTCTTCTATTTGTACAACAAATGAATTCGGAACATCTTATCAGTATTATGCAATTAAAATCAAGGAAACAAAGAAATGACAAGGAGACGTAACCGATCAAAATGGCCGAGAGCAAGAATTCCCTGCTGCATATCATTCGAACCTATCAAAGCAATTTAGCAATATTGGAAGAAAGGAGGTTTAGGTCCAACGGATTTCAGGAAATACAGTGCCAAATCTTCTATGATAATGTGCCGACCAAATAGTGATGTGCAGGTGGAGCAGAGGGAAAAAAAAAAGACACCATGCATGAAACCATAAGGGTGGTTCAAAATTAACATCAGGCTTGTACACCTCAATGTCACTATGGATGGATGGCCTTAGATACCCCACAGTTAAGACAAAAAGCTGAAGTTCGCACAGTCCTGCTTTAAATATCAACTGGAAACCAAAACTGCTTCCAACAATAGAATACAAGTGAGGATGTTTGCAGGGGCATATTGGATATGTTATTTCACACGATGGGCTGCCTCAAAGCAAATTCAGTCAAATGTAGTTTAGTCAGAAGTTGACATTGTCAGAAGACAGGTAGAACTACAAACTGAATACATAATCCAGTGTCCGCGGTTACGATGTTAGAGATTTCTTTCTCAATATGGTCACCATGTTTAGAGATGTATTGTGATTCAGTGATACATATAAATGTCATTCAGAAGTCGTTTAGCACCACATACCTGCTCATGAATGATGATTCTAGCTTCAACATCATCAATAATTTACCTTTTATATATGTCATGTAAACCTATGGGAGAAGGCGAAACATGATTTCAGGGAAGATGACAATTGCAAAAGGCTTGCAGTTAGGTTCTTGAGCATGTCTCTCTTACTTAATACGTACACATGCAGTCCTCCTGCATGTTCTCCACAAATAATCACGTCCCTGATGAGTAAAAACGCTGCCCACTCCTATCAATCAAAGAAAAAATGGTGAAGTTGGTAATGACACTGTGTAACAAAGCATGAGACATATATATGTCATTTTATTTTGGAGCGAATCAGAGGGCACTATCTATAGATTTCGTGCGACCGCTGAAAACCAGTAGGTAAATATCTACAAATTTTCCATAACCACAGAAAATACTCCCACATCATATTGGAAAATTTTGAACGATCCAAAGTTCGAAATAAATATATCTAGAAATTTTTAGAAGTTATCACAGAGAACAGTTAATCACAGTTAACTAAACTGATGAATATCCTTTGCCACCAAGCATCAGTATTGCAAAAGAGTATGCTAATTTACTGCCACATGCGAGCATGAGGTTCAGGAGAATTTCATGTTACCTCGGAAGTGAACTGTGTAGTTATGTATTTATTTATCGTATGAAAAAATTGGATAATAAGAAAATCTGAATTAGTAAGAGATTTTTTAGACAACATGTTTCATCTAAATTGAATAGCTCTATCAAATATTTTCCTGTAGTATATTTTCTGCTCAGTACAATGTTGAATGCAGGTTAAGAATTTAGAAAGGGCACAGTTGAGCTGGTATGAACAAATTAGTAGACGATGATAAATAAGGGTATGAAAATTCGCTAGCCTTCTAAAGAAATTATTATCATCAAATTTGTAATCATGTATGTACAATTATCGCTTGTAGATTCAGTAGCATATCAAAAACTTTCTAAAGTTGTAAGGTCAGCGGTTAGCGAATAAACTTTCTGAAGCTGCATAACTTGTCTTCAGTTGTGCAATGTATGAACCTAAGTTAACAAAGTCCCATATGCCATCTCTGTGGCTCAAAGTGGACAGATATAAGAGGATGAATTCGACTTACCATGTTGACAGCCGACAAAGTGGAGGGCAGGAGGGCGCCAAGCAGCTGAGCCAGAACCAGAGTCGAGGGGTGTCTAAGGCGGATCAATGGATCATACAATTGAACGTCGAACCTGTGATCCGATAGAGACGCACAAGATGGAAAGCAACAATCAATTAAATGGGGATGGAAGCTCCATTAACCTCGCCCCAGTCATCTAGGTGGACATCGCCCATCTAGGAGGAGATGGTGCCTAGGTCGAGGTCAACACCACCCGTGTTGCTGCCTCTGTGGATCCGTCGGAGGGATGGATGCAGGGAGAATGGCATGCATTAGAGAGAACATGAGAGAATGGCTCGAAGCCAGACCACCATCCGCTCGCCCATGCATCGATTCGAACTCCAAACCACCGTCGCCCAGCACCACGATCCCCATGGCCACCAACGTAGGTCGACATCACAATTCACAAGCACGCTCGTTGTCGACTCCTTCTGCGGGGTGACCTACATGTGGGCTGTTGGGGCGAGGGGCGAAAAGTGAGAGGCGGCGGCGGTAGGACCCTGGTTTATTATTGTTTTGATACTGGTTTGATTGCATGCAAGTAGGAAAGAAGAGGAAAAAAGATGAAACAACACATGCAGCATGAGCAGGCAATAAGGAAATTGTGAATGCAGTACGAGCGGGAATTAAGGGCTGATATGCGTGAAGTAAATGGGACATAAGTTTGGAAAGTAATCTTTTTACATAGAACTCCTTAATTCTAGCGCTGGAATTAAGTATGGGAAAAGGGGTGACGTTATGTGCTTTCCATTTTCTCAAATTTCGTGATTGGGGAATCCCTTGATTATTGGTAGTGTACGTAATATATTTCCTTAAATATTGCATATTGGATGGCTAAAATTTTTGGTCGTGGATTTTTAGTTGAACGGTCAAGATGTCTCCAATCTTTGACATCAAACATTTTTGACGACGTACCAACTCGAATATAATAGTAAAGATATGACATAAGAATGCTATGTCCTTTGTTTTTTCATTCTTTTGATTTTTTTCCTGAAATTTTATGCCCATTTGAATCTTTTGGTCAAATCCTAGATTTGACCAAGATTTAAACAAGTTTAAAACATGAAAATGAAAAGGGAATCCTGCATCCTTCTTAGTCACTCTAAAATTAACTTAATTGAGAATGCTTACTATATAACATAAGAAGACTATGTGTGCCTTGGTTTTTCATTTTTTGATTTTTTTTTAAATTCTTATGCCCATTTGAATCTTGGCCAAATCCTAGGTTTGACCATGGTTTAAACAAATTTAAATCACGAATATAAAAATTAAGCATCTATCCTTCTTATTAGTCACTCCAAAATGTAAATCTTGGGAGGGTTCTTGAAATTTGCATGTTTGAAACCAAAAACCACTTCTCTTCATGCATGCTTGACTTCATAAGACAGAGTTTAGGGTTAGGGGTAGATATATACATGATTTTCTAGTTTGAATATGTCTAGACCTTGTTTATCAACTTGAATGCTTACTATATATATGACATAAGAATGCTATGTCCTTTGTTTTTTCATTCTTTTGATTTTTTCCTGAAATTTTATGCCCATTTGAATCTTTTGGTCAAATCCTAGGTTTGACCAAGATTTAAACAAGTTTAAAACATGAAAATGAAAAGGGAAGCCTGCATCCTTCTTAGTATCTCTAAAATCAACGTAATTGAGGATGCTTACTATATGACATAAGAAGACTATATGTGCCTTGGTTTTTCATTTTTTGATTTTTTTTAATTCTTATGCCCATTTGAATCTTGGCCAAATCCTAGGTTTGACCATGGTTTAAACAAATTTAAATCACGAATATAAAAATTAAGCATCTATCCTTCTTATTAGTCACTCCAAAATGTAAATCTTGGGAGGGTTCTTGAAATTTGCATGTTTGAAACCCAAAACCACTTCTCTTCATGCATGCTTGACTTCATAAGACAAAGTTTAGGGTTAGGGGTAGATATATACATGATTTTCTAGTCTGAATATGTCTAGACCTTGTTTATCAACTTGAATGCTTACTATATATATGACATAAGAATGCTATGTCCTTTGTTTTTTCATTCTTTTGATTTTTTCCTGAAATTTTCTGCCCATTTGAATCTTTTGGTCAAACCCTAGGTTTGACCAAGATTTAAACAAGTTTAAAACATGAAAATGAAAAGGGAAGCCTGCATCCTTCTTAGTCACTCTAAAATTAACTTAATTGAGAATGCTTACTATATAACATAAGAAGACTATGTGTGCCTTGGTTTTTCATTTTTTGTTTTTTTTAAATTCTTATGCCCATTTGAATCTTGGCCAAATCCTAGGTTTGACCATGGTTTAAACAAATTTAAATCACGGATATAAAAGTTAAGCATCTATCCTTCTTATTAGTCACTCCAAAATGTAAATCTTGGGAGGGTTCTTGAAATTTGCATGTTTGAAACCCAAAACCACTTCTCTTCATGCATGCTTGACTTCATAAGACAGAGTTTAGGGTTAGGGGTAGATATATACATGATTTTCTAGTCTGAATATGTCTAGACCTTGTTTATCAACTTGAATGCTTACTATATATATGACATAAGAATGCTATGTCCTTTGTTTTTTCATTCTTTTGATTTTTTCCTGAAATTTTATGCCCATTTGAATCTTTTGGTCAAATCCTAGGTTTGACCAAGATTTAAACAAGTTTAAAACATGAAAATGAAAAGGGAAGCCTGCATCCTTCTTAGTCACTCTAAAATTAACTTAATTGAGAATGCTTACTATATGACATAAGAAGACTATGTGTGCCTTGGTTTTTCATTTTTTGATTTTTTTTAAATTCTTACGCCCATTTGAATCTTGGCCAAATCCTAGGTTTGACCATGGTTTAAACAAATTTAAATCACGAATATAAAAATTAAGCATCTATCCTTCTTATTAGTCACTCCAAAATGTAAATCTTGGGAGGGTTCTTGAAATTTGCATGTTTGAAACCAAAAACCACTTCTCTTCATGCATGCTTGACTTCATAAGACAGAGTTTAGGGTTAGGGGTAGATATATACATGATTTTCTAGTCTGAATATGTCTAGACCTTGTTTATCAACTTGAATGCTTACTATATATATGACATAAGAATGCTATGTCCTTTGTTTTTTCATTCTTTTGATTTTTTCCTGAAATTTTATGCCCATTTGAATCTTTTGGTCAAATCCTAGGATTGACCAAGATTTAAACAATTTTAAAACATGAAAATGAAAAGGGAGGCCTGCATCCTTCTTAGTCACTCTAAAATTAACTTAATTGAGAATTCTTACTATATGACATAAGAAGACTATGTGTGCCTTGGTTTTTCATTTTTTGATTTTTTTTAATTCTTATGCCCATTTGAATCTTGGCCAAATCCTAGGTTTGACCATGGTTTAAACAAATTTAAATCACGAATATAAAAATTAAGCATCTATCCTTCTTATTAGTCACTCCAAAATGTAAATCTTGGGAGGGTTCTTGAAATTTGCATGTTTGAAACCAAAAACCACTTCTCTTCATGCATGCTTGACTTCATAAGATAGAGTTTAGGGTTAGGGGTAGATATATACATGATTTTCTAGTTTGAATATGTCTAGACCTTGTTTATCAACTTGAATGCTTACTATATATATGACATAAGAATGGTATGTCCTTTGTTTTTTCATTCTTTTGATTTTTTCCTGAAATTTTATGCCCATTTGAATCGTTTGGTCAAATCCTAGGTTTGACCAAGATTTAAACAAGTTTAAAACATGAAAATGAAAAGGGAAGCCTGCATCCTTCTTAGTCACTCTAAAATCAACGTAATTGAGAATGCTTACTATATGACATAAGAAGACTATATGTGCCTTGGTTTTTTATTTTTTGATTTTTTTTAATTCTTATGCCCATTTGAATCTTGGCCAAATCCTAGGTTTGACCATGGTTTAAACAAATTTAAATCACGAATATAAAAATTAAGCATCTATCCTTCTTATTAGTCACTCCAAAATGTAAATCTTGGGAGGGTTCTTGAAATTTGAGAATGCTTAATTGAAACTTGGGAGGGTCAAATGAAAAGGAAAATACACAAACATGAAAATCAACTTAATTGAGAATGCTTACTGATACGTCCAAAACGTATCTACTTTCCCGAACACTTTTGCTATTGTTTTGCCTCTAATTTGTGTATTTTGGATGCAACTAACACGGACTAACGTTGTTTTCAGCAGAACTGCTCTGGTGTCTCGTTTTTGTGCAGAAATCCAACTTTCAGGAAAATCCTCGGAATTTATGCAGAAGGTCCTATTTTCCCAGAATATTGGCGGAGCCAGAAGGGCAAGCTAGGTGGAGGCCCGAGGGCCCCACACCATAGGGCGGCGCGGCCCAAGAGGGGCCCGCGCGGCCCTACCGTGTGGCGGCCTCGGTCAGCCTCCGACGCCCTCCTTCGGACTATTTATTGCCTTCGACCTAAAAATGCACGGGGAGAAGTCGAAGTCGCCAGAAACCCTCCAGAACGCCGCCACATCGCGAAACTCCGTCTCGGGAGCCAGAAGTCTCCGTTCTGGCAGTCCGCCGGGACGGGGAATTGGAGGAGATCATCGCCATCATCACCACCGACGCCTCTCCATCGACCAGCCATGTTTCCCCCATCCATGTGTGAGTAATTCCCCCGCTGTAGGCCGAAGGGGATGGTAGGGATTGGATGAGATTGGTCATGTAATAGCATAAGATTGTTAGGGCATAGTGCCTAGTGTCCGTAATTGGTACTTTGATGATATTGTTGCAACTTGTTATGCTTAATGCTTGTCACTAGGGCCCGAGTGCCATGATCTCAGATCTGAACATGTTATTGTTTCATCATGATATTCATTGTTTATGATCTTACCTGCAACTTGTATACACATGTCGCTGTCCGGAACCGATAGCCCTGAAGTGACAGAAATCGGGACAACCGGAGGGGATGGTAGTGATGTGAGGATCACATGTGTTCACGGAGTGTTAATGCTTTGCTCCGGTACTCTATTAAAAGGATTACCTTAATATCCAGTAGATTCCCTTGAGGCCCGGCTGCCACCGGCTGGTAGGACAAAAGATGTTGCGCAAGTTTCTCATTGCGAGCACGTACGACTATATATGGAACACATGCCTATTGATTGCTTTGTACTTGGACACCGTTTTATTATTATCTGCAAATGCCCTGCTATGATTGTTACATGAGTTTCTCTCATCCATGCAACGCCCGTTATCCGTCCCCGTGCCTACAGTATTTTAATCCTGCTGTTTACTATAATCACTACTGCTGTCTCTGTTACTCTGCTGCTGTTATTTCGCTCATCGCATACGCTATAAAACTGTTATTATCGATAAACTCTTGCGAGCAAGTCTGTTTCAGGTGCAGCTGAATTGACAACTCCATTTGTTAAGGCTTTCAAGTATTCTTTGTCTCCCCTTGTGTCGAATCAATAAATTGGGATTTACTTCCCGCGAAGACTGCTGCGATCCCCTATACTTGTGGGTTATCAAGACTGTTTTCTGGCGCCGTTGCCGGGGAGCATAGCTTTATTTGGAAGTTCACTTGGATTGATATTGTTCGCTGCATATTCTCCATCATGGGTAAACCTCGCGATTCTAAAGTCGCCATATTACCATCCACTACAAGAAAAGGTACAACTCTGAGTACCTCTGCTGCTCTTGATTCACCATCTGTGATAAGTCAACTGGTTTCACCGCCGCAAGCTTCACTTGCTGGTACGTCTGCTAAATCTGAAAACTCTCATAATATTGATAATGTTTCTGCTGTGCTTGATGATAGTGGTTCATTGGGATCCTTTCTAGATGCTACAATTGCTAGGTCTAGACAAATTGAAAATGCCGAAACTCCTAATGAAAATGCCACTACACCTGTTAATTCACCTGAACTTGATTATTCTAGTGATGATCCTGATGAAGATTATGTGGAGCTTAATGATGATTTTATTAATAGATGCAATGCTACTGCTGATGCAAGAAAAATTAAAAAGTTTCTCACACAATATACTGTTAGACATAAGTTATCTCCTGATCCTAAATTTGCCACATCTCCTATATGCATTAAGGATAAAGATTATGATTTTTCTCTTGATCTATCTCATATAGCTATTGTAGAGAAAGCACCCTTTTGTGGTACTGAAAAAGAAAGTGCTGTAGAGCACATGATTGAACTTTCTTCTATGAGTAGCTTGTTTTCTGATGATGTCAAGATGCGTACTTACTTTGTCGCTAAATTTTTTCCTTTCTCATTAAAGGATGATGCTAAAACTTGGTATAATAATTTTCCTCCTGGTTCTATTAAAAATCCAACTGAGTTGCGTGATGTTTTCTTTCGAAAATACTTTCCTGCTAGTGCTCAACATGTTGCTTTACAGAAAATTTATAGGTTTGACCAGGGAGATGAAGAGAAATTGCCTGAGGCATGGGCAAGATTTTGTTCTCTTATCAGAGCTCGACCTGGACATGATTTAGAAAAGAATGATCTACTTGATATATTTTATAGTGGACTAACCATTGAGTCTAGAGCATATTTGGATAGTTGTGCTGGTTGTGTTTTCAGGAAAAGAACTCCAGACGAAGCTGAAGAATTATTGGCTAGAATAAGCCGGAATCATGATGATTGGAATACACCTGAACCAACTCCAACGCCAATATTGAAGAAGAGGGGTTTAATTGAATTGAATGATGAAGATATGAGGGAAGCTAAGAAGTCTCTCAAGGAGAAAGGTATTAAATCCGAAGATGTGAAGAATCTACCTCCCATAGAAGATATATGTGAGATAATTCCCCCTTCACCCATGATTGAGGTAAACTCTCTTCAACGCTTTACTAGGGAAGATATTCCGTATTCGAAACCTCCTGCGCAATGCTTAGATGAGTTTGATAATTATATTGTTAAGCAAGAAAATTTTAATATGAGAGTAGAGAATCATCTAATGGAAAATTCTCAAGCTATTAGCAATTTGCATGATATTGTGGAGAGAAGCTCCAATGATGTTAAGATGCTTGTTAAACATTTTCAAATGATTCAAACTCAAATTGATCAACTCACTAAAGTGCAAAGTGACTTGCTAAAAAATAATTCTAAAGAGAAACATGCTTATGAAGTAACAACTAGAGGTGGTGTCTCTACCCAGGATCCTCTATATCCTGAAGGGCATCCCAAAAGAATTGAACAAGATTCTCAACACATTGAATCTAGTGCTCCTTCTAAGAAGAAAAAGAAGAAGAAACATAAAAATGTTGTAGAATCCTCTGAACCTGTTAATGACCCTAATAGTATTTCTATTTCCGATGCTGAAACTGAAAGTGGTAATGAACATAATAATGATAATGATAATGATAAGAATGATGCTTCTGATAAAGAAGAGGTAGAAGATGAACCTGAAAAGCATGCTAAAAATAAAAAGTATACTAAAGAAGATTTTATTGCTAAGAAACATGGTAATGAAAGGGAACCTTGGGTACAAAAGCAAATGCCTTTTCCTGCTAAGAAACTAAAATCAAAGGAAGAAGAACATTATAATAAATTTTGTGATTGGATGAAACCTTTATTCTTGCAAATCCCTTTGACTGATGCTATTAAATTGCCTCCGTATTCAAAGTATATGAAAGATATTGTTACTAACAAAAGGAAAATCCCCAATGAGGAAATTTCCACTATGCTTGCTAATTACTCTTTCAATGGCAAAGTTCCAAAGAAGTTGGGCGACCCAGGTATACCTACTATTCCTTGTTCTATTAAGAATAATTATTTTAAAACTGCTCTATGTGACTTGGGAGCCGGTGTTAGTGTTATGCCTTTTTCTCTTTATAAGAGGCTCTACTTAGATAAGTTGATACCTACTGATATATCTTTGCAAATGGCTGATAAATCTACTGCTATTCCTGTTGGTATATGTGAGGATGTTCCTGTTCAAGTTACTAATAACTGCTTGATATTAACTGATTTTGTTGTGTTGGAAATGCCTGAAGATGATAATATGTCTATTATTCTTGGGAGACCTTTTCTTAACACCGCAGGGGCTGTTATTGATTGCAATAAAGGAAAGGTTACTTTCAATGTTGATGATAAGGAGCATACCGTTTATTTCCCCAAGTGGATTGATAAAGTATGCGGAGTCAATACTATTTCTAATGTGAGAACTATCAAAATTGGAACTATTGATTGTCCTATATATGAGCCTAAAGAAGGATATCAAAATCTTATGATTGGATCCATATCGATACAATTCAAGGTAACATGATTGATTTGAGGTTTATTTCTTCATATGCTATGTAAAATTTATTTGGTGGCAAGACTTGATCAACCTTGTTAACAAATACCTTTTATGTGCATAGAGGAGGTAAACAACATCTCTTTCTTCCTCCACTTGCTTTACTTGCTGTAGCACTTTTGATTTGCAAAGTTCCTTAGTTAATTAGAGATTTCAAAAAATTTCCTGTCCAGTAATAATAAACTTGATACCCAGAAATGTGCATTTTTCAAAGTTTTCAAAAATTCACAAAAATTATACCGTTGGTCCTATTTTTCGAAAATGCACCTGGAAGCACCTGGAGATGACCTGTGGGGCACCCCAGGGTGGCACCCCACAGGCTGGCGCGGCCAGCAAGGGGGGCGTGCCACCCTGGCATGTGGGCCCCCCTTTACCCCACTTCAGCATCTCTTCCTCCCAGACTCTTCTCTCTCCCGAAAAAATCGACACCAGATTTCTCTCACTCGCGTTTTTGCTCAAGAGCTCAGGATTTTTCGATCTCTTTGCTCAGCCCAGATTTCTGTCTGAAATTTGGCACATTTGCTCTCCGGTATGTGACTCCTCCGCCTATCCAAGTAGAATTTTGTTTGGTTGAGTATATCTTGAATATTTTGCTGCTGTAGGTAACATGTTTAGTGAGCTTGCATGCTTGTTCTAAGTTGTATAAACTAGTTTTGATGCATGATTAGTACTCTAGCAAGTTCCTATAGTAGTTCCCCTTGATTATATGTCACCAAATCAAGTTTTATATCATTTGTTGAAGAATTTCAGAAAAGGAGAATGAAGAACTTCAACTTTGGAGAATTGTTTCGGAGAGGGACAACCAGCACCGGAAGGCCCTCTAGGACCGCCACCCGACTCAGGCGATCCTACAATGAGGATATCATCGCGCCAAGCTTCGCGCCCGAAGAAGACAATGGGGCTCCTAATGCTTCATCTTTCCCATGCTATGATTTTTTTGAGAAATGCAGGGTTATTGGATGATTTCTTCACCCTCGTCAACAGGGCGGGCTTAGCCGCCTATGTGGGAGATGAAAGGGAGCAATACTACATTCTCACCAAAATCTTCGTCGAGAGCTTCAAGTTCCACAACAAGCAATATGGGCCTACAGTTGCATTCAAGATCTATGGTAATCCTATTACTATGGAATTAGAAGAATTTTGTGTTGCATTGGATATTGCCCCTGTAGGTACAGCAAGGAGGATTGATGACAACCCCCGGGACCTGTTGGAGCTCTATCGAGGGATCACCGATGATGATTGTTGCACCATTCAGCGTGGCAAGATAAGAAACATCCAACTCCCCGCCATTAAGTATTTTGCCTACTACATTGCTACTAGCATTCTTGGTAGGGAGAACACTAGCAATATTTCTAGCTACCATCTTGCTTTCTTGAATGCTGCACTTACTGGACAGACACCTTATCATCTTGGTTCTCTTATTGCTCGCCGCCTGTCTAACAGGGGGCCTATTTTTGGAGGAACTATTGCATTGCGCATTTTAACACATTTAAGACTTCCTCTTGATTCTAATGATGTGCCATTAACCCCTAGGAGACTTGATATTGCTGCTATGAAAAGCCATCATTTTGTTACCGCTAATTCCACTTTAGATAATATGGTCTATAGGATGTTGTTTGCTGACGGGGATGAGAAGGAAATCCCTCTTTCCCAGCCAGATTTGTTCAGCATTGACAGGGAACCATGGTCGCGCACTAAGGAGGAGGTGGAGGAAAAGATAAAGATACAAGACTTCCACCAGCAGCATGACTCCGAGGATGCCGAGCCCTCCTACGACTACACCGTCACGTATCCGGGTGCTTCTTCTAGCACATACCCGGAATATGATCCATCTTCGTCGTACTACGGAGATGCTACTTCATGGCCTCGATGGGATTGAACTCCACTTAGGCCAAAAGCCTAAGCTTGGGGGGAGGTATACCGGCATCACTCATTCTTTGCATATTATGATTGCTAGATACTTGTATATAATTGTTTAGTTTGTTTGAGTGGTTTTCTAATGAGAGGGAGATGATATTTGGGGAAGTGCTGCCTGAAAACAGATTCTGGACTGTTACCGAAACAATTCTGAAAAATAGCCAGAACAGTATTTTGCGAAGCCAATTTTTGTGCATGTTTCCCAGGTTTTTATCTAACTTTCATTAGTTGAACACTTTTTGATTTGAGCAGTGGAAGAATTTCTTAAAAATCGAGTACTGTACTGCTATCAAGTTTGACGAATTTCTGCTGCTTTGTGTTTATGTGAGTCTTCTAGTTTGCTATTTCTTGTTTTTGTTTTGTTTCTTTCCCAAAACACAAAAAGACCAAAAATATTTCTGTTGTTTCTCTTCATCATTTGTTTGCTTTGGTTTCTTGCATTTGTTTCGCTTTATTTGCTATTGCTAGTTTGCTACAAGAAAATCCAAAAAGATTTTGCTTTGTTTGTTTGTTTCTTTTTGTTCTTGTTTCCAACTCGGAAACACCAAAAATATTTTCTGTTCTTCTTTGGTTTGTAAAGTTCATCATGAGTTCAATGGTCTTCGGTGGCTGGAGCATGGTTTTCATTTCATATTATCCAAGCTACACAAGTGAAAGGCAATAATGACGATCTACGACAATTGGATTGTGGTGAGAGGCTGGTATGAACTCTATTTGTTTTCATTTTTGTACATATACTCATCCATGTGAGCATGCTTAGTTGGTTCATGTGAGGTATATGTCATTTGAGAAAGTCTAGTAGTTCATGATCTCTCATGTTTAGCTCCAATTTATTAATATGAGTAGCATGTCATGGATGTTTGCTTGCATTGTTTTATTCATAAGTAGGTATGGTATTGTGGTATCCTCCTCTGAATAATTCATTTATATCGACTTGGCACATGCTCACGCATGCATATGACTGAGCAAAAGTCAATTAAGCCTCGATGATTTATATTGCTTCAGAGTTCTTGTATCACTTTTATGCCTCTGTTAATTTATTTTGCCGCAAGCATGATTATGACAGTTACTGCTCTCTTGATTTGTCGCTCCCTAGTCTATTGCTAGCCTTCACTTGTACTGAGCGGGAACGTTGCTCGTGCTTCCAAACACCTGAAAACCAAGTTGTTCCAAAGTGTCCACCATAAATACCTATGCATGGCATTTCAAACCATTCCAAGTAAATTCTCATGCGCTACCTTTAAAACCTTCAAAATGCTTCTCAATTTGTGTTAATGTTTCATAGCTCATGAGGAAGTATGTGGTGTTTAACTTTCAACCTTGTCATTTACTCTTGACGGACTTTCATCATGGACTAGTGGCACATCCGCTTATCCAATAATTTTGCAAAAAGAGCTGGCAGTGGGATTCCCAGTCCCAAATTAATTAACTTAAATAGACACTCCTCCATGGTATGTGATTGTTGGACGGCACCCGAAGGATTCGGTTAGCCATGGCTTGTGTAAGCAAAGGTTGGGGGCAGTGTCATTGTTGGCGTGTAGTTGACGTGGGAGTTAGAAATCTTTGTGGTGTAACTTTTCTTCAAGTCCCCGGCAACGGCGCCAGAAATTTAGCTTGACACGCGTACAGCACGCGACCGTTGGGAACCCCAAGTGGAAGGTGTGATGCGTACAGCAGTATGTTTCCCTCAGTTAGAAACCAAGGTTTATCGAACCAGTAGGAGTCAAGAAGCACGTTGAAGGTTGATGGCGGCGAGATGTAGTGCGGCGCAACACCAGGGATTCCGGCGCCAACGTGGAACCTGCACAACACAAACCAAGTACTTTGCCCCAACGAAACAGCGAGGTTGTCAATCTCACCGGCTTGCTGTAACAAAGGATTAGATGTATAGTGTGGATGATGATTGTTTGCAGAAAACAATAGAACAGTATTGCAGTAGATTGTATTTCAGTATAGAGAATTGGACCGGGTCCACAGTTCACTAGAGGTGTCTCTCCCATAAGATAAACAGCATGTTGGGTGAACAAATTACAGTTGGGCAATTGACAAATAAAGAGGTCATGACCATGCACATACATATTATGATGAGTATAGTGAGATTTAATTGGGCATTACGACAAAGTACATAGACCGCTATCCAAAGATGCATCTATGCCTAAAAAGTCCACCTTCAAAGTTATCATCCGAACCCCCTCCGGTATTAAGTTGCTAACAACAGACAATTGCATTAAGTATTGCGCGTAATGTAATCAGAACTACATCCTCGAACATAGCACCAATGTTTTATCCCTAGTGGCAACAAAGACATCCATAATCTTCGAGATTTCTGTCACTTCCCGCATTCACGGAGACATGAACCCACTATCGAGCATAAATACTCCCTCTTGGAGTTACAAGCATCTACTTGGCCAGAGCATCTACTAGTAATGGAGAGCATGCAAGATCATAAACAACACATAGATATAAATTGATAATCAACATAACAAGTATTCTCTATTCATCGGATCCCAACAAACACAACATATAGAATTACAGATAGATGATCTTGATCATGTTCGGCAGCTCACAAGACCCGACAATTAAGCACAATGGGGAGAAGACAACCATCTAGCTACTGCTATGGACCCATAGTCCAGGGGTAGACTACTCACACATCACTCCGGAGGCGACCATGGCGGCGTAGAGTCCTCCGGGAGATGATTCCCCTCTCCGGCAGGGTGCCGGAGGCGATCTCCTGAATCCCCCGAGATGGGATTGGCGGCGGCGGCGTCTCTGGAAGGTTTTCCGTATCGTGGCTCTCGGTACTGGGGGTTTCGCGATGAAGGCTATTTGTAGGCGGAAGGGCAGGTCAAGGGGCGTCACGAGGGGCCCACACCATAGGTCGGCGCGGCCAGGGCTTGGGCCGCGCCGCCCTGTGGTTTGGCCACCTCGTGGCCCCACTTCGTTGACTCTTCGGTCTTCTGGAAGCTTCGTGGCAAAATAGGACCCTGGGCGTTGATTTCGTCCAATTCCGAGAATATTTCCTTACTAGGATTTCTGAAACCAAAAACAGCAGAAAACAGCAACTGGCACTTCGGAATCTTGTTAATAGGTTAGTTCCAGAAAATGCACGAATATGACATAAAGTGTGCATAAAACATGTAGATATCATCAATAATGTGGCATGGAACATAAGAAATTATCGATACGTCGGAGACATATCAGCATCCCCAAGCTTAGTTCCTGCTCGTCCCGAGCAGGTAAACGATAAAAAAGATAATTTCTGGAGTGACATGCCATCATAACCTTGATCATACTATTTGTAAGCATATGTAGTGAATGCAGCGATCAAAACAATGTATATGACATGAGTAAACAAGTGAATCATATAGCAAAGACTTTTCATGAATAGTACTTCAAGACAAGCATCAATAAGTCTTGCATAAGTGTTAACTCATAAAGCAATAATTCAAAGTAGAGGCATTGAAGCAACACATAGGAAGATTAAGTTTCAGCGGTTGCTTTCAACTTGTAACATGTATATCTCATGGATATTGTCAACATAGAGTAATATAACAAGTGCAATATGCAAGTATGTAGGAATCAATGCACAGTTCACACAAGTGTTTGCTTCTTGAGGTGGAGAGAAATAGGTGAACTGACTCAACAATAAAAGTAAAAGAATGGTCCTTCAAAGAGGAAAAGCATCGATTGCTATATTTGTGCTAGAGCTTTGATTTTGAAAACATGAAACAATTTTGTCAACGGTAGTAATAAAGCATATGTATCATGTAAATTATATCTTACAAGTTGCAAGCCTCATGCATAGTATACTAATAGTGCCCGCACCTTGTCCTAATTAGCTTGGACTACCGGGATCATCGCAATGCACATGTTTTAACCAAGTGTCACAAAGGGGTACCTCTATGCCGCCTGTACAAAGGTCTAAGGAGAAAGCTCGCATTGGATTTCTCGCTATTGATTATTCTCAACTTAGACATCCATACCGGGACAACATAGACAACAGATAATGGACTCCTCTTTTATGCATAAACATGTAGCAACAATTAATTTTCTCATTTGAGATTGAGGATATATGTCCAAAACTGAAACTTCCACCATGGATCATGGCTTTAGTTAGCGGCCCAATGTTCTTCTCTAACAATATGCATGCTCTAACCATAAGGTGGTAGATCGCTCTTACTTCAGACAAGACGAACATGCATAGCAACTCACATGATATTCAACAAAGAGTAGTTGATGGCGTCCCCAGTGAACATGGTTATCGCACAACAAGCAACTTAATAAGAGATAAAGTGCATAAGTACATATTCAATACCACAATAGTTTTTAAGCTATTTGTCCCATGAGCTATATATTGTAAAGGTGGAGAATGGAAATTTAAAGGTATCACTCAAGCAATTTACTTTGGAATGGCGGAGAAATACCATGTAGTAGGTAGGTATGGTGGACACAAATGGCATAGTGGTTGGCTCAAGTATTTTGGATGCATGAGAAGTATTCCCTCTCGATACAAGGTTTAGGCTAGCAAGGTTATTTGAAACAAACACAAGGATGAAGCGGTGCAGCAAAACTCACATAAAAGACATATTGTAAACATTATAAGACTCTACACCGTCTTCCTTGTTGTTCAAACTCAACACTAGAAATTATCTAGACCTTAGAGAGACCAAATATGCAAACCAAATTTTAGCATGCTCTATGTATTTCTTCATTAATGGGTGCAAAGTATATGATGCAAGAGCTTAATCATGAGCACAACAATTGCCAAGTATCACATTATCCAAGACATTTTAGCAAATTGCTACATGTATGATTTTCCAATTCCAACCATATAACAATTTAACGAAGAAGAAACTTCGCCATGAATATTATGAGTAGAGCCTAAGGACATACTTGTCCATATGCTACAGCGGAGTGTGTCTCTCTCCCACAAAGTGAATGCTAGGATCCATTTTATTCAAACAAAACAAAAACAAAAACAAACCGACGCTCCAAGCAAAGCACATAAGATGTGATGGAATAAAAATATAGTTTCAGGGGAGGAACCTGATAATGTTGTCGATGAAGAAGGGGATGCCTTGGGCATCCCCAAGCTTAGACGCTTGAGTATTCTTGATATATGCAGGGGTGAACCACCGGGGCATCCCCAAGCTTAGAGCTTTCACTCTCCTTGATCATGTTGTATCATCTCCCTCTCTTGATCCTTGAAAACTTCCTCCACACCAAACTTAGAACAACTCATTAGAGGGTTAGTGCACAATCAAAATATACATGTTCAGAGGTGACATAATCATTCTTAACACTTCTGGACATTGCACAAAGCTACTGAAAGTCAATGGAATCAAAATATCCATCGAACATAACAAAACATGCAATGCGAAATAAAAGGCAGAATCTATCAAAACAGAACAGTTCGTATTGATGAATTTTATCGAGGCACCAGACTTGCTCAAATGAAAATGCTCAAATTGAATGAAAGTTGCGTACATATCTGAGGATCACTCACGTAAATTGGCATAATTTTCTGAGTTACGTACAGAGAATTTTTCCCAGATTCGTGACAGCAAAGAAATCTGTTTCTGCGCAGTAATCCAAATCTAGTATGAACTTTACTATCAACGACTTTACTTGGCACAATAAAACACTAAACTAAGATAAGGAGAGGTTGCTACAGTAGTAAACAACTTCCAAGACACAAAATAAAAATAGAGTACTGTAGTAAAAACATGGGTTGTCTCCCATGAAGTTCTTTCTTTATAGCCATTAAGATGGGCTCGGCAATTTTAATGATGCGCTCGCAAGAAATAGTATTTGAAGCAAAAGAGAGCATCAAGAGGCAAATTCAAAACACACTTAAGTCTAACATGCTTCCTATGCATAGGAATCTTGTAAATAAACAAGTTCATGAAGAGCAAAGTGACAAGCATAGGAAGATAAAACAAGTGTAGCTTCAAAAATTTCAGCATATAGAGAGGCATTTTAGTAACATGAAAATTTCTACAACCATATTTTCCTCTCTCATAATAACTTTCAGTAGTATCATGAGCAAACTCAACAATATAACTATCACATAAAGCATTCTTATCATGAGTCTCATGCATAAAATTATTACTCTCCACATAAGCATAATCAATTTTATTAGTTGTAGTGGGAGCAAATTCAACAAAGTGGCTATCATCATATATAGGAGGCATATTGTAATCATAAAAGAAAATTTTCTCCTCAATGCTTGGGGGACTAAAAAGATCATGCTCATCAGAGCCAGCTTCCCCAAGCTTAGAATTTTCCATAGCATTAGCAACAATGGTGTTCAAAGCATTCATAGTAATAACATTCCCATTAGCATGCATATAAAGTTCCATGGGTTTTTTAATTCTCTCTTCAAACACATCATGTCCTAATTCAAGATAAAGTTCATAAAGATCTCTCATATTTTTGTTGTTTTCCATTGTGCTTAACTAGTGAAATAAAAACATGCATGATATTAAGTAAAGTAAAACAAGTAACTAATTTTTTTGTGATTTTAATATGGAGAACAAGATAGTAAATAAAGTAAAACTAGCAACTAATTTTTTTGTATTTTGATTTAGTGCAGCAAACAAAGTAGTAAATAAAACTAAGCAAGACAAAAACAAAGTAAAGAGATTGGGATGTGGAGACTCCCCTTGCAGCATGTCTTGATCTCCCCGGCAACGGCGCCAGAAATTTAGCTGCTGGCGTGTAGTTGACGTGGGAGTTAGAAATCTTTGTGGTGTAACTTTTCTTCAAGTCCCCGGCAACGGTGCCAGAAATTTAGCTTGACACGCGTACAGCACGCGACCGTTGGGAACCCCAAGTGGAAGGTGTGATGCGTACAGCAGTAAGTTTCCCTCAGTTAGAAACCAAGGTTTATCGAACCAGTAGGAGTCAAGAAGCACGTTGAAGGTTGATGGCGGCGAGATGTAGTGCGGCGCAACACCAGGGATTCCGGCGCCAACGTGGAACCTGCACAACACAAACCAAGTACTTTGCCCCAACGAAACAGCGAGGTTGTCAATCTCACCGGCTTGCTGTAACAAAGGATTAGATGTATAGTGTGGATGATGATTGTTTGCAGAAAACAAGAGAACAAGATTGCAGAGATTGTATTTCAGTATAGAGAATTGGACCGGGGTCCACAGTTCACTAGAGGTGTCTCTCCCATAAGATAAACATCATGTTGGGTGAACAAATTACAGTTGGGCAATTGACAAATAAAGAGGGCATGACCATGCACATACATATTATGATGAGTATTGTGAGATTTAATTGGGCATTACGACAAAGTACATAGACCGCTATCCAGCATGCATCTATGCCTAAAAAGTCCACCTTCAGGTTATCATCTGAACCCCCTCCAGTATTAAGTTGCTAACAACAGACAATTGCATTAAGTATTGCGCGTAATGTAATCAGTAACTACATCCTCGAACATAGCACCAATGTTTTATCCCTAGTGGCAACAGCACATCCATAATCTTAGAGATTTCTGTCACTTCCCGCATTCACGGAGACATGAACCCACTATCGAGCATAAATACTCCCTCTTGGAGTTACAAGCATCTACTTGGCCAGAGCATCTACTAGTAACGGAGAGCATGCAAGATCATAAACAACACATAGATATAAATTGATAATCAACATAACAAGTATTCTCTATTCATCGGATCCCAACAAACACAACATATAGAATTACAGATAGATGATCTTGATCATGTTCGGCAGCTCACAAGACCCGACAATTAAGCACAATGGGGAGAAGACAACCATCTAGCTACTGCTATGGACCCATAGTCCAGGGGTAGACTACTCACACATCACTCCGGAGGCGACCATGGCGGCGTAGAGTCCTCCGGGAGATGATTCCCCTCTCCGGCAGGGTGCCGAAGGCGATCTCCTGAATCCCCCGAGATGGGATTGGCGGCGGCGGCGTCTCTGGAAGGTTTTCCGTATCGTGGCTCTCGGTACTGGGGGTTTCGCGACGAAGGCTATTTGTAGGCGGAAGGGCAGGTCAAGGGGCGTCACGAGGGGCCCACACCATAGGTCAGCGCGGCCAGGACTTGGGCCGCGCCGCCCTGTGGTTTGGCCACCTCGTGGCCCCACTTCGTTGACTCTTCGGTCTTCTGGAAGCTTCGTGGCAAAATAGGACCCTGGGCGTTGATTTCGTCCAATTCCGAGAATATTTCCTTACTAGGATTTCTGAAACCAAAAACAGCAGAAAACAAAGAATCGGCACTTCAGCATCTTGTTAATAGGTTAGTTCCAGAAAATGCACGAATATGACATAAAGTGTGCATAAAACATGTAGATATCATCAATAATGTGGCATGGAACATAAGAAATTATCGATACGTCGGAGACGTATCAGTCATCATAATAAAACTAAAATAAAAAGGCACTCCTTCATGGTATGAGATTGTTGGCAGGCACCCGAGGATTCGGTTAGCCATGGTTTGTGAAAGAAAGGTTGGGAGGAGTGCCACATAAACATAAAAATAATTCATGGGAGCCGCTCTTAGAAGTCCGGTTGGCGAGGTAGTTGGTGTACCCATTACCATTCGTTGACAACAACAAACACCTCTCAAAATAATTTTACTCCTGCTTTAAAAATGAAAAGCTCTAGCGCATGTTAATCCCTGCTTCCCTCTGCGAAGGGTCAATCTTTTACTTTTATGTTGTGTCTCCATTCTTTCTTTGAGCACTATCTTGAGAGCACAACTGTCATTCTTAGTATAATATGCTTGTCTCAAAATATGATTGATTGTGGTATAATTTTGATGCTTTTATCTTTGACAATCACTACTTCTAGTCTTTCTATGAACTTCAGAGGTGCCTGGGAATTTATGTTTTGCTGATCAAATATGGGCAAGCGAGATACCACTTTATCATACTCTCTTATGAACATTGCAATCCTGCTTATATACATGATTCATGATGCTTATTATTAATTGTTGGTACCTCTCCATGATTGACATAGGTGTTAGATGATCTTATTTGCATGTATCTTATTATGAACTGCCTAAGTGTTAGCCATAGCATGAGAATATATACATCATATGAGCAAATGTGTTCGTGAAAGTTCTTTTATCGCTCAGTTGTTAGCTGAATTGCTTGAGGACAAGCAATAAGCTAAGCTTGGGGGGAGTTGATACGTCCAAAACGTATCTACTTTCCCGAACACTTTTGCTATTGTTTTGCCTCTAATTTGTGTATTTTGGATGCAACTAACATGGACTAACGATGTTTTCAGCAGAACTGCTCTGGTGTCTCGTTTTTGTGCAGAAATCCAACTTTCAGAAGAATCCTCGGAATTTATGCAGAAGGTCCTATTTTCCCAGAATATTGGCGGAGCCAGAAGGGCAAGCCAGGTGGAGGCCCGAGGGCCCCACACCATAGGGCGGCGCGGCCCAGGAGGGGCCCGCGCAGCCCTACCGTGTGGCGGCCTCGGTCAGCCTCCGACGCCCTCCTTCGGACTATTTATTGCCTTCGACCTAAAAACACACGGGGAGAAGTCGAAGTCGCCAGAAACCCTCCAGAACGTCGCCACATCGCGAAACTCCGTCCCGGGAGCCAGAAGTCTCCGTTCTGGCACTCCGCCGGGACGGGGAATTGGAGGAGATCATCGCCATCATCACCACCGACGCCTCTCCATCGACCAGCCATGTTTCCCCCATCCATGTGTGAGTAATTCCCCCGCTGTAGGCCGAAGGGGATGGTAGGGATTGGATGAGATTGGTCATGTAATAGCATAAGATTGTTAGGGCATAGTGCCTAGTGTCCGTAATTGGTACTTTGATGATATTGTTGCAACTTGTTATGCTTAATGCTTGTCACTAGGGCCCGAGTGCCATGATCTCAGATCTGAACATGTTATTGTTTCATCATGATATTCATTGTTTATGATCTTACCTGCAACTTGTATACACATGTCGCTGTCCGGAACCGATGGCCCCGAAGTGACAGAAATCGGGACAACCGGAGGGGATGGTAGTGATGTGAGGATCACATGTGTTCACGGAGTGTTAATGCTTTGCTCCGGTACTCTATTAAAAGGAGTACCTTAATATCCAGTAGATTCCCTTAAGGCTCGGCTGCCACCGGCTGGTAGGACAAAAGATGTTGTGCAAGTTTCTCATTGCGAGCACGTACGACTATATATGGAACACATGCCTATTGATTGTTTTGTACTTGGACACCGTTTTATTATTATCTGCAAATGCCCTGCTATGATTGTTACATGAGTTTCTCTCATCCATGCAACGCCCGTTATCCGTCCCCGTGCCTACAGTATTTTAATCCTGCTGTTTACTATAATCACTACTGCTGTCTCTGTTACTCTGCTGCTGTTATTTCGCTACTGCTACTGCTATAAAACTGTTAATACTGATAAACTCTTGCGAGCAAGTTTGTTTCCAGGTGCAGCTGAATTGACAACTCCGCTGTTAAGGCTTTCAAGTATTCTTTGTCTCCCCTTGTGTCGAATCAATAAATTGGGATTTACTTCCCGCGAAGACTGTTGCGATCCCCTATACTTGTGGGTTATCACTTACTATATGACATAAGAAGACTATGTGTGCCTTGGTTTTTCAATTTTTGATTTTTTTTAATTCTTATGCCCATTTGAATCTTGGCCAAATCCTAGGTTTGACCATGGTTTAAACAAATTTAAATCACGAATATAAAAATTAAGCATCTATCCTTCTTAGTCACTCCAAAATGTAAATCTTGGGAGGGTTCTTAAAATTTGCATGTTTGAAACCCAAAACCACTTCTCTTCATGCATGCTTGACTTCATAAGACAGAGTTTAGGGTTAGGGGTAGATATATACATGATTTTCTAGTTTGAATATGTTTAGACCTTGTTTATCAACTTGAATGCTTACTATATATATGACATAAGAATGCTATGTCCTTTGTTTTTTCATTCTTTTGATTTTTTCCTGAAATTTTATGCCCATTTGAATCTTTTGGTCAAATCCTAGGTTTGACCAAGATTTAAACAAGTTTAAAACATGAAAATGAAAAGGGAAGCCTGCATCCTTCTTAGTCACTCTAAAATTAACTTAATTGAGAATGCTTACTATATGACATAAGAAGACTATGTGTGCCTTGGTTTTTCATTTTTTGATTTTTTAAAAATTCTTATGCCCATTCGAATCTTGGCCAAATCCTAGGTTTGACCATGGTTTAAACAAATTTAAATCATGAATATAAAAATTAAGCATCTATCCTTCTTATTAGTCACTCCAAAATGTAAATATTGGGAGGGTTCTTGAAATTTGCATGTTTGAAACCAAAAACCACTTCTCTTCATGCATGCTTGACTTCATAAGACAGAGTTTAGGGTTAGGGGTAGATATATACATGATTTTCTAGTTTGAATATGTCTATACCTTGTTTATCAACTTGAATGCTTACTATATATATGACATAAGAATGCTATGTCCTTTGTTTTTTCATTCTTTTGATTTTTTCCTGAAATTTTATGCCCATTTGAATCTTTTGGTCAAATCCTAGGTTTGACCAAGATTTAAACAAGTTTAAAACATGAAAATGAAAAGGGAAGCCTGCATCCTTCTTAGTCACTCTAAAATCAACTTAATTGAGAATGCTTACTATATGACATAAGAAGACTATATGTGCCTTGGTTTTTCATTTTTTTGATTTTTTTTAATTCGTATGCCCATTTGAATCTTGGCCAAATCCTAGGTTTCACCATGGTTTAAACAAATTTAAATCACGAATATAAAAATTAAGCATCTATCCTTCTTAGTCACTCCAAAATGTAAATCTTGGGAGGGTTCTTGAAATTTGCATGTTTGAAACCAAAAACCACTTCTCTTCATGCATGCTTGACTTCATAAGACAGAGTTTAGGGTTAGGGGTAGATATATACATGATTTTCTAGTTTGAATATGTCTAGACCTTGTTTATCAACTTGAATGCTTACTATATATATGACATAAGAATGGTATGTCCTTTGTTTTTTCATTCTTTTGATTTTTTCCTGAAATTTTATGCCCATTTGAATCTTTTGGTCAAATCCTAGGTTTAACCAAGATTTAAACAAGTTTAAAACATGAAAATGAAAAGGGAAGCCTGCATCCTTCTTAGTCACTCTAAAATTAACTTAATTGAGAATGCTTACTATATGACATAAGAAGACTATGTGTGCCTTGGTTTTTCATTTTTTGTTTTTTTTAAATTCTTATGTCCATTTGAATCTTTGCCAAATTCTAGGTTTGACCATGGTTTAAACAAATTTAAATCACGAATATAAAAATTAAGCATCTATCCTTCTTATTAGTCACTCCAAAATGTAAATCTTGGGAGGGTTCTTGAAATTTGCATGTTTGAAACCCAAAACCACTTCTCTTCATGCATGCTTGACTTCATAAGACAGAGTTTATGGTTAGGGGTAGATATATACATGATTTTCTAGTCTGAATATGTCTAGACCTTGTTTATCAACTTGAATGCTTACTATATATATGACATAAGAATGCTATGTCCTTTGTTTTTTCATTCTTTTGATTTTTTCCTGAAATTTTATGCCCATTTGAATCTTTTGGTCAAATCCTAGGTTTGACCAAGATTTAAACAAGTTTAAAACATGAAAATGAAAAGGGAAGCCTGCATCCTCACTCTAAAATTAACTTAATTGAGAATGCTTACTATATGACATAAGAAGACTATGTGTGCCTTGGTTTTTCATTTTTTTGATTTTTTTAAATTCTTATGCCCATTTGAATCTTGGCCAAATCCTAGGTTTGACCATGGTTTAAACAAATTTAAATCACGAATATAAAAATTAAGCATCTATCCTTCTTATTAGTCACTCCAAAATGTAAATATTGGGAGGGTTCTTGAAATTTGCATGTTTGAAACCAAAAACCACTTCTCTTCATGCATGCTTGACTTCATAAGACAGAGTTTAGGGTTAGGGGTAGATATATACATGATTTTCTAGTTTTAATATGTCTAGACCTTGTTTATCAACTTGAATGCTTACTATATATATGACATAAGAATGCTATGTCCTTTGTTTTTTCATTCTTTTGATTTTTTCCTGAAATTTTATGCCCATTTGAATCTTGTCAAATCCTATATTTGACCAAGATAATTTAAACAAGTTTAAAACATGAAAATGAAAAGGGAAGCTTGTATCCTTCTTAGTCACTCTAAAATGAAGTTTTGGGAGGTTTTTGAAATTTCCATGTTTGAAACCCAAAACCACTTCTCTTCATGCTTGACTTCATAAACATGAAAATGAAGACTTTTGCTAACGGAGGGAGTAAGCACTCTTGCTATCAAAAGTACCAAACGATGCATACCAAAATGATTTTTTAGAGGAATACTAGTTCGGATTATATAATTTTATATTAGCAGGCCAAATCGAACCCCGTAGTTGGATTTTCAGAAATTGATCCGTAGTACTGGGCAAAACCCTAGTTTAGCTTATTTAATAATAGATTCGTAGGTCGATTTTTTTACGTTATTATTATTATTACTAGGCAGCACATGTGTTTGCCCGTCCAGTGAAACTCTTTCAATTCATTTTTCCTTTCCGCAAGGTCGGGAGTCGGAGGAAGAGGGATCACACGGGAGGAGACGAAGGGAGAGCAGTCATGGGGCCCCACTTATTTATGGTGTCTAGATTTTTTCGGGTGATGCTGACTGTTGTGCAGGGTTGTCAGTGCGCAGGGGGTGTGATGACCCACAAGTATAGGGGATCGCAACAGTCTTCGAGGGAAGTAAAACCCAATTTATTGATTCGACACAAGGGGAGACAAAGAACACTTGGAAGCCTTAACAGCGGAGTTGTCAATTCAGCTGCACCTGGAAACAGACTTGCTCGCAAGAGTTTATCAGTAGTAACAGTTTTATAACAGTAGCAGTAGTGAAATAACAGCAGTAACGAGAGTAACAGACGAGTAGTGATTTTAGTAAACAGCGGGATTAAAATACTGTAGGCACGGGGACGGATGACGGGCGTTGCATGGATGAGAGAAACTCATGTAACAATCATAGCAGGGCATTTGCAGATAATAATAAAACGGTGTCCAAGTACAAAGCAATCAATAGGCATGTGTTCCATATATAGTCGTGCGTGCTCGCAATGAGAAACTTGCACAACATCTTTTGTCCTACCAGCCGGTGGCAGCCGGGCCTCAAGGGAAACTACTGGATATTAAGGTACTCCTTTTAATAGAGTACCGGAGCAAAGCATTAACATTCCGTGAACACATGTGATCCTCACATCGCTACCATTCCCTCCGGTTGTCCCGATTTCTGTCACTTCGGGGCCATCGGTTCCGGACAGCGACATGTGTATACAACTTGCAGGTAAGATCAATAAACAATGAATATCATGATGAAACAATAACATGTTCAGATCTGAGATCATGGCACTCGGGCCCTAGTGACAAGCATTAAGCATTACAAGTTGCAACAATATCATCAAAGTACCAATTACGGACACTAGGCACTATGCCCTAACAATCTTATGCTATTACATGACCAATCTCATCCAATCCCTACCATCCCCTTCGGCCTACAGCGGGGGAATTACTCACACATGGATGGGGGAAACATGGCTGGTTGATGTAGAGGCGTTGGCGGTGATGATGGCGATGATCTCCTCCAATTCCCCGTCCCGGCGGAGTGCTAGAACGAAGACTTCTGGCTCCCGAGACGGAGTTTCGCGATGTGGCGGCGTTCTGGAGGGTTTCTGGCGACTTCGACTTCTCTCCGTGCGTTTTTAGGTCGAGGCCGATAAATAATCCGAAGGAGGGCGTCGGAGGCCGGCCGAGGGGGCCACACCACATGGCCGCGCGGGCCCCCCCTGGGCCGCGCCGCCCTATGGTGTGGGGCCCTCGGGCCTCCACCTGAGTTGTCCTTCTGGCTCCGTCAGTTTTCTGGGAAAATAGGGCCTTCTGCATAAATTCCGAGGATTTTCCCGAAAGTTGGATTTCTGCACAAAAACGAGACACCAGAACAGTTCTGCTGAAAACAGCGTTAGTCCGTGTTAGTTGCATCCAAAATACACAAATTAGAGGCAAAACAATAGCAAAAGTGTTCGGGAAAGTAGATACGTTTTGGACGTATCAACTCCCCCCAAGCTTAGCTTATTGCTTGTCCTCAAGCAATTTAGTTAACAACTGAGCGATAAAAGAACTTTCACGAACACATTTGCTCATATGATGTATATATTCTCATGCTATGGCTAATACTTAAGTAGTTCATAATGAGATACATGCAAATAAGATCATCTAACAGCTATGTCAATCATGGAGAGGTACCAACAATTAATAATAAGCATCATGAATCATGTATATAAGCAGGATTGCAATGTTCATAAGAGAGTATGATAAAGTGGTATCTCGCTTGCCTGTATTTGATTGGCAAAACATAAATGCCCGGGCACCTCTGGAGTTCATAGAAAGACTAGAAGTAGTGATTGTCAAAGATAAAAGCATCAAAGTTATACCACAATCAATCATATTTTGAGACAAACATATTATACTAAGAATGACAGTTGTGCTCTCAAGATAGTGCTCAAAGAAATAATGGAAACACAACATAAAAGTAAAAGATTGACCCTTCGCAGAGGGAAGCAGGGATTAACATGCGCTAGAGCTTTTCATTTTTGAAATCAGGAGTAAAATTATTTTGAGAGGTGTTTGTTGTTGTCAACGAATGGTAATGGGTACACCAACTACCTCACCAACCGGACTTTCAAGAGCGGCTCCCATGAATTATTGCATATTTATGTGGCACTCCTTCCAACCTTTCTTACACAAACCATGGCTAACCGAATCCTCGGGTGCCTGCCAACAATCTCATACCATGAAGGAGTGCCTTTTTATTTTAGTTTTATTATGATGATGACACTCCCCCCAACCTTTGCTTACACAAGCCATGGCTAACCGAATCCTTCGGGTGCCGTCCAACAATCACAAACCATGGAGGAGTGTCTATTTAAGTTAATTAATTCGGGACTAGGAATCCCATTGCCAGCTCTTTTTGCAAAATTATTGGATAAGCGGATGTGCCACTAGTCCATATGAGAGTCCGTCAGAAGCAAATGACAAGGTTGAAAGCTAAACACCACATACTTCCTCATGAGCTATGAAACATAAACACAAATTGAGAAGCATTTTGAAGGTTTTAAAGGTAGCGCATGAGAATTTACTTCGAATGGTTTGAAATGCCATGCATAGGTATTTATGGTGGACACTTTGGAACAACTTGGTTTTCAGGTGTTTGGAAGCACGAGCAGTGTTCCCACTCAGTACAAGTGAAGGCTAGCAAAAGACTAGGGAGCGACAAATCAAGAGAGCAGTAACTGTCATAATCATGCTTGCGGCAAAATAAATTAACGGAGGCATAAAAGTGATACAAGAACTCTGAAGCAATATAGATCATCGATGCTTAATTGACTTTTTGTTCAGTCATATGCATGCGTGAGCATGTGCCAAGTCGATATAAATGAATTATTCAGAGGAGGATACCACAATGCCATACTTACTTATGAATAAAACAATGCAAGCAAACATCCATGACATGCTACTCATATTAATAGATTGGAGCTAAACATGAGAGATCATAAACGACTAGACTTTCTCAAATAACATATACCTCACATGAACCAACTAAGCATGCTCACATGGATGAGTATATGTACAAAAATGAAAACAAATAGAGTTCATACCAGCCTCTCACCACAATCAGATTGTCGTAGATCGTCATTATTGCCTTTTCACTTGTGTAGCTTGGATAATATGAAATGAAAACCACGCTCCAGCCACCGAAGACCATTGAACTCATAAAGAACTTTACAAAACCAAAGAAGAACAGCAAATATTTTTGGTGTTTTTGAATTTGAGAACAAGAACAAGAGGAAACAAACAAACAAAGCAAAATCTTTTTGGGTTTTCTTATAGCAAACTGGCAATAGCAAATAAAGCGAAACAAATGCAAGAAACCAAAGCAAACAAATGGTGAAGAGAAACAACAGAAATATTTTTGGTCTTTTTGTGTTTTGGGAAGGAAACAAAGCGGAAACAAGAAATAGCAAACTAAAAGAAACGCAGAAAAGCGAGATGGCAGAAATCTGCCAAAACCTGACAGCAGTACAGAAATCGATTTTTACAAAAATCTTACGTTGCTCAGCTCGAAAAGTGTTCAACTAATTAAAGTTAGATAACAACCTGGGGAACCTGCACAAAAATTGGCAGCTCAAAATAACGTTCTGGCTGTGCGCACGAATTTTTCTAGTAACAGTCCAGAATCTGTTTTCAGGCAGCACTTCCCCAAATATCATCTCCCTCTCATTAGAAAACCACTCAAAGAGACTAAACAAGTATGTACAAGTATCCAGCAACCATAATATGCAAAGAATGAGTGATGCCGGTATACCTCCCCCCAAGCTTAGGCTTTTGGCCTAAGTGGAGTTCAACCCCAACGAGGATCGCTGTTTCTCGCCGGTGGATAATTCATGGAGTAGTCATAGTAAAGTTCCTGTGCAGAAGAAAAGCGTGGAGGCTCCACATGTCCAACATGTTGATGCGAGGAACTTGCTGCATCGGATGATGAGTCGAGGTGCTCCTCAACCTCCGTGTCGTCTCTTGCATGTTGGCCTCCTCCCTCTATGTGTGCATCCAATGCACCTTCTGTGACCGACCAATCTCCCCTGGAATCAAGGTTAGACAAAACAGGCGCAGGCAATTTTACTAGTTTCTCAGTTTTCTTAGTTATTCTCCAGACTTTCTTATAAAATGTCATCTTGTAAAACAGGTTACCCAAATTGGAGGAATCAGAAACAAATTCATGTTTAATCATAGAGGCTATGTCAAGTTTTTCTATGGGGAATGGAATATCAAAATGATGAGGTTCTACATTATGAAAAGCTAGTAAACAAGAGGCGATGAGACCTCCGCAAATTCCACCTTTCTCACGGTTAGTAGCAAGTCTATAAGCTATCAATGCCCCCAAATTATAAGTCCTACTACTTTGCAGTGCCGCAGCTAGAAAAGCTAAATCCGGGATAGAAAGTTTACCACCAATCTTTTTAGCAAGAACGCATTTAGTAATAAAATAGGCAAAGTAGCGGATAGCCGGGAGCTGAATGCTAGTGATTTTACCACTATCCTCTGAGAAACTCCTTCCATAGCAAATCATCTTGAAGAGGTTTAAGAGTTCTTGCGGCGATCCCCTTATCTTCTCGCATGATCCCCATTGCGGTACTCTAATTGCTGCACAAAAATCACTGAATGGCAAGTTGACAGCTTTATTGTAAATTTTATACTGGACCGTGGGGTTAGATCGCGACCAATTGAACTTAAAGTCCTGCACAAAAGACATAGTTAATTTTGCATATTGTCTTGGCTCTCCTTCAACAAAGTCACTCAGCCCTGCACGAGAAATTAGACTTTGAACATCTTCAAATATTCCCGCGCTTCTCATGAAATCTGCACATGGGTAGTAGGAGGGGTATACTCCCTCTTCACGGTTCACTCTCATAACTTGTTGGACCTCCAATTCTTGTTGGTTCAATTGATATCTATTCCACTCCATTTTCTGAAATTTCAACAAACAATATAAAAATTTGATTTGGTGACATATAATCAAGGGGAACTACTATAAGAACTTGCTAGAGTACTAATCATGCATCAAAACTAGTTTATACAACTTAGAACAAGCATGCAAGCTCACTAAACATGTTACCTACAGCAGCAAAATATTCAAGATATACTCAACCAAACAAAATTCTACTTGGATAGGCGGAGGAGTCACATACGGAAGAGCAAATGTGCCAAATTTCAGACAGAAATCTGGGCTGAGCAAAGAGATCGAGAAATCTGGAGTTCTTGAGCAAAAACGCGAGTGAGAGGAACCTGGTGCGAGTTTTTTCGGGAGAGAGAAGATGCTGGGAGAAAGAGATGAAGTAGTGGGGCAAGGAGGGGCCCACACCACAGGGTGGCGCGCCCCCCTCCTTGGCCGCGCCGGCCTGTGGTGTGGCACCCTGTGGTGCCCCACAGGTCATCCTCTGGTGCTCCCAGGTGCCTCGTCGAAAAATAGGACCAACGGTATAATTTTGTGAATTTTTGAATACTTTGAAAAATACACATTTCTGGGTATTAAGTTTATTATTACTGGCCAGGAAAATTTTTGAAATCTCCAATTAACTAAGGAACTTTGCAAATTAAAAGTGCTACAGCAACTAGAGCAAGTGGAGGAAGAAAGAGATGTTGTTTACCTCCTCTATGCATATAAAAAGTATTTGTTAACAAGGTTGATCAAGTCTTGCCACCAAATAAATTTTACATATCATAAGAAGAAATAAACCTCAAATCAATCATGTTACCTTGAATTGTATTGATATGGATCCAATCACGAGAGTTTGATATTCTTCCTTAGGCTCATATATAGGACAATCAACAGTTCCCACTTTGATAGTTCTCACATTAGAAATAGTATTAACTCCACACGCTTTCTCAATCCTCTTGGGAAAATAAACGGTATGCTCCCTATCATCAACATTGAAAGTAACCTTTCCTTTATTGCAATCAATAATAGCCCCTGCGGTGTTAAGAAAAGGTCTCCCAAGAATAATAGACATATTATCATCTTCAGGCATTTCCAACACAACAAAATCAGTTAATATCAAGCAGTTAGTAGTAACTTGAACAGGAACATCCTCACATATACCAACAGGAATAGCAGTAGATTTATCAGCCATTTGCAAAGATATATCAGTAGGTATCAACTTATCTAAGTAAAGTCTCTTATAAAGAGAAAAAGGCATAACACTAACACCGGCTCCCAAATCACATAGAGCAGTTTTAACATAATTATTCTTAATAGAACAAGGAATAGTAGGTATACCTGGGTCGCCCAACTTCTTTGGAACTTTGCCATTGAAAGAGTAATTAGCAAGCATAGTGGAAATTTCCTCATTGGGGATTTTCCTTTTGTTAGTAACAATATCTTTCATATACTTTGAATAAGGAGGCAATTTAATAGCGTCAGTCAAAGGGATTTGCAAGAATAAAGGTTTCATCCAATCGCAAAATTTATTATAGTGTTCTTCTTCCTTTGATTTTAGTTTCTTAGCAGGAAAAGGCATTTGCTTTTGCACCCAAGGTTCTCTTTCATTACCATGTTTCTCAGCAATAAAATCTTCTTTAGTGTACTTTTTATTTTTAGCATGCTTTTCAGGTTCTTCTTCAACCTCTTTTTTATCAGGAGTATCATTCTTATCATTATCTTTATCATGTTCATTACCACTTTCAGTTTCAGCATCAGAAATAGAAATACTATTAGGATCATTAGCAGGTTCAGAGGATTCTACAACATTTTTATGCTTCTTCTTCTTTTTCTTCTTAGAATGAGCACTAGGTTCAATGTGTTGAGAATCTTGTTCAATTCTTTTGGGATGCCCTTCAGGATATAGAGGATCCTGGGTAGAGACACCACCTCTAGTTGTTACTTCATAAGCATGTTTCTCTTTAGAATTATTCCCCAACAAGTCATTTTGCACTTTAGTGAGTTGATCAATTTGAGTTTGAATCATATGAAAATGTTTAACAAGCATCTTAACATCATTGGAGGTTCTCTCTACAATATCATGCAATTCACTAATAGCTCGAGAATTTTCCATTAAATGGTTCTCTACTCTCATATTAAAATTTTCTTGCTTAAAAATATAATTATCAAACTCATCTAAGCATTGTGCAGGGGGTTTCGAATACGGAATATCTTCCCTAGTAAAGCGTTGAAGGGAGTTTACCTCAATCATGGATGAAGGGGGAATTATCTCACATATATCTTCTATGGGAGGAAGATTCTTCACATCTTCAGATTTAATACCTTTCTCCTTGAGAGACTTCTTGGCTTCCCTCATATCTTCATCATTCAATTTAATTAAACCCCTCTTCTTTAATATTGGCGTTGGAGTTGGTTCAGGCATAGTCCAATCATCATAATTCCGGCCTATTTTAGCCAATAATTCTTCAGCGTCATCCGGAGTTCTTTTCCTGAAAACACAACCAGCACAACTATCCAGGTATGCCCTAGACTCAATGGTTAGTCCACTATAAAATATATCAAGTAAATCATGCTTTTCCAAATCATGATCAGGCCGAGCTCTAATAAGAGAGCAAAATCTCGCCCAAGCCTCAGGCAATTTCTCTCCATCTTCCTGGTCAAAATTATAAATTCTCTGCAAAGCTATATGTTGAGCACTAGCAGGAAAGTATTTACGGAAGAAAACATCAAGCAATTCTTTTGGACTTTTAATAGAATTAGGTGGCAAACTATTATACCAAGTTTTAGCGTCATCTTTTAATGAGAATGGAAAGATTTTAGCAACAAAGTAAGTACGCATCTTGACATCATCAGAAAACAAGCTACTTAGAGTAGATAACTCAATCATGTGTTCAACAGCACTTTCTTTTTCTGTACCACAAAAGGGTGTTTTCTCAACAATAGATATATGAGATAGATCAAGAGAAAAATCATAATCTTTATCCTTAATGTTTATAGGAGATGTGGCAAACTTAGGATCAGGAGACAGTTTATATCTAACAGCATGTTCTGCAAGCAACTTTTTAATTTTTCTTGCATCAGTAGTAGCATTGCATTTTTCAATAAAATCATCATTAAGCTCCACATAATCTTCATCAGGATCATCACTAAAATAATCAAGTTCAGGTGAATTAACAGGTGTAGTAGCATTAGGAGTTTCAGTATTTTCAATTTGTCTAGACCTAGCAATTGTAGCATCTAGAAAAGATCCCAATGAACCACTATCATCAAGCACAGCAGAAATATTATCAATATTATGAGAGTTTTCAGATTCAGCAGAAGTACCCGCATGTGAAGCATGTGGCGGTGAAACAAGTTTATCAATCACAGATGGTGAATCAAGTGTAGCGGAGGTATTCAGAATTGTACCTTTTCTTGTAGTGGATGGTAATATGGCGATCTTAGAATCGCGAGGTTTACCCATGATGGAGAATTTGCAGCGAACAATATTAATCCAAGTGAACTTCCAAATAAAGCTATGCTCCCCGGCAACGGCGCCAGAAAATAGTCTTGATGACCCACAAGTATAGGGGATCGCAGTCTTCGAGGGAAGTAAAACCCAATTTATTGATTCGACACAAGGGGAGACAAAGAACACTTGGAAGCCTTAACAGCGGAGTTGTCAATTCAGCTGCACCTGGAAACAGACTTGCTCGCAAGAGTTTATCAGTAGTAACAGTTTTATAACAGTAGCAGTAGTGAAATAACAGCAGCAGAGTAACAGAGACAGCAGTAGTGATTTTAGTAAACAGCAGGATTAAAATACTGTAGGCACGGGGACGGATGACGGGCGTTGCATGGATGAGAGAAACTCATGTAACAATCATAGCAGGGCATTTGCAGATAATAATAAAACGGTGTCCAAGTACAAAGCAATCAATAGGCATGTGTTCCATATATAGTCGTGCGTGCTCGCAATGAGAAACTTGCACAACATCTTTTGTCCTACCAGCCGGTGGCAGCCGGGCCTCAAGGGAAACTACTGGATATTAAGGTACTCCTTTTAATAGAGTACCGGAGCAAAGCATTAACATTCCGTGAACACATGTGATCCTCACATCGCTACCATTCCCTCCGGTTGTCCCGATTTCTGTCACTTCGGGGCCATCGGTTCCGGACAGTGACATGTGTATACAACTTGCAGGTAAGATCAATAAACAATGAATATCATGATGAAACAATAACATGTTCAGATCTGAGATCATGGCACTCGGGCCCTAGTGACAAGCATTAAGCATAACAAGTTGCAACAATATCATCAAAGTACCAATTACGGACACTAGGCACTATGCCCTAACAATCTTATGCTATTACATGACCAATCTCATCCAATCCCTACCATCCCCTTCGGCCTACAGCGGGGGAATTACTCACACATGGATGGGGGAAACATGGCTGGTTGATGTAGAGGCGTTGGCGGTGATGATGGCGATGATCTCCTCCAATTCCCCGTCCCGGCGGAGTGCCAGAACGGAGACTTCTGGCTCCCGAGACGGAGTTTCGTGATGTGGCGGCGTTCTGGAGGGTTTCTGGCGACTTCGACTTCTCTCCGTGCGTTTTTAGGTCGAGGCCGATAAATAGTCCGAAGGAGGGCGTCGGAGGCCGGCCGAGGGGGCCACACCACATGGCCGCGCGGGCCCCCCTGGGCCGCGCCGCCCTATGGTGTGGGGCCCTCGGGCCTCCACCTGACTTGTCCTTCTGGCTCCGTCAGTTTTCTGGGAAAATAGGGCCTTCTGCATAAATTCCGAGGATTTTCCCGAAAGTTCGATTTCTGCACAAAAATGAGACACCAGAACAGTTCTGCTGAAAACAGCGTTAGTCCGTGTTAGTTGCATCCAAAATACACAAATTAGAGGCAAAACAATAGCAAAAGTGTTCGGGAAAGTAGATACGTTTTGGACGTATCAGGGTGCGAGCGAGGCCGAGAATGAGAGAGAGATTTTTTTTAGAGGGACAACCGAACGATCCTGAAGGACCCAGATTTTCCAATACGCATCAGAGCACAGTTTACAGCAGGACACAAAATAAACAGAAAATTACGTCTAAATCCCTAAGATTTACATGGTAGACCCCAGGCTGAAGGCAAGAAATGCGATCGGGTCCTTAACAACCACCGTCCGGATTGATCCTCGTCGGAGCCGGGCACGAACAACTTGGCGCGACCAAATCGGCATGGCTACAGAGCCTGCACACCATGGCCTCCGAGCTGAGCTAGAAACGCCCTGCCAAAACCGGCAGCCAACGGAGGTGGATAATTGGAGAGATGGAGAGAGAGAGAGAGTCTTGATGCCTCTCTCTTGACAAAGAAGATGGCTGGGACTTTTCCTACCTAGCGTACGTGACTTGTGCTCACTGAAGTGTGGGACCTCACGCATGGGAACCACACGTAAGTGACAGACTTGTTGCTCTAATAACTCGGGTGATTATTATATTGTATTAGTACATAGTTTCCTATGGATCCTTCTTAGTCACTCCAAAATGAAGCTTTTGGGAGGTTTTTGAAATTTCCATGTTTGAAACCAAAAACGACTTCTCTTCATGCATGCTTGACTTCATAAGACAAAGTTTAGCTAGGGGTATGGGGTAGATACATGATTTTCCTGGTTTGAATATGTCTAGACCTTGTTTATCAACTTAATTGAATGCTTACTATATGACATAAGAAGACTATGTGCCTTGTTTTTCATTTTTTTAATTTTTTTCTAAAATTTGTATACCCATTTGAATCTTGGTCAAATCCTAGGTTTCACCAAGATTTGAATAAGTTTAAAACATGAATATGAAAATGTAAGCATGTATGCTTCTTAGTCACTCCAAAATGAAGCTCTTGGGAGGGTTTTTGAAATTTCCATGTTCGAAACCAAAAACCACATATCTTCATGCTTGACTTCGTGAAACAGAGTTTAGGGTTAGGGGGAAGATACATGATTTTTCTTGTTTGGATATGTCTAGACCTTGTTTATCAACTTAATTGAATGCTTACTATATGACATAAGAAGACCTTGGTTTTTCATTTATTTTTTTTGAATTTTTATGCCCATTTGAATCTTGGTCAAATCCTAGGTTTAACCAAGATTTAAACAAGTTTAAGACATGAAAATGAAAAGGGAAGCCTGCATCCTTCTTAGTCACTCTAAAATGAATTTTTTAAGAGGTTTTTAAAATTTACATGTTTAATTTGAAACCCAAAACCACTTCTCTTCATGATTGACTTCATAAGACAGAGTTTAGGGTTAGGGGTAGATACGTACATACATGATTTTTTCTGGTTTGAATATGTCTAGACATTTTGTTTATCAACTTTAATGCTTTACTATATGATCGACATAAGAATGCTATGTGCTTTGGTTTTTCATTCTTTTGATTTTTTATGAATTTTTATGCCCATTTGAATCTTGGTCAAATCCTAGGTTTGACAATGATTTAAACAAGTTTAAAACATGAATATGAAAATTAAGCATCTATCCTTCTTAAGTCACTCCAAAATGTAACTCTTGGGAGGGTTTTTGAAATTTCCATGTTTGAAACCAAAAACCACTTCTCTTCATGCATGCTTGACTTCATAAGACAGAGTTTAGGGTTAGGGGTAGATATATACATGATTTTCTAGTCTGAATATGTCTAGACCTTGTTTATCAACTTGAATGCTTACTATATATATGACATAAGAATGCTATGTCCTTTGTTTTTTCATTCTTTTGATTTTTTTCCTGAAATTTTATGCCCATTTGAATCTTTTGGTCAAATCCTAGGTTTGACCAAGATTTAAACAAGTTTAAAACATGAAAATGAAAAGGGAAGCCTGCATCCTTCTTAGTCACTCTAAAATTAACTTAATTGACAATGCTTACTATATGACATAAGAAGACTATGTGTGCCTTGGTTTTTCATTTTTTGATTTTTTTTAAATTCTTATGCCCATTTGAATCTTGGCCAAATCCTAGGTTTGACCATGGTTTAAACAAATTTAAATCACGAATATAAAAATTAAGCATCTATCCTTCTTATTAGTCACTCCAAAATGTAAATCTTGGGAGGGTTCTTGAAATTTGCATGTTTGAAACCAAAAACCACTTCTCTTCATGCATGCTTGACTTCATAAGACAGAGTTTAGGGTTAGGGGTAGATATATACATGATTTTCTAGTTTGAATATGTCTAGACCTTGTTTATCAACTTGAATGCTTACTATATATATGACATAAGAATGCTATGTCCTTTGTTTTTCATTCTTTTGATTTTTTCCTGAAATTTTATGCCCATTTGAATCTTTTGGTCAAATCCTAGGTTTGACCAAGATTTAAACAAGTTTAAAACATGAAAATGAAAAGGGAAGCCTGCATCCTTCTTAGTCACCCTAAAATCAACTTAATTGAGAATGCTTACTATATGACATAAGAAGACTATATGTGCCTTGGTTTTTCATTTTTTGATTTTTTTAATTCTTATGCCCATTTGAATCTTGGCCAAATCCTAGGTTTGACCATGGTTTAAACAAATTTAAATCACGAATATAAAAATTAAGCATCTATCCTTCTTAGTCACTCCAAAATGTAAATCTTGGGAGGGTTCTTGAATTTTGCATGTTTGAAACCAAAAACCACTTCTCTTCATGCATGCTTGACTTCATAAGACAGAGTTTAGGGTTAGGGGTAGATATATACATGATTTTCTAGTTTGAATATGTCTAGACCTTGTTTATCAACTTGAATGCTTACTATATATATGACATAAGAATGGTATGTCCTTTTTTCATTCTTTTGATTTTTTCCTGAAATTTTATGCCCATTTGAATCTTTTGGTCAAATCCTAGGTTTGACCAAGATTTAAACAAGTTTAAAACATGAAAATGAAAAGGGAAGCCTGCATCCTTCTTAGTCACTCTAAAATTAACTTAATTGAGAATGCTTACTATATGACATAAGAAGACTATGTGTGCCTTGGTTTTTCATTTTTTGTTTTTTTTAAATTCTTATGCCCATTTGAATCTTGGCCAAATCCTAGGTTTGACCATGGTTTAAACAAATTTAAATCACGAATATAAAAATTAAGCATCTATCCTTCTTATTAGTCACTCCAAAATGTAAATCTTGGGAGGGTTCTTGAAATTTGCATGTTTGAAACCCAAAACCACTTCTCTTCATGCATGCTTGACTTCATAAGACAGAGTTTAGGGTTAGGGGTAGATACATACATGATTTTCTAGTTTGAATATGTCTAGACCTTGTTTATCAACTTGAATGCTTACTATATATATGACATAAGAATGCTATGTCCTTTGTTTTTTCATTCTTTTGATTTTTTCCTGAAATTTTATGCCCATTTGAATCTTTTGGTCAAATCCTAGGTTTGACCAAGATTTAAACAAGTTTAAAACATGAAAATGAAAAGGGAAGCCTGCATCCTTCTTAGTCACTCTAAAATCAACTTAATTGAGAATGCTTACTATATGACATAAGAAGACTATGCGTGCATTGCTTTTTCATTTTTTCATTTTTTTAAAATTCTTATGCCCATTTGAATCTTGGTCAAATCCTAGGTTTGACCATGGTTTTAACAAATTTAAATCATGAATATAAAAATTAAGCATCTATCCTTCTTAATTAGTCACTCCAAAATGTAACTCTTGGGAGGGTTTTTGAAATTTGCATGTTTGAAACCAAAAACCACTTCTCTTCATGCATGCTTGACTTCATAAGACAGAGTTTAGGGTTAGGGGTAGCTAGATACATGATTTTTTTGGTTTGATAATGTATAGACCTTGTTTATAAACTTCATTGAATGCTTACTATATGACATAAGAATAATATGTGCACTGGTTTTTCATTTTATCGATTACTTTTTGAATTTTTATCCCCATTTGTTGAATCTTGGTCAAATCCTAGGTTTGACCAAGATTTAAACAAGTTTAAAACATGAATATGAAAAAGTAAGCCTGTATCGATCCTTCTTAGTCACTCCAAAATGAAGCTCGTGGGAGGTTTTTGAAATTTCCATTATTTTTCTTGTTTGAATATGTCTAGACCTTGTTTATCAACTTGAATGCTTACTATATGACATACAAAGACTATGTGCTTTGGTTTATGATTTTGTTGTTGAATTTTTATGCCCATTTAAATCTTGGTCAAATCCTAGGTTTGACCATGACTTAAACAAGTTTAAAACATGAATATGAAAAAGTAAGCATGTATCCTTCTTAGTCACTCCAAAATGAAGCTCTTAATTAGTAGGGTTTTTGAAATTTCCATGTTTGAAACCAAAAACCACTTATCTTCACCATGCATGCTTGACTTCATAAGACGGAGTTTAGGGTTAGAGGTAGATACATGATTTTTCAGGTTTAATATGTCTAGACCTTGTTTATCCATTTAATTGAATGCTTATTATATGACATATATAAGATGACCTTGGTTTTTCATTTTTTTTTGAATTTTTATGCCCATTTGAATCTTGGTCAAATCCTAGGTTTGACCAAGATTTGAACAAGTTTTAAACATGAATATGAAAAGGTAAGCATGTATGCTTCTTAGTCACTCCAAAATGAAGCTCTTGGGAGGGTTTTTGAAATTTCCATGTTTGAAACCAAAAACCACATCTCTTCATGCTTGACTTCATAAGACAGAGTTTAGGGTTAGGGGTAGCCACATACATGATTTTTCTGGTGTGAATATGTCTAGACCTTGTTTATCAACTTAATTGTATGCTTATTATATGACATAAGAAGACTATGTGCATTGGTTTTTCATTTTATTGCTTTTTTTGAATTTTATCCCATTTGTTGAATCTTGGTCAAATCCTAGGTTTGACCAAGATTTAAACAAGTTTAAAACATGAATATGAAAAGTAACATGCATCGATCCTTCTTAGTCACTCCAAAATGAAGCTCGCAGGAGGTTTTTGAAATTTCCATGATTTTTCTGGTTTGAGTATGTCTAGACCTTGTTTATCAACTTGAATGCTTACTATATGACATACACAGACTATGTGCTTTGGTTTTTGATTTTTTTTTGAATTTTTATGCCCATTTGAATCTTGGTCAAATCCTAGGTTTGACCATGACTTAAACAAGTTTAAAACATGAATATGACAAATTAAGCATGTATCCTTCTTAGTCACTCCAAAATGAAGCTCTTGGGAGGGTTTTTGAAATTTCCATGTTTGAAACCAAAAACCACTTCTCTTCACCATTCATGCTTGACTTCATAAGACAGAGATTAGGGTTAGGGGCTAGATACATGAATTTTCAGGTTTAATATGTCTAGACCTTGTTTATCAACTTAATTAAATGCTTACTATATGACATAAGAAGACCTTGGTTTTTCATTGTTTTTTTTGAATTTTTATGCCCATTTGAATCTTGGTCAAATCCTAGGTTTGACCAAGATTTGAACAAGTTTAAAACATGAATATGAAAAAGTAAGCATGTATGCTTCTTAGTCACTCCAAAATGAAGCTCTTGGGAGGGTTTTCGAAATTTCCATGTTTGAAACCAAAAACACATCTCTTCATGCTTGACTTCATATGACAGAGTTCAGGGTTACCGGGAGATACATGATTTTTCTGGTTTGAATATGTCTAGACCTTGTTTATCAACTTAATTGAATGCTTACTATATGACATAATAAGACTATGTGCCTTGGTTTTTCATTTATTTCGATTTATTTTGATTTATTTTGAATTTTATGCCCATTTTTATGCCCATTTAAACAAGTTTAAATCATGAATATGAATAATTAGTCACTCCAAAATGTAGCTCTTGGGAGGGTTTTTGAAATTTCCATGTTTGAAACAAAAAACCACTTCTCTTCATGCATGCTTGACTTCATAAGACAGAGTTTAGGGTTTGGGGTAGACAGCACGCGCCGACGCTTGGACGCAATTTATTCTCTATCCCCCTGACATGCACTTGCCACTGTCTTCAACAGTCTGACACGAGCAGTGAAGCTTTTATTGGAGCCCAGCGGAGAGGGCCTCCATTTCTCGAGCGGTAGCGAGGTGACATGCACCCCGTGTGACATGCGGCCTAAATCCAAATTGAAACATTGCGAAAAAATCTGAAATAAATCATGCACGTTCACATCACATATTAAGATAACCCCTAAAAATTTCAGATCAAAATTCGAAATATACATCGAGAAACAAAAAAGAGAAACTCAGATGTGAATAGTCTACATAGAAACTCAGATTTGAATTCGGGAACTATTCATGACAGATTTCTCTTTTTTTTCTCGATGTATGTTTCGAATTTTGATCTGAAATTTTTAGGGATTATTTTAATATGTGCTGTGAACATGCATGATTTTTTCCAGATTTGTTCGCAATGTTTAAATTTGAATTTAAACCGCATGTCACACGGTGACATGCAATAGGTGCATGTCACCTGATCTGCGGTGACGCTGGGGCTAAAAAGAAGATTTTTTTTTTCTCCATCAAGTCAATGAAAAAAATACCCCTTTTTCACCTTGCGCGACATGAGGAGCAGTTCGATCGGGGGGAGTACTGTTATCGGGTCTGGTCGTCGCCCTCCTCCTCCCCACCTCATTTCCTCCACTGTTTCACATATTTTAGCTTCTATTTATGCGGTGCCGTGGAGGTGGGGGTCTGGTCGTCACCCTCCTCCTCCCCACCTCATTTCCTCCACTGTCTCGCAACTCCTTGATCTACTACTCCTATCCATATACATGCCACTCAAATGGATGTATTTGTAGATACATCCATTTTAGTGGCAGTTAATATGGACCGGAGGAAGTACAAATAATATGAGGCATGTTTTGGAGTTGGCCCTGTTTAGTAGAGTTTACATTGAAGAGTTTACATCTTTCTACCACCATTATTTTTGATTTAGCTTGTCTTTTGTGCCCACCATTTTATCGAGCAGGGTTAATGCAAGATCCATAGCAAACTAGCTTGTCACATTTTTTTGGCGGAGTGCATCATCTCATGGCGAGCTAGCGACTTTGCCTACTAGAGTTTTTTTTTGTTGAACTACATTTTTTGGATTTTCCCATTTTATTTGTGCACAAGCTATGAGCCACCCGCAATTCAGCACCATATATTGGCGGGATTTTCTAGTTCAATTGTTTTGTACTAGGATATTAGCAGGATGCTATCTTCTAGGGCTTTCATTTCCCCTATATCCAGCCACACCCACGGACAAGCAAGGGCCTCTCTCCCTTACCTTGCTCCTAGTCCGTCTCGCTCCCTCTCAGTCCTCCATCCGTAGCCGACATCCACCGAGCCGGAGCCAGCTCAGTGACGCAGTCAACCACACTCCGTCCGCTTCGTCGGATCTGCTTCCCCGACTCACTGGTTCATCGTACCGGCCGGCGAGATCGGTACACAAAGCGCCACCATGATCCACCGAACCAAACCGAACGGCCAACGCGCCACCTCCCCAGTCGACCAAGGTTGAACACTTTGTCCGGCAGCTTTTGTTATGTATTTGATTTCCGAGACTAGTTTATTGCTTGCTTCCACTGCTTGTTATTAGCATCTGTTTTTTTTTTGTAATGCCTGCTAGATATTCCACTCGAGAATGCCTACGAAGAATCTCGGAGGCAAAATATCTTGCAGAATAAGATAATTGCAGCCTCGATCGGCATACTGTGGAATGGGACTGACACGCGTACAGCACGCGACCGTTGGGAACCCCAAGTGGAAGGTGTGATGCGTACAGCAGTAAGTTTCCCTCAGTTAGAAACCAAGGTTTATCGAACCAGTAGGAGTCAAGAAGCACGTTGAAGGTTGATGGCGGCGAGATGTAGTGCGGCGCAACACCAGGGATTCCGGCGCCAACGTGGAACCTGCACAACACAAACCAAGTACTTTGCCCCAACGAAACAGCGAGGTTGTCAATCTCACCGGCTTGCTGTAACAAAGGATTAGATGTATAGTGTGGATGATGATTGTTTGCGTAAAACAAGAGAACAAGATTGCAAGAGATTGTATTTCAGTAAAGAGAATTGGACCGGGGTCCACAGTTCACTAGAGGTGTCTCTCCCATAAGATAAACAGCATGTTGGGTGAACAAATTACAGTTGGGCAATTGACAAATAAAGAGGGCATGACCATGCACATACATATTATGATGAGTATAGTGAGATTTAATTGGGCATTACGACAAAGTACATAGACCTCTATCCAGCATGCATCTATGCCTAAAAAGTCCACCTTCAGGTTATCATCCGAACCCCCTCCAGTATTAAGTTGCTAACAACAGACAATTGCATTAAGTATTGCGCGTAATGTAATCAGTAACTACATCCTCGAACATAGCACCAATGTTTTATCCCTACGCAACAAACACATCCATAATCTTAGAGGTTTCTGTCACTCCCCCAGATTCACGGAGACATGAACCCACTATCGAGCATAAATACTCCCTCTTGGAGTTACAAGCATCTACTTGGCCAGAGCATCTACTAGTAACGGAGAGCATGCAAGATCATAAACAACACATAGACATAACTTTGATAATCAACATAACATAGTATTCTCTATTCATCGGATCCCAACAAACACAACATATAGAATTACAGATAGATGATCTTGATCATGTTCGGCAGCTCACAAGACCCGACAATTAAGCACAATGGGGAGAAGACAACCATCTAGCTACTGCTATGGACCCATAGTCCAGGGGTAGAATACTCACACATCACTCCGGAGGCGACCATGGCGGCGTAGAGTCCTCCGGGAGATGATTCCCCTCTCCGGCAGGGTGCCAGAGGCGATCTCTTGAATCCCCCGAGATGGGATTGGCGGCGGCGGCGTCTCTGGAAGGTTTTCCGTATCGTGGCTCTCGGTACTGGGGGTTTCGCGACGAAGGTTATTTGTAGGCGGAAGGGCAGGTCAAGGGGCGTCACGAGGGGCCCACACTACAGGTCGGCGCGGCCAGGGCTTGGGCCGCGCCGCCCTATAGTCTGGCCACCTCGTGGCCCCACTTCGTCTCCTCTTCGGTCTTCTGGAAGCTTCGTGGCAAAATAGGACCCTAGGCGTTGATTTCGTCCAATTCCGAGAATATTTCCTTACTAGGATTTCTGAAACCAAAAACAGCAGAAAACAAGAATCGGCACTTCGGCATCTTGTTAATAGGTTAGTTCCAGAAAATGCACGAATATGACATAAAGTGTGCATAAAACATGTAGATATCATCAATAATGTGGCATGGAACATAAGAAATTATCGATACGTCGGAGACGTATCAGCATCCCCAAGCTTAGTTCCTGCTCGTCCCGAGCAGGTAAACGATAAACAAAGATAATTTCTGGAGTGACATGCCATCATAACCTTGATCATACTATTTGTAAAGCATATGTAGTGAATGCAGCGATCAAAACAATGTATATGACATAAGTAAACAAGTGAATCATATAGCAAAGACTTTTCATGAATAGTACTTCAAGACAAGCATCAATAAGTCTTGCATAAGAGTTAACTCATAAAGCAATAATTCATAGTAGAGGCATTGAAGCAACACAAAGGAAGATGAAGTTTCAGCGGTTGCTTTCAACTTGTAACATGTATATCTCATGGATATTGTCAACATAGAGTAATATAATAAGTGCAATATGCAAGTATGTAGGAATCAATGCACAGTTCACACAAGTGTTTGCTTCTTGAGGTGGAGAGAAATAGGTGAACTGACTCAACAATAAAAGTAAAAGAAAGGTCCTTCAAAGAGGAAAGCATCGATTGCTATATTTGTGCTAGAGCTTTGATTTTGAAAACAAGAAACAATTTTGTCAACGGTAGTAATAAAGCATATGTATCATGTAAATTATATCTTACAAGTTGCAAGCCTCATGCATATTATACTAATAGTGCCCGCACCTTGTCCTAATTAGCTTGGACTACCGGGATTATCGCAATGCACATGTTTTAACCAAGTGTCACAAAGGGGTACCTCTATGCCGCCTGTACAAAGGTCTAAGGAGAAAGCTCGCATTGGATTTCTCGCTATTGATTATTCTCAACTTAGACATCCATACCGGGACAACATAGACAACAGATAATGGACTCCTCTTTTATGCATAAGCATGTAGCAACAATTAATTTTCTCATTTGAGATTGAGGATATATGTCCAAAACTGAAACTTCCACCATGGATCATGGCTTTAGTTAGCGGCCCAATGTTCTTCTCTAACAATATGCATGCTCTAACCATAAGGTGGTAGATCTCCCTTACTTCAGACAAGACGAACATGCGTAGCAACTCACATGATATTCAACAAAGAGTAGTTGATGGCGTCCCCAGTGAACATAGTTATCGCCCAACAAGCAACTTAATAAGAGATAAAGTGCATAAGTACATATTCAATACCACAATAGTTTTTAAGCTATTTGTCCCATGAGCTATATATTGTAAAGGTGGAGAATGGAAATTTAAAGGTAGCACTCAAGCAATTTACTTTGGAATGGCGGAGAAATACCATGTAGTAGGTAGGTATGGTGGACACAAATGGCATAGTGGTTGGCTCAAGTATTTTGGATGCATGAGAAGTATTCCCTCTCGATACAAGGTTTAGGCTAGCAAGGCTATTTGAAACAAACACAAGGATGAAGCGGTGTAGCAAAACTCACATAAAAGACATATTGTAAACATTATAAGACTCTACACCGTCTTCCTTGTTGTTCAAACTCAATACTAGAAACTATCTAGACCTTAGAGAGACCAAATATGCAAACCAAATTTTAGCATGCTCTATGTATTTCTTCATTAATAGGTGCAAAGTATATGATGCAAGAGCTTAAACATGAGCACAACAATTGCCAAGTATCACATTATCCAAGACATTATAGCAACTACTACATGTATCATTTTCCAATTCCAACCATATAACAATTTAACGAAGAAGAAACTTCGCCATGAATACTATGAGTAAAGCCTAAGGACATACTTGTCCATATGCTACAGCGGAGCGTGTCTCTCTCCCACAAGGTGAATGCTAGGATCCATTTTATTCAAACAAAACAAAAACAAAAACAAACCGACGCTCCAAGAAAAGCACATAAGATGTGATGGAATAAAAATATAGTTTCAGGGGAGGAACCTGATAATGTTGTCGATGAAGAAGGGGATGCCTTGGGCATCCCCAAGCTTAGACGCTTGAGTCTTCTTGATATATGCAGGGGTGAACCACCGGGGCATCCCCAAGCTTAGAGCTTTCACTCTCCTTGATCATGTTGTATCATCTCCCTCTCTTGATCCTTGAAAACTTCCTCCACACCAAACTTAGAACAACTCATTAGAGGGTTAGTGCACAATCAAAATATACATGTTCAGAGGTGACATAATCATTCTTAACACTTCTGGACATTGCACAAAGCTACTGAAAGTCAATGGAATCGAAATATCCATCGAACATGACAAAACTGGCAATGCGAAATAAAAGGCAGAATCTGTCAAAACAGAACAGTTCGTATTGACGAATTTTATCGAGGCACCAGACTTGCTCAAATGAAAATGCTCAAATTGAATGAAAGTTGCGTACATATCTGAGGATCACTCACGTAAATTGGCATAATTTTCTGAGTTAACTACAGATAATTTTGCCCAGATTCGTGACTGCAAAGAAATCTGTTTCTGCGCAGTAATCCAAATCTAGTATGAACTTTTCTATCAACGACTTTACTTGGCACAACAAAACACTAAACTAAGATAAGGAGAGGTTGCTACAGTAATAAACAACTTCCAAGACACAAAATAAAAACAAAGTACTGTAGTAAAAAACATGGGTTGTCTCCCATAAGCGCTTTTCTTTAACGCCTTTCAGCTAGGCGCAGAAAGTGTGTATCAAGTATTATCAAGAGACGAAGTGTCAACATCATAATTTGTTCTAATAATAGAATCAAAAGGTAACTTCATTCTCTTTCTAGGGAAGTGTTCCATACCTTTCTTGAGAGGAAATTGATATTTTATATTACCTTCCTTCATATCAATGATAGCACCAACAGTTCGAAGAAAAGGTCTTCCCAATATAATGGGACAAGATGCATTGCATTCAATATCCAAGACAACAAAATCAACGAGGACAAGGTTATTGTTAACGGTAATGCGAACATTATCAACTTTCCCCAAAGGTTTCTTTGTAGAATGATCAGCAAGATTAACATCCAAATAACAATTTTTCAGCGGAGGCAAGTCAAGCATATTATAAATTTTCTTAGGCATAACAGAAATACTTGCACCAAGATCACATAAAGCATTACAATCAAAATCATTGACCTTCATCTTAATGATGGGCTCCCAACCATCCTCTAGCTTTCTAGGAATAGAAGCTTCGCGCTCTAGTTTCTCTTCTCTAGCTTTTATGAGAGCATTTGTAATATGTTGCGTGAAAGCCAAATTTATAGCACTAGCATTAGGACTTTTAGCAAGTTTTTGCAAGAACTTTATAACTTCAGAGATGTGGCAATCATCAAAATTCAAACCATTATAATCTAAAGCAATGGGATCATCATCCCCAATGTTGGAAAAAATTTCAGCAGTTTTATCACGAGCGATTTAATGAGTTTTAGCAGTTTCAGGCAGTTTCTCACGCTTTGCATTAGAAGTGGAAACATTGCTAACACCAATTCTTTTATTAGTAATAGTAGGAGGTGCAGCAACTTGTGTAGCATTAGCATTACTAGTGGTGGTTATAGTCCAAACTTTAGCTATATTATCTTCTTTTTCATTTTCTTCTCTTTCCCACCTAGCACGCAATTCGGCCATCAATCTTATATTCTCATTAATTCTAACTTGGATGGCATTTGCTGTAGTAGTAATTTTATTATCTATATCCTTAGGTTTAGCAGCCATTTTATTAATTAAAGAAGATTGTGACGTAGACATATATGAGATTCGGTTTTCAGCATTCGCAAGTTTAGTTTGCAACCCAGAGATTTCCATATTCAGATTTTTAAGTTGATTTCCTATATTCTTCAACAAGGTAGATTGCTCATTCATAGTTTTAGTAAACAATTTATTTTGCTCATATTGTGATTGCATAAAATTCTTAGTGGATCTTTCAATTTCTAATATCTTTTCCTCATTAGGTGAAGCGTATCTACCATAAGAGTTACCATTAGCAGGATGGCATAGAGTTATTGTAATTGTTATTCTTAATGAAATTCACATCAACATAATCTTTTTGAGCAGCCAACGAAGCTAACGGAACATTATTAGGATCAACATTAGTCCTACCATTCACAAGCATAGACATAATAGCATCAATCTTATCACTCAAGGAAGAGGTTTTTTCGACAGAATTTACCTTCTTACCTTGTGGAGCTCTTTCCGTGTGCCATTCAGAGTAATTGATCATCATATTATCAAGAAGCTTTGTTGCTTCACCAAGAGTGATGGACATAAAGGTACCTCCAGCAGCTGAATCCAATAGGTTCCGCGAAGAAAAATTCAGTCCTGCATAAAAGGTTTGGATGATCATCCAAGTAGTCAGTCCATGGGTTGGGCAATTTTTAACCAGAGATTTCATTCTTTCCCATGCTTGTGCAACATGCTCAGTATCCAATTGTTTAAAATTCATTATGCTACTCCTCAAAGATATAATTTTAGCAGGGGATAATATCTACCAATAAAAGCATCCTTGCATTTAGTCCATGAATCAATACTATTCTTAGGCAGAGATAGCAACCAATCTTTAGCTCTTCCTCTTAGTGAGAAAGGGAACAATTTTAATTTTATAATGTCACCATCTACATCTTTATATTTTTGCATTTCACATAATTCAACAAAATTATTGAGATGGGCAGCAGCATCATCAGAACTAACACCAGAAAATTGCTCTCGCATAACAAGATTCAGTAAAGCAGGTTTTATTTCAAAGAATTCTGCTGTAGTAGCAGGTGGAGCAATAGGTGTGCATAAGAAATCATTATTATTTGTTGTTGCGAAGTCACACAACTTAGTATTTTCAGGAGTACCCATTTTAGCAACAGTAAATAAAACAAACTAGATAAAGTAAATGAAAGTAACTAATTTTTTTGTGTTTTTGATATAGCAAACAAAATAGCAAATAAAGTAAAACTAGCAACTAATTTTTTTTGTATGTTGATTTAGTGCAGCAAACAAAGTAGTAAATAAAACTAAGTAAGACAAAAACAAAGTAAAGAGATTGGGATGTGGAGACTCCCCTTGCAGCGTGTCTTGATCTCCCCGGCAACGGCGCCAGAAATTTAGCTTGACACGCGTACAGCACGCGACCGTTGGGAACCCCAAGTGGAAGGTGTGATGCGTACAGCAGTAAGTTTCCCTCAGTTAGAAACCAAGGTTTATCGAACCAGTAGGAGTCAAGAAGCACGTTGAAGGTTGATGGCGGCGAGATGTAGTGCGGCGCAACACCAGGGATTCCGGCGCCAACGTGGAACCTGCACAACACAAACCAAGTACTTTGCCCCAACGAAACAGCGAGGTTGTCAATCTCACCGGCTTGCTGTAACAAAGGATTAGATGTATAGTATGGATGATGATTGTTTGCAGAAAACAGTAGAACAGTATTGCAGTAGATTGTATTTCAGTAAAGAGAATTGGACCGGGGTCCACAGTTCACTAGAGGTGTCTCTCCCATAAGATAAACAGCATGTTGGGTGAACAAATTACAGTTGGGCAATTGACAAATAAAGAGGGCATGACCATGCACATACATATTATGATGAGTATAGTGAGATTTAATTGGGCATTATGACAAAGTACATAGACCGCTATCCAGCATGCATCTATGCCTAAAAAGTCCACCTTCAGGTTATCATCCGAACCCCCTCCAGTATTAAGTTGCTAACAACAGACAATTGCATTAAGTATTGCGCGTAATGTAATCAGTAACTACATCCTCGAACATAGCACCAATGTTTTATCCCTACTGGCAACAGCACATCCATAATCTTAGAGGTTTCTGTCACTCCCCTAGATTCACGGAGACATGAACCCACTATCGAGCATAAATACTCCCTCTTGGAGTTACAAGCATCTACTTGGCCAGAGCATCTACTAGTAACGGAGAGCATGCAAGATCATAAACAACACATAGACATAACTTTGATAATCAACATAACATAGTATTCTCTATTCATCGGATCCCAACAAACACAACATATAGAATTACAGATAGATGATCTTGATCATGTTCGGCAGCTCACAAGACCCGACAATTAAGCACAATGGGGAGAAGACAACCATGTAGCTACTACTATGGACCCATAGTCCAGGGGTAGACTACTCACACATCACTCCGGAGGCGACCATGGCGGCGTAGAGTCCTCCGGGAGATGATTCCCCTCTCCGGCAGGGTGCCGGAGGCGATCTCCCGAATCCCCCGAGATGGGATTGGCGGCGGCGGCGTCTCTGGAAGGTTTTCCGTATCGTGGCTCTCGGTACTGGGGGTTTCGCGACGAAGGCTATTTGTAGGCAGAAGGGCAGGTCAAGGGGCGTCACGAGGGGCCCACACTACAGGTCGGCGCGGCCAGGGCTTGGGCCGCGCCGCCCTATAGTCTGGCCACCTCGTGGCCCCACTTCGTCTCCTCTTCGGTCTTCTGGAAGCTTCGTGGCAAAATAGGACCCTGGGCGTTGATTTCGTCCAATTCCGAGAATATTTCCTTACTAGGATTTCTGAAACCAAAAACAGAAACAAAGAATCGGCACTTCGGCATCTTGTTAATAGGTTAGTTCCAGAAAATGCACGAATATGACATAAAGTGTGCATAAAACATGTAGATATCATCAATAATGTGGCATGGAACATAAGAAATTATCGATACATCGGAGACGTATCAGGGACAAAATCACCGCACCCCAAGTCGTTGCCGAGATTTTTCACCCGTGTGATGTGCCGCCAAAAGGACGATCCCGTGGGGCTGCTGCTGAAGAAGGTATTTAGCCGCACTGCTCAAATTTCATATGTGTTGTTTGCTGATTGATTTGATGAACTTTGATTTGCAGCAGCTAGCCACTGCTCATGTTCCTAACAAAGACAGTGAGCGCGCCAGTGATGCAGACATTGGTAGAAAGGAGGCGGGATTTGGTCCTATTGTTCTAGCAAGCAATCATTTGAGGGGCCACCTAGGATCAGCACATCTGGATCCTCCTGAGCTCAACATTAAGGAGGTAATTTTATAATAGTGTTTTAAACATGACATAATCTAATGTACTGAAAGAGATCAAACTGTCAACAGGAGTGGAGTGGTATAGATGGTAGAGATATAGATATAGATTTCAGATTTCCTAATTTTTTCTTGAAAATAGGGTCGCCCCGGCCTCTGCATCCAAATGATGCACCCACCCTTTTATTGCAATGTTTTAGACTCCATTTAAGGTTTAGAAACTCATGGGTTGCTCAAAGTGGTGACATGAATCAACCAACATATTTCCTTTTAATCTGCTGATTGATTTAATGCATGGCAAATCGCAGAAGCAAGTGACTGCTCATGTCCCTGCCAAGCAGCATTGTAGCACAGATGTCCAGAGTTCCAGTGATGCAAACGTTTGTAGGAACAAAACAGAAGGATGTGGCACTGGGGAAGCTAAGATTAGGCGTCTTCAAAAGGACTTGGATGTGGCCACTTGGCGGAACAAAGAAATGAACCGAGGATGGAATTCTACAATTCAAGATGGCCTACATGCTGTTGCTGATCTGCAGAAGCTAGTGGCTGGCAACTTGGTTACCGCTTTGGCTGATGCAGATGTCCATGAGATCAACTGGACGATCTTGGAACAGGTGAAAGCACGAGCAGAAACTCTGCACTCATCTTTGCAGGTAGATGATTTTCAAAGGGTGATGCAAGAGCCGCTATATGAATAGATTGTTGTTTCAGTTGATGATGTCCCTGGTTCCTTTGTTTACTTATGTGCTGGTAGTACTTAGGGGAACTAGCTTGTACAAGTAATTATTTTCCGATAAAGTTGTACAAGTAAATGGCACATGCTTCGCATGTTTGACCAATTAAGTTAAAAAGCTTCACAAAATCCTGCTATCATGTAGGCGGGCTTGCATTGGCTTTCAACCCAAGTGACTGTTGACTGCAATCTGTAATATGTACCCCTCTGTTGCACTTAATGGTATCCAAGCCCTTGGGCCCCCCTCCTTTGTTAAAAGAAGATCGAATTCTTATTGCATCGAAGTTAATTCACTAAAAAAAAGAGCTCTCACGTGCAAGGCACGTGCAATTTACTAGTATATACTACTACTAGTAGAGATGTTACACCTAGACATTAGAGATTTGTTTGTTTTAAAGATATTTTTAATTTTGTACAAGATGGAAAATATAACTTTAGCAAATTCCTAGTATTTTTCATGGTCGATGTAAAAAAAGTATTTTTCATGGTTGATGTAAAAAAACAAGTTTTTTTCATGGTCGATGTAAAAAAAGAGAGAAAACATGTCTCATAAAAAGCCTTATGGTTAGCACAATTTTTTTACGGAGTAACTCTTTTTTACATAGCCCAAATTACTATTCGATTTTCCATTGAAATATTTTATGTGTATATAGCAAGCGAAGAAGTACACATGCATTTTTTGTTTTATTCTTTCTTGACATTTCAAAATGTATAGAAGATGAATTTCTAAATAAAGAGATCATATGCACCCAAGAACCAACAAGCATATCCCCTTGACCCTGAACCTACTCAGGGCTCTTTTGTTGTGGCTTTTTTTGGCTTTTTGGCTTTTGGATTTTGGAAGCCATAAACAAAGATCCTATTCTTTTGGCTTCTAAATAGGTGCTTTTTTTGGCTTTTGCCAAAGCCAAAAAGCCAAAAAAAGCCACAACAAAAGGGCCCTCAGCTTCAGACCTGGGATTTCGTAGGCTAGGGTTCCACAGTTTTCCACCAACCAGTAATAATTTCAACTCTGCCCCAAAATTCCCGCCGAAATCCCCCCCGCTTCCAAAATTCAAAGCGATGTGAAATAAGTACAGTGCCGATTATCCCCCGGACCGCTCAATTCAGACCTATCACCGGCGGCGCCGAACCCCGCATCTCTCTCTCACGATTCCACCTTGCATGACCCACCGGATCATCTCACACGCCGGCGCCGGCGCCGGCCCACTGTCCCATTCCCACACCAGCACTACTGCCTTCTCATCGGCCACCGTAGTGACCGACGACGTTCCACCGTCTCCCTTGCTTTTTAGCAAGCCGGAGTAGCTTCCACCTCCCCCCACCCCCACCGACGACCACTGTACCATACGAGCTCCTCCGTAGCCGACTTCGACCGCCGCCTTGTCAGTGACATTCACCATCACCGGGTTCTCGTATCTTAATCCCCGACTCCTTCCGTCCACCGGACTGGAGAGATGGGTACACAAAGCGCCTCCATTGTCCACGGCAGGAAACCAAAGCGTACACGCGCACACTCCCAAGAAGGTTGATATGGCCGCTTTCCTTATGCAGGTGATTTCGAAAAGTATTTTTTTGCTTACTTGCACCGCCATCTCATTAGCATTTTTTTTGTAATGCATGCTAGATATTATTGCACTACAGAATGAATTAAAAGAGAAACGGAGACGGAAGATATGTAGCAGATTTGCAAGCCGTGTGGGCACAAACATCTGTAACGCTATTGCCTCTAGTGCAAACCTGAACAAAATCGGAGAAGAACCCTTCCCCTCCCCAAAGATAAAGAACAATGTTATGATTCACAATTTGATCCTGCTGAGCCTCTTGGAGAGCTGACTCAGGAAGATGCCTTGCCTGACCATTCTCCTCAACCCCACCAGGTGATTTCTATTTTTTTACTTGGAGATATTTGTTGCAACTTCCATGTGTTGTATACTTGTATCCTGAATCCCACCAAACATGTTCACATTCCACCTCTAGGTCTCCTTAACGCATCATATATATGTTTCAGCATGCACGTCATCCTTTACTGTTCTTCATTCTATTCCATTTGCATATCATCATATATGGGACTTTGTAGACTGAAATATCGTTTATGTGTGCTAGGAATCTGCAGCTTCAAGTAAGAATTTCGCAGGAACCACCAATGAGAGGAAGACCTTTCAACAGGTACCTGAATCGGTGATAGAACAGCTGCAACCAAAAAAGAAATCTGCTTCTGCTACTAGACAGTCTCAGCGATTCATGGCACTAGCTGAAGAAAATAACGCAAATGCTAAGAGTACTGAAATAAAAAAAACGTGGTGAACACCCCAAGCGGTTGAATCAGCCACCTGTTACCAATCCATTCAACCAGCGACAATCGGCAGCAGAACCAGTTTCCACAGCAACTTCTCAGCCGCAATTGGCAGCAGAACCAGTTTCCACAACAACTTCTCAGCCACAATTGGCAGCAGAACCAGTTTCCACAGCAACTTCTCAACCACAATTGGCAGTAGAACCAGTTTCCACGGTAACTTCTCAGCCACAATTGGGATCAGCAGTAGCTGTGGTAGGAAATACTGCCCAAGGACACACTGTACCAGTCCCAGCTGACACAACCACAACTGGCCAAACACTGCTAGCACATCAACAAACTGTTGATGATCTCCCACTGACCCATATTAGTCCTGCCATAGACAACTCCCCTGAGGATGAGCCCCACACCGAAGAAGGTACATTTTCCAATGCTTATAGTTTCATTCTCCGTTATAAAGTTATACTTTATGATAGCTTGATGTAATGCTTAACTTTGTAGTTGCACCACGATCAAGAAAAACGAGGGCCCAACAAGAGGGAAAATGTTCGTAGCTAAGCTTCTTTGGGAAGGAATCAAGATTTCGCCTTTCATCTATCGTAGGTGGCAGAAGGCCACTGGACCCAGAAGAATCTTGTAAATTAGCATCGGATGTAGGAATTTTCGTCAGGAATGAAATTCCTATCTTCCCAACATGGAAAGAGCACGTAGACACCTCTGCGCATTTTGAAAAATTAGTGCACAGGTTACACGTAAGTCATCTTTCTCTTGGTAATGTTACTCATACTAGTATACCACATTGGCACGTCCCGTTCCTTCTAGCTTGTTGTTGGCTCTATGTATATCGCACCAACGGTTTATATTGTTGTGAACAGTTAAAGTTCGAGTTCGATGAGGACCAAGAGGAAGTAAAGCATGTTCTCAACAGTCTATTCTCGATCGTCTGCGCGCCGATATCACGAAGGCTAAAGAAGAAATACTTCACTGGAAAGATTATCGGGAGTGTTCCAACTAGATCTCCTCTTAAGCAAATGACCGACAAACAAAGTGGGAGATCTTGTGAAGCACTGGTCTGATCCAAAGAATATGGTATGATTTGTAAGACTGAGACTAGATCACATCTTGGATTCTTATTTATAGCAGTGTCTCACTAGTATCCTTTTGCAGAATTTGGCTAAACAGAATCAGAAAAACCGCGGTAAACTACTTTTACCTAGCCGTACGGGATCTCGTAACCTTATAGTGTACATTCGGCAAAAAGTAAGGACATGTTGTTTTATACTGCTATTTAGAAATATTTTAGTAAAAGATCATGCAGAGTATATACACCAGTGTGCAGCTTATATTATGATCCTCCATTTCAACCACGTTATTCGATTTATAAATGGTAGTACTAAAATGCAGATGTTACATAATGCAAGCAAAAGGGAACCAAACAAAGAGATGACTCTGCTAGAGATTTTTGAAGCATGCCAGAAGAACAAACTTGAAGTGATTGGAGAAGTCGCACAGAGTGTTCTTGTAAGTCTTCTCTAAGATTGAAATTTTGTGACGACTCACATCCCAACTTGTAGGAGTAGTAAAGTACATGTCAATATGATATTATAGATGTTTATTAAAATTCATGTGATGTGAATCAGACATGCCAAATCGTAGGAATAAAAGTAGGTCATACACATGATAAATCTACTATCAGCAAGTTTCTCTGTAGTAACTATCATGTTTACACATGTGTACGAACTGAATTTTTTGCAGGAAGATATGAAATTAGAGATGGCAAAACCCGGTAAAAACGGTCTGGAAAAAACCGATGAAGAATGTGTGAAGGCATTTTCCATGGCAATAAAAAAGAAAGGCATTGCCAAAAACACTTTCTTACGGAATGCTGGACTGGTGAAGTGCAAGTCCATGTCCAAGTCAAAGTATTTGCATGCTCAAGTTCTAGAGGAGCAACTCCAAGTAGAACGAGCTGCATCAGCTGCGCTAAGACTAGAAGTCGACAATTTTAGAACGATAGCAGCACAGAAGGAGGCCCTACAGGAGCAGATTAGGAATGCTAGTAAGTAGTAAGAAGAGTATCTGCTAGATAATTGGAGATGAACGGGGACAGCGTGGCAGGTCAGTATCTTGGTCTTGTAAAATGGTTCCTTAGTCTGAGCATATTTCGTAGGTGCATTTATCTGCAATTGCTATGATCTTGGTGGTCGTTTCCTTGTTGTGATGTGGATTTTTTTGAACCGGAACCCTGCTGATTGTTAATATTATAAGTGGATTACCTAGCTCTTTCTATCAGTTCTGACTTGTGGTTCCGTTGGCTTGTGGATGAAGCTTTGACATGGTATCGAGCCCATAGTCTCAAGTTCGAGTCATCGCTGTCGCAAACCTACTCTTCTCTTCTCCCGGTCTAGCCCTTTCTGTCAGTTTGGACTTTTTGTTGCGTTGGCTATGTTGAGATGTATAAAGTGGATTGCCTAGCCCTTTCCATCAGTTCGTACTTTTGGTCGCGTTGGCTAGTGCATTAAAGCTTGACACTGATGATTTTCTGTGATCCATTGATTTCCAGCTTTCTACATATAGCCCAGGTCTAGAAGCTTGTCAACTGGTCTAGTTCATTCATTGTTGTATTAAGTGCAATGAACGGAACAGTGGCTTCTCCTTTGTGTTGTGCTGCAACTCAACAGCTGTTCCTGCTTTTGTAGAGGCGAGTTGTGAACAGAGATACTTATGTATGCTACAGTACCAAATTTCGACTGCATATAATCAATAGCTTAACAACCGTCTAATTCACAATCTCGAAACTGTAGCATTTAGTACCTCCTGCCTATCGAATACAATTATTTCACACACTGAAATATTTTGTACGCGTTTTGAATTGGAGAACATGGGAACCGACTTTGGTTCTGATTATGACTTGATGTGACCCTAGACTCGTTTTGGCGCGCGCAGTTCCTGAGCAAATCAAATGAATTTTGACCGTTCTATTAAAAAAGGGAACTTTGACCGTTGGATCAAGCGTTGGAGAACTGATGTGCCAACGGCCAATAATTGCTTGTGCATCATGGTGATGGCTTATCTGATTTCAAAAACTGAGATTTTTTCTATATATAGTGGATAGGTGGACAAATATAGATATAGATGGACAGATATAGATATAGCTTCGACTGTAGCCACACTCAAACTCAAAATCAGTTGAGCTGCAAAACCACTAGCCAATTAAGTCCGAAATATTTCAGAGGCATTTTTTAATTGCAGTTCGGAGGACATGGGAGTAACTGATTTTGTTTGTGATAATGGCATGATATGACCGCTGGGAATAAATGCCTGAGCAGAGCTACTTCGCATGGTCTACCATTTTTATATTATACTAGTCATAGTGGTAAGTACTACCTCCGTCCCAAGGAATAAGGCCCACGCGTATTCCAAGACGAACTTTGACAATAAAAATTGAGCAACACAATCTTGATTATATTATATGTAATTAATATCGTTGGATTCGTATTGAAAAGCACTTTCTAATGATGCTAATTTCATACAAACAATCTTTATATATTTAAAGTAATTATTTGTCAAACAAAAATCACTTTCTAATGATGCTAATTTCATACCCACTATAGGAATAGTATCATGTAGTAGTATCATAGTCATGCTATATTTATTATTTTTTAGAATCTCAATGCCAATTTGTGTACAAGATTTGTTTATCATTAACTTTTCTCGTTGTTTGCGCTATGATGCAGTATCTACCTATGTTACTCTAATCTCCTCTCTCCTACTTAATTAGCTGCCACATGAGCATTTTTGTGAGACCAATGCGCATGATACTAGCACTATGGCTAGCCTTAGTATTACTACTCCTGGAGTAGTATATTTCTCTCGTGTACTTGGCTATTTTCGGGAATAAATAACAAACGGTGGGGTTTTCCCCTCTGTCCACCTCCAAAAATAATATTAGTATTATATTACTTGGACCATAGTCATAATCAAAATCAAATTTAAGTTTGTCGGCAAAATGTCCCGCCAATCCTGAAATATTTCAGACGCGTTTTCAATGGGATTTTGAAGATAGATAGTGATCATTGTAACCGATATTCAAGGTGATGATGATTTGATGTGTAACTCGGCCTTCAACATAGTACTAGTACGGTCTTACAATTTATTGTTATTATATTTGGTCCTTAGCCAAATTCAATATCTCAATACTGCTGTAAAACTTCCTGCCCACTAAATACAAATGTTTCAGACGCTTCCAAATTCCCATTCTACCCTCGTAAAATGACATCAATGTCCATGTATAAGTCGGTTGGTGGGGGGTCTGCCCGTCATTTTTTCGATCACCGCATCCCTTGCCAAGGAAACTCCTCGAAAATCCAAAACTGAAAATCTCTGTCAAGCGCTACAATCTCCCGCCAATAAATTCCAAAATATTCGCTAAGCGTTTTCAAATTTAAGTTTTTTTAGGAGATAGTACATGGGAACTGATTTCGGTTGTGATTATGACTTGGTGTGACCGTAGGCCTTGGATTCTTGAACAGAGGCACTACGCCGGTCTACCATTTTTCTAGTACTAATATTGCTTCTACTGTAGCAAAGTTCAAAGTTCAAAATCTCAGTCGAGAGGCAAAACCCCCCCGCAAAAATGAATCCGGAATATTTCAGACGCGTTTTTGGATTGAACTTTGAAAGAACTTGGGTGTAAATGATTTTATGATGATGGCTTGATGTGACCCCTGGCCTTTTTTTTGCTGAACAGGGCTACAAAGTAGCATGGTCTACCCCTGGCCTTATATATTACAATCACGAGTGTATTACTTGCACCATAGCCGTATTCAAAATCAATTTTCAGTCAAGCTGCAAAATCTCCAACCAATCCTGAAATAAAGGGCTTTTCAAAATGGATTTTCAAGATACATCATGATTGTGATCGTGGTAACCGATTTTCAACGTGATGATGACTTGATGTGACATTTGGCCGTACTAGTACGGTCTCATATTTTTTTATTACTTGGACTGTAGCCAAATTTGAAATCTCATTCCAGCGGCAAAACTTCCCGCCCGAAAAATACAAATATTTCACACGCTTCTAACTTCCCATTCTACCCTCGTAAAGATGACAACAATGTCCATGTATAAGTCGGTTGGTGGGGGGTCTACCCGTCATTTTTTTTGATCACCACCTCCCTAGCCCCGGAAACTAACCGAAAAAAAATTCATTTCCCTCAGTCTCTCCTCTGAGACCACACCCACCGGAACTTCCCAAGTCCCTCTCTCTCCCACCTCCACGACCACCGCACCGGAACATCCCCGCCGGACTTCCCTGGCCTACCCGAGGCCTCGCGATCCTCATCATCCGGCTGCCTGCCGGAGCTGCTTCATCGACGCCGTCATCAACCGGACCGGATCATCCCCGCCGAACCTCGAAACCATATGCTCCTCCAGCAGTCTACCGCAGTCGCTTCAGCTGAGGTATCGTCCACCCCACCGGAGCCGCTTCGCCGGATCCGTCGTCCACCGCATCGGATCTTGCTCACCGACACCGCTGTGCATGGACCGGATCTGCTTCACCGGCGCCGTGCAAGATCTAAACTCTTCTACTGTCGCTTTTCTATTGCTTGCCTGCAAGTTCTTGTTTAATCTTGGGGGAACCTGTTTCTGCTAACGACGCGCCGTTACGTTTTTGCAGATGAGAGGAGTAACCATGAAGTGTAATGGCCGTCTCTCCAACCCCAAGTAGCACATGTAGCGTACTTCATCACCGGATCTATCAACCCCAGGAAGATCTGCTGTGACTCCCACAGAGTGCTTCTCCAAATGTAAGTCCCTTGTTTTAGCGCACTGTTCTGGGTTCAGATGCTTGTTTGTCTGAAGCTCTTTTAGTTCATTCCTAGCTATGACCGTAACACCTTGCTATTTTCTAGTTCATTGCTAACTTTAAGCAATTGAACATTTTGGTTTGCATTCCACGCTCTGTAGATGTAGCCATCATAACTTCTATCTTGCTCAGTCGTTGTTACAAAAATTATAGGTATTATAGTAACATCCTGCTATTATTTAGTTCATGGCCAATTTTAAGTAATTGCACATGTTGGTTCGCATTCCCTGCTCTATAGCTTTTGGCATCGTAACTTCTATATTTGGTTTACATTGCCTGCTCTGTAGATCTAGCCATCATAACTTTATCTTGCTCAGTCGTTGTTGCAAAAAATATGGCCTGCTACTATGTTGTTTGTGCCAATTTTTTACTCCATGAACATGTTGGCTTGCATTCCCTGTACTACAGGTGATGCCATTGTTTTGTATCTACTTCATTGTAAGCTAACAAAGTAAGGACTTAGTTTGGCATGCTATCACTCTGCTATCTAGCCTGTAGTACAAATAAACTTGTCATATTACTAGATAATAATTTTGCGTGCCATCTTGTTCTTCAAAAGCTGCATTATTGACTTGTTTTTCTGACTTGGCATGACGCTCACATATGGAATGCTGAACATATTGGTTTGCATTCCCTCTTATACAAGTTCACAGGTGATCCCACTATATTCTGTATCTGGTCCATCCTAAGCTCCAGCATTAACTATCCTCTATGTGTTGCTCATTACAAGTTTATATCCCGAAACATCTTGATTTGCATCCTCTTCACTATAAGTTCAGGAGTATTATTTAGTTCACGGCCAAAATGAAGTAATTGCACTTGGCACATGTTGGTTCACATTCCCTCCTCTTTAGCTTTTGCCATCGTAACTTCTATTTTTGGTTTACATTCCCTGCTCTGTAGATGTAGCCATCATAACTTCATCTTGCTCAGTCGTTGTTACAAAATTTATAGCCTGCTACTATGTTGTTCATGCCAATTTTGTACTCCCTGAACATGTTGGTTTGCATGGGACTCGACAGTAGTAAGTCTCATTGTTTCATTCTAACATGCTATGTTATATTGGTCATTGGTATGCGGCATGCACTCTTTGTTTGCTTATTGTGCGCATTACAATGATCTTGTTATAACGACGAAATGATGAGTTCCAAATTCTTTGGCAAACAATATTGTAGTGTCTTTGCCTTTCCATTGTTGTTGTCTTAACTTGTAATGTCTTTGTTTCAGATATAGGTGCTGCATGGACAACTTAAAAGATTGCCGGATCGCTTCATTGTATTGCTAGGTTTAATTACCATTCAATTTCTCTGGGTTCTGTAATATTTTTTCAAAGCCAAATTGATGTAATATTTAGTTAGTTTTTATAGTTCTTTCGCGTATTTTTTCTTTGTTGCTTGTGGTAAGTGAGGCTATCCGACAGAAATCATTGCTGCGTAAATATTCTCAGTATCTAAATCACGAATTCTCATCCCTTAAACGGCCCAATTAACCGAAATCACATATGTGCCGGCCCGCAAAATCCTAAAGCGCCTATTATGCCGGCATATAAACAACAACTAAACGGGCTGGCCCACTTACTTATTGGGTCAACCCACTTACTTATTGGGCCAGCCCACTTGATTTACGGAGGACCCCACACTCTAATTGGGCCGGCCCACTTGCTTTAAGGTGGACCCCACCCACTACTGGGCCGGCCCACTAACTAGTTGGGCCAGCCCAATTGCTTTTGTGGTGGATCCCACATACTAAATGGGCCGGCCCTTTAAGAGGAAAGTGGGACCCACCTGTGTTTTTGGCCCGGCCCACTATCTTGTTGGGCCGGCCCACTTGCTATAAGGTGGACCCTACATACTAAATGGGCCGGCCCTTTAACAGGAAAGTGGGACCCACCTGTGCTTTTGGCCCGGCCCACTATCTTGTTGGGCCGGCCCACTTGCTACATGGTGGACCCCACATACTAAATGGACCGGCCCTTTAAGAGGAAAGTGGGACCCACTTGTGTTTTTGGCCCGGCCCACTAGCGTGTTGGGCCGGCCCACTTGCTATATGGTGGACCCCACCTACTAAATGGGTTGGCCCTTTAACAGGAAAGTGGGACCCACCTGTGTTTTTGGCCCGGCCCACTATCTTGTTGGGCCGGCCCACTTGCTATATGGTGGACCCCACATACTAAATGGGCCGGCCCTTTAACAGGAAAGAGGGACCCACCTGTGCTTTTGGCCCGGCCCACTGGCTTGTTGGGCCGGCCCACTTGCTCTAATGTGGACCCCACGTACTAAATGGACCGGCCCGATAGCAGGAAAGTGGGACCCACATGCTAATTGGGCCGGCCCAATAACTTCTTGGGCCGGCCCACTTGCTTTAAGGTGGACCCCACTTGGTAAATGGGCCGGCCCGATAACAGGAAAGTGGGTCCCACATGTTTTGTGGGCCGGCCCTTTTGCCTGTTGACTGGTCAAATGAGTGCATTCGGCCCGGCCCACATGCTTAGTGGGCCGGCCCATTAATGTTTTGACTAGTCAACCTTAGAGGTTAGGCCCGGCCCACGTAACTAATGGACCAGCCCAGCTATATAGTTGACCGGTCAAACTAAGTCAGCTGGCCCGGCCCGCAAACTTAATGGGCTGGCCCGCTTAAGATGTGGCAGGCCTCTTGTGGGCCTACCATCTACCACGGGGTTTCAGCGGTTAACGCCGTTAACTACCAGTTAACGGCGTCTGCCACGTGTCAGTTTGCATGACGTCAGCAGTCAACGGGCTCCCGAAACACTTCAGCAACGGTCCGATTTTCCGTGGCGGAAGGGCGCCCAAGCGCGACGGACCGAAAAAATCGTCGTAGGACTTTGCCTGACGCAGTTTCCACAACAGAACCCATATCGTCGGGTTAGGCCCATAGGCGACGAAAAATACCCCTTAGCGGATGATTTTGAGACGTTGTCTATCAGAACTTTTCTTGTAGTGATTAAATCTGGGACAGTGACAGAAAGTTCTAAGGTTGTGGATGTGCTATTGCCACTAGGGATAAAACATCAATGCTATGTCTAAGGATATATTTGTTGATTACATTACGCACCATACTTAATGTAATTGTCTGTTGTTTGCAACTTAATACTGGAGGGGGTTCGGATGATAACCTGAAGGTGGACTTTTTAGGCATAGATGCATGCTGGATAGCGGTCTATGTACTTTGTCGTAATGCCCAATTAAATCTCACACTACTCATCATAACATGTATGTGCATGGTCATGCCCTCTTTATTTGTCAATTGCCCAACTGTAATTTGTTCACCCAACATGCTTATTCTTATTGGAGAGACACCTCTAGTGAACTGTGGACCCCGGTCCATTCTTTTACATCGAATACAATCAACTGCAATACTCGTTCTACTGTTTTCTGCAAACATCATCATCCACACTATACATCTAATCCTTTGTTACAGCAAGCCGGTGAGATTGACAACCTCACTGTCACGTTGGGGCAAAGTAATTTGGTTGTGTTGTGCAGGTTCCACGTTGGCGCCGGAATCCCTGGTGTTGCGCCGCACTACACTCCGCCGCCATCAACCTTCAACGTGCTTCTTGGCTCCTACTGGTTCGATAACCTTGGTTTCTTACTGAGGGAAAACTTGCCGTTGTACGCATCACACCTTCCTCTTGGGGTTCCCAACGGACGCGTGTTGTACGCGTATCATAGATCCTCTCTTGGTTGACATGATGAAAATAGGGATTGGGGCATTGACGAGCATTCCTCGGTAGCAAATAAGGATTGGCCCCTCGTACTTCCATGAATTGGCCTTTCTTGAGGTCAATCATTGACCTTTGAGGACCCCTTGCCCCAGCTGCTGCCTCCCTCTGATGCTTGGTGGTTCTTGCTGGAACGATCTCTTCTTGCTCGTCTTCGTCTCGATGACGACGAGAGGATGGCTTGACCTTGCCACCACCACGGGACTTAGATGTTCCTGTGAATCAACAAAGGTTTGGGAGGGAATAGGGGATGAGTGCACAAGCCATGGAATTAAATATCAAGGAGGACACTAGCAAGCAACATAGGTGAAACTAGTCAAAGAGGTAGTACCGCAATCTGACCCGGTAGTACCGCTTGGACCGGTAGTACCGCTCGTGATCGAGCGGTACTACCGCTCAAGCTCTGCACATCTAGATCAAGATTGGCAGCATGGCAACGAAGTTCATAGTGTCACACAATGTTGCTAGCTAGTATCCCCGTACATGTAGAGCTTCCAAGAGGGCTTCTCCACCGCAAATCCCCATCAAACCCTAGCCTATGCATCTAGGGAGTTCAACACACCCTAGAGAGAGAGATTAGGGTTCATACCGGAGGACATGGCGGAGAAGAAGGTGGGGAAGCTTCTCCACGGAGGAGATTTGGCCGGGGGCGGCTGGAAGAGGAGATCGGGGCCGGTCTCCTCGAGGTCTTGAGCTTGGGGCGTCGTTGGCTTGAGGAGAGTGGGGATATGTGGTGTTTTGGGATGAATCCCGACCCACCCGGTACCTCTAGTAAAAAACGCAAGCGGTAGTACCCCTCGTGAAAGCGGCAGTACCGCTTACCGGTATTTGCCCGGTACCTCGGGCGGTAGTACCGCTCTGGGGTCAAATTTTCAGTTTCGTCAGATAACTGCCCCAAAGCGGTAGTACCGGCCTAAGACCCGGTAGTACCGGCCTCCAAACTCAAAGACACTCAGATTTTGGTGTAGACTTGTGCTTTTAGACTGAGTTGGCTCAAGAGATAGATAATGGCTTAGGATTAGATGACGGAACTGTTAAGGTACTACCCAACCAAGCTTGCAAGAATCAAAGCAAGAAAAACCAAGCTTGGGTGAATCTCCCATGAAGAAACAAAGAGAAAAGAAGAAACGAAGAAAAACAAGAACGAAAGGAGAAAAGAAATCAAAAGAACAAAAAACTCCTCAAGGAGGAGGTTGGTGGCCGAAGCCACCGTGTAAGAGTTTAGTAGTGTGAGGTCGCATAGAAGTACCTAGGACTCACGGCTAAAACTCAACATGGAGCTCATTAGTCACTTAATTGACAAATAGCATATGCTTTGGGTTTCTTTATGCATTATGGGGGGAGGGATAGCTCAATAAGTTTAAACCGCACTCCCCTATGTTCATGTGTGCTTTACATCTAGAGATGTAGCACAAGAGTGGTATAAGTACCCACTTTTGACACAATGTCCGGATGAGAAGCACAAAGGTAGAGAAGCAAACCTTGACGTTTACCGGTAGAGAGTGAGTCCATTGTCTTGTTGGAGTCATTAAGGAAGTATTGATACTTGGAGTTGCTATACCGTTGGACCCCCTCATATATTGCTCTTGAGTATGTCTTGTACTTTGCTTGAGTTATGAAGGAGTCTTGAAGCTTTAGCACCCCGGCGAGAATGGATCAAAAGGATAGATTCTTGTGAGGTCCCTTGATCTTTATCATGGTTTATGTCCTCGCCTTGACCCTCATTGTTGTTGATGCCGAACTTGAGGTTGTAGAAGAGGTGATCTAGTACTTGGTTGTCCAATGGAAAAGACTTGGCGTTGTGGTGTAGATGGCTCCACATAGGTGGAACTTCGTCCTTCCCCGACACTCATAGAAGGTAGCTTTTGGGATTGGCGCGTGCCTACACCCATCCTTCCTATGGTAACCGAGGGAATTGCATCTACTTTCTCACAAGAAGCACTTCGCCTCCTCCAAAGAGCTATCATATTCATCAAAAGAGTCTCGTCACGCAATATCACAAACCTCACAATAGACTCATACTCCATCATCATGTTTGAGTGTCTTCGACTTAGGTTTGTCTCTCACTTCCGGCAACCCCATGAAGTTAGGGTAAGAGTATGGCTAGGAGTATATAACGGATTCCTTCTTTGCCAATGAAGACATCCAAGATCTTGAGCATAAACTCCATTCCATTGTTGCTCCTTCTTGCAAGGATCATGTCATAGAACTTGCATTGAATTTGTTTGAGAAACTTCATCATGGTTCATTTACTTCAACACAAATCCTACAAAACACGATCTCTACACAAAGAAGCAAATTTCATTAGTCCTAGACCGTGGCCTCTTGAAGAGACTAGCTCCACAAGAGAACCACTACATGTTCATTATAGTAGGTACAAAGACCCAAGAGTGTAAAGCAATGAACAAAGAGAACATACGCAAGAGTCTTGACAAGGTAGGACATGATCACCACCTTGTCAAGGCTCCAATACCTTTAAGCTCGCTTGAGTTATCTTCATGACAATGGTAGAGATAAGTGACTTGATGATGACAACGAATTACTTGCTTCCGGACATAAGACTTGTGGCTTCAAGATCAACCACCCAATAAGCACATCCGAAAGCAAGGTCCTTCATGGATCAAGACTTGGAAATAGGAACCCATTTTTCAATGGGCCCTATCATGACGTTCTTCTTTTCATTGATCCTTCTTCCTCTCTCGATCTTCTTTGGCATGATTGCCACTTCTCCTTCATTGCATGAGTCCTCATAGGCTTCAACTCTTGATTCAATGACTCCTTCCAAGAATTTGACTTGGACTTGGAGACTTTCAATTTTGGACTTCAAGCGATTAACTTCATCTTCATGATTACTACAAGTGTGATCCTTGCTTGAGAGTTGGTATTCTTTTAAGGCTTCATCTTGCATAAGCTTGATCACCATAAGTTTGTCCTTGCTTCTCTTTAGATATGCAATTTCATCCTTATAGTTACAACAAGTGACATTTTCCTTGCTCAACCGGATCCACTCCAACAAGGACTCATTTTGCCTCTCATTCACTTCAAATAGCTTGGCCTTGTGTTTCTTTAGAGTGGCAATCTCTTCTTCATGATCACAACATTGTACCTTCTCTTTACTCAAACGATAGTATTCATCCAAGGCCTCCTCTTGAGTAGAGATGACTTCCGAGAATTTAGCATTGTGTCTTCTCAAGAAGCAAACCTCGTCAAGGAGCTTGTCACAACATGAACTATGGCTTTCATCTTCTTTCTTCTTGGTAAAGGTTGCAACATCCTCAAGCGACCATTCATGGCTTTCTTCAAGATAATGCTTCTTTGCCTTGAGCTCATCCACCCAACCAAGAGCATAATCTCGGTCCTTGATGAGTTGGGAGATGAGAGAATTGTTGAAGTCTTCAAGAATGAGAGCACTAGCTTCAAGAGACATACGCATGCATACTTCTTCCTCGTAAGCTTAGGTGAGAGAGATAAGCTCTAATTCCTCCTTCTTCTCAAGCCTCTCCTTTTCCACCATATGGTCTTGATCTCCTAGCATGTTCGTTCTAAGCTTCTTGGTGGAAGAGATCTTGATGTCGTCGTTGTTGGAGGAAAACTTGGAGAACCCTTTAGAGAGATATCTAAACTTGCTCTTGCGAATGAGCTTTCCACCATTTTCGTCCCTTCTCTAATAGATACAATCCGCAGCAAAGTGACTTTTGTCGCCACAATTGTAGCAAGAACTTCCTGGTCTTGAGCTTCGTCTCTTGTTTCCACTCCAAAAACTCTTGACGGCAAGAGCCATGTGTTCATGATATTTGGCCTTGAGATCATCCGGAACCCACTCAATGGGATCCCCATTGCTTTCACTAGCTCCATGCTCCTTCATCTTCAAAGCAAGGTTGAGCTTGCGGGTATTGTGGGCGCGAGCAACAAGGTCTTCCACATTCTTCTTAGATATGTCCAACGCAATGACTTCACGAAGGACTTCATCGAATGTCATAGAACGGAAAGAGGCGTTTTGGCGAATGGCCGTCAACTTTACTTCCTCTTAAGGAAGGAGAGCATTGTAGAGCTTTCTCTTGATCCAAGGGTCATCCACAAACGTTGCTCCAAGATCTTGCATTTGCACGATGAGAGCAATAAGGCGCCGGTACATCTCTTCGGGCGATTGTCCCTCATTCACGACGAAGTCGTCGGCCATGTTGTTCACTTCATTAAAACGAGAGCTTTGGATGCTCTCATTTCCGAGGAAGAGCATGTCAAGTTTGTCCCAAGCTTCCTTGGCGGTCTTGAGCGAGCCGATATGAGCGCGGTCCTTGGGAGTAACGGCCAAGTGAATCAAGTTGATGGCGGTGGCGTTGAGTTGGTCATCCACCACTTCCCTTCTTGTCAAGTTCATTGGGTCTCGTGGTGAATACCCCTCTTCAATGATACGCCAAAGCTCGGTAGAAGCACTGCGCACATGGGAACGCATTAAGAATTGCCAATTTTCAAAGCTATTAGATTCAAGTAGTAGTGGTGAACCATGAGTCAAAATGCAAGGCATGGGTATTGGGACATTTACGGCATAATCACTTGGTGGAGGCACCGCATGATTATCTCTTAATTGTCCCGCAACCGAAGATTCATCCTTCCCTTGTGATGAGGTGTCAACATTCTCAAGTTCCTTTTCCCGAGGTGGATTTGTCGATTGCTCAACAAATCCCACAAGAGGAAAAGTCTTGACTTGTGGTGGTGGAACATCGACACCTCTCTTAGGATCTATGATGGGGTTTTATTTTGGAGTAATCAACTCCATCACCATAGCCTTCATCTGAGATACAATGGATGACTCCAATTTATTGAGGTCATCCAAAGTAGCCGGAGTATTATCGGCAATTGATGATGGAGATGATTTCTCACCGGGAAGGATTCCATTCACAACCACCTCTTGTTCGGCCATTTCTTAGGCGGTAAAGCCCGAGCAAGAAAACCTTGCTCTGATACCACTTGAATGGATCGTAGCGAACAAGGGGGGGTGAATGGATGCTACGTCAAGTTTTAGCCTTTTTCAATTTTTAGTGCAACGAAAGGTAAAGGTGATAGCTTTAGCGATAGTGGTGTTCCTACTATGATCCTAGACAAGTACAACAAGCAAAGGAATCAAACAAGATAGTAAAAGTAAGGAGCGGGACAACCGGAGGGCGCGGAGACGAGGCGAGGTTTGTTTCTCACAGTTCCTCCCATAAAAGGGAGTACGTCTGCGTTGAGGAGGTGCTAGCCTCACACAAGAGACTAGACGGCCACACCACGAAGGAAGGCCTCACCTTCTTCCTCGAGAGAGCTCCACAAAGGTGCTCCCCCTTCTCCACTATGGCACCGGTCGAGGCGGTGATTCCTTCACAAGGTTGGGGCGAGCTCCACACCACAAGGAGGCTCCCAACGACCTATGGGGATAGTACAACACCAAGCTAGCCTCCATAGGTCCACTTCTTCCAAGATTCCACAATAGGAACTCTACCACCAAGATCCACTAAGGACTACCCTAATTGGTGAACTTTCTCTCGGTAGAACGATAGATCGGGGTCTCCTCCACCACTCCTCAAAGTATGAGCAAGATTGATTGGGTAGGGAGGGAGATCCCCTCAGTTTGAGCTCAGCAACAATGGAGGAGAGAGAGAAGAGCTAAAAACGAGCTGGGGAAGAAGAGGCCTTTATATAGGTCTCCTCAAATCCAACCGTTAGGTGCAGTTTTGGCCTAAGCGGTACTACCGCTTCTAGGAAGCGGTACTACCGCTCTGAGTTCGAAATCCCCACTGAACTTGTCCACGTGGACACAGAGCAGTACTACCGCTCGCGGTACCGCTCGAGGTACCGCAATAGGGTCCAAGCCTTACAGGACACCAAGCGGTACCAGGGCGGTACCGAAGCGGTACTACCGTAACTGGTTACGGTACTTGAGCGGTACCGTGGGCGGTACTACCGCTCATGGTACCGCAGAGGTACCGTAATGAGTATTGTGGGACAAATTAGAGCAAAACCTCAGAGCGGTACCTCGGAGCGGTACCAGTAGGGGTAGGGGTAGCGGTACTACCGCTCCTGGTACCGGTAGTACCGCTATGGCTAAAACTGCTTTTCCTCTTTTCCTCTCCTACTATGTTACCTCGCGACACACACACAAAACCAGAAAACCTAAGAACTACTCTTCAGTCTTCCAATCATAATGTGTCCGGCGAGGGCACCGTACACCTTGCAAACCTATCAAAGACAATCTTTGTGCACGGTTAGAATTATTCGAGTGTTGTTATCAAACACACAAAACACGGGATACAGATCTTGCTCTTACACCTGGGCTGGTTTTGTTTTAGAAAAGATTTACAAAGGAAAAGAGGACGTTGTTTTCGGTGTACCGAAAGAGTACGGACGAAAAGGAAAGGTTTTGGTGGTCATATGGAGATGACCGGAAGAAAAAAATTAGGGTTACCCCATCCTAGAGGTTTTAAGTTTAATCTTCTTTTGAAGTATCTTCTTCAACAAAGATATAGAGATGTTATCTCCACAAGAGAAATTGTCTCTTCCACACATGCTATATCCACGAGAGAAACTATCTCTCGCCTTGTCGCCTTAGAATAGTGCTTATTACCTTGCTAATGCCACATATGCATGCCCTTAATCTCTCGTGATGGTTTGCGAGTACAATTCCAAATGGACTCACGGCTATGTCCCTGGCTATTTACTTGGCCAGACTTGAAGGAATTCGACAAATGAAGAAGGATTGGGCGATGTCTATGCGAGCTAGGAACGTTCTCCCAGTCAGTTGCATGTAAGGTTATGGCAGATGACTTGGGCTCTGCGATGTTGAAGTGATTCCGCTACTCTGGTGTTAAGTTAGACCCTTTGAGGCTCTTATGTAAGTATTTGGTCATGTGACCATTGTAATCTTTTTATTCGGTACTGTAATGAATGTTGTATTTGATACCAGTTCGGTTATGCCTTCACGACACACTGATCATGGAATCGTGAATGTGTATGCATAACGGGCGTTTCGAACAGCTAGTCCAGGGCCCACATGGCCTTTGGGTGATCAACTCGGCGAAGAAATCATCTTTTTCTATTATTCACCGTTGGGCCGTAAACGGTGGTTATTTTGAAATCTTGATCGGAGTTGATGACATGGATCGAGGCCGAGAGGCAAAATTTGGTGATCACAATATTGGTGGGTTGCACTTTAGTGTCATCCCGCAACAAGAGGATGCCCCCTCTCGTGCCATTGGCAGGGCGATCGGCGAAGCTTCTAAGACATTTTGCCCCAAGGAAACAAGCATCAGCCGGGGAGATGGCGTCAAGTTTTGTTTCTTGCAAGCAGACGATGTGGCATGTAGTCGCGGCGATTATCTCGTTTACTAATTCATCTATGGTGAGTGCTCCGGTGTCCCCTCCTAAGCTCCACGTTTTAGAAAAGTTGGAGCTGCTCCAGCATTTTTTTTGTTTTGGATCTGTGGAGTTACTCCAGCTTTTGGTACAAATATATGGAGTTGGTTCCGTGGAGCAGAAAAATACGGAGCGGTTGTTTATTTACATCATACTGCCACCGATAAGTGACCAAAACGTTACACACGTCTTATCTTTCTCTCCCTCCTCGCCTAGACTCTTTCCCGATTTGACTTCACCGCGACGCGATTCACGCCTGCTGCCACCGAATCGAGGCCGCCGGCGAACGAATCAATGTACCGTGCAAATCGAGTTGTAGCTTGTTGCCGCAGCCGTCAAGATCTTGCCGTCAGGATCTGGCTGAAGGTACATTGATTCGTTCACCGGCGGCCTCGATTCGGTGGCAGCAGGCGTGAATCACGTCGCGGTGAAGTCAAATCGGGGAAGATTCTGGGCGAGAAGGGGAGAAAGATAAGACATGTGTAACGTTTTGGTCACTTATCGATGGCAGTGGGATGTAAATAAACAGCTACTCCGTATTTTTCGGTTCCACGGAACCAACTCCATATATTTGTACCGAAAGCTGGAGTAACTCCACAGATTCAAAAAAAATTTTGGAGCAGCTCCAACTTTTCGAAAACGTGGAGCTTAGGGGGGGACACCGGAGCACACCCCTTCATCTATTATTATGGTCATTGAGACCCCTCACGTTCTAACACAAGAAGTTGATGAGTTGATTTAACATGGACACCACGTGATCACAGAGCGACAATGAGCAAGAACAAGCAACAAAGGTTCAGCTTAGACATTACAAAGCAGCAGTAGTGGCTCCAGGCAACGCCAGCACACGAAATCATCAGGTTCATCATAAAACTTACTCCGTACAAAGCAGAAGTAGCAGCTCCAGGGAAAGGTAGCGATCCAGCTAAAAGCAACCGATACAAACTGGTGGTAGTTCTAGTTCCAGGCAATGGGGACATAACACATAACTGGGACAAGACTTGAGGCCTTAGCTAACATGATAACTTGGATAACTCAAACGAAAGCAGAAACACGATCATGTTTGGTCGTTTCCTTCGACGTCATCACCTGCCTCCATGTCCACCACAGCAAGAAGAGCACGATCAACCTCAAGAGCGACAAGGTCGTCAAGCTTGAACAAGGCCCTGAAAGCCGCCATAACCTGCTCAGGCACTTGGCCTCGGAAGCGGGTGGTGAATTCCTGCATGACTTGCATAGGAGGGCCTCGGCCTTCTTTGCCACCGGAACTGCGTGACAGCGTGCCTTGAGCCGGCCACTCGAGCGCCTGAGGGAGAAGGTGCAGGCCCTGGCCTTGGAGATAGCCATACCCGCTAGAGTCTTGTGCCACGCAGCAGGGCGAACAGGAGGAGATGACATGGGCGGCGAGCCGAGCAGGCTATCCTTGGCTGTAGAGAAAAGATACAGAAGCTTGTCAGAAGGCAAGCTCCCAACCTGGCTGGCTTCAGTCGAGGTAGGAGCATCACAGGCATGCATGGATGGCCGGGGAGGCAGGGACGAACGGTGGCGTGAGCTGGGCTGATAAAAGACTGAAACCAGGCGGGCGCGACGGACCAGATTGGGCAGAGCTGCCAGGATTGGCCTCGAAACCAGGAGGCTGGGACAGCGGCGTCGCTGATGCGGAAAGCAGGGGGTGCTGCATGCTTATGGGGAAGCAGATGTCTCGGGCCTCCTGGCTCATCTCGATGTGCCCAGTCGGAGCCATCATCCTGGAGTTGGCCGTGGCCGGCAGGACAGAAGCCGGAGAGGTCGGAGGCGTCAACACATCCATGGAGCGGCGGCAGGCAACATGAGGGGAGCGTAGGCGAGACGGGCTGCGGCCACGGCCACCAACGTCGATGTTGTTGGGCGCCAACATGGAGAAAGACCCTGCAGTTGTGGGCTCGAGGCAACGGGCTGTGAGGGTCTCAAGCGCGGCCTTGCAGGAGGCCAACCCGGAGTCGATGGCCATGCCTTGCGACCCAGCCACAGCGGCGCGAGCAACACCATCTAGCGGGCTGTGCAGAATGCCTAGCACGGCACCGCGAGCAACACCATCTAGCGGCGGTGCAGAATGCCCACCACAGCGCCGCGAGCAACACCATCTAGCGGCAGTGCAGAATGCCCAGCACGGCGCTGTGAGCAACACCATCTAGCGCCCATTACCTCAATGTCCGCCATGACGCGAGTTCTGGGACAAGCTGCGACGCAGCACCTAGCGCCAACCCCTGGATCTATCCCTTCCACCGCGCTCAGCACGGTCATCATCATCCCTCCTGCCACGATGGTCATCGTTGCGCAACGGCGAGGCGGGCCTCCTTGTTTGATGGTCCGCACCGTCCATGATGCCACGCTTGAAGGGAAGCGTGTGTACGGTGGCAGCGGGTTGCCATTGTTGTCGATGGAGGAGAAGTCTTCAACATGGACCAGGTGTATGAGGACACGGTAGCGAAGCCCCCGGCGGCCGCGCGCATGGCCACCCACTGGCCACTACCACTGCATTGCAGGCAGGCAGAGTGACCCGCTTGATTTTGGGGATGGCGCTGGGGTTCTCGGCCCACACCCAAACCAGCGGCATCTCCAGCGACGCGACGCAAACGGTCGCTGAGCGATCGTTTTCGTCCGCCGTGACCGGAAATACGTCTGGGGCCTGTTCCAGCGGGGCGACGCATAGTGACCGGGCCGTCCGCGGAGACGCAAACCTGGCCCAAATATGCGCCAGGTTTGCGTCTCCGCGGACGCTCGGCGGTCGCGGAAAATGTCCGCCGAAAAAGACGTAGGACCCACGCGTCAGTGGCTGGAGGCCGATATTATTCCCGCCACTGGCCATGCCCCCGCGCGAATTGCAAACTAGACCGGCGCGAGCAGTCCAGAAGCGATGGACGTCCTCGCCGCCGCAGCTACCGCCATGGATGCGGAGCAAACCCTAGCACCCGCCGCCGCCCCACACTCGCCCGTAGCCACGACCATAGCCAGGATGGAGGCTGCAGCTCCGGCGGAAGCAAAGCGGGCCGCCACCGGCGGAGGCCGGGAGGCAAAGCCGAAGGCGGCAAAGAAGGTGCTCTCCGCGGAGGAGAAAATCATGGAGGCCGCGAAGCGTCGCGGGCGGCGGAAGAACCAGAAGATCAAGACTGCCGCCGCCGCGAACCACCAGGCCTGGCAGATGCAGATCAAAGCCGGCGTCGCGCAAGTAGCCCTCCATCTGACCTTAGCGGAGGGCTACATGCTCGTCAAGAGAGAGGGGATCGCCAGCGTCGCTCCTCCGGCCTCTTCGGTCAGCTCGGTAAGTTCTCAGCTGCGCCCTGGAACTCCCGCTCCCTTGCAGGGCCACGCGGCGTCGCGGTTCGCCTCCGGCCTGCCGCCGGTAAAGTTGACCGGGGCTCCGGTTCCCGACCTCAACCGGACGCCTAGAAGCGGTGACTCCTGCCCGGGCGCGACACAGAAGACGCGGCAGGTGCCGGAGGAAAGCATGCCGCAGCCCCGCAACCTGTTCGACGAAATGGCGCCGCCTGCCCCGACGATGGACGACCCGGTACGTGAGCTCTGTCAATGTGTGCGAGTGCCGTGTACCATGCGTCTGATGTCCGATCGTTCGTAGGACTATTGGAAGGACCGCCATGATTCAGACATCAAGGAAATTAATCAAACAAGAGACAAGCAGGTTCTGCTCGACGGTCGAACATGCTATTAACAACCCTGTAAGCGGCACTGGCGTCCTGACAGTGGTAAACACGATACAACCATCATCATTCTACACAATTTGCATCCTTGTATGTACATCATTGGCGGCTATGATTGCAGGTATCCCGCGCCTTGGAGAAGTTCAAGGCGACGCATAAGAAGGGCTACCATATGGTCCATTGCTGGGACCTGCTCAAGAACAACAACAAGTGGATGACAAGCTTTGCCGCCTACAACGAAGCTATGAGGAATGGAACAGCGATCAACCTCGACGGTGAAGACGACGATCAAGGCCATCCAGCCCTTCCACCTCGTCCACGAGGCCATAAGGCTACCAAGGCCGATCTTGTCCAGGAGGCGCAGGCCATTGCGTTCACATAGAGCATGGAGAAGATAATGGCCGACAACCGTGCCGCCATGGCTGCTAGGGACGAGAAGAGGCGTCTGGAAAAGGAGGCCGCAGCTGCCATCTACCAGAACCTCGCCAAGGAGGTCCTCGATGTCCAAAGGCTGGACATCGAGGCCAAAAAGGCAGACGCCGAGGCCAAACTGCGTGCAGAAGACACAAGGATCATGCTTGCCGACTTGAGCGGCGTCGACGACGACACCAGGGCATGGTTCATGAAGAGGCGCGCCGAAATCCGCGCGCGAGACACCTGATCGCCGGCGCCATGCGTCCAGCACCTTGGCCTCCTTTTGGACTTTTTTTTATTGCTGTTCAGGCCTTGTTGTGCCCATTTTGCTCCACTTTGCGCCGTACGAGCTGCAAAGTGTGATGAACTTGTTTCAGCCCTTAATTTGCGGCTGTATTTTCGTGCAAAGTCGACGCTATTTCATTTTTTTTTGAATTCTAGCCTGCGCCCAAAATGCGTCGCCCCGCTGGAGCCAACCTCATACGCAAACGGACGCACGACCATTTTCCCGTCCGTCAGGCGACGCAAATGGACGCCCGCGGACATTTCAGACGTCCGAAATACGTAGCGCCGCTGGAGATGCTCTCAGTGCTCTCCTCCCGAGGGAGCGATGCTCGATGTAGTTGAGGGATGAAGCTTTGCCAATGATCCAAGAGACCGTGTGGTCATTCTAGGCATGCAGGGAACGTTTTCCAGCCCCACTGTGACATGGAAATTCATGTCCACATTGCACGCTACCGAAACCGAGCGCTGCACGGCCCCGTGGAGAGACACCCTCCACCATGCCATTTACGCCACTGCAACGCTGATGGAGAGTAGCGAAGCTTCACGCTGCATCACATCAATGATGGAGATGAAGACGAAGCTCTCGTCCGACCTAGTGTAGGGGTCGCCCGCGCACGGCATGCTGGAACTTGCTAGGAGACCTTGGCCTTGGGGCGCAGCAAGGTGTCGATGTAGGGGCAGGGTAGGCCACACCGCCGGGTGAAAAGGTGGAGGTGGGGCGGCAGTGGCAGGAGGGGGCGCGCCCTGGCGAAGAGGAGGAGCGGAAGTATGCGCTGGGCAACGAATGCGGCGGCCGTGCTCGTCTCTCCCAACCTTCTCTCGCTCTTCGCCTTGGGCCTTTCATGAACGAGATCATTTCGAATGCCCAAAGTACCTTTATTAAGAGAAGAATCATTCATGACAACTTCCTCTATGTCAAACATTTTGCCACGAGATTGCACAAGAACATAACCCCGAGTCTCCTTTTCAAGCTTGACATTCTCAAAGCTTCCGATTCCATGAGATGGGACTATTTTCTTGATCTCTTTCAACAGAGAGGGTTACTGAGTACCTTCCAGAATTGTATCACCGTGCTATTCATCACTTCCACATCCCGTGTCTTCCTCAATGGGGTGGCCAGCCCCGCCCCCGTCGCCCATGGTTGGGGCCTCCGCCAAGGGGATCCACTATCCCCGCTTCTTTTCAACATTGGCATTGATCCTATTCAATAAGTGCTTGACCTTGCCACCTCTCATGGGATTCTTCACAAAGTCCGGGGTCGGGGACCCATCCTCCGCACTACCTTGTATGCAATGACGCGGTGGTGTTCCTTGCTCCACTAAAAGAGGACATCCTAAACTTTGCTAGCATTCTTGAGACGTTTGGGGAGGTCGGCGGCATTTGCACCAACTTCCAAAAAAGCTCCGTTGTGCCTATCCGTTGTGGGAATTTAAATTTGGATGAGATTCTTAAGGGCCTCCCGGTGCTAATATCTAAGTTTCCTATGAGATACCTTTGGGCTACCTCTTTCGATTTGGCAATTGAAAAGAGTGGACTTTCAACACCTTGAGGATAAGATGGAAGGGAGTATCCCAACTTGGGATGGCAAATTTATCAACATTGTCGGCCGCACAACTCTTGTAAAATCCGTTCTTGCCTCGCAAGCTATCTACCACCTCACCGCGTTCATTATACCGTCGTCCGTCTCAAACAACATGAAGAAGATTGAGAGAGCTTTCCTTTGGTCGACGACCGACAAGGTCACAGGAGGCCAATGCAAAGTAAATTGGGAGACGGTTTGCCTCCCCAAGGAGCTCGGGGGGTTCGGGGTCCTATGCATTGAGAAATTTTCAAGGGCCCTAAGATTGCGATGGCCTTGGCTAGAGTGGACGGATATGACCAAAATTTGGATTGGTTTAGGAATCCTTGCACGGAGGTGGACATGGGCCTACTCTATGTCTCGATGGTTATTGTGGTGGGCAATGGTAAAAAAACTCCTTTTTGGGATGCCCCATGCCCCATTGCCCCCCTCATTTTTGCAGTGTCCAAGAGGAAGAAATGGTGTGTCAATAAAGCCTTGTTCAATGACGATTGGATTTTCAAGATTAGCATCAACGGAGATTTTTTCCTTCGCACACTTGGAACAATTTGTTAACGTTTGGAATCAACTTCAAGATTTCCACTTAAATAATGTCTTGGAGGATACTATATCTTGGACGCTCACGGAAGATGGACAAATCGGCAGCCTCGGTATACAAAGCTCAATTTCATCGGTCACTGACATGAAAAGGATGGTGTGGAAAGTTTGGGCGCCTCCGAAAGTGAAGTTCTTCGCATGGCTTGCGCTACAAAATAGGCTTTGGATGGCGAACTGGTTGCAAATACATGGATGGCCGAATTGTGGCCTTTGTCCGCTTTGAAAAAGAACCGCATAATCGATTGACCACCTTCTTGTTCATTACCGGTACACATAAAAGATTTGGGGCCTCATCAAGGAATGGCTAGGGCTATACTTCATCGACCTACATCAATGGCCAACAGAGACGCTAAAGAATGGTGGCTTATCATGACCGGGGCCTCTTCCACAAACTATAAAGCCATCGCCTCCGTCCCCCTACTCATTTCTTGGAAAATTTGGAATGAAAGAAATGCTAGAGTTTTTCGAAATAAGAAAATGCCGACCGTCGGTGATCCTTTCAAACATCAAGAAGGAGTTGTCACTTTGGGTAACCGCGGGTGCCAAACGTGTGTGTGTTTTGATGCCCGGAGAGTATTTCGGTTGTAATAACTTGTTTTAGTTTTTCCTTTAAAACTTCTTCTTAATTAATTAATAGAATGAGGCAAAGTTTTTGCTTTCGTTACAATTTTTTGTTGACAGTAGATTAAAATAGCAGAAAATTAAAGCCGGATAATCTCTGACCAAACATGACCGGTCCTAAGATTTCAGGCCCCGGGCGATCCTAATAAACAGCCACCTTAATATACACTAAATTAATTAATATTTATGGATAAAATATTATGTATAAATATTTAAGTGTATTCAAACCGGTGTCGTCAAGCCGGTGTCGTCGTGGTACATGTCGAAAGCACGGCGCACCTGTACATGCAGGGTCGACGGAGGAGCCACGGCGTATGCAAATCTTGGCTTCAAAGTCTTCGCCGCTCACCGGCAGTTTTTTCAGCTCCTCTTGTATGTCGTGCCATTTGCTGCACGCCGTCTATATGATCCCCCAATGGGTGGCCATGGCTTTGTCTCCCCGGTTCATGATCGTCTTGTTGAAGTAGGGATCGACGAGCTTGCGCTCGTCGAACGCCTGCTTCACTCGAAGCCAATACGTCTCGTAGTTCTGATTCGCCCCGGTTATGCCGTTCATGGACACGATCATCCAAGCTTCGGCGAGGCACTCCTCTTCCCTCGGCGTCCATTTGATGCGCGGTTCGGCCGGCGGTGAGTCCTTCTTCCTCTTCTTCTTTGCCTTCGGTAGGTTGGCGTCGGTGACCCCGGCTTCAGTTGGTTCTTCCTCTTCTTCTTCTTCGACAGCTTGGCTTCCGTCGGCCACATCCTCCACCCACTCGTTGTGCGCCGCGATAGTTGCCGTCGCCCTCGCCTCCTCTTGCGTGAAGAACCCCGGGCTCGCAGCGGCGGCCATGGAACCGGAGTTGATCATCTCGTTCATCACCTCGTCGTTCGGCGCCGCCGTCGCACCGAACGGGAGTGGCCCTCGTCGCAGGGACGGCTAGAAGCCCTCGTTCAGGTTGCTGATACGTCTCCGACGTATCGATAATTTCTTATGTTCCATGCCACATTATTGATGATATCTACATGTTTTATGCACATTTTATGTCATATTCGTGCATTTTCTGGAACTAACCTATTAACAAGATGCCGAAGTGCCAGTTGCTGTTTTTTGCTGTTTTTGGTTTCAGAAATCCTAGTAAGGAAATATTCTCGGAATTGGACGAAATCAACGCCCAGGGTCCTATTTTGCCACGAAGCTTCCAGAAGACCGGAGAGTCAACGAAGTGGGGCCACGACGTGGCCAGGAGGGTGGCCGGCGCGGCCCCACCCTTGGCCGCGCCGACCTGTCTCCTGGGCCCCTCGCGACGCCCCCTGACCTGCCCTTCCGCCTACAAATAGCCTTCGTCGCGAAACCCCCAGTACCGAGAGCCACGATACGGAAAACCTTCCAGAGACGCCGCCGCCGCCAATCCCATCTCGGGGGATTCAGGAGATTGCATCCGGCACCCTGCCGGAGAGGGGATTCATCTCCCGGAGGACTCTACGCCGCCATGGTCGCCTCCGGAGTAATGTGTGAGTAGTCTACCCCTGGACTATGGGTCCATAGCAGTAGCTAGATGGATGTCTTCTCCTCATTGTGCTTAATTGTCGGGTCTTGTGAGCTGCCGAACATGATCAAGATCATCTATCTGTAATTCTATATGTTGTGTTTGTTGGGATCCGATGAATAGAGAATACCATGTTATGTTGATTATCAATTTATATCTATGTGTTGTTTATGATCTTGCATGCTCTCCGTTATTAGTAGATGCTCTGGCCAAGTTGATGCTAGTAACTCCAAGAGGGAGTATTTATGCTCGATAGTGGGTTCATGTCTCCGTGAATCTGGGGGAGTGAGAGAAACCTCCAAGATTATGGATGTGCTGTTGCCACTAGGGATAAAACATTGATGCTATGTCCGAGGATGTAGTTATTGATTACATTACGCGCAATACTTAATGCAATTGTCTGTTGTTAGCAACTTAATACTGGAAGGGGTTCGGATGATAACCTGAAGGTGGATTTTTTAGGCATAGATGCATGCTGGATAGCGGTCTATGTACTTTATCGTAATGCCCAATTAAATCTCACTATACTCATCATAATATGTATGTGCATGGTCATGCCCTCTCTATTTGTCAATTGCCCAACTGTAATTTGTTCACCCAACATGCTGTTATCTTATGGGAGAGACACCTCTAGTGAACTGTGGACCCCGGTCCAATTCTCTATACTGAAATACAATCTACTGCAATACTCGTTCTACTGTTTTCTGCAAACAATCATCATCCACACTATACATCTAATCCTTTGTTACAGCAAGCCGGTGAGATTGACAACCTCGCTGTTTCGTTGGGGCAAAGTACTTGGTTTGTGTTGTGCAGGTTCCACGTTGGCGCCGGAATCCCTGGTGTTGCGCCGCACTACATCTCGCCGCCATCAACCTTCAACGTGCTTCTTGGCTCCTACTGGTTCGATAAACCTTGGTTTCATACTGAGGGAAAACTTGCCGCTGTACGCATCACACCTTCCTCTTGGGGTTCCCAACGGACGCGTGCTGTACGCGTATCAAGCTCTTTTTCTGGCGCCGTTGCCGGGGACGTGAAGGAAAATTACACCACAGAGATTTCTAACTCCCACGTCAACTACACGCCAGCAAGGTCTTTTTCTGGCGCCGTTGCCGGGGAGATCAAGACACGCTGCAAGGGGAGTCTCCACATCCCAATCTCTTTACTTTGTTTTTGTCTTGCTTTATTTTATTTACTACTTTGTTTGCTGCACTAAATCAAAATACAAAAAAATTAGTTGCTAGTTTTACTTTATTTACTATCTTGTTTGTTATATCAAAAACACAAAAAAATTAGCTACTTGTATTTACTTTATCTAGTTTGTTTTATTTACTACTGCTAAAATGGGTACTCCTGAAAATACTAAGTTGTGTGACTTCACAACCACAAATAATAATGATTTCTTATGCACACCTATTGCTCCACCTGCTACTACAGCAGAATTCTTTGAAATTAAACCTGCTTTACTGAATCTTGTTATGCGAGAGCAATTTTCTGGTGTTAGTTCTGATGATGTTGCTGCCCATCTCAATAATTTTGTTGAATTGTGTGAAATGCAAAAGTATAAAGATGTAGATGGTGACATTATAAAATTAAAATTGTTCCCTTTCTCATTAAGAGGAAGAGCTAAAGATTGGTTGCTATCTCTGCCTAAGAATAGTATTGATTCATGGACTAAATGCAAGGATGCTTTTATTGGTAGATATTATCTCCCTGCTAAAATTATATCTTTGAGGAGTAGCATAATGAATTTTAAACAATTGGATACTGAGCATGTTGCACAAGCATGGGAAAGAATGAAATCTTTGGTTAAAAATTGCCCAACCCATGGACTGACTACTTGGATGATCATCCAAACCTTTTATGCAGGAATGAATTTTTCTTCGCGGAACCTATTGGATTCAGCTGCTGGAGGTACCTTTATATCCATCACTCTTGGTGAAGCAACAAAGCTTCTTGATAATATGATGATCAATTACTCTGAATGGCACACGGAAAGAGCTCCACAAGGTAAGAAGGTAAATTCTGTCGAAGAAACCTCTTCCTTGAGTGATAAGATTGATGCTATTATGTCTATGCTTGTGAATGATAGGACTAATATTGATCCTAATAATGTTCCGTTAGCTTCATTGGTTGCTCAAGAAGAACATGTTGATGTAAACTTCATTAAAAATAATAATTTCAACAACAATGCTTACCGGAACAATTCTAGTAACAACTATAGGCCATATCCTTATAATAATGGCAACGGCTATGGTAATTCTTATGGGAATTCTTACAACAATAATAGGAACACACCCCCTGGACTTGAAGCCATGCTTAAAGAATTTATTAGTACACAAACTGCTTTTAACAAATCTGTTGAAGAAAAGCTTGGGAAAATTGATATACTTGCTTCTAAAGTCGATAGTCTTGCTGCTGATGTTGATCTTTTGAAATCGAAAGTTATGCCTAATGAAAATCATCATAATAAAATTGTTACTACAGCAAATGCCATCCAAGTTAGAATTAATGAGAATATAAGATTGATGGCCGAATTGCGTGCTAGGTGGGAAAGAGAAGAAAATGAAAAAGAAGATAATATAGCTAAAGTTTGGACTATTACCACCACTAGTAATGCTAATGCTCCACAAGTTGCTGCACCTCCTACTATTATTAATAAAATAATTGGTGTTAGCAATGTTTCCACTTCTAATGCAAAGCGCGAGAAACTGCCCGAAACTGCTAAAACTGCTGAAACTGCCTGTGATAAAGCTGCTAAAAAATTTTCCAACATTGGGGATGATGATCCCATTACTTTAGATTATAATGGTTTAAATTTTGATGATTGCCACATCTCTGAAGTTATAAAGTTCTTACAAAAACTTGCTAAAAGTCCTAATACTAGTGCTATAAATTTGGCTTTCACGAAACATATTACAAATGCTCTCATAAAAGCTAGATAAGAGAAATTAGAGCGCGAAGCTTCTATTCCTAGGAAGCTAGAGGATGGTTGGGAGCCCATCATTAAGATAAAGGTCAATGACTTTGATTGTAATGCTTTATGTGATCTTGGTGCAAGTATTTCTGTTATGTCTAAGAAAATTTATAATATGCTTGACTTGCCACCATTGAAAAATTGTTATTTGGATGTTAATCTTGCTGATCATTCTACAAAGAAACCTTTGGGGAAAGTTGATAATGTTCGCATTACCGTTAACAATAACCTTGTCCCCGTTGATTTTGTTGTCTTGGATATTGAATGCAATGCATCTTGTCCCATTATATTGGGAAGACCTTTTCTTCGAACTGTTGGTGCTATCATTGATATGAAGGAAGGTAATATTAAATATCAATTTCCTCTCAAGAAAGGTATGGAACACTTCCCTAGAAAGAGAATGAAGTTACCTTTTGATTCTATTATTAGAACAAATTATGATGTTGACACTTCGTCTCTTGATAATACTTGATACACACTTTCTGCGCCTAGCTGAAAGGCGTTAAAGAAAAGCGCTTATGGGAGACAACCCATGTTTTTACTACAGTACTTTGTTTTATATTTTGTGTCTTGGAAGTTGTTTACTACTGTAGCAACCTCTCCTTATCTTAGTTTAGTGTTTTGTTGTGCCAAGTAAAGTCGTTGACAGTAAGGTTCATACTAGATTTGGATTACTGCGCAGAAACAGATTTCTTTGCTGTCACGAATCTGGGCAAAATTCTCTGTAGGTAACTCAGAAAATTATGCCAATTTACGTGAGTGATCCTCAGATATGTACGCAACTTTCATTCAATTTGAGCATTTTCATTTGAGCAAGTCTGGTGCCTCAATAAAATTCGTCATTACGAACTGTTCTGTTTTGACAGATTCTGCCTTTTATTTCGCATTGCCTGTTTTGTTATGCTCGATGGATATTTCGATTCCATTGACTTTCAGTAGCTTTGTGCAATGTCCAGAAGTGTTAAGAATGATTATGTCACCTCTGAACATGTATATTTTGATTGTGCACTAACCCTCTAATGAGTTGTTTTGAGTTTGGTGTGGAGGAAGTTTTCAAGGATCAAGAGAGGGAGATGATACAACATGATCAAGGAGAGTGAAAGCTCTAAGCTTGGGGATGCCCCGGTGGTTCACCCCTGCATATATCAAGAAGACTCAAGCGTCTAAGCTTGGGGATGCCCAAGGCATCCCCTTCTTCATCGACAACATTATCAGGTTCCTCCCCTGAAACTATATTTTTATTCCATCACATCTTATGTGCTTTGCTTGGAGCGTCGGTTTGTTTTTGTTTTTGTTTTGTTTGAATAAAATGGATCCTAGCATTCATTGTGTGGGAGAGAGACACGCTCCGCTGTAGCATATGGACAAGTATGTCCTTAGGCTCTACTCATAATATTCATGGCGAAGTTTCTTCTTCGTTAAATTGTTATATGGTTGGAATTGGAAAATGATACATGTAGTAATTGCTATAATGTCTTGGATAATGTGATACTTGGCAATTTTTGTGCTCATGTTTAAGCTCTTGCATCATATACTTTGCACCCATTAATGAAGAAATACATAGAGCATGCTAAAATTTGGTTTGCATATTTGGTCTCTCTAAAGTCTAGATAATTTCTAGTATTGAGTTTGAACAACAAGGAAGACGGTGTAGAGTCTTATAATGTTTACAATATGTCTTTTATGTGAGTTTTGCTGCACCACTTCATCCTTGTGTTTGTTTCAAATAACCTTGCTAGCCTAAACCTTGTATCTAGAGGGAATACTTCTCATGCATCCAAAATACTTGAGCCAACCACTATGCCATTTGTGTCCACCATACCTACCTACTACATGATATTTCTACGCCATTCCAAAGTAAATTGCTTGAGTGCTACCTTTAAAATTTCTATCCTCTACCTTTACAATATATAGCTCATGGGACAAATAGCCTAAAAACTATTGTGGTATTGAATATGTACTTATGCACTTTATCTCTTATTAAGTTGCTTGTTGTGCGATAACCATGTTCCTGGGGACGCCATCAACTACACTTTGTTGAATATCATGTGAGTTGCTATGCATGTTCGTCTTGTCTGAAGTAAGGGAGATTTACCACCTTTATGGTTAGAGCATGCATGTTGTTAGAGAAGAACATTGGGCCGCTAACTAAAGCCATGATCCATGGTGGAAGTTTCAGTTTTGGACATATATCCTCAATCTCATATGAGAAAATTAATTGTTGCTACATGCTTATGCATTAAAGAGGAGTCCATTATCTGTTGTCTATGTTGTCCCGGTATGGATGTCTAAGTTGAGAATAATCAATAGCGAGAAATCCAATGCGAGCTTTCTCCTTAGACCTTTGTACAGGCGGCATAGAGGTACCCCTTTGTGACACTTGGTTAAAACATGTGCATTGCGATAATCCCGGTAATCCAAGCTAATTAGGACAAGGCGCGGGCACTATTAGTATACTATGCATGAGGCTTGCAACTTGTAAGATATAATTTACATAACACATATGCTTTATTACTACCGTTGACAAAATTGTTTCTTGTTTTCAAAATCAAAGCTCTAGCACAAATATAGCAATCGATGCTTTCCTCTTTGGAGGACCTTTCTTTTACTTTTATGTTGAGTCAGTTCACCTATCTCTCTCCACCTCAAGAAGCAAACACTTGTGTGAACTGTGCATTGATTCCTACATACTTGCATATTGCACTTGTTATATTACTTTACATTGACAATATCCATGAGATATACATGTTATAAGTTGAAAGCAACCGCTGAAACTTCATCTTCCTTTGTGTTGCTTCAATGCCTTTACTTTGAATTGCCGCCCTAGGGTTTGGGCGCCCTGTGGCCCCACTTCGTTTCGTCTTCGGTCTTCTGGAAGCTTCGTGGCAAAATAGGCCCCTGGGCGTTGATTTCGTCCAATTCCGAGAATATTTCCTTACTAGGATTTCTGAAACCAAAAACAGCAGAAAACAAGAATCGCACTTCGCATCTTGTTAATAGGTTAGTTCCAGAAAATGCACGAATATGACATAAAGTGTGCATAAAACATGTAGATAACATCAATAATGTGGCATGGAACATAAGAAATTATCGATACGTCGGAGACGTATCAGCATCCCCAAGCTTAGTTCTGCTCGTCCCGAGCAGGTAAAACGATAACACAGATAATTTCTGGAGTGACATGCCATCATAATCTTGATCATACTATTTGTAAAGCATATGTAGTGAATGCAGCGATCAAAACAATGTATATGACATGAGTAAACAAGTGAATCATATAGCAAAGACTTTTCATGAATAGCACTTCAAGACAAGCATCAATAAGTCTTGCATAAGAGTTAACTCATAAAGCAATAATTCAAAGTAAAATCATTGAAGCAACACAAAGGAAGATGAAGTTTCAGCGGTTGCTTTCAACTTATAACATGTATATCTCATGGATATTGTCAACATAGAGTAATATAATAAGTGCAATAAGCAAGTATGTAGGAATCAATGCACAGTTCACACAAGTGTTTGCTTCTTGGGGTGGAGAGAAATAGGTGAACTGACTCAACATTGAAAGTAGAAGAATTGTCCTCCATAGAGGAAAAGCATCGATTGCTATATTTGTGCTAGAGCTTTGATTTTGAAAACATGAAACAATTTTGTCAACGGTAGTAATAAAGCATATGTATCATGTAAATTATATCTTACAAGTTGCAAGCCTCATGCATAGTGTACTAATAGTGCCCGCGCCTTGTCCTAATTAGCTTGGACTACCGGATCATCACAATGCACATGTTTTGACCAAGTGTCACAAAGGGGTACCTCTATGCCGCCTGTACAAAGGTCTAAGGAGAAAGCTCGCATTGGATTTCTCGCTATTGATTATTCTTCAACTTAGACATCCATACCGGGACAACATAGACAACAGATAATGGACTCCTCTTTTATGCATAAGCATGTAACAACAATTAATAATTTTCTCATTTGAGATTGAGGATATATGTCCAAAACTGAAACTTCCACCATGGATCATGGCTTTAGTTAGCGGCCCAATGTTCTTCTCTAACAATATGCATGCTTAACCATAAGGTGGTAGATCTCTCTTACTTCAGACAAGACGGACATGCATAGCAACTCACATGAAATTCAACAAAGAGTAGTTGATGGCGTCCCCAGTGAACATTGTTATCGCACAACAAGCAACTTATTAAGAGATAAAGTGCATAATTACATATTCAATACCACAATAGTTTTTAAGCTATTTGTCCCATGAGCTATATATTGCAAAGGTGAATGATGGAATTTAAAGGTAGCACTCAAGCAATTTACTTTGGAATGGCGGAAAATACCATGTAGTAGGTAGGTATGGTGGACACAAATGGCATAGTGGTTGGCTTAAGTATTTTGGATGCATGAGAAGTATTCCCTCTCGATACAAGGTTTAGGCTAGCAAGGCTTATTTGAAACAAACACAAGGATGAACCGGTGCAGCAAAACTCACATAAAAGACATATTGAAAACATTATAAGACTCTACACCGTCTTCCTTGTTGTTCAAACTCAATACTAGAAATTATCTAGACCTTAGAGAAATAAAATATGCAAACCAAATTTTAGCATGCTCTATGTATTTCTTCATTAATGGGTGCAAAGCATATGATGCAAGAGCTTAATCATGAGCACAACAATTGCCAAGTATCACATTACCCAAGACATTAATAGCAATTACTACATGTATCATTTTCCAATTCCAACCATATAACAATTTAACGAAGAAGAAACTTCGCCATGAATACTATGAGTAGAAACCAAGGACATACTTGTCCATATGCTACAGCGGAGCGTGTCTCTCTCCCATAAAGTGAATGCTAGGATCCATTTTATTCAAACAAAACAAAAACAAAAACAAACCGACGCTCCAAGCAAAGCACATAAGATGTGATGGAATAAAAATATAGTTTCAGGGGAGGAACCTGATAATGTTGTCGATGAAGAAGGGGATGCCTTGGGCATCCCCAAGCTTAGACGCTTGAGTCTTCTTAGAATATGCAGGGGTGAACCACCGGGGCATCCCCAAGCTTAGAGCTTTCACTCTCCTTGATCATGTTGCATCATACTCCTCTCTTGATCCTTGAAAACTTCCTCCACACCAAACTTGAAACAACTTATTAGAGGTTTAGTGCACAATAAAAACTAACATATTCAGAGGTGACACAATCATTCTTAACACTTCTGGACATTGCATAATGCTACTGGACATTAGTGGATCAAAGAAATTCATCCATCATAGCAAAAGAGGCAATGCGAAATAAAAGGCAGAATCTGTCAAAACAGAACAGTTCGTATTGACGAATTTTAAAATGGCACCAGACTTGCTCAAATGAAAATGCTCAAATTGAATAAAAGTTGCGTACATATCTGAGGATCATGCACGTAAATTGGCTTAATTTTCTGAGCTACCTACAGGGAGGTGGACCCAGATTCGTGACAGCAAAGAAATCTGGAACTGCGCAGTAATCCAAATCTAGTACTTACTTTTCTATCAACGGCTTAACTTGGCACAACAAAACACAAAACTAAGATAAGGAGAGGTTGCTACAGTAGTAAACAACTTCCAAGACACAAAATAAAAACAAAGTACTGTAGGTAAAAACATGGGTTGTCTCCCACAAGCGCTTTTCTTTAACGCATTTCAGCTAGGCGCAGAAAGTGTATATCAAGTATTATCAAGAGACGAAGTGTCAACATCATAATTTGTTCTCATAATAGAATCAAAAGGTAACTTCATTCTCTTTCTAGGGAAGTGTTCCATACCTTTCTTGAGAGGAAATTGATATTTTATGTTACCTTCCTTCATATCAATGATAGCACCAACAGTTCGAAGAAAAGGTCTTCCCAATATAATGGGACAAGATGCATTGCATTCAATATCCAAGACAACAAAATCAACGGGGACAAGGTTATTGTTAACGGTAATGCGAACATTATCAACTTTCCCCAAAGGTTTCTTTGTAGAATGATCAGCAAGATTAACATCCAAATAACAATTTTTCAGCGGTGGCAAGTCAAGCATATTATAAATTTTCTTAGGCATAACAGAAATACTTGCACCAAGATCACATAAAGCATTACAATCAAAATCTTTAACCTTCATCTTAATGATGGGCTCCCAACCATCCTCTAGCTTTTTAGGAATAGAGGCTTCGCGCTCTAGTTTCTCTTCTCTAGCTTTTATGAGAGCATTTGTAATATGATGTGTAAAAGCCAAATTTATAGCACTAGCATTAGGACTTTTAGCAAGTTTTTGCAAGAACTTTATAACTTCAGAGATGTGGCAATCATCAAAATTCAAACCATTATAATCTAAAGCAATGGGATCATCATCCCCAATGTTGGAAAAAATTCAGCGACTTTATCACGTGCGGTTTCAGCTTTAGCGCTTTGAGCGAGTTTCTCGCGCTTTGCATTAGAAGTGGAAACATTGCTAACACCAATTCTTTTATTAGTATTAGTAGGAGGTGCAGCAACATGTGTAGCATTAGCATTATAAGTGGTGGTAATAGTCCAAACTTTAGCTACATTCTTCTCTTTAGCTAGTTTTTCATTTTCTTCTCTATCCCACCTAGCACGCAGTTCAGCCATTAATCTTATATTCTCATTAATTCTAACTTGAATGGCATTTGCTGTAGTAACAATTTTATTATGATGATTCTCATTAGGCATAGCTTTCGATTTCAAAAGATCAACATCGCAACAAGACTATCGACTTTAGAAGCAAGTATATCAATTTTTCCAAGCTTTTCTTCAACAGATTTGTTAAAAGCAGTTTGTGTACTAATAAATTCTTTAAGCATGGCTTCAAGTCCAGGGGGTGAATTCCTATTATTGTTGTAAGAATTCCCATAAGAATTACCATAGCCGTTGCCATTATTATAAGGATATGGCCTATAGTTGTTACTAGAATTGTTCCGGTAAGCATTGTTGTTGAAATTATTATTTTTAATGAAGTTTACATCAACATGTTCTTCTTGTGCAACCAATGAAGCTAATGGAACATTATTAGGATCAATATTAGTCCTATCATTCACAAGCATAGACATAATAGCATCAATCTTATCACTCAAGGAAGAGGTTTCTTCATTAATTTACCTTCTTACCTTGTGGAGCTCTTTCCGTGTGCCATTCAGAGTAATTGATCATCATATTATCAAGAAGCTTTGTTGCTTCACCAAGAGTGATGGACATAAAGGTACCTCCAAAGCAGCTGAATCCAATAAATTTCGTGAAGAAAATTTAGTCCTGCATAGAAGGTTTGGATGATCATCCAAGTAGTCGATCCATGGGTTGGGCAATTTTTAACCAGAGATTTCATTCTTTCCCAAGCTTGAGCAACATGTTCAGTATCTAATTGTTTAAAATTCATTATGCTACTCCTCAAAGATATAATTTTAGCAGGGGATAATATCTACCAATAAAAGCATCCTTGCATTTAGTCCATGAATCAATACTATTCTTAGGCAGAGATAGCAACCAATCTTTAGCTCTTCCTCTTAATGAGAAAGGGAACAATTTTAGTTTAATAATATCACCATCTACATCTTTATATTTTTGCATTTCACATAGTTCAACAAAATTATTAAGATGGGCAGCAAAGATCATCGAACTAACACCGGAAAATTGCTCTCGCATAACAAGATTCAAGAAAGCAGGTTTAATTTCAAAGAATTCTGCTGTAGTAGCAGGTGGAGCAATAGGTGTGCATAAGAAATCATTATTATTTGTGGTTGTGAAGTCACACAACTTAGTATTTTCAGGGTTGGCCATTTTAGCAACAAGAAATAAAGCGAACTAGATAAAGTAAATGCAAGTAACTAATTTTTTTGTGTTTTTGATATAGCAAACAAGATAGCAAATAAAGTAAAACTAGCAACTAATTTTTTTGTATTTTGATTTAGTGCAGCAAACAAAGTAGTAAATAAAACTAAGCAAGACAAAAACAAAGTAAAGAGATTGAGAAGTGGAGACTCCCCTTGCGGCGTGTCTTGATCTCCCGACAACGGCGCCGAGAAATTTAGCTTGATGACGCGTAAAGCACACGCTCGTTGGAACCCCAAGTGGAAGGTGTGATGCGTACAGCAGCAAGTTTCCCTCAGTAAGAAACCAAGGTTTATAGAACCAGTAGGAGCCAAGAAGCACGTTGAAGGTTGATGGCGGCGGGATGTAGTGCTGCAACACCAGTGGATTCCGGCGCCAACGTGGAACCCTGCATTAACACAACCAAAGTACTTTGCCCCAACGAAACAAAGTGAGGTTGTCAATCTCACCGCTTGCTGTAACAAAGAGTTAACCGTATTGTGTGGAAGATGATTGTTTGCAGAAAACAGTAGAACAAGTATTGCAGTAGATTGTATTTCGGTAAAGAGAATTGGACCGGGGTCCACAGTTCACTAGAGGTGTCTCTCCCATAAGATAAACAGCATGTTGGGTGAACAAATTACAGTTGGGCAATTGACAAATAAAGAGGGCATGACCATGCACATACATATCATGATGAGTATAGTGAGATTTAATTGGGCATTACGACAAAGTACATAGACCGCCATCCAACCGCATCTATGCCTAAAAAGTCCACCTTCGAGTTATCATCCGAACCCCTCCAGTATTAAGTTGCAAAGCAACAGACAATTGCATTAAGTATGGTGCGTAATGTAATCAACAACTACATCCTTAGACATAGCATCAATGTTTTATCCCTAGTGGCAACAAGACAACACAACCTTAGAACTTTCTCACATCGTCCCCTGTGTCAATGCGTGCATGAACCCACTATCGAGCATAAGTACTCCCTCTTGGAGTTACAAGCATCTACTTGGCCAGAGCATCTACTAGTAACGGAAAGCATGCAAGATCATAAACAACACATAGATATAACTTTGATAATCAACATAACAAGTATTCTCTATTCATCGGATCCCAACAAACGCAACATATAGAATTACAGATAGATGATCTTGATCATGTTAGGCAGCTCACAAGATCCGACAATGATAGCACAATGGGGAGAAGACAACCATCTAGCTACTGCTATGGACCCATAGTCCAGGGGTAGACTACTCACACATCACACCGGAGGCGACCATGGCGGCGTAGAGTCCTCCGGGAGATGATTCCCCTCTCCGGCAGGGTGCCGGAGGCGATCTCCTGGATCCCCCGAGATGGGATCGGCGTTGGCGGCGTCTCTGGAAGGTTTTCCGTATCGTGGCTCTCGGTACTGGGGGTTTCGTCACGGAGGCTTTAAGTAGGCGGAAGGGCAAGTCAGGAGGGGGCACAGGGGCCCCACACCATAGGCCGGCGCGGCCAAGGGGTGGGCCGCGCCGCCCTAGGGTTTGGGCGCCCTGTGGCCCCACTTCGTTTCGTCTTCGGTCTTCTGGAAGCTTCGTGGCAAAATAGGCCCCTGGGCGTTGATTTCGTCCAATTCCGAGAATATTTCCTTACTAGGATTTCTGAAACCAAAAACAGCAGAAAACAGCAACTGGCACTTCGGCATCTTGTTAATAGGTTAGTTCCAGAAAATACACGAATATGACATAAAGTGTGCATAAAACATGTAGATAACATCAATAATGTGGCATGGAACATAAGAAATTATCGATACGTCGGAGACGTATCAGGGTTCCCAACGGACGCGTGTTGTACGTGTATCAAGCTCTTTTTCTGGCGCCGTTGCCGGGGACGTGAAGGAAAATTACACCACAGAGATTTCTAACTCCCACGTCAACTACACGCCAGCAGTTGCCGCCGGCGAGATCGGGCGGCGACGGCGTGAACCTGGACGTTTGGCCGTAGGTCACCTCTTGGAACATGGCAGGCGACGACCGCGAGAAGCTCGAAGGGGAGAAAGCCGACGGGGAACTGCTTGTACCTTGGATCGGCCACTGGTCGGGGAACATGGCGGCGGCGCCGCCGCGAGCATGGCCCATGCTCATGGCCATGGAGACCGTCCTCCGCCGCCAACGCCGCCCTCTTCGCGTTGAGTTTCTTCTCCCTCTTCGCCCTGGCGCTTGTTTCGATCTGTCGCCGGAGCTCGTCCGCCGCCCACTGTGCGTTGGACACACCCGATGTCCGCTCCTTCTTCGGCCGCGACTTCCTCGGCTTCGGTGACATGGTGGTGGACGAGAATGAGGAGGAGGAGAATGGAGACGGCTACACAAATTCGGCAGGAGAGAATGGGGATATGCAAGCAAATTGGAGGAAAATCGACAGGATTTGGCGGTCCAGTCGCCGACTACGAGGGTCCACACGCCTTTTTCGCGTCAAATTCTTTCGTTCGGAGTCCCCGAGCGCGCCTCGGGGGACCGGGGATGGCGTGGGCTCGCCGGATGGATTTTGGCTCAAATCCGAACGAAATCGAGAAACCGGGGGCGCGACTGTGCCGAATTATGTCGTCCGGATGGAAAATCGTTGCTCGGGGGCTGAGTGGGATGCTCTTATTGGGCCTTATTGCCACCCGTGGTTCAGCTTATGTAGCGAAAGATATCGATCCCTCCTTACGCCCAGGCTCCCAGCCCAGTATTGTATAGCCCACCGTCGCATCTCCCTCTTCTCTCTCCTCCTAAACCTGCCGCCGCCGCCGCAAGAAACCCTGTTTTGGGCGCGCCGCCGTAGCTGATAGAGCACGCTTCCCAGCCACCGTCGACGCCATGGCCGGACCGAAGCCTAAGCCGAAGGAGAGAACAAAATCCCTGGCCCCCAGGGCATCGCGCGGCGGCAGGAGGGGCGGCAGGGGTGGCGCGGGGAAGTCCGGGGAGAGGCGCAGCCACGGCCCCCATCTCCCCAACAAGCTGCGCCGGGAGCTCGAGTCGCTGGCGCCTGCCCGTGACCGAGGCTCCGACTCCGATGACGAGGATGACGTGGTGGGCGAGGACGTGTACGAGTACGAGGAGGGGGTGCCCGAGGAGGAGGCCCGCAAGAACGACCGCTACGACGCCGTCAAGACGTACGAGTACGATTTCGACAGCGACGGCTCCAATGCGGTACGTGCCGATTCCCTCTTTGTACGCTTGATTTTTAGCTTCTGATAAAGATGCAACTTTGCGGGTTCTTCGTGTGCATTGGGGAAGCAAATGCAGATGTGTTTGCTAGTAGTAATTGAGACATCCTTTCAGTTCCCTCTTGACGTGGTGTTAAATTACATACGTACATGCTAGTAGTATTTGGAAGCAAGCTATACTGAAATTGTGTGTCTACATTTTAGGATGAGGACGTGCCTTCGGATGAAGGCGAGGATATGGAAGAAGATGATGACGGGGATGACGATGAGGAGAAGCAGATAAGGATACTCAAGGAGACGACCGGAATGCCTAGAGAGGCGTTCGATGGTAATATATTTTGGGAATATTGGATAGTTAAATACGACAATTCTATACCTAATATGGAACAAAGTTTGGTCGCTTAGTGCTGAATTGCTTCTTAGAATTGGCTCTTTGTTTCGTAATACATGCTAGTTCCCTACACATTATTATCAGTTTTTAAAAGAGTTTGAAGCTAAAACAAAATTTGGTGCATGAGAAGTTTGCTCTTTGTCGGGACGTTCTAAAGAATAAAAATTTAAACCGAGCTGTGTGATTCTTAAATAGGGGGCAAGAAGAAGAAGCAGCAGCAGGCACAAGAGCTACCTTTGCAGCCTGCAGGTGGTCCGGTAACAATTCATGATCTCATGGATGATATCCAGGATAAGCCTGGGTATAGCAAGATACGCAAGAGGGTCCAGCAGCAGGAGAAAAAGCCAATGGTCGTGCAGGCACCAATGCCCAAAGTCAAGAGGGACTTGCTGGACCGTGCTGCGACGTACAAGGTACACAAGCATGATATCAGCAAGTGGGAGGGGTTAGTGAAAAGCAACCGGGAAGCTACCACACTCTACTTTGAAAATGATTTAGACTTAGGTCAGAGTACTGTTGGGGCAATTGCTAGCAAATTCGAACCAAGGTCAACCTTTGAGAAACAGATGGCTGAGGTTCTACGCAGCACAGAAATTATGGAAGCGCACAAGAACGATGGTGCCAAAATCTTGGAACTTAACAAGGTATGTGGCCTTATATAACTTCACCACTTTAGTTAGATATACTATTTGAGTGTTAGTGCTTATTGTTTTGCTGACTGAGCATATTTAGTGATAATATGCAAGTTTCAAGCTTCTGAGCTCAGAGGTTGCTATGCTAAATAGGTTCATGTATTTGTGTAGATGGATGTGGAAGATGTAAGAGAGCGTCAAAACCGTCTTGCTAAAATGCGCAGCCTTCTGTTTCGTCATGAGATGAAAGCAAAACGTGTGAAGAAGATTAAGTCTAGGACATATCATCGGTTGTTGAAGAAGGACAAACGGAAAGCATCCTCAGCAGATCTGGAGGCAGATCCCGAAGCAGCAGAAGAGTCTGCTATGAAACAAGAATTTAAGCGTGCAGAGGTAGTTCCTAGTTTATTTTGAGAATTCTCTTGTATATCTCCACAATAACTTTGCTAATCTATCTCCCAATTGTTTTCAGGAAAGGATGACACTCAAGCACAAGAATAATTCGAAATGGGCGAAGCGAATCTTGAAGCGAGGTTTGTCTGTTCAGGATGAAGGCACACGAGATGCTATTACTGCACAACTCCAACAACATGCTCTTCTTACTAGAAAAATGAATTCCATAAAAAACGATTCTAGTAGTAGTGATGAAAGTTCTGATGACGATGACGAAGACGATGATGGAAGCAACTTAGAAGCAAAGCTTCTGAACAGAGGGAAGGAAAAGATTCGTAGAGTTGTTGAAGAAGATAATGCGATTCCGAAGTCTGGAGTTTTTTCATTGCCTTTCATGGTGCGCTTTCAGTTTTACATTGTGTTTTTGTTAGTGCATTAGCTTATAAAATGTCATTTTGCATGCGTTTATATCACAGCCATCATCATATTTCTTCTCTTATCTACAGGAGCGTGCGATGAAAAAGCGTGCAGATGCAACTTACGAGGAAACACGACTAGATTATGAAGAATTGGAGCAATCTCTGAGGAAATTGGAAGATGGCAACACCGAGGAGAATGTAGATTCCATCAAGGTGACGGGTAAGAGAACTTTTGGTCCTGTCAAAAGGACACATGCAGAGGCAAACAAGAGGCCTAAATTAGGGGATGCTGACAGGAACAGTGACAGTGGGTATGACTCTGACTGCGGTCAACATTTCGACAGCAGTGAAGAGAATAAGAAGGCAGACTATGCAAATAACAAGGCAGATGATGTCCAACTTGGGACCGCACTGCTCGATGATGAACAACAGAATGATCTATTCATAGTAAGATCTTCTAAACTTTGCACTGTTGCCGTATCATGTGTTTTTCATTGTAGAAATCTTATCTATAATCTCTAAATTATGTAGAGCTTTGATGACGCTAGAAAAAGCCCACGCACAAAGACAGAGATTGAAGTTGGGATCTTAGCTGATAATTCGTGGAAGAAGGTACTTATACTGGCACCTTTTGTTGAAAGCTCTTTGATTCCATGCCATATTTCTTTTCATATCTGTAACTTTTGTTCTTGACCAGGTAAAAAGTAGCAAAGCAAATGGTGACCAAAATATGAAAGAGAGTAAAAATAAATCCAAAGTGCAGATCCCTTCAGCTGTGGATCCAAACCCTCTGGTTTGCCTTCAGCACGAACTTTGGTTCTAAATCAAGTTGATTCCTGTTGCTCACTGTTTTTCTTGTAGCAGCTTCACAATTCTGATTCAGATCCCGAGGAAGAGATGGTTGACGGTTTCTTGACTATCCCTGATGAAAAGGAAAATTACAAACTTCCATCACAAGCTGATCTTATTCGTCAAGCCTTTGCTGGGGATGATGTTGAAGCCGAGTTTGAGAATGACAAACTGGAAGCTTTAAATGAAGAGAATCCTGAACCTGAAGAACCTGCACTTGTTCCTGGTTGGGGACAATGGACTGACATACAACAGAAAAAAGGACTTCCTTCTTGGATGGTGAAAGAACATGAAGATGCCAAAAGGAAGAGGGAAGAAGCCTTAAAGAGGAGGAAAGATGCTAAGCTGAAAAACGTTATTATTTCTGAACATGTTGACAAGAAGGTAAAATGTGTTCCTTGTTATATAGCATATCTGTTACACTAGTGTGTTACTTGACCTTTAGCTGTTGCTATTAAGCAATAATTTTGACTATGCTGTTTGCAGGCCGAAAAGCTTTTAGCAACGAATCTTCCTTTCCCGTACACCTCAAAAGATGTGTATGAAAATAGCATACGTATGCCTCTTGGACCGGATTTCAACCCAGCAATATCAGTTTCTGCTCTCAACCGCCCCGCGGTGAGTACATCTAAAATTCTAAATCTAGCTGATGCGTAAAGCTGCTAAGAATTTAATATCATTAATGGATGTATGGAGTTGTGTTGCTTAAATCAATAGTTGATCCAAAACTGCATTCCTGAAGTTACTGACCTTTCCGTTTCATCCTACTACAAGTACAGTGGAACTTTATGTCTTGTACATATGCAACCTAAGTGTTTATTTGTACTACTCCTTTAGGATTTTCATTTTGCTTATAAAATGTGGCTTTGTACATAGATAATGGTAAGTACAGATATTTGTTGATTACTGCTCTATCTCCACGATAAGACTTCTCTTCCACCAGGATAATAAACTATATTTGATGATAATTTCTTTTCTTGATTATAAATACCTCTCTTTGCCGGAATATTGTAACACTCGAATTGTATACTCCCCCTGTTTCACTATAATTGTTGACAACCCGTCAAGTGCACAGACCAAGAAAGCATTGATTCTAAGGAATGGCCATGCGTCCTCCTATTAAATGACGTACTACCTGCATCCACTTATCCACTCCCAAAGCATTTACTAGGTGTATAGAGTTGTCATGAACTAATGTTCATGAGAGTAAATACCGCCAGGAGGATTTAATGGACACTCCAAGACTATTTCTGTAGAGCTGGCCTAACAAATGAAACTATACAGATCTCATCTCCAAGGAGATACTTTATCTCTATTTTTCTAAAGCCCAAGCGAATGCACATCTTATCTCTAATCGAATACTTTCTGATTTTAACTTTACGATAACAGGTATTGTATTCCTCACCTGCACCTAGCATAGTAGCATGTGTGTTATCACCCACATGCAATATTGGAAAATAGTAACTATACCCTTGAGTCCCTCGATAGACTGTTATTTTGAAACAAGAGTTGTGGACAATTATTGGGAATGGAGGGAGCAAGGATGACCAGTACAGGAGCAACCTTTTGTTATTTCCTTATGTGGCAGCAATTGATTAAGACACGGTTCTGTGGTTCTGATTACTGTTTCATATCCTACCTTTCAGATTGTGAAGAAGCCTGGTGTTGTTATTAAGCCAATACAATATGAGGAGATTAATCCGCATGAGAAGCCTGATGAACCCAGAAGGGTCATTCAGAGAGCAAAACCGAATCCAAGCCTAAAGAAAACGTCTGCAAAACAAGCTAAGAGGACAACTTCACATCCGAGGAATTGATGAGAAAATTGCCCATACATACTCAGTTTATGTGGTGAGAGATGCGCATTCAGAATGCCACGTTGGGGTTTCTTGCCACAGTTGTTTACAAATCCTCGGGAAGTATACACACACAGATTCTTCTCATTGTGCAAGTCAAAAAACAACAGCGGTTTGGCTATTGGAAGGGTTTTTTTTTGGGTGCCATCGTCGAAACCCCTGTGCTGTATTTGAGATATCACACCTAGTTCCTCCACCTGAGCTGAACTTTTTTTGTGCACCTAAAGTCGTGTAACTTTGTATTATGTTTTGTAGCTTGGTCAAATGTAGTATGGATGCTAAAAGTTCAACGCCATTTGGTTTTTCCTCTCTGCTCCTATTACATGTCAACATGACTTTTACGTGGTTTTGCCACGCGTGTTGGTTTCCATTAGACTTTTTTCTTTCATAAAATGCTTTTGCAGTGTCAAATGTTCTGAACCCTCAAATGTCGTAACCTTTAAATCATTCACGGCAAAACCTGCAATATTGGTGATCTTGTACTTAGATTGCGTTAACGTTTTTACACTTAAGTAATTCAGAATATTTTGTATTTTTCTGACTTGAAACTTATGAAAGAGCTATGAGATGTGATTGTTATTTTAGCAATTTTACAACTTTGGACATCTAGGCTGGAAAGAACTGATTATTTTTTCAACTGAGTTCCATGTTGTCTTGGTTCTTATAAATTTTGCCTCTAGGACAAGGAAAGTGTCGGTAATCTTGTGAAGCTGATTGACAAGAGCAATGGCTATATATTTTCTTCTATAGACAGCGGTGATGTTGAGTTTAGCAAAATTGCATCCGCGCCTCTTGACTGGGATAACTACAGATATCTGGTACCGCATCTTCTGCTAACCTATTCAAACAAGTGTACTTCTTTCTCATTTGCCTGTACGCTAGCCTTAACGTTGTAGGAATGCACTTATTTAAATCACCTCTCGCTGTCGTTTACAGTTACAGACATATTTCAGGTCCTGTCGTTTTACATTCCATGCCAGCAAAGGTGTGGCTAGATAACTTTGACATAACTGAATAGTGTTTATGGCAAGTGTATGGTGCCTAGATCACAAGGCAACGAATTTGATACTCTAGCTCAGTATGTAGACGTGTTACTTCTGGAGTTCACAATGCATAGTCTGCTATGGTTGATTATATTTATTGGATATGAAATGCGCGTAATGCCTCATCATCCATCCCAAGTACTTGCCCATTCCTTTTCTCCTTGACATGTGGTTACAACAGCAGCAGTCCAGGAGAAGAACATGAAAGATGATGAGATCGTGCAAGAAAGAAGCAGGATGCAATGAGACTGACTATTCGCTTCCTCACTATCGTGGCGCTAGCTGCTGGTTAGATATGTGTCGGTGCGGCATATAATCCTTTGTGGCTCACGCTTACTAATGACAATGTGGATTTTTCACCTGGTTGTAGATGTTGTACGAAACGTCTTGCTAGTCTCTAGAGGCGTAGAACTCTAATTTTGCCATCTCTTCGAGCGAAGATGGTATGCAGCGAAACTACAGTACATGTCAGTACTCCCTCCGTGTTCAAATTATGGAACGGAGGGAGCAGTTGTTTCTCTCGTCTTGGCTGATTTCAGGCATGTCCAGGACTAGTAAAAACTCCCAGCTGTCCAGCAGTACCTCTGTTCCCTAGCTTGGTCTTGTAGATGCACACGCGAAACATGACTCGGCCACATTTAGCATTATATTTCTGTCCTAGGTATAGAGTTAGCCCGTATGCATGATGAAGCTGACTAACCATTTTTGCTATTCTCTTAATTGCCTATGGGTGACCAGCAGCTCGCAGTGCTGTTCGGATCCAATCTCATGTCAGCAATAGGCTGGATGAGTGGATGTCCAGGCAGGAGCACTTTTGTTTGGAAGCTACAGTAGCATTCATTTTTCTCTCTTATATACACGATTTGTTTCAGTTTTTTTTGAAAATTCGAAAGAGGTGCAGGTGCAGGTACAGGTACAGGATTTATCTGTTCCTCTACTTCTCTCGTAGGATCCGCGCTAGCTGCGCGCATGCGTTGCGAGCTAGCCGGCCGGCCGCCGGCGGACACTGGCGCGTGCGCTGATCTGTCACGCGGCGGCGGCGACAAGAAGAAGAAGATGCATGATTCGTCGATGCCAGCTTTGCGGGAGGTCCCGGCTTGGATGGCCTTCGCCGCCCCTGGTGGCAGCATCATCTGCATCTGATTCTGAGGTGTATTTGTTGAATGTTAATCTTCAAGTTTTGACACTGAGGAGATAATAATAACCAAATGAAACTTGATTTATATATAGACATATAGTGACGGACCAAGCGGATTGAGTCGAATGCCAGCTAACACGGTGTCTCTTCGCGAGGGGTCTAAAGCAAATGCCACACCTGTAACCATCCATCGGTGCCATTACAAAATGCCTTGTGGGTTGTGGCAAGAGGGATTCCCTGCATACATGCACCGCGATCGCTTTGATTAAGAATGTTTTTGTATTTCTTTCGTGCGCCATGTCTAAATATTTTGCGTGGTTAGTTGGCCATGGGAAACTTCAAACCTGCTACATTGTAGATCTTTATTTTCAAGAATTCAGAAAGCGTATGCATGTTTTAAGTTCTTTTTTAAAAGAAATTCCATGTTGTAGATAATGATGTACGCTACAAACATGCAAAATCTCAATAAGGACTCCACTTTCTGCTCTAGGCTACATAGAAATGACAAACATGTGACCCACTAATATCCCGGTTGACTCGACTTCAATGCTTCATCAACATTATCACCATATTCATCCCCTTTCCATCTGGTTGTAATCTAGATTTTATACACGGTTGATGACATTGTAAGCCTCATCATTCATCTCTTTGAGATTTCTTTGATTTAATTATGCGTGAGTACTACACATGGGCTATGGGTTGAAGCATGTTCTTCACAGCAATATGTGCATCTAACTTCTTATGGGATAGTGCACAATACATGAGTAGAGATCCATTTCATGTCTTACATTTTTTTTGTCATGATCTTGAAGGTTTGACAAGTACCAAAACCAAAGAGACATGTAAAGGTATTAGGGTTTCACTAGAGTTAAGTTTCATGATTCGACGTCATTCTCAGGTGATAGTATTCATGGGCCGATACTCGGTAGTGTGGTTGTCGGGTAGTGGTCACATCACAAAATGTAAGGCTATTTGTCTGATTTATATTAACAGTGACTCCACGTTTAGGAACTCGGTGGACAATCGATCCTAAAAAACCGTGGCAGGCGATATCAGGGTGCACATTAGAACGCATTGCCAACATCAATGTTGCATCTTTTACCTTTACTATGATATTGCACATGTGTTCTTCTTTTTATTTTTACTAGTACAAATGCCCGTGCGTTGCTACGGGTGCTCAAATTTTATTTCTCAATGCATATATATAATTCAAAACTCACTACGAAAATTTAAAATAAATCAGGATATCATAATACACTACATCATCATAATACCATTGTTTGAGACTTACAGTATCTACTATTTTCAAATACCATGCCATATGATCCATGAATTCTATACTGTTAACTTTTGAGCAATTGACTTTGACTCTTTACTTTAAGAATGCACTCCCATATGCGAATAATGCTAGCAGGTATATGACAATTTAGCCAAATGCAAAGATGTAAAAAGGCAAAATCATAGAACATGAAAGATGATGCAAATGGAAGGTGATCTACAATGCAAACTGGCAAATAACAGATAGTGCAAATAACAGATAGTGAAGGTATAATACCTGTAAGATAATAATATTGAGTTACCTTATTTAGTGGTATTTTTTACGTAAAACATGGAAATTCCATTAAACTGGCCCAGCTAGATCGCTGTCCAAAATAGTAGCAATACATCTGTGAGCATAAGCATCGCAGTAGGAGTCCTCAGACTCAGAAATTGCTCCTAGTTTAGCAAGCTCCTGGGCAGCATTGTTACAAAAGCGACGACTAAAAGTAAACTCGAAAGAAACAATGTTCAAAGGACATGAGCTTCTAGCCTCCTTGACCAGCACACCGATCTCAGACTTGTCATAGTCGATGCTCTTAAGGCACTGGATTAGGTTGTACACATCAGATTCGAAGATGCCGCGGTTGGCGCCGATCTTGTCCGCACCCTGAATCGCAGCGAGGCAGGCCTCCGCTTTAGCCTGCAGAGCACTACTTAGGTTCATCAACCTACCTGCACCAGCCGCAACAAAGTTCTCAGCCTACTCACGGATGATATAGCCCAGCCACCATCCCCAATGTCGGCCTTGAAAGAACCATCAAAGTTGATCTTATAACATAGCGATCTGGGGGCTTCTCCCACTGGCGAATGTCCGTGTCAGATCACCACATGTATTTATGTCCCATTGGGCTGGAAGGAAAAAAAATGCATGCACATTGCTGTGCTTCGAGAGGATATGAACCACTATGGATCGCCTGAAACCTATAGCTACCTACAGTTTACCCTATTGTGAGCCATGTTTATTAAGAATAGCGGAGAATTGAAGGAACCAAACATCTAACTTGCAACTGGTAACACCCTTTTGCTTGGGGACTGAATCATTTCTAAATTATTACAATTAAGGTCAACAACCGTAAAGATCTTACACATTCTTGTTAGTATATAGTTGTTACCACAAAATATATAGCTACCGAGCATTGCACCACGCAAACAAACTGGTCAACAACTGGAGGCACATCAGGTTGTAATAATAATCTGAACTTTCACGGATTGATCATCTAGGGATTTTACACATTCTTATCAGCCAGCATAACAAATCATTTGAAAACACAGTTCACTGACTCACTTCTCTGCCAAAATATGTGAACGCCCACTTTTCCCTCATATCCCACATCCGCTTGAGATAAACCCAACCTTCTAGTATTTACGTTCAGAAAATATTTTTTTCAACATAGCCCCAGACTCATCTACCATGGGCAAAAGAGTCAGCACCCTCTAGACATCTTCTTTAGATGTTTCTCGGCTGCTGTAAGTATTCACAGATATACCTTAGCTTGTATCAGGACACAACACTTGCAAAAGTGATGCAAAGCATTGGGAAAATTCCTTTGATAGCTGCTACCATGTGATAGAGCTAACCAAAATCAGAAACATGAATTACACACACAAAAACATGAACACACAAACTAACATGCAAGTATACACTTTCAACATTCATGAGTGAAACCACCAGAGGAGGTAACCTAAGACAGACAACTAAAGGAAGGAGTATTCAGAAACAACGGCAAGAAAATAGCACAGACTAACCAAAAAAGAATAGCAATACCTGATGGAAATCCCAATAGCAATCCCAGTAGTAATCCATCCTCTCTGAAAACAGTCATCATAGTCTAGTAAAACGCAGGTTTCGATGGCGATCAGAAACACAATTGAAGAAGCCCAGATAGTATGGCATTTTACGCCAGTCTTTCGGAAGCAGCAACCTATAGTACACCCCACTATCACAAAGCTAGAGATTCCTAGCCAAGCATGGCACATTCTTTACCTCAATGCCAACTGTCCAGAGTGTGTCGTCTCCATTCTGGGTGAGGCAACACAATAGACAATTAGGGGGGTGAGAATCATTATTCATGGTTCTTGAAGAGATGAGGCAAAGTACATTTATACACACAACTGATTTCAACTATTTCTCTCGGCCTTTATATATCCTATGCCATATTGATAGAATTTGACACATTTATCCGCTAACGTAATTGATTGGTGTATACATGTAGGAAGTAACACCCTAATCTGAATAGAAACACTCTACAACAACAACATCAATCACCAATATTTAGTGGGAAAGTGTCCTAAATTAACTGCATACCATGGACAATCTCTAATTCTAGTTCCAAATGTTCAAACAAGTTGCTTCTTTTCTGCAGCCTAAATTCTTTTAACAGTCTACTACAATCACACCTAGGACCTGCAAGAGGTAAGCATTCTCTAGCGTGAAATGGATATAAACTGAGGCGAATATAAACAACAAAAAATCTACATCCCCATGTATTACATATACCTAATCACTATGGTATTTTAACCTTTTTTATGAACAAACAAGAACTGTTGTATGGCCGGGAACAATTGAGGTAATAATCAAGATGATTTTTTTACGTGCAAGCATATAGATGAAGTAGAACGAAAATTGAGGTAATGCTCAAGATGATTTGTTTACCTGCGGAAGCATATAGATGAAGTAAAAGGATACATCTACAGAACCCAAAACGATGTGGTAAGTGCAAATGGGGTTAGCTTTGATATATGTATTAATTACCGTGAAAAAAAAATCCTAGAGCTACAAAAGAATTCCTTTTAGACTCATGAGGATAGTAACATAGATACCTATTCGAAATGCTGAAACATTAAAATATGCAGTTAGGACTTATATTAGAGCTTATTTTTAGTAAATAATAGTGAGTAAATTGATACAGTTAGAGAATTAAGAATAAAAAAATTGAGAAAGAGTGGGGGTGGTGAGATCACATGCTATATCTCGCAATCATTCATTCTGTGTACTGGACTATTCGGGATCTGATTGTGCGAAATTCCAAAGTATTAGACTCCATCTTATCTAGAACTATCTTGGCCCTAATCTCCCAATACATCATGCAACTCTGATTCGTTTGAGGCCAGACTTCTATAAATTACCATGAGTCATTAAAGCTGCATTAACCGAGAAAGCCGTAACAAAATCATAGAAGTATGAAGTATTATTTCATGAATACAATCAAGCAACAGAGATTTGATAGGACATTCTAGAAACAAATGGCCGCAAACTGTACACATCGAATATACTAAGTTTTCATGGTAACCATATTGACTCATTTCATGTGTAATGAAACTCCATAGATGTTCTTTACGAAACATGGTAGTATACCTCAAATAAAGATACTGAATACTCAAGTTACCTAGGATTAACAGATTTCACGTAATGAAAAATCATAGAAGAATGAAAGACACTCGCTTTGAATATGTATTGCATTGCTTGTAGTAGTTCTGTTGACTAAGCTATTTTCTGTATTTTCTTGCCGAATTTTGGATCCTTTTTCCTTCCATATTTTGAGTCTCCGTCCATGGTTACTGTTCATACAAAGTAATTGAGCATTACTGTAGGAGATAAAACACAAAGCAATGAGATAAATTGATTGGTCACGATGAGGTAGAAGAGCTAGCCACTGCCTCAGATCTCCATGAGAATATGCATGAAGAGTGCATCCTCACAGCGGTGAGGATGCTCGGAGAGGTGATGCATGATTTGGATCTCACATCACGGCACCAAGTGTCCTCATAGCCATCGCAACACAGCTGATGGTTTTTTGTGTTACAGAGAACTTCAATGCGAGCTGTAAGCGTACAACTGACAAAATAGACATTTATTCCAAAAAAATTCATGCAACAAAAATGATATAATATTCTTCAAGGAATTGTGTTAGAATTAAATACAAAAGTTTGACATCCTATCCTGTAAAGCTATAACCTGAACCAGGTAGTTTATTTTGCAGGTCAATGCCTACTTATACATTGGTAGGAGACAACTAACTTGGTTAATCCTAAGAAAAATTAAGAAGTAATGATCCGACCAGTCTCCAAGGAAACACAAATTTATGAAACAATATGAATCAAACATGGACTCGATGGATAATATGATTGGTTTAGGATACTCATCAACAACATGTCCTATTTAAAGCAACATACATTCAGCTGCAGGAGACTGACACCCCATATGACCCGGACAAGATTAGATCTGCTGATAAGATTGCCATTGATGAGCTCACTAAGGCTTTCATACCGCAAGCATACATATTGAAGAAAACTTCCTAAACCAATAGCAGTATCACCTCAATATTCACGCTTGTTTTCTGATATACAAGAGCATCTGAATTTCTTAAGGACGTAATGTATGAGGTCATGGTAAACACATTCCACTCCCAGATCCAGAATAGAGACACCGAGATTACTCATTTATAACAAACAATTAACGAGCACAAACATCTAAAATCAAAGCTGGAGAAGAAATTGGTACAAAAGGGCTATCTTAAGAAGGAATCTAGTGGTCAAAGGCATGGGCAAAGCCATTGTCGCTCCTTGACTCAGCTGGCCTCTCCTGTTGATGAAGACCGCACTGGAGTGACCTCACGAGGTGCAGATAGAAGTCCGGCGGTTACAGGGGACGGGGCGGCCGCCTGGTGCAGAGTAGGCAGGCTAATGTGCAGGGCAGCGGCGGCTGCGTGGCAGGAGTGCGCGTGTGAGGGCGATAGATCGAGAAAGTAAGAGAGGAGGGCGGCATGATCTGATTACCTATGTTCAGATCCAAGCCTCCATGCATCGAGCCACGCCTCGGCGCTTCTGCTCTTGCTAACAATCTAGGCAGGGCGTCGGGCCTCCGTTCCCCCTGGACGTGCCATGGATAATAGGGACAGTCGAAGGGGAGGTGGTGATGACCGGGTACATGCGGTATAGACTGGATCCGCACGGTGGAGGCCGGTGTGAGGAGGCGTCGGATGTGGGGAAGAGGGGTGTCGGTGTCTCGAGGTCTCGGCGATGTGGAGGAGAAAAATGAATGGTGAGGAGCAGGAGTGTCGGGGTAGATAACTGTTTGGGGCGGGGCAAAGCGAGCGAGGCGGGATTAGGGCGACGAAACGATGCGACGATGGACGAACGACGAAGCGAAGGACGAACAAAAAATTTGACGTATGGCTGGATGGGCAGAATAAGGAACCAGTTTAGTCTTTTTAAGTAGTAGAGAAATCCCACCTACTAACGCAGAATTGCAGGAGGAACCTCAAGCCCATGCCTATTTCCAAATCATTGATAGACAACCATACACAAAAAACATTGGTCTCGTAAGACAAGAGTAAAACAAATACTGGAAGTCTTGCCTGAGTGATCATACACCAAAAGTGATCTTTCCGTGGATTCGATAACGTAGGGTCTCTAGGGAAAAAGTTTGATACTACTATGGCGGCCATCCTTGCCCCCACCTGAAAGTTCAGAGATGGTAAACCTAGAGGGGGGTGAATAGATTTCTACAGATTTTAATTCTTTCTTTGCAATATTAGGCTTTGCGGAATATAAATATGAGCCTAATGCAAACTAGGTGAAACAACCTATATGAGGATACAACTAACTCGAGCACGAAGGCTCTCACATGCAGTTAAATCACAAGTAAGGAGTTCGGTTAGAGATAACCGATAGCACGCGGAGACGAGGATGTATTCCCGTGTTCCCTTCCTTTGCAAGAAGGTACGTCACGTTTGGAGAGGTGGAGGTCCCACGAAGGATTCCCCACGCCACGAAGGCTCATCCTATTCTCCGGAGCCTATCCCACGAAGGAATAGCTCACTCACTTGTGGTAGACTTTGAGGTAGCCTCCAAACCTTCACAATCTTGTCAGGAGCAAATCCACAGCCCAGATGCTTCCGGACTTCTTTTGCCCACCTAGGGTTTCCAAGGAACCCTAGAAAGCAAGCTTCTTGATGAATACAAGGGGGAATGAGATTTGGCTTGGTAGAACAGTAGATCGGGTCCTCCTCTAACGTTTCCCCGGAGGGATTTGAGTTTGGGTGGAGGAGGAGGGAGATCTGAGGCTTTTGGTGTTTCTAGCAATGGAGTATGAGAGGGAGAGCTCAAGAACATCTTGTAGTGTAGTGCCTGACTCTTCAGAGGTAGGAGAAGGGCTATTTATAGTGTCACTTAAAATGTGGCCGTTGGAACTTGACACATCAGCTTTTCTCTCGACAATCCCGGTCAGCCGGACCACAGACCGGAGTGTCAGTCTGCGAGGGCAGTCGGACCGGACCAGGGACCGGACCCGCCGGTCCAAACCGGGCGGCAGGCCGGACCCCGACCGGGATCACTTCGCGTCTTTCAGGAGGTCACTCGGTTGGCGCCCGGTTGGCGCACGGCCGACCGGGCGGCACGCCGAGCCAGTCCGGCGCACAGTCCGGCTGACCGGGCGGCAGGCTAGAGCCAGTCCGGCCGACCGGGCGGCAGGCCGGATTCCTGCTGTAGACCCTTTTTTGATTGTTGTTGAAGTGGGGGTGGGGGGTCTCCTTTAGCCTTCTTGTTTCTTTGATACACCATTTATGCCTCTTTGCCTAATACTTGAGATTATCCTTATAAACATGTATTAGGCCAAATACTCTAGCACGGTGTCATTGTTACCAAAATAATGGATAAGGGTAAAATACCCTTACAATCTCCCCCTTTTTGGTATACGATGACAAACCGAGCTAGAGTCACACATATATATATATTATGATAAGCTCTAAACCTTGACTCCATATAAGATATTACGACAGCTCCCCCATAATGTGTGCACTTGGAAAGTTTGCGTTTGAATACAAAGTGCACCATTTGTGGAATATGAGAAGCTCCCCCAATATCTTTAGGAAACAAGCATGGTATGGACAAGTATATCAAGATATGTAAGCATAAAGCATGATCATCCTAATAGAGTGATTAAGCATACAAATAGTCGTCCATACACGAATTATTCGAAGTAGCAAATGGTTCTTGAGAAATCAAAGCAAATAAGCACAAGCCATATAAGAATCAAATAAAGAAACACCCATGGCTTGTGACAATCAAAGAACCCCGTGGTCCTAGACTCTACTCTCTTCTCCCCCTTTGGCATCGGAACACCAAAAAGGCAAATAAAAAAGAGAGGTGCTAGCGCTCCCATCAGTAGAACTCATGACCAGTGGAATAGGAGCCCTCGCCATCATCATCCTCTTCCTCATCCTCATCACCTGCATCCTCTTCAGCATCATCAGCAGCAGGGGCACGAGCAGTCCTGGGAGGAAGACCACCATGAGCATACATGGAGAAGTCGAAGTTCTGGAACATCTCATCAGAAATGGGAGGCATCTCCCAAGCAGGTGCAACCACAGACTCCATCTCAGGGCTAGAAGGAGGAACAGGGACATTCCGTCCAGCCATGAACTCATTCTATCTCCTCCGTGTCTCCTGGTTTAAAGCAAGACTTTGATGTGCAACATCATTGGTATTCTTGCACATTTGCCTCATGCTGGAGAAGAAGCGAGCGGCACCGCGCTTGGGGCGCCGAGAGTAGCTGGAGCTAGCTGCAGGATCATGGCGTTCCTTGGAACGGCGCTCAGAGGGCATCATGGTAGGGACGTCCGGACGGGTGTCCTGAGTGGGGAACTTGAATGGTTCCATGATGACTCTTTGATCAAGTGTATTGAGAGGAGGAGGTACCATGTGGTTGATGAGACGCTGAACATACTGAGCATAGTTGGGAGTCATGCGGCCCATAACTGAACGCTTCAGTTCACAATGAATGAGATCACAACCATCAATTTTCCTTATCCTGTCAGGGTGGCAATAGTACATCAGATTCAGGTGGTAGTTCCTGAGTTCACTGGAATCGCCTGACTTGCTGATGAGACTCTCACGGGACATCTTGGCAAGGACAAGATAAGAGTAGTACATCCTAGAGATAGTGGGAGGCCTAGCTGTAGGGTTCGGGGGATAGCAAAAGGAGATGTCACCTTTAGCGAGCTTAGACCGAGAATGAATCTTGAACCCTTGAGCAAGGCCACCACCAAAACCCATGGCTTCACAGAACTGAGTGTAGGTGCATGAGTATTTCTCCTTGCCAGTCATCCAAGTCATAGTGCGGTCTGATGTTTACGCACGCTTCTATTCCTGTAGACAGTGTTGGGCCTCCAAGAGCAGAGGTTTGTAGAACAGCAGCAAGTTTCCCTTAAGTGAATCACCCAAGGTTTATCGAACTCAGGGAGGTAGAGGTCAAAGATATCCCTCTCAAGCAACCCTGCAATTACGATACAAGAAGTCTCTTGTGTCCCCAACACACCTAATACACTTGTCAGATGTATAGGCGCACTAGTTCGGCGAAGAGATAGTAAAATGCAAGTGATATGGATGAATATGAGTGGTAATAACAATCTGAAATAAATATGGCAGCAAGTAAACATGCAGTAGAATAGTAAATAAACGGTGATTCGATATTTGGAAAAAAGGCCTAGGGATCATACTTCACTAGTGGACACTCTCAACAATGATCACATAAATAAATAACTTCTCTTCAACTGTGCTACTTTCTCACACTCTCTTGTTGGATAACAAACACCATTCATTGTGTAGGGCTTGCATAGGAGTTAATAAGACTTGCATAGGAGTTAACTCATAAAGCAATAAATTCTTAATAGAAGGTTTTGAACAATACAAAGGAAGATATAAGTTTCAGCAGTTGCTTTCAACTTCAACATGTATATCTCATGGATAATTGTCAACACAAAGTAATATGATGAGTGTAAATAAGCAAGTATGTAGGAATCAATGCACACAGTTGGCACAAGTGTTTGCTTCTAAGATAGAAATAAGTAGGTAAACTGACTCAACATAAAGTAAAAGAAAGTTCCTTCGCAGAGGGAAGCATGGATTACTATTTTTGTGCTAGAGCTTTTATTTTGAAAACATAGAAACAATTTTGTCAACGGTAGTAATAATTCATATGTGTTATGCATAAGACATCCTATAAGTTGCAAGCCTCATGCATAGAATACCAATAGTGTTCGCACCTTGTCCTAATTAGTTTGGATTTCCATGGATTATCATTGCATTACATATGTTTCAACCAAGTGTCACAAAGGGGTACCTCTATGCCGCCTGTAAAAAGGTCCAAGGAGATAGATCGCATTTGATTTCTCGTTTTTGATAGATCTCAACTGAGGACATCCATACCGGGACAACATAGAAAACAAATAATGGACTCCTCTTTAATGCATAAGCATTCAACAACAGATAATATTCTCATAAGAGATTGAGGATTAATGTCCAAACTGAAACTTCCACCACCATTCATGGCTTTGGTTAGCGGCCCAATGTTCTTCTCTAACAATATGCATACTCAAACCATTTAATCATGATAAATCACCCTTACTTCAGACAAGACGAACATGCATAGCAACTCACATGATATTCAACAAAAGTGTAATAGTTAATGGCGTCCCCAGAAACATGGTTACCGCTCAACAATCAACTTATAAGAAATAAGATACATAAACTACATATTCTTTACCACAATAGTTTTTAAGGCTATTTTCCCATGAGCTATGTATTGCAAAGACAAGGAATGAAGTTTTAAAGGTAGCACACAAGCAATTTACTTTGGAATGGAAGAGAAATACCACATAGTAGGTAGGTATGGTGGACACAAATGGCATAAGTTTTGGCTCAAGGTTTTGGATGCACGAGAAGCATTCCCTCTCAGTACAAGGCTTTGGCTAGCAAGGTTGTTTGAAGCAAACACAAGTATGAACCAGTACAAAAAAAATTCACATAAGAACATATTGCAAGCATTATAAGACTGTACACTGTCTTCCTTGTTGTTCAAACACTTTACCAGAAAATATCTAGACTTTTAGAGAGACCAATCATGCAAACCAAATTTCAACAAGCTCTACAGTAATTCTCCACTAATAGGTGCAATCTACATGATGCAAGAGCTTAAACATGATCTATTTGAGAACTCAAAACAATTTCCAAGTATCAAATTATTCAAGACCATATACAAAATTACCACATGAAGCATTTTCTGTTTCCAACCAAATAGCAATGAACGAAGCAGTTTTCAACCTTCGCCATGAACATTAAAAGTAAAGCTAAGAACACCAGTGTTCATATGAAACAGCGGAGCGTGTCTCTCTCCCACACAAGGAATGCTAAGATCCGATTTATTCAAAAAAAAACATACAGACGCTCCAAGTAAAGCACATAAGATGTGACGGAATAAAAATATAGTTTCACTAGAGGTGACCTGATAAGTTGTCGATGAAGGGATGAACCACGGGGCATCCCCAAGCTTAGATGCTGGAGACTTCTTGAAATATGCAGGGATGAACCACGGGGCATCCCCAAGCTTAGACTTTTCACTCTTCTTGATCATATTATATCATCCTCCTCTCTTGATCCTTGAAAACTTCCTCCACACCAAACTCAAAATAAACTCATTAGATGGTTAGTGAATAATCAAAAATTCACATGTTCAGAGGTGACACAATCATTACTAACACTTCTGGACATTACCCCAAGCTACTAAAAATTAATGGAACAAAGAAATCCATTCAACACAGCAAAAGAGGCAATGTGAAATAAAAGGCAGAATCTGTCAAAACAGAACAGTCCGTAAAGACGAATTTTTTAGAGGCACTTAACATGCTCAGATGAAGAAGCTCAAATTGAATGAAAGTTGCGTACATATCTGAGGATTACTCATGATTTTTAGCAGATTTTTCTGAGTTTCCTACAGAGAGATCTACTCAAATTCGTGACAGCAAGAAATCTGTTTCTGCGCAGAAATCCAAATCTAGTATCAACCTTACTATCAAAGACTTTAATTGGCACAACAATGCAATAAAATAAACATAAGGAGAGATTGCTACAGTAGTAACAACATTCAAGACACAATAAAACAGTAGCAAAATAAAAACATGGGTTATCTCCCAAGAAGTGCTTTCTTTATAGCCATTAAGATGGGCTCAGTAATTTTAATGATGCACTCGCAAGAAATAAGAGTTGAAGCAAAAGAGAGCATCAAAAGTAAATAAGATACACTTTTAAGTCTAACCCACTTCCTATGAAAAGGAATCTTGTAAATAAACAAGTCATGTAAGCATAATGCAACAAGCATAGAAAGGCAACACAAGCGCAACTTCAAGATTCTCAACATAAAGAGGGGAAACTTAATATTATTAAGATGCATATAACCATGTTTCCCTCTCTCATAATAACTTTCAGTAGCATCATGAAAAAACTCAACAATATAACTATCACATAAAGCATTCTTATTCACATGCATAAAAGTATCATTACTCTTCACATAAGCATAATCAATTTTATTAGTAATAGTGGGAGTAAAACTATCACAACCATCATTGTAATCATCATAAATTGCAGGCATGGTATAATTATAATAAACTTTATCCTCCATAGTAGGTGGCACCAAAATACCACTATCATTATAATCATCATAAATGGGAGGCAAAGTATCATCAAAGAAAATTTTCTCCTCAAAACTTGGGGGACTAAAAATATCACAACCAGCTTCCCCAAGCTTAAATTCTTCCATAGCATTAGCAATAATAGTGTTCAAAGAGTTCATGCTAACAACATTGCTACAACTATTTTGCAAACAAAGTTCCATGGGGTTTTTAATTCTCTCTTCAAACACATCATGTCCTAATTCAATATAAATTTCATAAAGATCTCTAATTTTGTTGTTGTTTTCCATTAAGCCTAACTAGTGAAATAAAAACAAGAAACAAAAAGATGCAATTGCAGGATCTGAAGGAAATAGCTTCGAGCACTCACACATCGGCAACAGTGCTAGGAAATAGCTTAGTAGTCGGAGGATGAGAATACCTTTTACCTTACCTCCCCGGCAACGGCGCCAGAAAATAGCTTGATGTCTACGCACGCTTCTATTCCTGTAGACAGTGTTGGGCCTCCAAGAGCAGAGGTTTGTAGAACAGCAGCAAGTTTCCCTTAAGTGAATCACCCAAGGTTTATCGAACTCAGGGAGGTAGAGGTCAAAGATATCCCTCTCAAGCAACCCTGCAATTACGATACAAGAAGTCTCTTGTGTCCCCAACACACCTAATACACTTGTCAGATGTATAGGCGCACTATGTAACATCCCAAGTTTCAACAACAATCAACAAGAAAGAAAATTTCCCAAAACTCAAAATTTGCAATCAACAAAAACTTTTTCTATGCATATAGTGCCACATATAGTTTCATGCATTTGAGTGAATTTCCTTTGTGCAATTGCCATGATGAGTGTTGGTATGATTATCAATTGCTATTGAACCCTAAACAAAGATCATCAAACCCTAGTTTGAGGGGAAATGAAGAAAATGGGAAAAACCCATATTTCACTTACATACACAATATGCCAAATTGCAAATCTTCACCCTAGGCCATAATTGCTTGCTCCCTTGCTTGTAAAATACTTAGATATGATAAACTAACACAATTGCATCTTTGGATCAAGAATCAAACACAAGGAAATCAAAATTTCTACATACATATGATAATGGTCATATGGCCCAAAAATATTTTCTTCACTACTTTACCCCTCTGGTTTTCTCATTTCTTAAACTAAACTTGGTCAACCAAAGCCATGTCATCCAAGACCATGTCAAGGTGAGTAACTTTGATGTTGACCACCATGGCTAGAGTTGACTAGGTTGACCAGTAACAAGGTAACAAGTAGTGATGCTGAAATAAAGAGAAGATCATGTCACTTTTGCCATTTTGCAAAACAACTCCAAATTGGACCAAACCACCACCAATCCAACACATTAATTATATAAAGGAGATCCACCAAAAAGAAAACCAAAATTCAAACAAAAGTTTCTTGCGGCCATTTCATCAAACACTTGGCAGGCTATGTTGCACTTTAGTGTTACATGCTATTACCCAGTGGTTTCTTGCCTAAACCAACTTTACCTGGTGATCATCAGCCCTCTCTATGACCCCTGCCTCTAGCCCAGTACTTGCCATGGCTGGTTAAAGTGAGAAAGTGAGAGGAGATGCTCCATGCCATGCACACCCGGCCACCTTTGGCCTCTCCACCTCTGGCCACCATTTCAACTCATCCTCTTGTCCTGGAGCATCTACAACACTCAAGGACGACGATGGTACACGCCCCAGCAACGCCAACGCACGGCATTGGCTGGAACGCGCTCGCCCAAAACACGCCAGGACGTGCCAGCATGCGCGGTGACCGCGCCCTGGCATCGCCAGGACACCACGCGCTCGAGCACCTCCGTCCTCCTCTGGCCAAGCTACGCCTGCGTAGAGCATCGCCACCCCACCCTCTACACGCTAGACACAAGCCCAGGCCTGCCCCTGCTCCGTCGCCGTCGTCCTCCTCACTTTACTGCCGCACGCCGCGCCACAGACATTGGATGCCCTCGAGCGATCCTGTCACGCTTTGGCCGCGCCAGCTACACGTCGAGCATCGCCAGGACACCAGCTAGCCGTAACCGTCCTCGCCTTGCCCTTTCGCTCACCACAGGAGCCGCGCCATGGCCGTTCCCTCTTAGCACCCCGCGGCCACCTCTCGACCCTATAAATAGAGGCGATCGGCTCCTCCATTCCTCACACCATCCACTCCCCTCTTCTCACTGAGCCACCTCCACCCATCAATTTCACCACTCGTCGCCGGAGACGCTCGAATTGCGAGCTCAAGACCGCCGGAGCTCGCGGAAGCTCTGCTTCGATTGGAGCCTCCCCGAGCGCCGCCGCTGCACCAGGCTGTTCCTCGTCGACAACCGCTTCTCCGCGCATACTGCCAGACACCTGCAACGGCCTGGTAGGCTCTCCGACCCCCTAGGCCCGCCGCCAGTGTGCTCGCCTCTCGCCGGAGACAACGACGCTCACACGCCGTCGATCTCCTTTCTAATCCAACGGCCCCCTTTGCTCGTACCGCTTCGCGGTGTTAAAACACACTGACAGGTGGCCCCCACCTCGTCAGGGCAGCCCACTCGCACCCGTGGCTTGTTGGGCTGCGCAGTAAAATTAAATACCGTTTCGGCCCATTAAGGTTTCCCGCCCAAGCCCACGATTCAAAAATAGATTTAATCTTAATTCAAATGTGCTGCAGATGGTTTAGTAGATTTTGAATAATTTGAAATCTGCCAAACCAAATTTAGCAAACTTTATACCGTTGGAAAGCCCATGAAATTATCTAACCAATGCCACTGGTCCCACCTCCAAATTCATAGTAGATTTAAATTGATAAAAAAGACAAGACAGGAACTTTTGTACATTCAAACTTTATTTAAAATTTAACCAGAATAGAATTTGAAATGATTCCAATTCTAATAAATCACAAATGATGTCCTCTAATTGATTATGCAATAACATAGACAAGTTGTTTGTATGATCATGGACTGGATCAAATTAAATGGCTATGTAGTCAATTCTAGAGCATTTAAACTCGAAATTTAAATTTAGCAAATAATATGAGAGCTACTCTCTCATTTAAATCTTGATCCTAAGTGATATAACCAGGGGGAAAGACTTAGGCTAATGAACCCTTGATAAGTATTACTTAGAGATTTTAATTCATTTAAATGTTAGTATTAAACTATGTGAAGTGTAGCACTTCAATTAATTGATACTCACATATAATAGATATGAAATGTTGACCTTGGTCAACCTATATTTCATACCTGAGTATTATATGATGAGATTAAATCTTAATAAGATGTAATGAGAAGAAATTAAATTCTCTAAGGATATAAATACCAAATTTAAGAAATAGAAATAATGAGAGGAAATTATTTTCTCTCTTAAATAAGAACTCATCAAATAATCCACCATGCCATGTTTGATTGATGATAGGATTAGTGTGTGAACTCTTTTGAGTGTTTCTAGTTTAGTATGTGAGCTTGGTTTAGTATTTATACCTCGTATTCGTATATAGACGCTAGTAACGAGGAATACCAAGAGGAGGAGGCCTACTCACAGGAAGAAGAAGAGAACTTCGATAACTACTCAGCTCAAGGCAAGCTAACCCTTGCTAAACACAAGTGCTTAGCTCTACAAGAACAAAGGCACCATCACACTTTACTTTTATGTTTTACCTATCCCATGTTTTTACTTACATTTACTTTTGCTTATTTATTTCAAAGTACTTTTTGATTTATGATTCACTTGGTCTAGAGTAGAACAATACTTGAAGTTAGATTAGCACAACTCAAAGCTAGATAGCACCCCTCATATAGTTGCTAGTGCTAATCAATTAAAATTGACTACTCTAGATGGGAACATGGTGAAGTGAAATGACTTTGAAAGAAAGTAAAGTGAAGGTGGATGTGAACAAGAGAAGATGGTGATTTTTGATAAAATTGATGATTGGGTTTGAATGCGATACCCTTCCAATTATACAAGTACCCCCACAATACCTGATTATGGGTAGGGCTTAACTAGAAACTTGTGTATTTTAGTATGGGTTCCCTCTAAACAAGCATCATAGGGGTTACGCCGAGGCTGCCTCCGTTAAGTGTTGAATGATGTTAATATGAGGTGAATGTACGGCCCAAGCCCTGTGCAGTTCCCGGGTTGACTGCGGTTCTCACCGGGAGGCCAAGCTCATGGGGAGAGGTGCTCATACTAGCATATATAAGTGAAAGGTTAGGGTTGATGATCCGCGTACTATGTTACGATGATTCGGGGTTATCCTCGACGGATGTAATCAAAAATTGTGGCACAAGAGTACAATCTCTGCAGAGTGTTAAACCTATTCGAATAGCCGTGTCCACGGTTACGGACGATTGGAAAGGCCATACTATCTCTGTTATCATAAATTTGATCTTAAAAAGGAATAATGAATTGAAAGGTGATATTGAGGTGAATCAATATGAGTTGTGGGAATGACACTAATGTTCCCACTTGAGTTAGTCTAGCACATGACAAGGCTTGACTAAGGGTTTATCAAACTAAAACTTGGCTTTATGCAAATAAACCTAGAGCGTAGCACCCCCTTTCTACACTTAATAAGTAATTACTCTAGTGTTAGTTTGCGAGTACTTTAAAGTACTCATGGCTTTGCCCTGGCTATTCAAATGCCAGACTATGAAGGAGAGCACCAGTATCAGGATGACGGACAGCAGGACGTCTACGATAACTAGGATCGTCTTCTAAACGTCAAGCGTTGCCTGTGGAATAGATAGTCCACTACTACTTCGCTTCCGCTACTATTTGTGATGTTGAACAATATATTCGTGTAATATTGGATCATGTGATCTATGGTTGTAAGACAATATGTGTTGTAATAAATGATGACTCTATGCTACTTACTATTATGTCTCGCAAAAACATTATTCCTGGGATTGCGATGTACGGCATAATAGGCATCTGGACTTAAAAATCCGGGTGTTGACACACTAGTTCGGCGAAGAGATAGTAAAATGCAAGTGATATGGATGAATATCAGTGGTAATAACAATCTGAAATAAATATGGCAGCAAGTAAACATGCAGTAGAACAGTAAATAAACGGTGATTCGATATTTGGAAACAAGGCCTATGGATCATACTTTCACTAGTGGACACTCTCAACAATGATCACATAAATAAATAACTTCTCTTCACTTGTGCTACTTTCTCACACTCTCTTGTTGGATAACAAACACCATTCATTGTGTAGGGCTATAAAAGCACACCTCAAGCCGGAGTAAACAAGCTCCACAACATCCGGAGTTCATATTAAAGTAACCTCTAGAGTGCATAATAGACCGTTGCAATTTAGACCGAGTACTAACATAGCATACGCACTGTCAACAATAGCTATGAAAGGGGGAATAGATCGCATCAATACTATCATAGTAATAGTTAACTTCATAATCCACAAGAGATTACAATCATAACCTACACCAAGTACTACATGATGCACACACTGTCAACATTACATCATGGAGAAGGAATAGACTACTTTAATAACATCACTAGAGTAACACATAGATTAATAGTGATACAAAGCTCATGATCACATAAAGATCACATGGGAGAGAGAGATGAACCACATAGCTACCGGTAGAGCCCTCAGCCTCGGGGGAGAACTACTCCCTCCTCATCATAGGAGACAACAATGGCGATGAAGATGGCGGTGGTTTCGATGGAGATGACTCCGGGGGCAATTCCCCGTCCCGGCGGCGTGCCGGAACAGAGACTTCTGTCCCCCAAGTTGGAGTTTCGCGATGGCGGCGGTGCCCCTGGAGTCTTTCTGGAGTTTCGTCAATTGGTGTCGGGTAGGCGAAGAGACGGAGTCGGAAGAGTCCCGAGGGGCCCACCCCATAGGGTGGGGCGGCCACCCCTCTGGCCGCGCCGGCCTATGGTGTGGAGGCCCTGGGCCCCCCTGGCTTGCCCTTCTGGCTCCGTGAGTCTTCCGGCGAAATAGAATTTCTGTGATTTTTCTGGATTTTTCCGAGCACTTTGGTTTTTGGGCCTTTTCTGCAATAAATGCATATACATAATGTAAACTGGCACTGTGGCATCTTGTTAATAGGTTAGTCCAATAAATGCCATAATATGATATAAAGTGCATATAAACCATGTGAGTATTGTCATAAAACTAGCACGGAACATCAGAAATTATAGATACGTTGGAGACGTATCACGGTCCTCATCATCATGGAAGAATACGGTGCAATGGAATTGACGGACTAGAAGGGGACAATAGATGCCTTCTGCTTGTTCATCATCGGGCTTCAGGCACACAAGTTCTTATAGTCCCAAACCCTTCAATGTATCAACCACAAAGCGGTACTTTGTGGCTGCATGCAAGTCAAGCTCTTCAGGGTTGATGGCCTTGGGCATCACAACAGCACCATTCTTCATACACTCTCTAGTGTCATAGAAATCTTCCCATAGGCGTGCTTGAGTCTTGGTCCAGAAGAACTTGTCCTCACCCGTGTAAGTCCGTTGCTCATAGCGATACGGGTTCTCCGTCCTCAAACTCTGCCAATCACCACAATGTGCGTCTCCTATATTAAAGGCTGACACTATTTCATCATCCTCTTGAGCGGCATGCTTGTCTTTCCTCTTACCGCCAACTGTCTTGCTTCTTTCCCCAGCGGAGCTGCCAGTGTCAGTAGTATGAGGTGCTTTAGAGGGCATGCGGCTGCTAGAACGGCGGGGTGGAGGCACCGTAGGCCTTCCTCTCTTGGCAATAGTGCCACGGTCTTCACCACTCCAACTATCTGTGAATGAGAAAATAGAGCGAGGATAGCAGTGGGGTAAGTGTACATGTCATCAGTAAATAGGGAAGCCAAAAAGCATAGCATATATCCAAGTGTTTCGATAAGATTATGCGAAGAACTGGGCGATCCGGCGCACAGGCCAGTCCAACCGGATGACAGACCGGACGAGCCGGTCGTCAATCCGGTTGACCGGGCGGCACGCCGGGCCGGCCGGTTGAGAGGCCGGTTGACCGGCCATGTGACCGGGTCTGTCGAATTGTGAGGTTTTGCCCAGAATTTCTACCACAAAATCATGCAAAAACTCATAAACTTGAACATAAACTATAGCAATACAGTGAGCAATGTGTACAGTGGTGTGATACACTCTAGTGGCATGAGGACTTGCTAACCCTAACCCTAACTTTTCTCAACTTTCCTCAAAATTTGGCAATGGGAGAGGAAAAGCAAGAGGGAGAGGGAATGGGAGGAAGATTTACCCGAAGACATCGTCCTCTTTGCCCAAGTTAGCAAGAAGAACACGTAAAGAGGGCTTGAGGGCCAAATCCCCCAAATCTCCCAAAATAGCTTGAGAGGGACCAAATCCTTTGGTGAAGAGTCTTGTGACATCCCGATCTACGACTGGGTGAAGTTTGGGGAGAAACTCGTGGTGGGAAGGGCCTAGGACGTGGTGGAGATGGGAGAGGCGGCGGCCATGGAGGTTTTGGAGGTGGGGGATAATGAGGAAGAAGACCCCCAAGGGGTATTCTCCTCCAACTTAACCAGCCGCACGACCGGTTTGGCGCCCGGTCGACCGGGCCTGGCGCCGGCTGGCCCGGCGCAGAGGCCGGTCCAACCGGGCCAGAGACCGGCCAGGGACATTCTGCCCAGTTTTTGTCTTGTTTTGCCTCATTTTTGCCCCTATTCTTTGTGTAAATGTGTATGAATGCTCAGATGATGACATGTACATATAGATAGATAGACGATGATGAGATGAGCATAGACATGGGGTTGGAAACACAAAGTTCTCTAGGCATACCCATTGGAGTGAAAATCCAAACAAGATGTAAATAGCAACAATGGGCATGATTCGAAATATATATCAAGAATCATAAGTCATTTTGAAGTAATTTTTGCAATAAGATCATTTAGCCTTATATAGTCAAATCAAGTTGTAATTGAGGCTCAATGAGGGGCGGGGGATTACTCCCCCTATGTGAAAGCGCAAATGTCATGAGACCTCGAAGAGACATGCTTGGGTCCATATAATGACATTGGGTCTATTTATGTTGCACACATAGGTATGCATCATACCAAGACATGGTAAGATGACTATCCCCATATGTGCTATGCCTCTAAGCTAGAGAGCAAGATAAATGCAAGAATATAGTGCAAGAAGTTAATCAATCCAAGTTTTTAGGATCAAGAATACCAAGTTCTCCTCTCAAGTTAACAAACCGGGCTTCATCCAAAGGCTTAGTGAAAATATCCGCCAATTGGTAGGTTGTCCCCACATGAGTGAGATCAATATCCTTATTGGCAACATGATCACGTAGGAAGTGATGGCGAATGCCAATATGTTTGGTGCGACAATGTTGAACCGGGTTATTGGCGATCTTAATTGCACTTTCAGTGTCACAAAGAAGAGGCAACGTACCAAGAGACACACCATAGTCTTTCAAGGTTTGCTTCATCCATAACAATTGAGTGCAACAAGATGCCGCGGATATGTATTCGGCTTCGGCGGTGGATAAAGCGGTGGAGTTTTGTTTCTTGGATGACCAACTCACCAATGACCGGCCAATAAATTGGCAAGCCCCGGAGGTAGACTTCCGGTCAACCTTATCACCGGCCCAATCGGAATCCGAATAGCCAATGAGTTCAAAGGTTGACCCCTTTGGATACCATAGCCCGAGAGTAGGAGTGAGAACAAGGTATCTTAGAATCTGTTTGACCGCCATTAAATGGCTCTCCTTAGGAGCGGATTGAAAACGAGCAAACATCCCTACACTTAGCATGATATCCGGCCTAGAGGCACAAAGGTAGAGCAAGGATCCTATCATGGAGCAGTATACCTTTATGTCCACATCCTTCTCACCGTCACATGAGCCAAGTTGCCTGATACGTCTCCAACGTATCTATAATTTCTGATGTTCCATGCTTGTTTTATGACAATACCTACATGTTTTGCTCGCACTTTATAATGATTTCATGCATTTTCCGGAACTAACCTATTAACAAGATGCCGAAGTGCCAATTCCTGTTTTCTGCTATTTTTGGTTCTAGAAAGGCTGTTGGGGCAATTCTCGGAATTCGACGAAACGAAGACCAAACATCATAATTCACCGAGACGGACCAGGACACCGAAGGGGAGTCAAAGGGGGGGCCTGGGGCCCCCAGACCATAGGTCGGCGCGGCCTGGAAGGGGGCGCGCCGCCCTATGGGGTGGGACCCCCAGGCACCCTCCTGCGCCGCCTCTTCGCCTATATAAGCCCTTTCGACCTAAAAATGCGACACGAATTGATGAAACTCCAGAAAGACTCCAGGGGCGCCGCCGCCATCACGAAACTCCATTTCGGGGGACAGAAGTCTCTATTCCGGCACCCTGCCGGGACGGGGATGTGCCCCCGGAAGCCATCTCCATCGACGCCACCGCCTCCATCATGCTCCGTGAGTAGTTCCCCAATGGACTACGGGTTCTAGCTGTAGCTAGTTGGTACTCTCTCTTCCATGTACTTCAATACAATGATCTCATGAGCTGCCTTACATGATTGAGATCCATCTGATGTAATCGGTGTTGTGTTTGTTGGGATCCGATGAATTGTTACATTATGATCAGTCTATCTATATAAGTTTGTGAAGTTATTGTTGTTGCAATCTTGTTGTGTTTAATGCTTGTCACTAGTGCACGAGTGACATGATCTTAGATTTAAGCTCTATATGTATTGCTTAGATTGTATCTACAAGTTGTTTGCACATATTGCTGTCCGGAACCCGAGGCCCCAAAGTGAAAGAAATTGGGACAACCGGAGGGGAAGGCTGTGATATGAGGATCACATGTTTTCACCAAGTGTTAATGCTTTGCTCCGATGCTCTATTAAAAGGAGTACCTTAATTGCCAGTAGATTCCCTTGAGGCCCGGCTACCACCGGCTGGTAGGACAAAAGATGTTATGCAAGTTTCTCATTGCGAGCACGTATGACTATATATGGAAAATCAAGGAGATATGCCCTAGAGGCAATAATAAAGTGGTTATTATTTATATCTTTATGTTTATGATAAATGTTTATATATCATGCTATAATTGTATTAACCGAAACATTAGTACATGTGTGATATATAGACAAACAAGAAGTCCCTACTGTGCCTCTTAAACTAGCTTGTTGATTAATGGATGATTAGTTTCATAATCATGAACATTGGATGTTATTAATAACAAGGTTATGTCATTGTATGAATGATATAATGGACACACCCAATTAAGCGTAGCATAAGATCTCGTCATTAAGTTATTTGCTATAAGCTTTCGATACATAGTTACCTAGTCCTTATGACCATGAGATCATGTAAATCACTTATACCGGAAAGGTACTTTGATTACACCAAACACCACTGCGTAAATGGGTGGCTATAAAGGTGGGATTAAGTATCCGGAAAGTATGAGTTGAGGCATATGGATCAACAGTGGGATTTGTCCATCCCGATGACGGATAGATATACTCTGGGCCCTCTCGGTGGAATGTCGTCTAATGTCTTGCAAGCATATGAATGAGTTCATAAGAGACCACATACCACGGTATTTAGTAAAGAGTACTTGTCAGGAGACGAGGTTGAACAAGGTATAGAGTGATACCGAAGATCAAACCTCGGACAAGTAAAATATCGCGAGACAAAGGGAATTGGTATTGTATGTGAATGGTTCATTCGATCACTAAAGTCATCGTTGAATATGTGGGAGCCATTATGGATCTCCAGATCCCGCTATTGGTTATTGGTCGGAGTGAGTACTCAACCATGTCCGCATAGTTCACGAACCGTAGGGTGACACACTTGAAGCTGGATGTTGAAATGGTAGTACTTGAATATGGAATGGAGTTCGAATATTTGTTCGGAGTCCCAGATGAGATCCCGGACATCACGAGGAGTTCTGGAATGGTCCGGAGAATAAGATTCATATATAGGATGTCATTTTATGTGAAATAAATTGTCGCGGAAGGTTCTATGGAAGGTTCTAGAAGGTTCTAGAAAAGTCCGGAAGAAACCACCAAGGAAGGTGGAGTCCACATGGGACTCCACCTCCATGGCCGGCCAACCCTAGTGGGGGAGGAGTCCCAAGTGGACTCCCCCTTAGGGGGCCGGCCACCCCCCCATATGGGAGGTGGAACTCCCACCTTTGGTGGGAGTCCTAGCTTGGCTAGGTTTCCCCCTCTTATGGAAGGTTTTTGGTTCGGGTCTTATTCGAAGACTTTGACACCAACACTTGGGGATCCACCTATATAATGAGGGGCCAAGGGAGGGGGCCGGCCACCCCAAGACCACAAGCTGGCCGCCCCCCTTGAAGTGGCCGGCCACCCCCTCCCAAACCCTAGCCGCCCCCCTCTCCTCCATATCTCCCGCGTAGCTTAGCGAAGCTCCGCCGGACTTCTCCACCGCCACCGACACCACGCCGTCGTGCTGTCGGATTCAAGAGGAGCTACTACTTCCGCTGCCTGCTGGAACGGGGAGGTGGACGTCGTCTTCATCAACAACCGAACGTGTGACCGAGTACGGAGGTGCTGCCCGTTCGTGGCGCCGGAACCGATCGTGATCAAGATCTTCTACGCCCTTTTGCAAGCGGCAAGTGAACATCTACCGCAGCAACAAGAGCCTCATCTTGTAGGCTTTGGAATCTCTTCAAGGGTGAGACTCGATAATCCCCTCGTTGCTACCGTCTTCTAGATTGCATCTTGGCTTGGATTTCGTGTTTGCGGTAGGAAAATTTTTGTTTTCTATGCAACGTTATCTTACAGTGGTATCAGAGCCAGGTCTATGCATAGATGGTTGCACGAGTAGAACACAATGGTTTGTGGGCGTTGATGCTTTTGTTATATTTAGTTGAGTACTTTGCATCTTTGTGGCATAGTGGGATGAAGCGGCTCGGGCTAACTTTACATGACCGCGTTCATGAGATTTGCTCCACGCTCGACATGCAAGTTGTATTGCATAAGTGGCTTTGCGGGTGTCTGTCTCTCCTACTATAGTAAAGATTCAATTTACTCTTCTATTGACAACACTAGTATCACCGTTGTGGTTCATGTTCGTAGGTAGATTGGATCTTACTCGAAAACCCTAAACCACGTAAAATATGCAAACCAAATTAGAGAACGTCTAACTTGTTTTTGCAGGGTTTGGTGATGTGATATGGCCATAATGTGATGATGAATATGTATGAGATGATCATTATTGTATTGTGGCAACCGGCAGGAGCCTTATGGTTGTCTTTAAATTTCATGTTGAGTAGTATTTCAAAGGAGTTGTAATAGTTGCTACATGGAGGACAATCATGAAGACGGCGCCATTGACCTTGGTGCTTCGCCGACGATGATGGAGATCATGCCCGTTGATGATGGAGATCATGTCCGTGCTTTGGAGATGAAGATCAAAGGCGCAAAGACAAAAGGGCCATATCATATCACATATGAACTGCATGTGATGTTAATCCTTTTATGCATCTTATTTTGCTTAGATAAGGACGGTAGCATTATAAGATGATCCCTCTCACTAAAATCTCAAGATAATAAAGTGTTCATCCTTAGTAGCACCGTTGCCAAGACTTGTCGTTTCGAAGCATCTCGTGATGATCGGGTGTGATAGAATCAACAAGTGCATATAACGGGTGCAAGCCAGTTTTGCACATGCAGATACTAAGGTGGCCTTGACGAGCCTAGCATGTACAGACATGGTCTCGGAACACGTGATACCGAAAGGTAGAGCATGAATCATATGATTGATATGATGAACACTTTGAGTGTTCGCCATTGAAGTTACATCTTGTCTCGTGATGATCGGACTTGGTGTGGTGGATTTGGTTCGTGTGATCACTAAGACAATGTGAGGGATATTGTTTTGAGTGGGAGTTCACCTAGTTTTTAATTATGTTGAATTAAAATTTGAACTCAATTTGTCATAAACATTAGTCTAAACTATTGCAGATATGTTGTAGATATGGCGTCCCCAATCAATTTTAACCAGTTCCTAGAGAAAGAAAAGCTTAAGAGCAACGGTAGCAACTTCACCGACTGGTTCCGTCATGTGAGGATTTTCCTCAATGGCGGAAATCTGCAATATGTGCTTGATGCACCGCTAGGTGACCCTCCTGCAGAAACTGAAACCGATGAAGTAAAAGCTGTTTACGCAACTCGGAAAACTCGGTACTCTCAAGTTCAGTGTGCCATCTTATGCAGTCTGGAAGCCGATCTTCAAAAACGTTTTGAGCACCACGATCCACATGAGTTAATCAATGAGTTGAAGACTATATTTGAGACTCATGCGGCCGTGGAATGCTATGAAGCATCGAAACACTTCTTCAGTTGCATGATGGAAGAAGGTAGCTCCGTTAGTGAGCACATGCTCGTTATGACCGGGCATGCGAAGAAACTTAGTGACTTGGAAATAGTTATTCCTAACAGACTGGGGATTAATCGTATCCTTCAATCACTGCCACCTAGTTACAAGAACTTTGTGATGAACTACAATATGCAGAACATGAATAAAGAGTTACCTGAACTCTTCTCCATGCTTAAAGCTGCTGAGATTGAGATCAAGAAAGAGCACCAAGTGTTGATGGTCAACAAAACCACCAGTTTCAAGAAACAGGGCAAGTCTAAAGGCAAATTCAAGAAGGGTGGCAAGAAAGCTGCTACGCCTCCTGTGAAACCTAAGACTGGCCCTAAACCTGATCTTGAGTGCTATTCTTGCAAGGAGAAGGGACACTGGAAGCGTAATTGCTCCAAGTATTTGGCGGATCTGAAGAGCGGCCTTGTCAAGAAGAAGAAAGAAGGTATATCTGATATACATGTTATAGATGTTTATCTTACTGGTTCTCGTACTAGTACCTGGGTATTTGATACTGGTTCGGTTGCTCATATTTGTAACTCAAAACAGGAACTAAAGAATAAACGAAGACTACTAAAGGATGAAGTGACCATGCGCGTTGGAAATGGATCCAAAGTCGATGTGATCGCTGTCGGCACACTTCCTCTACATCTACCTTCGGGATTAGTTTTAAGCCTCAATAATTGTTATTTTGTACCGCGTTGAGCATGAACATTATATCTGGATCTTGTTTAATGCAAGACGGTTATTCATTCAAGTCTGAGAATAATGGTTGTTCTATTTTTATGAATAATATCTTTTATGGTCGAGCACCACAAAAGAATGGCTTATTTCTGTTAGATCTCGATAATAGTGATACACATATACATAACATTGATGCTAAGCGAATTAAATTGAATGATAATTCTACTTATATGTGGCACTGTCGTCTTGGTCATATTGGAGTGAAACACATGAAGAAACTCCATACTGATGGATTACTTGAATCACTTGATTTTGAATCACTTGATAGATGCGAAGCATGTCTGATGGGAAAAATGACTAAGACTCCATTTTCTGGTATGATGGAGCGAGCTACTGACTTATTGGAAATCATACATACCGATGTGTGCGGACCAATGAGTGTAGCATCGCGCGGTGGTTATCGTTATGTTCTAACCTTCACAGATGATCTGAGTAGATATGGGTATATCTATTTCATGAAACATAAATCCGAGACTTTTGAGAAGTTTAAGGAATTCCAAAGTGAAGTAGAAAATCAACGTAACAAGAAGATTAAATTTCTACGATCTGATCGTGGAGGTGAATATCTGAGTTATGAGTTTGGCATGCATTTAAAGAAATGCGGAATACTTTCACAATTGACACCGCCGGGAACACCACAACGAAACGGTGTGTCCGAACGTCAATGTCGAACTCTCTTAGATATGGTTCGTTCTATGATGTCTCTTACTGATTTGCCGTTATCATTTTGGAGTTATGCATTAGAGACAGCCGCATTCACTTTAAATAGAGCACCATCGAAATCCGTAGAAAGCGACACCGTATGAATTATGGTTTAATAAGAAACCTAAGGCATCGTTCCTGAAAGTTTGGGGTTGCGAAGCCTATGTAAAGAAGTTACAACCGGACAAGCTAGAACCCAAAGCGGAGAAATGCGTCTTCATAGGATACCCTAAGGAAACTATAGGGTACACTTTCTATCACAGATCCGAAGGCAAAATCTTTGTTGCTAAGAACGGAACCTTTCTTGAGAAAGAATTTCTCACTAAAGAAGTGACTGGAAGAAAAGTAGAACTCGATGAGATTGATGAATCTATACTCGTTGATCAGAGTAGCGCAGTACCGGAAGTAGTACCAGTACCGCCTACACCAACAACAGAGGAAGCTAATGATAATGATCATGAAACTTCAAACGAGATAGCTACTGAACCTCGCAGATCGACAAGGGAACGTGCCACTCCTGATTGGTATGATCCTTGTCTAAATGTCATGATTGTGGACAACAATGATGAGGACCCTGCGACGTATCAAGAAGCGATGATGAGCCCAGATTCCAACAAATGGCAAGAAGCCATGAAATCCGAAATGGGATCCATGTATGATAACAAAGTATGGACTTTGGTAGACTTACCTGATAGCCGCAAGGCTGTCGAGAATAAATGGATCTTCAAGAGAAAAACAGATGCTGATGGTAATATTACTGTCTATAAAGCTCGACTTGTCGCAAAGGGTTTCCGACAAATTCAAGGAGTTGACTACGATGAGACTTTCTCACCTGTAGCAAAGCTAAAATCTGTAAGGATTTTGTTAGCAATAGCTGCATTTTTCGATTATGAGATTTGGCAGATGGATGTCAAAACGGCGTTCCTTAATGGAGACATTGAGGAAGAGTTGTATATGGTACAACCCAAAGGTTTTGTCGATCCTAAAAATGCTGACAAAGTATGCAAACTTCAGCGTTCAATTTATGGACTGAAGCAAGCATCGAGAAGTTGGAACCGACGCTTTGATAAGGTGATCATAGACTTCGGGTTTATACAGTGTCATGGAGAGGCCTGTATTTACAAGAAAGTGAGTGGGAGCTCTGTAGCATTCCTGATATTATATGTAGATGACATATTATTGATCGGGAATGATATAGAACTATTAAGCAGTGTAAAAGGTTATTTGAATAATAGTTTTTCAATGAAAGACCTTGGTGAAGCATCGTATATATTAGGCATCAAGATTTATAGAGATAGATCAAGACGTCTAATAGGGCTATCACAGAGTACATACCTGGACAAGATTCTAAAGAAATTTAGAATGGACGAAATTAAGAAAGGATTCTTACCTATGTTACCAGGCAAGGTCTTGAGTAAGACTCAAGGTCCGGCTACGGCAGAAGAAAGAGAAAGGATGAGTCAGATCCCCTATGCCTCGGCAGTAGGCTCTATCATGTATGCCATGCTATGTACAAGACCGGATATAGCACATGCTGTTAGTTTGACTAGCAGATATCAAAGTGATCCAGGAATGGAACACTGGACAGCGGTCAAGAATATCCTGAAGTACTTGAAAAGAACTAAGGATATGTTTCTTTGTTATGGAGGTGACCAAGAGCTCGTTGTAACTAGTTACACCGATGCAAGTTGGAACACTGATCCTGATGACTCTAAGTCACAGTCTGGGTACGTGTTTATATTGAATGGTGCTGCGATGGGTGGGCAAGCTCAAGCGGTGCACGGTGGCGAAATCCTCAACAGAATCGGAGTACATAGCGGCTTCAGAGGCTTCATCAGAAGCGGTATGGATGAAGAGGTTCATTGTAGAGCTCGGTGTGGTTCCTAGTGCATTGGACCCATTAATCATTTACTGTGATAACATGGGTGCCATCGCCAATGCACAAGAGCCAAGGTCACACAAGAGGCTGAAGCATATCAAGCTGCGTTACCACTCGATTCGCGAGTACATCGAAGATGGAGAAGTAAAGATTTGCAAAGTACACACTGATCTGAATGTAGCAGATCCGTTGACTAAAGCTCTCCCTAGGGCTAAGCATGACCAACACCAGAATACCATGGGTGTTAGGTACATTACAATGTAATCTAGATTATTGACTCTAGTGCAAGTGGGAGACTGAAGGAGATATGCCCTAGAGGCAATAATAAAGTGGTTATTATTTATATCTTTATGTTTATGATAAATGTTTATATATCATGCTATAATTGTATTAACCGAAACATTAGTACATGTGTGATATATAGACAAACAAGAAGTCCCTAGTGTGCCTCTTAAACTAGCTTGTTGATTAATGGATGATTAGTTTCATAATCATGAACATTGGATGTTATTAATAACAAGGTTATGTCATTGTATGAATGATATAATGGACACACCCAATTAAGCGTAGCATAAGATCTCGTCATTAAGTTATTTGCTATAAGCTTTCGATACATAGTTACCTAGTCCTTATGACCATGAGATCATGTAAATCACTTATACCGGAAAGGTACTTTGATTACACCAAACACCACTGCGTAAATGGGTGGCTATAAAGGTGGGATTAAGTATCCGGAAAGTATGAGTTGAGGCATATGGATCAACAGTGGGATTTGTCCATCCCGATGACGGATAGATATACTCTGGGCCCTCTCGGTGGAATGTCGTCTAATGTCTTGCAAGCATATGAATGAGTTCATAAGAGACCACATACCACGGTACGAGTAAAGAGTACTTGTCTGGAGACGAGGTTGAACAAGGTATAGAGTGATACCGAAGATCAAACCTCGGACAAGTAAAATATCGCGAGACAAAGGGAATTGGTATTGTATGTGAATGGTTCATTCGATCACTAAAGTCATCGTTGAATATGTGGGAGCCATTATGGATCTCCAGATCCCGCTATTGGTTATTGGTCGGAGTGAGTACTCAACCATGTCCGCATAGTTCACGAACCGTAGGGTGACACACTTGAAGTTGGATGTTGAAATGGTAGTACTTGAATATGGAATGGAGTTCGAATATTTGTTCGGAGTCCCGGATGAGATCCCGGACATCACGAGGAGTTCCGGAATGGTCCGGAGAATAAGATTCATATATAGGATGTCATTTTATGTGAAATAAATTGTCGCGGAAGGTTCTATGGAAGGTTCTAGAAAAGTTCGGAAGAAACCACCAAGGAAGGTGGAGTCCACATGGGACTCCACCTCCATGGCCGGCCAACCCTAGTGGGGGAGGAGTCCCAAGTGGACTCCCCCTTAGGCCTTGTTTGGCAGCCAGGTTTTTAACTAGATACAAGTGTATTATACCAGCTAAGACAATTACTCGAAGATACACTCTATGTCACGTTTGGCAGCCCGGTTTCTGGTCGCGTAAGCCCAAGTTTACCCCTAGAAACACGTCGGGTTGCCAGTTTTTTAGACGCGAGGTGGGTCTCGCGTTTTTTACACTCTTGCTTCTTGGTTAACGGAAGGGGATCGGGTGTCCACCCAAAACACGTTGGGTAATACACTGCTAAACACTAGAATCCACTGTTTCCAAACGAGGCCTTAGGGGGCCGGCCACCCCCCCATATGGGAGGTGGAACTCCCACCTTTGGTGGGAGTCCTAGCTTGGCTAGGTTTCCCCCTCTTATGGAAGGTTTTTGGTTCGGGTCTTATTCGAAGACTTTGACACCAACACTTGGGGATCCACCTATATAATGAGGGGCCAAGGGAGGGGGCCGGCCACCCCAAGACCACAAGCTGGCCGCCCCCCTTGAAGTGGCCGGCCACCCCCTCCCAAACCCTAGCCGCCCCCCTCTCCTCCATATCTCCCGCGTAGCTTAGCGAAGCTCCGCCGGACTTCTCCACCGCCACCGACACCACGCCGTCGTGCTGTCGGATTCAAGAGGAGCTACTACTTCCGCTGCCCGCTGGAACGGGGAGGTGGACGTCGTCTTCATCAACAACCGAACGTGTGACCGAGTACGGAGGTGCTGCCCGTTCGTGGCGCCGGAACCGATCGTGATCAAGATCTTCTACGCGCTTTTGCAAGCGGCAAGTGAACATCTACCGCAGCAACAAGAGCCTCATCTTGTAGGCTTTGGAATCTCTTCAAGGGTGAGACTCGATAATCCCCTCGTTGCTACCGTCTTCTAGATTGCATCTTGGCTTGGATTTCGTGTTTGCGGTAGGAAATTTTTTGTTTTCTATGCAACGTTATCCTACAGAAAACATGCCTACATGATTAATAATCTTGATGTTCTGTCTTAATGCTTTCAATCCTATCAATTGCCCAACTGTAATTTGTTCACCCAACACTTGTTATTGGAGACTTACCACTAGTGTAGATAGCTGGGAACCCCGGTCCATCTCTCATCATCATATACTCGTTCCTATATGACATTGGAAGTAGTATCAACTATTTTCTGGTGCCATTGCCGCTGTGTTACTATTACTGCTGCTGTGTTACTGTTACTATTGCTCTCATATTACTGCTGCTTTCACATCACCCCTGTTACTAGTGCTTTTCCAGGTGCAGCTGAATTGACAACTCAGTTGTTAAGGCTTATAAGTATTCTTTACCTCCCCTTGTGTCGAATCAATAAATTTGGGTTTTACTTCCCTTGAAGACTGTTGCGATCCCCTATACTTGTGGGTTATCAGGACTATTTTCTAGCGCCGTTGCCGGGGAGGCATAGCTCTACTCATAAGTTCACCTGGGGGAATACACTCTACCTCTCTCTGTTTTTATTTTGTTTTATTTTATTTTGCTTAGTTTACTTTTGTTTAGTTTATTTGTGCTTAGTTTATTTCTGTCTAGTATTATTTTGCTTAGTTTACTTCTGTCTAGTTTGTTTTTGCCTTGTTTTATTATATACCCAAAAATCCATAAAAATTTGAAAAACCGAAAAATTAAAAACTGTTGTTATGGGAGAACCCACAACCTATTTGGAGCTTATTGAAATATATATGAATTATAGAGAATCAAGAACGGGTAAAGTCATGAGTGCTGTGATAGAAAAATTGAATACAATTGCTAAAATCTTGCTTAAACGCCATGATATAAACTGTTGCTCTCAACAGGATACTAAACATCTTAAATTCCAATGTGGCTTTAGTGAGGAAGTTTTAATTAAGAACTATAATTGGAATAGCTATATTCATCTTGGGTTCGAAGAGGTAGAACAATTTGTTTTATTTATGGGAGCCTCTGAGATAGAATCCTTCATGTCTAAAAATTATGAAACTTGTGTTGCTTGTAAGGACCTTAAAGATTATGTCTCTTCTATCCTTAATTTTTTGCATAGAAAGTTACAGCGATAATCCTTATATCATTGATTATAAAGAGAGACTCATTAATGCACAAGAATGCACTCACAATTTGCAGGAACCAGTGGAAGAAGAAATTGATGAACCTGAAAGCTCATTGGATGAAAAAGAGGAGGAAATTGATGAACCTGAAAGCTCATTGGATGAAAAAGAAGAGGAGAGTGATGAACAAAAGGAGGAAGAATGTATTAGCTACCCATGCCAACCTTCTAATGAGAGTAACTCTTTATCTCTTACACTATTTGATTGTCCTCCATGCTTACCAAAGGAGGATGAATGTTATGTTCCTGTGGATTCTCTTGAAATATTACCTATGAGTAAAACTTATGAGAATAATTATGCTACTGTTATCTATGATAATCCATGCTACTTTGATAAATCTTATGATAATGCTTTGTTTGTGCCTGATGTCGAAATGCATGGTACTAAAGAGTTTTGCTTAGCAAATGTTTATGATAAAGCTCTAGATGATGGTCCTATGTTACTGATGGCGTGTAACTCACACGTTCGTTGGGAACCCCAAGAGGAAGGTATGATGCGCACAGCAGCAAGTTTTCCCTCAGAAAGAAACCAAGGTTTATCGAACCAGGAGGAGCCAAGAAGCACGTTGAAGGTTGATGGCGGCGGGATGTAGTGCGGCGCAACACCAGGGATTCCGGCGCTAACGTGGAACCTGCACAACACAACCAAAGTACTTTGCCCCAACGAAACAGTGAGGTTGTCAATCTCACCGGCTTGATGTAACAAAGGATTAACCGTATTGTGTGGAAGATGATTGTTTGCAGAAAACAGTAGAACAAGTATTGCAGTAGATTGTATTTCAGTAAAGAGAATTGGACCGGGGTCCACAGTTCACTAGAGGTGTCTCTCCCATAAGATAAACAGCATGTTGGGTGAACAAATTACAGTTGGGCATTTGACAAATAAAGAGGGCATGACCATGCACATACATATCATGATGAGTATAGTGAGATTTAATTGGGCATTACGACAAAGTACATAGACCGCCATCCAACTGCATCTATGCCTAAAAAGTCCACCTTCAGGTTATCATCCGAACCCCCTCCAGTATTAAGTTGCAAAGCAACAGACAATTGCATTAAGTATGGTGCGTAATGTAATCAACAACTACATCCTTAGACATAGCATCAATGTTTTATCCCTAGTGGCAACAGCACAACACAACCTTAGAACTTTCATCATTGTCCCGGTGTCAATGCAGGCATGAACCCACTATCGAGCATAAATACTCCCTCTTGGAGTTACAAGCATCTACTTGGCCAGAGCATCTACTAGTAACGGAGAGCATGCAAGATCATAAACAACACATAGATATAACTTTGATAATCAACATAACAAGTATTCTCTATTCATCGGATCCCAACAAACGCAACATATAGAATTACAGATAGATGATCTTGATCATGTTAGGCAGCTCACAAGATCCGACAATGATAGCACAATGGGGAGAAGACAACCATCTAGCTACTGCTATGGACCCATAGTCCAGGGGTAGACTACTCACACATCACACCGGAGGCAACCATGGCGGCGTAGAGTCCTCCGGGAGATGATTCCCCTCTCCGGCAGGGTGCCGGAGGCGATCTCCTGGATCCCCCGAGATGGGATCGGCGGCGGCGGCGTCTCTGGAAGGTTTTCCGTATCGTGGCTCTCGATGCGGGGTTTCGTCACGGAGGCTTTAAGTAGGCGGAAGGGCAAGTCAGGAGGGGGCACGAGGGCCCCAGATGACAGGGCCGCGCGGCCAGGGCAGGGGCCGCGCCGCCCTATGCTCTGGCTGCCTCGTGGCCCCACTTCGTCTCCTCTTCGAACTTCTGGAAGCTTCGTGGCAAAATAGGACCCTGGGCGTTGATTTCGTCCAATTCCGAGAATATTTTGTTACTAGGATTTCTGAAACCAAAAACAGCAGAACAAAGAATCGCACTTCGGCATCTTGTTAATAGGTTAGTTCCAGAAAATGCACGAATATGACATAAAGTGTGCATAAAACATGTAGATAACATCAATAATGTGGCATGGAACATAAGAAATTATCGATACGTTGGAGACGTATCAGCATCCCCAAGCTTAGTTCTGCTCGTCCGAAGCGAGTAAAATGATAACACAGATAATTTCTGGAGTGACATGCCATCATAACCTTGATCATACTATTTGTAAAGCATATGTAGTGAATGCAGCGATCAAAACAATGTATATGACATGAGTAAACAAGTGAATCATAAAGCAAAGACTTTTCATGAATAGCACTTCAAGACAAGCATCAATTAAGTCTTGCATAAGAGTTAACTCATAAAGCAATAATTCATAGTAAAAGCATTGAAGCAACACAAGGGAAGATTAAGTTTCAGCGGTTGCTTTCAACTTGTAACATGTATATCTCATGGATATTGTCAACATAGAGTAATATAATAAGTGCAATAAGCAAATATGTAGGAATCAATGCACAGTTCACACAAGTGTTTGCTTCTTGAGGTGGAGAGAAATAGGTGAACTGACTCAACATTGAAAGTAAAAGAATGGTCCTCCATAGAGGAAAAGCATCGATTGCTATATTTGTGCTAGAGCTTTGATTTTGAAAACATGAAACAATTTTGTCAACGGTAGTAATAAAGCATATGTATCATGTAAATTATATCTTACAAGTTGCAAGCCTCATGCATAGTATACTAATAGTGCCCGCACCTTGTCCTAATTAGCTTGGACTACCGGATCATCACAATGCACATGTTTTTACCAAGTGTCACAAAGGGGTACCTCTATGCCGCCTGTACAAAGGTCTAAGGAGAAAGCTCGCATTGGATTTCTCGCTATTGATTATTCTTCAACTTAGACATCCATACCGGGACAACATAGACAACAGATAATGGACTCCTCTTTTATGCATAAGCATGTAACAACAATTAATAATTTTCTCATTTGAGATTGAGGATATATGTCCAAAACTGAAACTTCCACCATGGATCATGGCTTTAGTTAGCGGCCCAATGTTCTTCTCTAACAATATGCATGCTTAACCATAAGGTGGTAGATCTCTCTTACTTCAGACAAGACGGACATGCATAGCAACTCACATGAAATTCAACAAAGAGTAGTTGATGGCGTCCCCAGGACCCATGGTTATCGCACAACAAGCAACTTAATAAGAGATAAAGTGCATAATTACATATTCAATACCACAATAGTTTTTAAGCTATTTGTCCCATGAGCTATATATTGCAAAGGTGAATGATGGAATTTTAAAGGTAGCACTCAAGCAATTTACTTTGGAATGGCGGAAAATACCATGTAGTAGGTAGGTATGGTGGACACAAATGGCATAGTGGTTGGCTCAAGTATTTTGGATGCATGAGAAGTATTCCCTCTCGATACAAGGTTTAGGCTAGCAAGGCTTATTTGAAACAAACACAAGGATGAACCGGTGCAGCAAAACTCACATAAAAGACATATTGAAAACATTATAAGACTCTACACCGTCTTCCTTGTTGTTCAAACTCAATACTAGAAATTATCTAGACCTTAGAGAAACCAAATATGCAAACCAAATTATAGCATGCTCTATGTATTTCTTCATTAATAGGTGCAAAGCATATGATGCAAGAGCTTAATCATGAGCACAACAATTGGCAAGTATCACATTACCCAAGACATTAATAGCAATTACTACATGTATCATTTTCCAATTCCAACCATATAACAATTTAACGAAGGAGAAACTTCGCCATGAATACTATGAGTAGAAACCAAGGACATACTTGTCCATATGCTACAGCGGAGCGTGTCTCTCTCCCATAAAGTGAATGCTAGGATCCATTTTATTCAAACAAAACAAAAACAAAAACAAACCGACGCTCCAAGCAAAGCACATAAGATGTGATGGAATAAAAATATAGTTTCAGGGGAGGAACCTGATAATATTGTCGATGAAGAAGGGGATGCCTTGGGCATCCCCAAGCTTAGACGCTTGAGTCTTCTTAGAATATGCAGGGGTGAACCACCGGGGCATCCCCAAGCTTAGAGCTTTCACTCTCCTTGATCATGTTGCATCATACTCCTCTCTTGATCCTTGAAAACTTCCTCCACACCAAACTCGAAACAACTCATTAGAGGGTTAGTGCACAATAAAAATTAACATATTCAGAGGTGACACAATCATTCTTAACACTTCTGGACATTGCATAAAGCTACTGGACATTAATGGATCAAAGAAATTCATCCAACATAGCAAAAGAGGCAATGCGAAATAAAAGGCAGAATCTGTCAAAACAGAACAGTTCGTATTGACTAATTTTAAAATGGCACCAGACTTGCTCAAATGAAAATGCTCAAATTGAATTAAAGTTGCGTACATATCTGAGGATCATGCACGTAAATTGGCTTAATTTTCTGAGCTACCTACAGGGAGGTAGACCCAGATTCGTGACAGCAAAGAAATCTGGAACTGCGCAGTAATCCAAATCTAGTACTTACTTTTCTATCAACGGCTTAACTTGGCACAATGAAACACTAAACTAAGATAAGGAGAGGTTGCTACAGTAGTAAACAACTTCCAAGACACAAAATAAAAACAAAGTACTGTAGGTAAAAACATGGGTTGTCTCCCATAAGCGCTTTTCTTTAACGCCTTTCAGCTAGGCGCAGAAAGTGTGTATCAAGTATTATCGAAGGGTGGTGCATTCTCAGCGGGGTGCGGAGTTTTCTCAACGAGGCATAGTATATTAGATACATAAGTTTTAGCATCTCCCTTTACATTAGTCTTAGGCATGCTACTCTCATCAAACAGATTTTCAGGAACAAGCCAAGCATAGTTATTTTCTAGTGTATCATTCATAGCTAGGAGCTTACATGGTATTGGTGCTTTGATCTCCCCACCATCATCAATATTATTAGTGTATCTTATTCTATCCATGTCCATCTTTTCAAGGAGACTAACAAAATTAGTATGCGAACCAAGCATATTAAATTTAGCAAAGACCTTTCTAGCTTCTCTTGCTAGACCACCAAATTCTCTAAGAAGGGTTTCTAAAACAAAATCTTTCTTTTCCCCTTCTTCCATATCACCAAGTGTGAGAAACATGTGTTGGATTATAGGATTAAGATTAACAAATTTAGTTTCCAACAGGCGAACTAAATGCGCAGCAGCAATTTCATAAGTAGGCGCAAGGTCTACCAAGTGTCTATCTTCAAAATTTTCAATGGTACTAACATGATTGAAGAATTCTTCTATATTATTTCTCCCAACTATAGACCCACGTCCTACCGGTATGTCTTTCGTGGTAAAATTAAAAGGAAACATGATGAATCAAGTAAAGTAAATGCAAGTAACTAATTTTTTTGTGTTTTTGATATAGCAAACAAGATAGCAAATAAAGTAAAACTAGCAACTAATTTTTTTGTATTTTGATTTAGTGCAGCAAACAAAGTAGTAAATAAAACTAAGCAAGACAAAAACAAAGTAAAGAGATTGAGAAGTGGAGACTCCCCTTGCAGCGTGTCTTGATCTCCCCGGCAACGGCGCCAGAAAAAGAGCTTGATGGCGTGTAACTCACACGTTCGTTGGGAACCCCAAGAGGAAGGTATGATGCGCACAGCAGCAAGTTTTCCCTCAGAAAGAAACCAAGGTTTATCGAACCAGGAGGAGCCAAGAAGCACGTTGAAGGTTGATGGCGGCGGGATGTAGTGCGGCGCAACACCAGGGATTCCGGCGCCAACGTGGAACCTGCACAACACAACCAAAATACTTTGCCCCAATGAAACAGTGAGGTTGTCAATCTCACCGGCTTGCTGTAACAAAGGATTAACCGTATTGTGTGGAAGATGATTGTTTGCAGAAAATAGTAGAACAGTATTGCAGTAGATTGTATTTCAATAAAGAGAATTGGACCGGGGTCCACAGTTCACTAGAGGTGTCTCTCCCATAAGATAAACAGCATGTTGGGTGAACAAATTACAGTTGGGCAATTGACAAATAAAGAGGGCATGACCATGCACATACATATCATGATGAGTATAGTGAGATTTAATTGGGCATTACGACAAAGTACATAGACCGCCATCCAACTGCATCTATGCCTAAAAAGTCCACCTTCAGGTTATCATCCGAACCCCCTCCAGTATTAAGTTGCAAAGCAACAGACAATTGCATTAAGTATGGTGCGTAATGTAATCAACAACTACATCCTTAGACATAGCATCAATGTTTTATCCCTAGTGGCAACAGCACAACACAACCTTAGAACTTTCTGTCACTGTCCTAGGTGTCAATGCAGGCATGAACCCACTATCGAGCATAAATACTCCCTCTTGGAGTTACAAGCATCTACTTGGCCAGAGCATCTACTAGTAACGGAGAGCATGCAAGATCATAAACAACACATAGATATAACTTTGATAATCAACATAACAAGTATTCTCTATTCATCGGATCCCAACAAACGCAACATATAAAATTACAGATAGATGATCTTGATCATGTTAGGCAGCTCACAAGATCCGACAATGATAGCACAATGGGGAGAAGACAACCATCTAGCTACTGCTATGGACCCATAGTCCAGGGGTAGACTACTCACACATCACACCGGAGGTGACCATGGCGGCGTAGAGTCCTCCGGGAGATGATTCCCCTCTCCGGCAGGGTGCCGGAGGCGATCTCCTGGATCCCCCGAGATGGGATCAGCGGCGGTGGCGTCTCTGGAAGGTTTTCCGTATCGTGGCTCTCGGTACTGGGGGTTTCGTCACGGAGGCTTTAAGTAGGCGGAAGGGCAAGTCAGGAGGGGGCACGAGGGCCCCAGATGACAGGGCCGCGCGGCCAGGGCAGGGGCCGCGCCGCCCTATGCTCTGGCTGCCTCGTGGCCCCACTTCGTCTCCTCTTCGGACTTCTGGAAGCTTCGTGGCAAAATAGGACCCTGGGCGTTGATTTCGTCCAATTCCGAGAATATTTCGTTACTAGGATTTCTGAAACCAAAAACAGCAGAAAACAAAGAATCGCACTTCGGCATCTTGTTAATAGGTTAGTTCCAGAAAATGCACGAATATGACATAAAGTGTGCATAAAACATGTAGATAACATCAATAATGTGGCATGGAACATAAGAAATTATCGATACGTTGGAGACGTATCAGTTACTTGATAATATTAATTGTACTACTAATGAAAATGGGATTGGAGAGGTCTTGACTTTATCTAGGAGTCCCATATCTTCTGAGATTGATCAATCATCTTGTTATATTATTGATAAAAGTTGGTTTGAAAGTTTTAATCCCACTATTTTTGAGCTTGATAAAAACTATATGTTTGTGGATCATGAAAAACATGCTGCATGTGATAGTTATATTGTTGAGTTTGTTCATGAAGCTACTTAAAATTATTATGAGAGAGGAAAATATGGTTGTAGAAATTTTCATGGTACTAAAACACCTCTCTACATGCTGAAAATTTTGAAGTTACTTTTGTTTTATCTTCCAATGCTTGTCACTTTGATCTTCATGAATTTATTTGTGTACAAGATTCCTATGCATAGGAAGTGGGTTAGACTTAAATGTGTTTTAAACTTTCTTTTTGATGCTCTCTTTGCTTCGACTCTCATCCTTATGTGAGCATCATTAAAATTGCTGAGCCCATCTTAATGGCTATAAAGAAAGCACTTCTTGGGAGATAACCCATGTTTTTATTTTGCTATTGTTTTGTTGTGTCTTGGAAGTTGTTACTACTGTAGCAACCTCTCCTTATATTTATTTTATTGCAATTTTGTGCCAAGTAAAGTCTCTAATAGAAGATTGATACTAGATTTGGATTTCTGCGCAGAAACAGATTTCTATCTGTCACGAATTTGAGTAGGTCTCTCTGTAGGAAACTCAGAAAAATCTTCCAATTTTCATGCGTGTTCCTCAGATATGTACGCAACTTTCATTAGTTTTTAGTTTTCTGATTTGAGCAACGGAAGTACCTCTTAAAAATTCGTCTTTACTGGCTGTTCTGTTTTGACAGATTCTGTCTCTGTTTTTTTGCATTGTCTCTTGTGGACTTTAAGTGAGGCTTTCTAGACGTGGAGAGCTGTAGCTAATGTTTTATTGAGTTCTTGCAATGTGTCACTACAGGACTAAAGTGGATTAAAGTTTTTTGAGTACAAACCCCTCTAATGAAGTTTATGAGAATTTGGTGTGAAGGAAGTTTTCAAGGGTCAAGAGAGGAGGATGATATATGATCAAGAAGAGTGAAAAGTCTAAGCTTGGGGATGCCCCCGTGGATCATCCCTACATATTTCAAGAATACTCAAGCATCTAAGCTTGGGGATGCCCAAGGCATCCCCTTCTTCATCAACAACTTATCAGGTCACTTCTAGTGAAACTATATTTTTATTCGGTCACATCTTATGTGCTTTACTTGGAGCATCTGTGTGTTTTTATTTTAGTTTGTGTTTGAATAAATTCGGATCCTAGCAATCCTTGTGTGGGAGAGAGACACGCTCCACTTTTTCATTTGAACACTTGTGTTCTTCATTTTTCATATTCATGGCAAAAGTTAAAAGCTGCTGCATTTGTTGCCATTTGGTTGGAAACAGAAAATGCTTCATATTGTCTTGAATAATTCGACACTTGGCAATTGTTTTGAGCTCTCAAGTAGATCATGATTAAGCTCTTGCACCATGTAGTTTAAACCTATTAGTGGAGAACTACCGTAGAGCTTGTTGAAATTGGTTTGCATGATTGGTCTCTCTAAGGTCTAGATATTTTCTGGTAAAAGTGTTTGAGCAACAAGGAAGACAGTGTAGAGTCTTATAATGCTTGCAATATGTTCTTATGTAAGTTTTGTTGTACCGGTTCATACTTGTGTTTGCTTCAAACAACCTTGCTAGCCAAAGCCTTGTACTGAGAGGGAATGCTTCTCGTGCATCCAAAACCTTGAGCCAAAACCTATGCCATGTGTGTCCACCATAACTACCTACTATGTGGTATTTCTCTGCCATTCCAAGTAAATACTTCATGTGCTACCTTTAAATAATTCAAAAGTTATTATCTCTTATTTGTGTCAATGTTTTATAGCTCATGAGGAAGTATGTAGTGTTTTATCTTTCAATCTTGTTGGGCAGATTTTCACCAATGGACTAGTGGCTTCATCCGCTTATCCAATAATTTTGCAAAAAGAGCTGGCAACGGGGTTCCCAGCCCCAATTAATTAACTTTCATTAATAATTCTCTTCACATGTTTTGCCCTGATTCATCAGTAAGCAACTTAATTTTGCAAATAGACACTCCTTCATGGTATGAGATTGTTGGAAGGCACCCGAGAATTCGGTTAGCCATGGCTTGTGAAAGAAAAGGTTGGGAGGAGTGTCATCCATAAATAAATAAATAAAAACTAAAGTACGTGTGTAAACAAAAGAGAAGAGGGATGATCTACCTTGCTGGTAGAGATAACGTCCTTCATGGGAGCCGCTCTTTGAAAGTCTGTTTGATGAGGGGGTTGGAGTGCCCACTACCATTCGTTGACAACAACAAACACCTCTCAAAATTTTACTTTTATGCTCTCTATATGATTTCAAAACTTGAAAAGCTCTAGCACATGATTTAATCCCTGCTTCCCTCTGCGAAGGGCCTTTCTTCTACTTTATGTTGAGTCAGTTTACCTACTTCCTTCCATCTTAGAAGCAAACACTTGTGTCAACTGTGCATTGATTCTTACATACTTGCTTATTTGCACTCATCATATTACTCTGTGTTGATAATTATCCATGAGATATGCATGTTGAAAGTTGAAAGCAACTGCTGAAACTTATATCTTCCTTTGTGTTGCTTCGATGCCTTTACTTTGAATTTATTGCTTTATGATTTAACTCTTATGCAAGACTTTTGATGCTTGTCTTGAAAGTACTACTCATGAAAAGTTTTGCTATATGTATTCTATTTGATTAGCAAACTATAGATCGTTGCCTTGAGTCACATCATTCATCTCATATGCTTTACAATAGTATGATCATTGTTATGTAAGTAGCATGTCACTACAGAAATTATTCTTTTTATCGTTTACCTACTCGAGGGCGAGTAGGAACTAAGCTTGGGGATGCTGATACGTCTCCAACGTATCAATAATTTCTGATGTTCCATGCTTGTTTTATGACAATACCTACATGTTTTGCTCGCACTTTATAATGATTTCATGCATTTTCCGGAACTAACCAATTAACAAGATGCCGAAGTGCCACTTCCTGTTTTCTGCTGTTTTTGGTTCCAGAAAGGCTGTTCGGGCAATATTCTCGGAATTCGACGAAACGAAGACCAAACATCATAATTCACCGAGACGGACCAGGACACCGAAGGGGAGTCGGAGGGGAGGCCTGGGGGCCCCAGACCATAGGCCGGTGCGGCCTGGAAGGGGGGAGCACCGCCCTATGGGGTGGGACCCCCAGGCGCCCTCCTACGCCGCCTCTTCGCCTATATAAGCCCTTTCGACCTAAAAACGCGACACAAATTGACGAAACTCCAGAAAGACTCCAGGGGCACCGCCGCCATCGCGAAACTCCGTTTCAGGGGACAGAAGTCTCTGTTCCGGTACCCTGCCGGGACGGGGAATTGCCCCCGGAAGCCATCTCCATCAACGCCACCGCCTCCATCATGCTCCATGAGTAGTTCCCCCATGGACTACGGGTTCTATCTGTAGCTAGTTGGTACTCTCTCTTCCATGTACTTCAATACAATGATCTCATGAGCTGCCTTACATGATTGAGATCCATCTGATGTAATCGGTGTTGTGTTTGTTGGGATCCGATGAATTGTTACATTATGATCAGTCTATCTATATAAGTTTGTGAAGTTATTGTTGTTGCAATCTTGTTGTGTTTAATGCTTGTCACTAGTGCACGAGTGACATGATCTTAGAGTTAAGCTCTATATGTATTGCTTAGATTGTATCTACAAGTTTTTTGCACATATTGCTGTCCGGAACCTGAGGCCCCAAAGTGACAGAAATTGGGACAACCGGAGGGGAAGGCTGTGATATGAGGATCACATGTTTTCACCAAGTGTTAATGCTTTGCTCCGGTGCTCTATTAAGGAGTACCTTAATTGCCAGTAGATTCCCTTGAGGCCCGGCTGCCACCGGCTGGTAGGACAAAAGATGTTATGCAAGTTTCTCATTGCGAGCACGTATGACTATATATGGAAAACATGCCTACATGATTAATAATCTTGATGTTCTGTCTTAATGCTTTCAATCCTATCAATTGCCCAACTGTAATTTGTTCACCCAACACTTGTCACTTGTTATTGGAGAGTTACCACTAGTGTAGATAGCTGGGAACCCCGGTCCATCTCTCATCATCATATACTCCTTCGTATATGACATTGGAAGTAGCATCAACTATTTTCTGGTGCCATTGCCGCTGTGTTACTATTACTGCTGCTGTGTTACTGTTACTATTGCTCTCATATTACTGCTGCTTTCACATCACCCCTGTTACTAGTGCTTTTCCAGGTGCAGCTTAATTGACAACTCAGTTGTTAAGGCTTATAAGTATTCTTTACCTCCCCTTATGTCGAATCAATAAATTTGGGTTTTACTTCCCTCGAAGACTGTTGCGATCCCCTATACTTGTGGGTTATCATTGCCCCTTTACGGGCATGGGTGTCTTCATTGGGCTTGCATTGGTCATGTTGAATTTCTTGAGCATGTCCTTCACATATTTTTCTTGAGAGATGAAGGTGCCTTTTGCAAGTTGCCTCACTTGGAAGCCTAGGAAGAACTTCAACTCTCCCATCATGGACATCTCAAATTTCATAGTCATCAATAGCTCAAAAGCTTTGTTATGATTGGGGTTAGTTCCACCAAAGATAATATCATCAACATATATTTGACATATAAATAAGCCACCCCCTTTAACCCGTTTGGTGAAAAGGGTGGAATCGACCGTACCCATGCAAAACCCATCATGTAGTAAGAAATCCCTAAGGAACTCATACCAAGCACGTGGAGCTTGCTTGAGACCGTAGAGTGCCTTATTGAGTAAATACACGTGGTTGGGTCGGCATGGGTCTTCGAAACCCGGGGGTTGAGCCACATATGCGGTTTCTTTTAGGGGACCATTCAAAAATGCACTTTTCACATCCATTTGATATAGTTTGAAATTGTGAAAAGATGCAAATGCAAGTAAAAGACGAATAGCTTCAAGACGGGCTACCGGCGCAAAGGTATCCTCAAAATCCATACCTTCTATTTGGGCAAACCCTTGCGCCACTAACCTTGCTTTGTTTCGTATGACAATGCCATTCTCATCTTGCTTGTTCTTGAATACCCATTTGGTCCCAATAACATTGATGCGATGATCCTTGGGTCTCTCAACTAGAGACCATACTTCATTACGAGTGAAACACTCCAATTCTTCTTTCATGGCAATTACCCAATACGGATCAACCAAGGCTTCATGTACCTTGAGTGGTTCAAAACTAGACACAAAAGCATGGTGTTGACAATAAGTGATAAGTAATGCATGGTGTCTACGAGTTACCACTCCTCTTGAGATGCTACCAAGGACTTGATCAAGTTTCATGTCACTTGCCCTTGTAGCGGCCTTGATCTTCCGAAGGGTTCCTTCATGATCAATGAATTCATCTCTTGCTAGTACTTGATCATGAGGAACCACTTGAGCTTGATCATGAGTTGAGGATGTTTCTTGATCATCATCATGGTCTTGCTCAGTGGAATGAGGACTTTCTTCTTGTTCTTCGGAATGTGACTCATCTTGAGTGGAGGATGGTTCTTGAGTTTCACTTGATGGTTCGGCTTGAGTTGAGCTAGGCTCCATTTGGGCCGTGCTTGATACTTCTACTCCATCATCTTGATCATCATTATGAACTTCCATGGGCCGGATGTGTCCAATGCCCATATGCTTGATGGCACTAGATGGATCATCATTATTACCTGCAACACATGGAACAACTTGCTCCACTTGGGAGCCATTATCCTCCAAGAACACCACGTCACAAGATACTTCAATAGTCCCAGTGGACTGGTTGTAGTATCTATAGGCGTGAGAGTTCTCCGCATATCCAACAAATATACCCTCTATGGTTCCAGTTTCAAATTTACCGAGCTTTCCTTTGTTGTTCTTAACAAGAAATTTGCATCCAAAGACACGAATGTACATGACATTAGGATTGTTACCTGTGAGAAGCTCGTATGGAGTTTTGTTATGGAGTGGGCGGAGGAAGAGCCGGTTGGAGTAGTGGACGGCCGTAGAGATGGCTTCTCCCCAAAAGTTGTGGGGTGAGTTGAATTCACTCAACATGGTTCTTGCCATCTCAATGATAGTCCGGTTCTTCCTTTCAACAACACCATTTTGTTGAGGGGTGTATGGCGCCGAAAACTCATGCTTGATGCCCTCATCATCAACAAACTCTTGCATGGTGTAGTTCTTGAACTCGGTGCCATTGTCGGTCCTAATCACCTTGATCTCGGATTCATACATACGTTGAGCTTTCTTGGCGAAGGTGATGAACTCTCTATGGGTCTCGTCCTTAGACTTAAGGAGAAAGACTCAAGAGTATCTTGAGTAATCATCAACAATGACAAGTCCATACTTGCTCCCACCAAGAGTATCATAATGTGATGGCCCAAAGAGATCCAAATGAAGGAGCTCCAAAGGCCTAGATGTGGTGATGATACTCTTGATAGGATGTTTCTTCTTCAGTTGCTTTCCGGCTACACATGCACTGCAAACACGGTCTTTCTCAAAACAAATGACGGTTAGTCCCACAATGTGCTCACCCTTTAGGAGTTGTTTAAGATTTCTCATGTTGACATGACCAAGGCGGCGATGCCACAACCAACCTTCGTCATGCTTGGCCGCCATTAGACATGTGGAGGGAGAGGAGCTCTCTTTCGAGAGGTCAACCACGTAAAGGTTGTTCTCCACATATCCAACAAGGACCAATTTGAGATTGTCACTCCTAAAGACTTTCACACAATAATTAGTAAAATATGAATTGTAACCGGCATCGGCAAGATGATATATAAAAAGTAAGTTATAGCCAAGGGATTCAACAAGCATGACCGTCTCAAGGCACAAGTCCTTAGAGATTGCCACCTTGCCATACCCAAGTACCTTTCCCTTTGAGTTGTCACCAAAAGTGATGCTTGACTTCTTGTTGATATCTTCAATGAATTGATCAAGCACACCTCTTCCTCCGGTCATATGATTGGTGCATCCACTATCAAACACCAATTTTGGACCACCAGAGGAATACCCCTACAAAATCAAGTAGAGGATTTAGGAACCCATCGATTAATGGGTCCCTTTGCAATGGCAACAATATCTTTTGGTACCCAAATTGAGTACTCTCTATAAGCATAGCCATTAGGAGGGCCAACATAGTTGGCATAGACATCACCATAATAATCAACAAATAAAGCATAGTGATCATTTGGCCCCATGCGGTCACCACTAGTGGCTTTGCCCTTTCAGGCTTTGCCATCATTAGTGACCTTCTTGTTCTTATCTTGAGCGGGTTTCTCCTTCTTGTAGTTGTTCTTCTTGTAGGACTTGGGAGCATATCCAAGTCCAAACTTTTGATTGTTTGACCTTTGCTTGCTCAAGAGGTCATCCAATCCCATCTTGTTCTTGGCGGTGGTGAACTTTGCAAGTTCCTTTGTTAACCTAACATTTTCCTCAAGAATAGATGCTTGCTCACAAGAAGATTCATTAGGATGATAGTCAAGACCATATTTGGTCACCAAGGATTCAAGATATGCATTGGTCTCAACATGCAAAGAGAGTTCCTCTTGTAAACGAACATGTTCCTCAACAAGCTTAGCATGCTCACTAGTAAAAGAAGTGGAGGAACTAGCAAGATTTTCAACAACAATGGGATCCTTCATTGATCCAAGAGCCTTTTTGTAGGTTTCTTGGAGTAGGTCATGGTTCTCTCCAAGTTTCTTGAGCTCATCCTTAACAAGCTTGTTAGCTCTTTCAAGGTGGTCAAGATCCCTAGTGAGAGAAGCATGAGCAACTTCAAGCTCCTCCTTTGAGGCATGGAGCTCTTGAGTCAATGATTGAGCCCTATCAATAGTTTCTAGGTCCTTAACTTTATCAAGTTCATAAGTTTCAATTTGTTGCTTAAGGCCTTGAGATATGCACCTTTCGGTTTTTAGCTCTTGTCTTAGGAGATTGAATCTCCGTTCCTTTTCATTCAAATGATATTCTAATTCCTCAATGGACTCATCCTTTTCCTTGAGGGAGTCCATCAAGAAATCAAACTTGACAAGAGCTTCACCACGAAGGGTGCATCTAACATCATAAAGTTCCTTAAGCACAATTAATTTTTCTTGATTTTCAGTTTCATCATCGAGAACACTAGATAGAGAAGGTGGGGGTTCCATTACCTTGGTTTCTCTTGCCATAAGACAAGAGCCAACGATTGTAGAGGAGAGAGAGTCATCGGAGTCATCATCTTGAGTTGTTTTTGCCATGAAGGAAGAGCCAACATCATTCTCCGTGGAGTAATCCTTGGAGTAGTCATATGTGAAGAGTGACCCGGGCTTAGAGAAAGCCAAACCGGCCACTCCGGCCTCCTTCTCCTCATCTTCCTCTTCTTCATCGGACAAGTACTCGGCCCCAACAAAAGCTCTTCCCTTGTTCTTCTTGTATCGATCGTTGATTGGGTTTGGCTTCAATCTTGGCTTGACCCCTTTGATGAACTTTGGCTTGTCTACCCTTTTCTCATAAGGGCACTGATACGTCTCCGACGTATCGATAATTTCTTATGTTCCATGCCACATTATTGATGATATCTACATGTTTTATGCATACTTTATGTCATAATTATGCGTTTTCCGGAACTAACCTATTGACGAGATGCCGAAGGGCCAGTTGTTGTTTTCTGCTGTTTTTGGTTTCAGAAATCCTAGTAAGGAAATATTCTCGGAATCGGACGAAATCAACGCCCAGCATCTTAGAATCTCCGGAAGCATCCAGAACACCCGAGAGTCGCCAGAGTGGACCCACAGGGGGCCCAGGAGGGTGGCCGGCGCGGCCTGGGGGTGGCCCGCGCCCCCTATCTCCTCGCCGCCTCTTCGACCCTCTGACGCCGCCTCTTCACCTATATAAAGGTCCTCGACCTAAAACCTCGGGACGAAAAAAGCCACGGTACGAGAAACCATCCAGAGCCGCCGCCATCGCGAAGCCAAGATCTGGGGGACAGGAGTCTCTGTTCCGGCACGCCGCCGGGACGGGGAAGTGCCCCCGGAAGGCTTCTCCATCGACACCACCGCCATCTTCATCACCGCTGCTGTCTCCCATGAGGAGGGAGTAGTTCTCCATCGAGGCTCGGGGCTGTACCGGTAGCTATGTGGTTCATCTCTCTCCTATGTACTTCAATACAATAATCTCATGAGCTGCCTTACATGATTGAGATTCATATGATGATGCTTGTAATCTAGATGTCATTATGCTAGTCAAGTGGATTTTACTTATGTGATCTCCGGAGACTCCTTGTCCCACGTGTGTAAAGGTGACAGTGTGTGCACCGTGTGGGTCTCTTAGGCTATATTTCACAGAATACTTATTCACTGTTATGAATGGCATAGTGAAGTGCTTATTTATATCTCTTTATGATTGCAATGTGTTTTGTATCACAATTTATCTGTGTGCTACTCTAGTGATGTTATTAAAGTAGTTTATTCCTCCTGCACGGTGTAATGGTGACAGTGTGTGCATCGTGTAGTACTTGGCGTAGGCTATGATTGTGATCTCTTGTAGATTATGAAGTTAACTATTGCTATGATGGTATTGATGTGATCTATGCCTCCTTTCGTAGCGTGAAGGTGACAGTGTGCATGCTATGTTAGTACTTGGTTTGGTTATGTTGATCTGTTGTGCACTCTAAGGTTATTTAAATATGAACATCGAATATTGTGGAGCTTGTTAACTCCGGCATTGAGGGTTCGTGTAATCCTACACAGTTAGTGGTGTTCATCATCCAACAAGAGAGTGTAGAGTCTAGCATCTATCTATTTATTCTGTTATGTGATCAATGTTGAGAGTGTCCACTAGTGAAAGTATGATCCCTAGGCCTTGTTCCTAAATACTGCTATCGCTGCTTGTTTACTATTTTACTGCGTTTCTACTGCCTGCAATATTACCACCATCAACTACACGCCAGCATGCACTTTTCTGGTGCCGTTGCTACTGCTCATATTTATTCATACCACCTGTATTTCACTATCTCTTCGCCGAACTAGTGCACCTATTAGGTGTGTTGGGGACACAAGAGACTTCTTGCTTTGTGGTTGCAGGGTTGCATGAGAGGGATATCTTTGACCTCTTCCTCCCTGAGTTCGATAAACCTTGGGTGATCCACTTAAGGGAAACTTGCTGCTGTTCTACAAACCTCTGCTCTTGGAGGCCCAACACTGTCTACAAGAATAGAAGCTCCCGTAGACATCAAGCTATTTTTAAAGCGCCGTTCTTGGGAGGAGGAAAGGTAAAAGGCACTCATACTCCGGTTCCAGGTAACAGTACTTTTCTGGCGCCATTGTGTTTGTGCTCGAAGCTATTTCCTTTAGATCCTGCAATTGCAACTTTTTGTTTCTTGTTTACACTAGTGAGGCATAATGGACAACAATGAGCTTCTTATTCTATTTCCTGATTTAAGACATGGATGGTTTGATCCGAAAATTAAAAAACCCATGGAACATATTAGTATGAATACTTTGAACACCGTTGTTGCTAATGATATGGAAAATTCTAAGCTTGGGGAAGCTGGTTTTGATGAGCATGATCTTTTTAGTCCCCCAAGCATTGAGGAGAAAATTTACTTTGATGATACTTTGCCTCCTATTTATGATGATAATGATATTGGTCTTTTGGTTCCACCTGTTATGGAGGATAAATTTAATTATGATTACAATATGCCTCCTATATTTGATGATGAGAATAATAATTATAGCTACTTTGTTGAATTTGCTCCCACTACAACTAATAAAATTGATTATGCTTATGTTGGGAGTAGCAATAATTTTATGCATGAGACTCATGATAAGAATGCTTTATGTGATAGTTATATTGTTGAGTTTGCTCATGATGCTACTGGACGTTATTATGAGAGAGGAAAATATGGTTGTAGAAATTTTCATGTTACTAAAACACCTCTCTATATGCTGAAAATCTTGAAGCTGCACTTGTTTTATCTTCCTATGCTTGTTACTTGGCTCTTCTTGAACTTGTTTATTTACAATATTCCTATGCATAGGAAGCATGTTAGACTTAAATGTGTTTTGAATTTGCCTCTCGATGCTCTCTTTTGCTTCAAATATTATTTCTTGCGAGTGCATCATTAAAACTGCTGAGCCCATCTTAATGGCTATAAATAAAGAACTTCTTGGGAGATAACCCATGTGTTTATTTTGCTACAGTAATTTTGTTTTATATTTGTGTCTTGGAAGTTGTTACTACTGTAGCAACCTCTCCTTATCTTAGTTTTGTTGAATTGTTGTGCCAAGTAAAGTCTTTGATAGTAAGGTTGAAACTAGATTTGGATTACTGCGCAGAAACAGATTTCTTGCTGTCACGAATTTCGACCTGCCTCTCTGTAGGTAGCTCAGAAAAATATGCCAATTTACGTGCGTGATCCTCAGATATGTACGCAACTTTCATTCAATTTGGGCATTTTCATTTGAGCAAGTCTGGTGCCTCTTTAAAATTCGTCTTTATGGACTGTTCTGTTTTGACAGATTCTGTCTTTTATTTCGCATTGCCTCTTTTGCTATGGTGGATGGATTTCTTTGTTCCATTAACTTCCAGTAGCTTTAAGCAATGTCCAGAAGTGTTAAGAATGATTGTGTCACCTCTGAACATGTGAGTTTTTGATTATGCACTAACCCTCTAATGAGTTTGTTTCGAGTTTGGTGTGGAGGAAGTTTTCAAGGGTCAAGAGAGGAGGATGATATACTACGATCAAGAAGAGTGAAAAGTCTAAGCTTGGGGATGCCCCGGTGGTTCATCCCTGCATATTTCAAGAAGACTCAAGCATCTAAGCTTGGGGATGCCCAAGGCATCCCCTTCTTCATCGACAAATTATCAGGTTCCTTCTCCTGAAACTATATTTTTATTCGGTCACATCTTATGTACTTTACTTGGAGCGTCTGTATGTTTTCATTTTTGTTTTTTTTGTTTGAATAAATGATTGTGTGGGAGAGAGACACGCTCCGCTGGTTCGTATGAACACATGTGTTCTTAGCTTTTAATTTTCATGGCGAAGGTTGAAACTGCTTCGTTAATTGTTATATGGTTGGAAACAGAAAATGCTACATGTAGTAATTGGTAGAATGTCTTGGATAATCTGATACTTGGCAATTGTTGTGCTCATGTTTAAGATCTTGCATCATATACTTTGCACCTATTAATGAAGAAATACATAGAGCATGCTAAAATTTGGTTTGCATAATTGGTCTCTCTAAGGTCTAGATAATTTCTAGTATTGAGTTTGAACAACAAGGAAGACGGTGTAGAGTCTTATAATGTTTACAATATGTCTTTTATGTGAGTTTTGCTGCACCGGTTCATCCTTGTGTTTGTTTCAAACAACCTTGCTAGCCTAAGCCTTGTATCGAGAGGGAATACTTCTCATGCATCCAAAATCCTTGAGCCAAAAACTATGCCATTTGTGTCCACCATACCTACCTACTACATGGTATTTCCTGCCATTCCAAGTAAATTGCTTCATGTGCTACCTTTAAATCTTCAAAATGCTTCTCAATTTGTGTTAATGTTTTATAGCTCATGAGGAAGTATGTGGTGTTTATCTTTCAACCTTGTCATTTACTCTTGACAGACTTTCATAATGGACTAGTGGCACATCCGCTTACCCAATAATTTTGCAAAAAGAGCTGGCAATGGGGTTCCCAGCCCCGATTAATCAAACTTCATTAATAATTCTCTTCACATGTTTTGCTTTGATTCATCAGTAAGCAACTTAATTTTGCAAATAGACACTCCTCCATGGTATGAGATTGATGGTAGGCACCCGAGGATTCGGTTAGCCATGGCTTGTGTAAGCAAAGGTTGGGGGGAGTGTCACCCATAAATAAATAAAAACTAAAGTACATGTGTAAACAAAAGAGAAGAGGGATGATCTACCTTGCTGGTAGAGATAACGTCCTTCATGGGAGCCGCTCTTGAAAGTCTGGTTGGCGAGGTAGTTGGAGTACCCATTACCATTCGTTGACAACAACAAACACCTCTCAAAATTTTACTTTTATGCTCTCTTTATGATTTCAAAACTTAAAAAGCTCTAGCACATGATTTAATCAATGCTTCCCTCTGCGAAGGGCCATTCTTTTACTTTTATGTTGAGTCAGTTCACCTATTTCTCTCCATCTCAAGAAGCAAACACTTGTGTGAACTGTGCATTGATTCCTACATACTTGCATATTGCACTTGTTATATTACTTTGCATTGACAATATCCATGAGATACACATGTTATAAGTTGAAAGCAACCGCTGAAACTTCATCTTCCTTTGTGTTGCTTCAATACCTTTACTTTGAATTATTGCTTTATGAGTTAACTCTTATGCAAGACTTATTGATGCTTGTCTTGAAGTACTATTCATGAAAAGTCTTTGCTTTATGATTCATTTGTTTACTCATGTCATTTACCATTGTTTTGATCGCTGCATTCATTACACGTGCTTACAATAGTATGATCAAAGTTATGATGGCATGTCACTCCAGAAATTATCTTTGTTATCGTTTACCTGCTCGGGACGAGCAGAAACTAAGCTTGGGGATGCTGATACGTCTCCGACGTATCGATAATTTCTTATGTTCCATGCCACATTATTGATGATATCTACATGTTTTATGCATACTTTATGTCATAATTATGCGTTTTCCGGAACTAACCTATTGACGAGATGCCGAAGAGACGATTCTTTGTTTTCTGCTGTTTTTGGTTTCAGAAATCCTAGTAAGGAAATATTCTCGGAATCGGACGAAATCAACGCCCAGCATCTTAGAATCTCCGGAAGCATCCAGAACACCCGAGAGTCGCCAGAGTGGACCCACAGGGGGCCCAGGAGGGTGGCCGGCGCGGCCTGGGGGTGGCCCGCGCCCCCCTATCTCCTCGCCGCCTCTTCGACCCTCTGACGCCGCCTCTTCGCCTATATAAAGGTCCTCGACCTAAAACCTCGAGACGAAAAAAGCCACGGTACGAGAAACCATCCAGAGCCGCCGCCATCGCGAAGCCAAGATCTGGGGGACAGGAGTCTCTGTTCCGGCACGCCGCCGGGACAGGGAAGTGCCCCCGGAAGGCTTCTCCATCGACACCACCACCATCTTCATCACCGCTGCTGTCTCCCATGAGGAGGGAGTAGTTCTCCATCGAGGCTCGGGGCTGTACCGGTAGCTATGTGGTTCATCTCTCTCCTATGTACTTCAATACAATAATCTCATGAGCTGCCTTACATGATTGAGATTCATATGATGATGCTTGTAATCTAGATGTCATTATGCTAGTCAAGTGGATTTTACTTATGTGATCTCCGGAGACTCCTTGTCCCACGTGTGTAAAGGTGACAGTGTGTGCACCGTGTGGGTCTCTTAGGCTATATTTCACAGAATACTTATTCACTGTTATGAATGGCATATTGAAGTGCTTATTTATATCTCTTTATGATTGCAATGTGTTTTGTATCACAATTTATCTGTGTGCTACTCTAGTGATGTTATTAAAGTAGTTTATTCCTCCTGCACGGTGTAATGGTGACAGTGTGTGCATCGTGTAGTACTTGGCGTAGGCTATGATTGTGATCTCTTGTAGATTATGAAGTTAACTATTGCTATGATGGTATTGATGTGATCTATGCCTCCTTTCGTAGCGTGAAGGTGACAGTGTGCATGCTATATTAGTACTTGGTTTGGTTATGTTGATCTGTTGTGCACTCTAAGGTTATTTAAATATGAACATCGAATATTGTGGAGCTTGTTAACTCCGGCATTGAGGGTTCGTGTAATCCTACACAGTTAGTGGTGTTCATCATCCAACAAGAGAGTGTAGAGTCTAGCATCTATCTATTTATTCTGTTATGTGATCAATGTTGAGAGTGTCCACTAGTGAAAGTATGATCCCTAGGCCTTGTTCCTAAATATCGCTATCGGGCTTGTTTCTTGTTTTCTTGCGTTTCTCTGCTGCAATATTACCACCATCAACTACACGCCAGCAAGCACTTTTCTGGTGCCGTTGCTACTGCTCATATTTATTCATACCACCTGTATTTCACTATCTCTTCGCCGAACTAGTGCACCTATTAGGTGTGTTGGGGACACAAGAGACTTCTTGCTTTGTGGTTGCAGGGTTGCATGAGAGGGATATCTTTGACCTCTTCCTCCCTGAGTTCGATAAACCTTGGGTGATCCACTTAAGGGAAACTTGCTGCTGTTCTACAAACCTCTGCTCTTGGAGGCCCAACACTGTCTACAAGAATAGAAGCTCCTGTAGACATCAGGCACTCATTTGCAAAGTGGCTATCTTCATCACAGTTGTAGCAAGTTCTCTTCTTCTTCTTGTCATTGAGGAGCATTGGGAACTTTGCCTTGTACTTCTTGGCAAAGAAAGCAAAGTCGGTAGCAATGTCACTAGTTGAAGTCATCTCTTCTTCTTCTTCTTCAATTTCATCATCTTCTTCTCTTTCATGGTTAGCTCTAGCTTTGAGAGCAAGGTTGTGTGACGCTTCATGGTTGTGTGAGGCTTCATCAACACGGTTCATTGCCATGAGCCTTTTTCCTGCCTTGGCCATGTTTTCATTGGCGGCCACATAGGAGACTAGGTCATCGGAGTTCAAATCAGCACTCTTGGTCATGATTTGCAAGTTGAGTGCAAGGTTGGTGTCTTCTTGCTTAACAGCAATCATAGCAATGACCTTGGACTTTATGAATGCTTCATTCATCTCGAAGCCATCATTGTACTTCTCAACTCCAAGTCCCTTGACCCTTACTCTAAGAGCACCAAGCCTTGCATAGGCATCGGCCACGGATTCTCCTTCTCGAATCATGAACTGGTGAGCCTCTTGCTTTGCGGTCTCATAAAGAGCTGATTGGATCAAATCGGTTCCCTCTTGGAGTACTACGATTCGATCCCACAACTCTTTAGCAGAGTCAATGTCATTGACTTGATCAAGGAGCTTGCGGTTGATGCCACTTCTAATCTTGTCACGTGCGGAGGCATTGAGTTGATGGTTGTAGAATTCGGTGGAGGTCAACCGAGCGGGATCATGTGGCTCCCAGTATCCATGAACAATGATCTCCCATAACTCCACACTGCAGCTGCGAATATGAGATTCCATAGCAGATTTCCAAAAAGGAAAGTGAGTTCCATCAAAATGGGGAACATTCCCACTATGGTTTATATGAGGCATGGGTGAAGTGTTTTTGGGATAGTCATGGTTAACTTCACGGTAACTCCCTAGAGAGGCTGAAGCCGCACTAGGAGTCCCACTAGTCAAGTTCTTAAGCATGGCAGTCATCTCTGCCATTTGGCTTTGTAGGGCATCCTCCTTTTTCTTCTTCTCGGCATCATATGCCAAGAATCTAGATTTCATCTCTTAAACCGAAAGGTTAGAGTCTTCATCTAGACCCTCGAATAGTTTATCCATCTCACTCTTAAGGCGGTGAAGCCCTTAATAAGAGTCCATGCTCTGATACCAATTGAAAGTTCATAGATGGTAAACCTAGAGGGGGGGTGAATAGGTTTCTACAGATTTTAATTCTTTCTTTGCAATATTAGGCTTTGCGGAATATAAAGATGAGCCTAATGCAAACTAGGTGAAACTGTAGGATAACGTTGCATAGAAAACAAAAAATTTTCCTACCGCGAACACGCTATCCAAGCCAAGATGCAATCTAGAAGACGGTAGCAACGAGGGGATTATCGAGTCTCACCCTTGAAGAGATTCCAAAGCCTACAAGATGAGGCTCTTGTTGCTGCGGTAGACGTTCACTTGCCGCTTGCAAAAGCGCGTAGAAGATCTTGATCACGGCGCCACGAACGGGCAGCACCTCCGTACTCGGTCACACGTTCGGTTGTTGATGAAGACGACGTCCACCTCCCGTTCCAGCGGGCAGCGGAAGTAGTAGCTCCTTTTGAATCGGACAGCACGACGGCGTGGTGTCGGTGGCGGTGGAGAACTCCGGCGGAGCTTCGCTAAGCGTGCGGGAGTTTATGGAGGAGAGGGGGGCGGCTAGGGTTTGGGAGGGGGTGGCCGGCCACTCAAGGGGGGCGGCCAGGTTATGGTCTTGGGGTGGTCGGCCCCCTCCCCTTGGCCCCTCATTATATAGGTGGAAGCCCCAAGTGTTGGACTACAAGTCTCCGAATAAGACACGAACCCAAAACCTTCCATGTGATAGGGAAACCTACCCAAGGTGGGAATCCCACTTGGGGTGGGATTCCCCCCTTCCATGTGGGGGGGGTGGCCGGCCCCCATAGGGGGAGTCCACTTGGGACTCCTCCCCCACTAGGGTTGGCCGGCCATGGAGGTGGAGTCCCTCCGGGACTCCACCTTCCTTGGTGGTTTCTTCCGGACTTTTCTAGAACCTTCCATAGAACCTTCCGAATCATTTTAATTCACATAAAATGACATCCTATATACGAATCTTATTCTCCGGACCATTCCGGAACTCCTCGTGATGTCCGGGATCTCATCCGGGACTCCGAACAAATATTCGAACTCCATTCCATATTTCAAGTACTACCATTTCAACATCCAACTTTAAGTGTGTCACCCTACGGTTCGCGAACTATGCGGACATGGTTGAGTACTCACTCCGACCAATAACCAATAGCGGGATCTGGAGATCCATAATGGCTCCCACATATTCAACGATGACTTTAGTGATCGAATGAACCATTCACATACGATACCAATTCCCTTTGTCACGCGATATTTTACTTGTCCGAGGTTTGATCTTCGGTATCACTCTATACCTTGTTCAACCTCGTCTCCTGACAAGTACTCTTTACTCGTACCGTGGTATGTGGTCTCTTATGAACTTATTCATATGCTTGCAAGACATTAGAAGACATTCCACCGAGAGGGCCCAGAGTATATCTATCCGTCATCGGGATGGACAAATCCCACTGTTGATCCATATGCCTCAACTCATACTTTCCGGATACTTAATCCCACCTTTATAACCACCCATTTACGCAGTGGCGTTTGATGTAATCAAAGTACCTTTCCGGTATAAGTGATTTACATGATCTCATGGTCGAAAGGACTAGGTAACTATGTATCGAAAGCTTATAGCAAATAACTTAATGACGTGATCTTATGCTACGCTTAATTGGGTGTGTCCATTATATCATTCACATAATGACATAACCTTGTTATTAATAACATCCAATGTTCATGATCATGAAACGATGATCATCTATTAATCAACAAGCTAGTTATACAAGAGGCTTACTAGGGACTTCTTGTTGTTCACATAACACACATGTATCAATGTTTCGGTTAATACAATTATAGCATGGTATGTAAACATTATCATAAACTTAAAGATATATTATAATAACCATTTTATTATTGCCTCTTGGGCATATCTCCAACAGTCTCCCACTTGCACTAGAGTCAATAATCTAGTTTACATCTGCAAAGATATAACACCTTGGCCTTCCGGTGCTTTATCATGTTTTGCTCACGGGAGAGGTTTTAGTCAACGGATTTGACATGCTCACAAACCTATGTATTTTGTAATTCATTTGCGTCTCAACGCATCACTCATTTCCAAATGAGTTGGCATTAAATATGTTTGGTCTTCTGGTGGAACCTTAATTCCGCGGTCTGAAATATGTCACTAATATTGTCACACACAATATAGCTTCAAAGTTCTGACTCTGTCGGAACTACACCAAGTTCTCAAAGAATCTCTTGACTTTAACATCCTTTGTCATTGTCAAAACAATGACATACTCTGCCTTCTTTTGTAGAATCCGTCATAATATTTAGAACTCTTCTAAATCTAGCATAGTCAACTTCTATCTCATTGTGCTACCTTTTAAACAACACTTAGCCTAATTGAGATTGAAATTTATTTTTATATGTGACCAAACTAATATCGGTGCAACACATTACATCGATTTGTTTGTCATTACACCATATAAAATTATATATATATATCCTTGGATCTTCTAAAGTACTCAAGGATATTCCTACTGTTTGTCCAATAATCATCACATGAATTATTCTGGTATATGCTCCTAACTCTTTAGAGCACAGGACATCTGATTTTGTACATATTCTTCGTGATCTAAAATCACTCATGTGTTTTTACTCATCGAGTGTCAAATACACTCAAGTCTTGTTAAACCTTCACATGAAAAGAACACCTTCTTAATATTTCTATATTGAACTACTTCAATATCCATTCTATGTACTTTGACTTAAACTTATTATGTATTCCAATCTATCTTCATAGATCTTGACACTAAATATGTTTCATTCCATATTCTTTCATTGAAGTTAATTTCTCAATGAAACCTTTTAATCAAGTATATAATTACATCATTTATAACCAACTATATGTCATCTACATAAAGTATTATAAATATGTTTAAGCGCTTCCCACTTAATTTCTTGCAAATGCAAGCCTCTTCATCGTCTCTGATGAAATCAAAAAATCTTTGACTATTTCATCCGGTGAAGATTCCAACTCCGCGATACTCACTTCATCCAATTGAAGTTCGTATACCTATTTAGTATTCTACGGACTAGCAAAAACTCTTGGTTGTATCTTGTATACACCTTTAATACACACTTTTGTTAAGTAATGTATTTTGCCATCCTACTAGCATATCTCATAAAAGAAATATATAGCGATTACTAGAATAATCCACATAGACTATAAGCATTGCTACGGAAGATCTAATCTTATCGTAGTCAACTCTTTGAACTTTATCGTAAACAACTTTTCGACAAGTCGAGCTTCTTCAAGGATATTTTATCCAAGTCCATCTATTTTATAGATCTATTTACTTTCAAAAATTATTTATCTATCTTGGATTTCATGGCGTATAGCCATTTTAACGGAGTCAGGGCCCATCATAACTTCTTTGTTTTGTAGTTGGTTTATCATTGTTCAAAAATCAATCCTTTGTCAACAAATCATTTATTTGATCACAAAGTAAACCATACCTACAAGGTTCAATAAGTACTTCGATCTCCATGGCTAAAACACTTTGTAGTCATGGGAGCCATGATCGTCGTGGCCGCTTCCGGAACCAATTCCAATGCTGCGCTACTCTGATCATTATGCTCAAGTTCATAAACCTTATCAAGTTCTATTGTCCTCCCACTCAAATACTTCGCTAGAAACAATTTCTCGGAAATAAGAAACATTGACAAACACTTTTGTCTTTGTCTCGTGGGAAGAATTCCCAATCAAATCTCTGGGATAACCAACAAAGACATTCATCCGATTTTGGTTGTAAACTTATTTACTTATGCTATGCATAAAATATAAGAAAAGACTATCAGGGTTCATACCCATGCCATAACTCGTATGGTGTCATTTCAACGGATCATGATGATGCTCTATTCAGTGTAAAAGCGGTAGTCACTAAAGCACAATCCACAAAAATATAATGGCGTCAATATCTTATCTCATCATTGATCCAACAAGGTTTGGATACATCTCTTGGATACTTCATCATCACTATGATACTCCAAGAAACGTGAGTTGTAGAACAACTTCATAACTCTCTTAGATGTTTGCTAAAACTCGTAATTCAAATATTTCCACCATGATCCAATCATAGATATTTGACTTTTCTATTACGATGATTTCCACTTCATGCTGAAATTTATTTGAATCTATTCAAATGTTTCAAACTTTTTCCTTATTGAATATATCCACATATATACACTCAATTCATTGTTTGAAGTTTTCATGAAGTAGAAGAATCTCCCGCACACAACTATGCCCAGTGAACCATATACATCATCATGTATGTTTCCACTAAGTTAGTTGCCCGTTCAAATCTTGGCCTATGAACGGTATTTCAGTCATTCCTTTTAGAAGAGATTTGCAAGCGCCAAATGATTCATAAATCAAATGACTCCAATAATCCATTTGCATGGAGTTTCTTCATGCGTTCCTTTCCAACATGACCTAAATGGCGGTTCCACAAATAAGTGGAATTCAAATCATTTGCCTTACGGCATTTTAGCATCAGTGTTATGTATGTGTGTTTCACCATTAAAATTTATAATAACTTATCCATCGTTCATGGAGTAATGTCATAATTTGAACAACTCATTGTTTTTATTTGACAAGAGCAAAATAACAATTATTAAGTTCTTTATTATAAATTCTAAGGGCTAGATAGAATGCCAACGATGAACATAATAACACTTTATTTTTGTTCCAGACGTGCATTCCTATCATATTCCTTGTCAGTCACTTAGGCCATTGTATTCTTGTATTGCGTTGTTTTGTATGACACTTCATACCAACCAATATGGTACAAATACCCAAGAATTTCATTGTGTGACCAAACGAGGAATACATCCATAACATGTATATCATTGATATACACCTGAGCTAGACTTTCTAGTCTTTTCTTTTCTTTTTGCCAAAATATCTTTTGCAGTTTCTCTTTTAGCTTTCCTCATTATTCAGAAAAACATTTCTCCTTCAATAACTTCTAGGTTTGTTGGTCAAATACCAATAACCTTGAGGTTCTTACTTTGAAGTTGATCATCATATGACAAGTGTTTCAGATTTCACTATTAGTAACTTTGTAATATGATGAACAATTTCACTCATAATTTTATCCATCATATCATGACGACTTTTCGAGACCATGTCTGTACATGCTAGGCTCGTAAAGTTTAACCTCAGTATTCACATGTGCAAATCTGGCTTGCACCCGTTGTAAGCACACGTAGAATCTATAACACCCGATCATCACGTGATGCTTCGAAACAACGAGTCTTAGCAACGGTGCATACTAAGGACAATTGATGTCTACGCTCCCCCTCCTTTCCTGTAGACAGTGTTGGGCCTCCAAGAGCAGAGGTTTGTAGAACAGCAGCAAGTTTTCCCTTAAGTGGATACCCAAGGTTTATCGAACTCAGGGAGGAAGAGGTCAAAGATATCCCTCTCATGCAACCCTGCAACCACAAAGCAAGAAGTCTCTTGTGTCCCCAACACACCTAATAGGTGCACTAGTTCGGCGAAGAGATAGTGAAATACAGGTGGTATGAATATATATGAGCAGTAGCAACGGTGCCAGAAAATAGCTTGATGGTGTGTAGTTGATGGTGGTGGTATTGCAGCAGTAGTAACACGTAAACAGAACAAAGCAGTAGTAACGCAGCGGTAGTAAACAAGTAGCGATAGCGATGTTAAGAACAAGGCCTAGGGATTACACTTTCACTAGTGGACACTCTCAACATTGATCACATAACAGAATAGATAAATGCATACTCTACACTTTTGTTGGATGATGAACGCATTGCGTAGGATTACACGAACCCTCAATGCCGGAGTTAACAAGCTCCACAATTTGTTCATATTTAGTAACCTTATAGTGTAAGATAGATCAAAAGACTAAACCAAGTACTAACATAGCATGCACACTATCGCCTTCATGCATATGTAGGAGGAATAGATCACATCAATACCATCATAGTAATAATTAACTCCACAATCTACAAGAGATCATGATCATAGCCTACGACAAGAACCACACGGTGCACACACTAGTCACCTTTACACACGTGCAGGAGGAATAGAACTACTTTAATAACATCACTAGAGTAGCACATAGATAAATTGTGATACAAAACTCATATGAATCTCAATCATGTAAAGCAGCTCATGAGATTATTGTATTGAGGTACATGGGAGAGAGATGAACCACATAGCTACAGCGAAGCCCTCAGCCTCGGGGTGAATTACTCCCTCCTCATCATGGGGGCAGCGATGGCGGTGAAGATGGCGGTGAAGACGGCGGTGGAGATGGCTCAGGGGCAATTCCCCGTCCGGCAGGGTGCCGGAACAGAGAGTTCTGTCCCCGGGTGGAGTTTCGCGATGGCGGCGGCGCCCTGGAGTCTTTCTCGGAGTTTCGTCAATTGGTGTCGAGGTTTTAGGTCACGACGGCTTAAATAGGCGAAGAATCGGAGTCGGAGGGGCCTGGGCTGGCCACACCATAGGGGCGCGCCCCCCTTGGGCCGCGCCACCCTAGGGTGTGGGGCCCCCTGGCACTCCTCCGACTCTCCTTCGGTGTTGGAGCCTTCCGGGAAAAATAGGAGGTTTGGCGTTGATTTCGTCCAATTAGAGAATATTGCCCGAACAGCCTTTCTGGAACCAAAAACAGCAGAAAACAGCAAGCTGGCCTCTCGGCATCTCGTCAATAGGTTAGTTCCGGAAAACGCATAAAAATGATATAAAGTGTGAACAAAACATGTTGGTATTGTCATAAAACAAGCATGGAACATCGGAAATTATAGATACGTTGGAGACGTATCAGCATCCCCAAGCTTAGTTCCTACTCGTCCTCGAGTAGGTAAACGATAAAAGATAATTTCTGAGGTGACATGCTACCAACATAATCTTAATCATACCATTGTAAAGCATATGAGATGAATGCAGCGATTCGAAACAATGTAAATGCAATGAGTAAACAATTGAATCATATAGCAAAGACTTTTCATGAATAGTACTTTCGAGACAAGCATCAACAAGTCTTGCATAAGAGTTACTCATAAAGCAATAAATTCTTAGTAAAGGTATTGAAGCAACACAATGGAAGATTAAGTTTCAGCGGTTGCTTTCAACTTGTAACATGTATATCTCATAGATAGTTGTCAATGCAGAGCAATATAACAAATGCAATAAGCAAGTATGTAAGAATCAATGCATAGTTCACACAAATGTTTGCTTCTTGAGGTGGAGAGAAATAGGTGAACTGACTCAACAATAAAAGTAAAAGAATGGTCCTCCATAGAGGAAAAGCATCGATTGCTATATTTGTGCTAGAGCTTTGGTTTTGAAAACATATAGAGAGCATAAAAAGTAAAGTTTTGAGAGGTGTTTGTTGTTGTCAACGAATGGTAATGGGTACACTAACTACCTCGCCAACCGGACTTCCAAGAGCGGCACCCATGAATTATTTTATTTTTGGGTGGCACTCCTTCCAACCTTTCTTTCACAAACCATGGCTAACCGAATCCTCGGGTGCACACTTAACAATCTCATACCATGAAGGAGTGCCTTTTTATTTTAGTTTTATTATGATGACACTCCTCCCAACCTTTGCTTACACAAGCCATGGCTAACCGAATCCTTCGGGTGCCGTCCAACAATCACATACCATGGAGGAGTGTCTATTTTTGTTAATTAATTTGGGACTGGGAATCCCATTGCCAGCTCTTTTTGCAAAATTATTGGATAAGCGGATGTGCCACTAGTCCATATGAGAGTCCGTCAAAAGTAAATGACAAGGTTGAAAGCTAAACACCACATACTTCCTCATGAGCTATAAAACATTGACACAAATCAGAGGTGATAAATTTTGAATTGTTTAAAGGTAGCACTCAAGCAATTTACTTTGGAATGGCAGGAAATACCACATAGTAGGTAGGTATGGTGGACACAAATGGCATAGTGGTTGGCTCAAGGATTTTGGATGCATGAGAAGTATTCCCTCTCGATACAAGGCTTAGGCTAGCAAGGTTGTTTGAAGCAAACACAAGTATAAACTGGTACAGCAAAACTCACATAAAAGACATATTACAAGCATTATAAGACTATACATCGTCTTCCTTGTTGTTCAAACACCTCACTAGAAAATATCTAGACTCTAGAGAAACCACTCATGCAAACCAAATTTTAACAAGCTCTATGTATTTCTTCACTAATAGGTGCAAAGTATATGATGCAATAGCTTAAACAAGAGCACAACAATTGCCAAGTATCACATTACCCAAGACATTATAGCAATTACTACATGTAGCATTTTCCAATTCCAACCATATAACAATTAACGAAGCAGTTTCAACCTTCGCCATGAATATTATGAGCTAAGAACACATGTGTTCATACGAACCAGCGGAGCGTGTCTCTCTCCAACACAAGCATTTATTCAAACAAAAACAAAAACAAGAAACATACAGACGCTCCAAGTAAAGCACATAAGATGTGACGGAATAAAAATATAGTTTCAAGAGAAGGAACCTGATAATTCATCGATGAAGAAGGGGATGCCTTGGGCATCCCCAAGCTTAGACGCTTGAGTCTTCTTGATATATGCAGGGGTGAACCACCGGGGCATCCCCAAGCTTAGAGCTTTCACTCTTCTTGATCATAGTATATCATCCTCCTCTCTTGACCCTTGAAAACTTCCTTCACACCAAACTTCTCATAAACTTCATTAGAGGGGTTAGTACATAATCAAAAACTCACATGTTCAGAGGTGACACAATCATTCTTAACACTTCTGGACATTGCTCAAAGCTACTGGAGTTTAATGGAACAAAGAAATCCATCCCACATAGCAAATGAGGCAATGCGAAATAAAAGGCAGAATCTGTCAAAACAGAACAGTCCGTAAAGACGAATTTCTAATAAATACTTCCGTTGCTCAAATCAGAAAACTCAAAACTAATGAAAGTTGCGTACATATCTAAGGAACACGCACGTAAATTGGCATATTTTTCTGATTTTTCTACAGAGAGAAAATCCCAGATTCGTGACAGATAGAAATCTGTTTCTGCGCAGAAATCCAAATCTAGTATCAACCTTCGATTAGAGGCTTCACTTGGCACAACCAAACACAAAACTAAGATAAGGAGAGGTTGCTACAGTAGTAAACAACTTCCAAGACACAAAATAAAAACAAATTACTGTAGCAAAATAACACATGGGTTATCTCCCAAGAAGTTCTTTCTTTATAGCCATTAAGATGGGCTCAGCAGTTTTAATAATCCATTCGCGGGAAATAGTATTTGAAGCAAAAGAGAGCTTCAAGAGGAAAATTCAAAACAAATTTAAGTCTAACATGCTTCCTATGAAGAGGAATCTTGTACACAAATGAATTCATGAAGAACAAAGTGACAAGCATAAGAGGATAAAACACGAGTAACTTCAAGATTCTCAACATAAAGAGGGGAAACTTAATATTATTAAGATGCATACGACCATATTTCCCTCTCTCATAATAACTTTCAGTAGCATCATTGATGAAATCCACAATATACCCATCACTTAAAACATTCTTATCATGGTTCATATGCATAGAAGTATCATTAAATTTGGCATAAGAAGAGTTATTCTCATTAATAGTAATTGGAGCAAGATTATTATCAAGAATTTGAACATGGTAAACAAGTTGCATATTAAGAGAATTGTTTTTGGTAACCCAATCATGACTATGACAAGTTTCATAAGGATAGTTAGAACCTATATCATAGCATTCTTTATAATAATCATCAAAGATCGGATGCACATTGTCATCATTTTCAGAATTAATTTCCCAGAGATTTGCAATATCAAAAGTAGTGTGCTCATTCAAATCATGATTGCTAATGTATGTAAAGGGCATAGGAAGATCATCATATTCAGATTCATTATCACAATAATCATTAGGAGCAACATACTTACGGTTACCTATTGTTATCTCATATACGCGGGGATATGATGTTACCTCTTTCTTTTTATTCCCCTTCTTCTTCTTCTTCTTCTTCTTCTTCGTTCCCTTCTTCTTCTTCTCTTCCTTCTCCTCGTTCCCTTCTTTAGGTGGAAGAGGCTTGAAGGGTGGCTTGTCCGCATAACCTGATTTACTTTCAGAAACAATAGAAGAAACTTGGGGGAATCCCTCCTTTTCATTAATTAGTTGAAAACACACAGCAGTCCTATCATATTTTGGCAAGGTGTCATCTTCTAAAATATTTTGTATGTAAGTATTTGTATGGCTATTATCAATGCAATAAGAAAAACACCCATGCAGGACATCATCAATATCAAGATCACTCATATGTAACAAAGAGATTTTTCTCGACAATTCTTCACACCCCAAAAATAAAGTAAGTTCATCATGCTGATTAGGAGTAATTTCATCATCACAATACAAATTTGCAGCACTCATTGGGTTCAATATATCACTGGAGGAGCATTGAAAATTAAAATGACCCACTTCATGGCAAACTTCACAAATAAAAGGATAGAGGGCACAAACTTTTTTACCAAGATCATCTAGAGCCCTAAACCACTTTCTAGTTTTTTCATTAGCATGATGGATACAATATTCATCTTTGATTTGATTAATTCCACAAGGTCTATGTATTCCACAAAAATTAACATGCTTATAGGAAATAGCATTCTTAGGAGTTTGAGCATGCTTATTGCAATAATTAACAACAATTTCATTCTTCATGCAAGCCTCTTTAAAAGGTTCATGATACTTATCAAAATTATTTTTAGGTAATTCAAAATGAGAAGCAAAGGCTTTATAAAGATTCGCAGCAACTTGAGAGTCAAGACCATAAGTAGCACTCATATTTCGAAATTTATCGGTATCCATAAAAGCTTCAATGCATTCATAATCATAATTTATACCTGACTCTTTACCTTCATTGTTCTCCCATCCTTCAGCGTTGGCCTCAATCCGATCGAGGAGGTCCCACCTAGCTTCAACCTCCTTGCTTGTGAAAGATCCTTCCGAACACGCGTCCGAGATAGTCCTTGTGTTGTCTGAAAGTCTCGCATAAAAATTGTTAACAATAACATTACGGGAGCTCATGAATGGGACATTTGAGCATTAGTGATTTCAATCTCCCCCACGCTTGAGAAATACTCTCTCCATCACGAGGATAAAAGTTATAAATATAATTCCTATCAATATGCACTTCATGCGGAGGATAAAATTTAGAATAAAAGAGAGATGCAATTTCCTCCCAACCAAGAGAATGCCTATTCTCCAACAATTTATACCAATGCGCTGCTTTACCGGACAATGACAAACAGAGAATAGCTTCTTCCTCACTTCATCCATAGAGATACCTGCACACTTGAATAACCCACATAATTCGTGCAAAAACAGTAAATGATCTCTAGGATGGACAGTTCCATCCCCTTTATAGTGGTTGTCCATAACACGTTCAATAATTTTCATGGGTATTTTATACGGAATACTTTCAGCAGGTGGATTTAAAATATCAGAAGCATTATTAGAGTCATCGCATATGGGAGATAAAGCATTATCAGAACAAATTTTCTCCCCTAAAGATGGGAAGCTAAAAAGACCATAAAAACTAGCTTCCCCAAGCTTAGACTTCTTCATAGCATTAGCAGTAATTGCATTCATACTAATAACATCGCTACTAGCATGCAAATAAGGTTCCATAGGTTTTTTAATTTTCGCATCAAACAATTCTAAATCAGGAAAAAGATTAAAAAGCTCACTAATTTTTTTGTTGTTTTCCATTATGCCTAACTAGTGTAAACAAGAAACAAAAAGTTGCAATTGCAGGATCTAAAGGAAATAGCTTCGAGCACAAACACAATGGCGCCAGAAAAGTACTTTACCTGGAACCGAAGTATGAATGCCTTTTACCTTTCCTCCCCGGCAACGGCGCCAGAAAAGTGCTTGATGTCTACGCTCCCCCTCCTTTCCTGTAGACAGTGTTGGGCCTCCAAGAGCAGAGGTTTGTAGAACAGCAGCAAGTTTTCCCTTAAGTGGATACCCAAGGTTTATCGAACTCAGGGAGGAAGAGGTCAAAGATATCCCTCTCATGCAACCCTGCAACCACAAAGCAAGAAGTCTCTTGTGTCCCCAACACACCTAATAGGTGCACTAGTTCGGCGAAGAGATAGTGAAATACAGGTGGTATGAATATATATGAGCAGTAGCAACGGTGCCAGAAAATAGCTTGATGGTGTGTAGTTGATGGTGGTGGTATTGCAGCAGTAGTAACACAGTAAAACAGTAAACAAGCGATGTAACGCAGCGAGTAGTAAACAAGTAGCGATAGCAGTATTTAAGAACAAGGCCTAGGGATTACACTTTCACTAGTGGACACTCTCAACATTGATCACATAACAGAATAGATAAATGCATACTCTACACTTTTGTTGGATGATGAACGCATTGCGTAGGATTACACGAACCCTCAATGCCGGAGTTAACAAGCTCCACAATTTGTTCATATTTAGTAACCTTATAGTGTAAGATAGATCAAAAGACTAAACCAAGTACTAACATAGCATGCACACTATCACCTTCATGCATATGTAGGAGGAATAGATCACGTCAATACCATCATAGTAATAATTAACTCTACAATCTACAAGAGATCATGATCATAGCCTACGACAAGAACCACACGGTGCACACACTAGTCACCTTTACACACGTGCAGGAGGAATAGAACTACTTTAATAACATCACTAGAGTAGCACATAGATAAATTGTGATACAAAACTCATATGAATCTCAATCATGTAAAGCAGCTCATGAGATTATTGTATTGAGGTACATGGGAGAGAGATGAACCACATAGCTACAGCGAAGCCCTCAGCCTCAGGGGTGAATTACTCCCTCCTCATCATGGGGGCAGCGATGGCGGTGAAGATGGCGGTGAAGACGGCGGTGGAGATGGCTCCGGGGGCAATTCCCCGTCCGGCAGGGTGCCGGAACAGAGAGTTCTGTCCCCGGGTGGAGTTTCGCGATGGCGGCGGCGCCCTGAGTCTTTTACGGAGTTTCGTCAATTGGTGTCGAGGTTTTAGGTCACGACGGCTTAAATAGGCGAAGAATCGGAGTCGGAGGGGCCTGGGCTGGCCACACCATAGGGCGCGCCCCCTTGGGCCGCGCCACCCTAGGGTGTGGGGCCCCCCTGGCACTCCTCCGACTCTCCTTCGGTGTTCTGGAGCCTTCCGGGAAAAATAGGAGGTTTGGCGTTGATTTCGTCCAATTCCGAGAATATTGCCCGAACAGCCTTTCTGGAACCAAAAACAGCAGAAAATAGCAACTGGCCTCTCGGCATCTCGTCAATAGGTTAGTTCCGGAAAACGCATAAAAATGATATAAAGTGTGAACAAAACATGTTGGTATTGTCATAAAACAAGCATGGAACATCGGAAATTATAGATACGTTGGAGACGTATCAACAATCACTTCATGGATATGCGAATATCGTTAGTGCCCCAATAGTTGGAGGATTGGGACGCCTTGCGTCTTCAACCTTCGTACATTCCCATAAAACTTATGAGTTTATGTAGTCTCACCAAATTATATTCTATCATCTTGCAATAAGGTCTTAAATATCACATATCTCATATCTTGATTATTTCTGAAAACTAAATTTTCAGCTCCTTACTTTTCAAACAGATTTGAACTTTAAGTTTCACGGAGACAAGATAACTTTAGGTACTAATTGAAACCATAGTTCTTTGAATTAACAATGTGAGGTTTACTAAAAGTTTGCAATAGGACTTAATCAATTCTTGATTCTTTAACAATACGGTACCAATCCGTAAAGTTTCTTGTCAGATTTTAACAGTATTTCTATCTCAATTACAAGACTTAGCGCATGGTAGAAAACGGATGCCAATACTACAAAATTAATTCAAAATACTACTCAGACTATGTTTATGATAATTAGTTCATGTTTTAATCTAATTACTAATGAACTCCCACTTAATACAACATCCCTCATAGTTGTTAAGTGGTACACGATCCACATCCACTACACCAAAACCGATCATCACGTGAGATGATGTAGCTTCAATGGTGAACATCAACATGTTGATCATATCATCCATATGACTCGTGTTCAACCTTTCGGTTTCCGTTGTCCCGAGGCCATGTCTGTACATGCTAGGCTCGTCAAGCAAACCCAAGTATTCCGCGTGTGCAACATGGCTTACACCCATTGTATATGAACGTTGATTCTATCACATCCGATCATCACGAGATGCTTCAAAACGACGAACTTTGGCAACAGTGCATACGAGGGGAGAACACTTTATTATCTTGATATTAATGTGAGGGATCATCTTATAATGCTACCGTCGCGATCTAAGCAAAATAAGATGCATAAAGGATTAACATCACATGCAATTCATATGTGATATGATATGGCCCTTTATTCTTTGCGCCTTCGATCTTCATCTCCAAAGCACGGACATGATCTCCATCATCAACGGGCATGATCTCCATCGTCGTCGGCGTAGCGTCAAGGTCCATGGCGCCGTCTTCATGGTTGTTCACCTCATGTAGCAACTATTACAACTACTTTGAAATACTACTCAACATGAAATTTAAAGAGAACCATAAGGCTCCTGCCAGTTGCCACAATACAATAATGATCATCTCATACATATTCATCATCACATCATGGCCATATCACATCACCAAACCCTGCAAAAACAAGTTAGACGTCTCTAATTGGTTTGCATATTTTACGTGGTTTAGGGTTTTCGAGAGAGATCTAATCTACCTACGAACATGAACCACAACGGTGATACTAGTGTTGTAAATAGAAGAGTAAATTGAATCTTCACTATAGTAGGAGAGACAGACACCCGCAAAGCCACTTATGCAATACAAGTTGCATGTCGAGCGTGGAGCAAATCTCATGAACGCGGTCATGTAAAGTTAGCCCGAGCCGCTTCATCCCACTATGCCACAAAGATGCAAAGTACTCAAACTAAAGACAACATAAGCATCAACGCCCACAAACCATTGTGTTCTACTCGTGCAACCATCTATGCATAGACACGGCTCTGATACCACTGTAGGATAACGTTGCATAGAAAACAAAAAAAATTCCTACCGCGAACACGCTATCCAAGCCAAGATGCAATCTAGAAGACGGTAGCAACGAGGGGATTATCGAGTCTCACCCTTGAAGAGATTCCAAAGCCTACAAGATGAGGCTCTTGTTGCTGCGGTAGACGTTCACTTGCCGCTTGCAAAAGCGCGTAGAAGATCTTGATCACGGCGCCACGAACGGGCAGCACCTCCGTACTCGGTCACACGTTCGGTTGTTGATGAAGACGACGTCCACCTCCCGTTCCAGCGGGCAGCGGAAGTAGTAGCTCCTCTTGAATCCGACAGCACGACGGCGTGGTGTCGGTGGCGGTGGAGAACTCTGGTGGAGCTTCGCTAAGCGTGCGGGAGTTTATGGAGGAGAGGGGGCCGGCTAGGGTTTGGGAGGGGGTGGCCGGTCACTCAAGGGGGGCGGCCAGGTTATGGTCTTGGGGTGGCCGGCCCCCTCCCCTTGGCCCCTCATTATATAGGTGGAAGCCCCAAGTGTTGGACTACAAGTCTCCGAATAAGACCCGAACCCAAAACCTTCCATGTGATAGGGAAACCTACCCAAGGTGGGAATCCCACTTGGGGTGGGATTCCCCCCTTCCATGTGGGGGGGTGGCCGGCCCCCATAGGGGGAGTCCACTTGGGACTCCTCCCCCACTAGGGTTGGCCGGCCATGGAGGTGGAGTCCCTCCGGGACTCCACCTTCCTTGGTGGTTTCTTCCGGACTTTTCTAGAACCTTCCATAGAACCTTCCGAATCATTTTAATTCACATAAAATGACATCCTATATATGAATCTTATTCTCCGGACCATTCCGGAACTCCTCGTGATGTCCGGGATCTCATCCGGGACTCCGAACAAATATTCGAACTCCATTCCATATTTCAAGTACTACCATTTCAACATCCAACTTTAAGTGTGTCACCCTACGGTTCGCGAACTATGCGGACATGGTTGAGTACTCACTCCGACCAATAACCAATAGCGGGATCTGGAGATCCATAATGGCTCCCACATATTCAACGATGACTTTAGTGATCGAATGAACCATTCACATACGATACCAATTCCCTTTGTCACGCGATATTTTACTTGTCCGAGGTTTGATCTTCGGTATCACTCTATACCTTGTTCAACCTCGTCTCCTGACAAGTACTCTTTACTCGTACCGTGGTATGTGGTCTCTTATGAACTTATTCATATGCTTGCAAGACATTAGACGACATTCCACCGAGAGGGCCCAGAGTATATCTATCCGTCATCGGGATGGACAAATCCCACTGTTGATCCATATGCCTCAACTCATACTTTCCGGATACTTAATCCCACCTTTATAACCACCCATTTACGCAGTGGCGTTTGATGTAATCAAAGTACCTTTCCGGTATAAGTGATTTACATGATCTCATGGTCGAAAGGACTAGGTAACTATGTATCGAAAGCTTATAGCAAATAACTTAATGACGTGATCTTATGCTACGCTTAATTGGGTGTGTCCATTATATCATTCACATAATGACATAACCTTGTTATTAATAACATCCAATGTTCATGATCATGAAACGATGATCATCTATTAATCAACAAGCTAGTTATACAAGAGGCTTACTAGGGACTTCTTGTTGTTCACATAACACACATGTATCAATGTTTCGGTTAATACAATTATAGCATGGTATGTAAACATTATCATAAACTTAAAGATATATTATAATAACCATTTTATTATTGCCTCTTGGGCATATCTCCAACAGAAACAACCTATATGAGGATACAACTAACTCGAGCACGAAGGCTCTCACAGGCAGTTAAATCACAAGTAAGGAGTTCGGTTAGAGATAACCGATAGCACGTGGAGACGAGGATGTATTCCCCTGTTCCCTTCCTTTGCAAGAAGGTACGTCACGTTTTGAGGGGTGGAGGTCCCACGAAGGATTCCCCACGCCACGAAGACTCACCCTATTCTCCGGAGCCTATCCCACGAAGGAATAGCTCACTCACTTGTGGTAGACTTTGAGGTAGCCTCCAAACCTTCACAATCTTGTCAGGAGCAAATCCACAGCCCGGATGCTTCCGGACTTCTTTTGCCCACCTAGGGTTTCCAATGAACCCTAGGAAGCAAGCTTCTTGATGAATACAAGGAGGAATGAGATTTGGCTTGGTAGAACAGTAGATCGGGTCCTCCTCTAACGTTTCCCCGGAGGGATTTGAGTTTGGGTGGAGGAGGAGGGAGATCTGAGGCTTTTGGTATTTCTAGCAATGGAGTATGAGAGAGAGAGCTCAAGAACAGCTTGTAGTGTAGTGCCTGACTCTTCAGAGGTAGGAGAAGGGCTATTTATAGTGTCACTTGAAATGTGGCCGTTGGAACTTGACACATCAGCTTTTCTCTCGACAATCCCGGTCAACCGGACCACAGACCGGAGTGTCCGGTGCAGAGGCCGGTCGGACCGGACCAGGGGTCGGTCGGACCGGACCAGGGACCGGACCCGCCGGTCCAAACCGGGCGGCAGGCCGGACCCCGACCGGGATCACTTCGCGTCTTTCAGGAGGTCACTCGGTTGGCGCCTGGTTGGCGCCCGGTATGCGTCCGGCCGACCGGGCGGCACGCCGAGCCAGTCCGGCTGCCCGGGCAGGCCGGAGCCAGTCCGGCGCCCAGTCCGGCCGACCGGGCGGCATGCCGGATTCCTGCTGTAGACCCCTTTTTGATTGTTGTTGAAGTGGGGGGGGGGGGTCTCCTTTAGCCTTCTTGTTTCTTTGATACACCATTTATGCCTCTTCGCCGCGACCTTGGCCATGAGGGAAGACATAGGGCCGTCGTCGGCCGACACATTCGACACCAACACCTGGGACTCGGCAATGGGTTGTGAAAATATATCATGCACTTTAGGGGATTTGTGAATCCACAACGCACACCAAGGCCTGGCTAAAGTTGACACACAACGAGTCCTACAATGACCTCACAACACATATCATTGCAACAACTTACGCATCATGCATCACACGATATGAACCGACAATAATCTAGAATACAGAAGATGAATCAGAATCAACGTACAATTTGATAGTAACAACCCTAGATCAAGCAACTGGCGGTGCAAAATTTCATCCTAGAAGTATTGCATTTCGACGGCACCTACCCAAGAACCACCGATGAACAAGATTCTCTCATGTACATCGTAGCCAGATTTGGCAAACCATACCAAGATCTAACACTAGACAAGCAAGTTTGGAGGTGCGGTTACTTACCGTCATCGCCGGTGCCGGAGGAGAACTCGACGAAGAAGATTATGTAGCCACGTCACCGCCTCCATCGCTGGAAAAGTCGTGGGAATGGAGGTTTCGAATCGAGCAGTGAGAGTGGAGGGCAGAAATATGGGGTGGATGCTCGGTGCGAGGTGACGGAATCCTTTCCGCGCTAAGTTCCGCTTTTTGCCATAGCGCGCACGAGCTCGCGCCGTCTCCTTGCTCGGCCGCGCTTGTGCAGCCAAAGATGCCATTTTGCATCAGTCGGTTCAGCCGTTCCTCCAAGGCATAGCCCCAATGGTACTTTGAGAACCTGTTTGGCCACATTGCGCCTTTCGAGCAACCACACGGTCTTCATTCTCGTGGATACGAGTCACGTAGACCACGACCTACCAAACACGCTCTTGTGTTCAAAAATAAGGGTGTGGCTATTTCTTAGTCGACTGAGAACTAATTTTATTCCCAGTTAGATGATGTCATCAAATTTAGCTGCAAATCCCAAAAAATAAAACTCGTTCAGCGCATAAACTGAACTTGGCGTCATGATCGGTTTGGACAACGCTGGCTAAATAATTTTCAACAGAAACATTCGAATCTTTTGAGGTAGGTTCGCGAAGCAGGGCACGATCCGCTGCAGCCTGCAGCGTGGCAGCGGCCCCATCATCTTCCTCCACGTTCCCCTCGCCCAAAAGGAAGGTCGCCCGCACGTGACCGATCCATAGGCTCGGCTCAGCCTCGCCGCGCGCCCGTGTCCCCTTTACACCTCACGGCGATCACACCGACAGTTTCCTTCCCGCCCGGCGCAACCCAAATCCGCCTCGCCCTCCGGCCCCGCGCGCCACGGCGCCAGCCCTCCGTCCACGTCCGCACGTGACGGCCGGTGAGGAGCAAAAGGGGAGCGAGCGCCATGATGGCGAATTGGCGATGATGCAATGCAAAGCTCGCTCGGCCTCAGGCGGTGGTCCGTCACGCTCCGCTTTCTGTTCCATCCGCGCGTGTGCGCCGGCCGGCGCCACCGCGACGCACGTCCTGCTCGCGGCCCGTGCGCCACGAGCGACACGATCGACGCCGGCTCTACGTCCATTGATTAATGCGGCCGTGAATGGCGGGGTCGGAACGCGAGCGAGATGCCCGTGCTCAGAATTTGGCGATCCATCGGGTCAAACCCAAACCCGTGAAGTGAAGAAGATCGGTCGGCAGTGAACCGTATGCCTCGTCTACCCAACAGAGGTTAGTCCGTAGGAGCTATGGTCTGTGCGGCTCCGTCAGGGCATATGCCCACATCGTTGACAATCTGGCATTATTGCTCTCCATACACTTTGGGTCAAACTTCTTGCCAACATACCAAGATAAAAAAAAAGGCTTAAGCTCAGTATATGTGAACACGTGGGCAAGTCGTCATCTCGACCGATAGTATCTTGAGCATGACGATCCTAAAGGCAACCGATGAGATAAATACTTTACGAGTAGTCGTGCACTGCGCGAAGGTGACAACCTTCCTGTTCGGGATGATAGACTCCATCCCTCCACCTCAATCTTCTCCACCCGCAGGCCTCAGTTTCGTGCTAGACTCTCGGGTGGTGTCTTGTAAATCAGCCATGTGATCTCTCGCTGGTGTCGCAGCCCTCTCGTAACATCAACTTTGTTGCTTTTACACGATTTTGTTGCGGTAGCTCAAGCGTTCTCTACTGTCTTGGGGGGGCTTTGCTAGGTCGACGTCTAGCCATAGCGGTTGCCGGTGTACCTTGAAGTGTCCTGGGTTTACATTGAAACGTTGCATCCTACCTTGAAGCTTCCACATCACTTTACCAAAAATTGTAAGAGTCTACTTGGAAACTTCGCCATCGCAGGCATTGATTGATAGAGAGGCCGGGGTAGTTCCCCTTTTCGTAAAGAACATACACTAGTATTTTAGCCTTCCAGTTCTATTATTTTCCTTTGCAAAATAACATACAAAAAGTTGCATTCATCGCTCATCATCTTCAATAACATTATATGGATCGGCGTTGGGGCTTTCCAGATAAATCTAGAAGCAATATCCTACATATCACAAGTTAACATAGATCTTGTTGCAATCTCTTTTACGTGTCTTCTCCATAACTTTTCGTTGTCCATAATTAGGTGGATCAAAAGCGTATACCAGGTGCACGATAGATTGCAAGCACGCGACGCTAAGATAAACCACGTGTACGAGTCTATCAATCTGGTATGAGATAAGCAAGATGTCAATTCATGTATATCTGTTGCCGTGGAAAACAATAACCCGTATCATCTTTCGGATACCCATTTTTGTCGTGGGACTCCATCAGCGAAAAACAAGATAAACACGATAACAGTTCCAGACAAATATCAGAAGCTAACATAGATATATCTTGGCGCAATCTCTATCTTTTACGTGTCGTCTCCCTAACTTTTGCTGTCCAAAATTAGGTGAACCAAAAAAGTATATGAGGTGCACGACAGATCGCAAGCGTGCAACAGCAAGATAAACCATGTACGAGTCTATCTATCTATCTATCTATGAGATAAGCAAGATATCCTCGTGTATATCTGTGGCTGTGGAAAATAGTAATCCATATCAGCTTTGGATATCCATTTTCGGCGTGGAACTCCATCAATTCAAAAAAAGATAAAGATAACATGGCAGCAATTCGCGTTTATTTTAATTAGAATATAATAATCACAATATTAGGTACTACATAACTCAAATTGTATAATAAATGTACTGTATATGTAACTAACAAATCAAACCTCCGTTTTCTTAACATAAAACGTTTTGGCAGTTGAGGAACGTGAGGGAGTAAACCTAGAATCGTCTACCTTTTGGAGAAAGCTATCTCCAAACAGTAGCAGTAGTATAGTGCCGCGAGAGCAATCTAAACCCAGAAATGCAGTACTATCCCCGTCTCGGTTTAACAGGCACGCACGCAGTTTAAGATAAATTTTGACCATTGATTTGGTCAACAAAATATGACTTATATATCTACAAAATTTATATCATTAGATTCGTATGCAAAAAAGCTTTCCAGTGATATATTTTTTATGACATATATTTCATATTTTATCGATTAAAATAATGGTCAAAACAATTTCTTAAACTACGTGCGCGCCTGTTAAACTGGAACGGAGGGAGTAGTAAATGATTCAACAATAATTATGCTCTAAATAAATGTAAATCTTGCAGTGAATGCAGTATACAGTTACTTGGCAATAAAACGGAACCATACGCATCGGACACGAGCAACAAACTGTTCCTACAAAACCCCCGTCACCAGGGTTCCCTCCTGGCTGCTCTGCCATTCCAGTCCCCGCACAAGGCCAGCCCAGTGCGTACCGACGCCGGACTCCCCCACAGCTGGAGCTGGACTGCAGCTGAGCCGCCGTACTTTTAATCCTCTCGCCGTCTCCTTCCCGGGCCTCGACTCCCTCCCAGTTACTTCTTCCTCCTCCGCCTCGTCCGCTCCACCGCGAGGAGCGCGCCGCGCGCTGCTCGATCGCCGCCTACCTACCGCACCACCCCACCTACCGCCTCTCCATCTCACACTCTCTCCCCCGCCCGCGCTCGCTCGCTCGCTCGCACCACCAAATCTCCGGCGCGATCGAGCCTGCGCCGCGCTCCGCCGCGCTGCGTGGCCGTTCCCGCCCCCAAATCCGAAGCCACTGGACGAGCGGCGCCTCCTTACACCCAGGCTACCTCGGACGCTCCGCCGCCGGGCCCCCCTCCGCCTCCGCGGAGAGGAGATCCACCTGCACGGTTTTTGTCCTGTCGGTAAGCCGGCCCTCACCCGCTTGGATTCGGCTCGCTCTGATCTAGTAGTACTCCGTTTTTTTTTTTTTTTTGCTCCGCGAGAAATCGAATCCGATAGTATATCTGCCACGCCCCGTCAAGCTAGCGTAAATGCGTCCGTACTGGAATACTCGCTGCAGCAGCCGCGGATTCCTTCTGCCGGTACGAACTCCACTAGCGTACGCACTGCGTCCGTATGATTCGGTCCCTGCTGTTCAGCGCGCACAGGATGGATCTCAACGGTGCTGTTGCCCTGAGCTATTCCTGTGTCCCCTGGTTCTTCCCATTTTGGTCATAAATAGCCGCCGGCCGGAGCCAAGGGTTGAGCTATAGTTCCACGCCATTGCATGGTTGCCTATGGAATTTCGGACATTCTATGGTTACTGTATGGTGACGTGTTGAGTGATCTGCTCTACTTTTTCCTGTTTATACCCAAGGTTTCTACCGAGTTGCTAAATCCAGGTAAATAAGGGCCTGGATCTAGACAGTGAAATGTATGCCCCCACTCAGTACCAGGACACGACCCGCTGGTGACGCGGATAGGATAATTCACTGCACATTTTAGCTGACATCATTAACTGTGTGCACCGCTCATAACGCTTAGTTCGATTAAATGTGAGTATCTGTAAAATTGTAGGTCATGTCTGGTTGTATATGCAGCATCCAGGTGTTGCAACAGACATGCAGGCTAAACCGGAATTCTGATGAGACATGGCAAACTTTCATGTGATGACATCGAGGGTTGGGTTCTTTTTTGGAAGCTAATTTCCATCTGGATGCACGGACTTCTGTTTAGTCACTAATCCTTCATTTTACACCACCAACCAAGTTGCCAGCAACTGAGCCTTTACTGATCTCAAAGGTTGCCCTTTCTCGTGGGCAACACAAAAGCCTCACGCAGCCCACATGTCCTCACTGTTTTCAGTTGGATGTTACTATCAAGTGTTTTTTTGAATTTAGAAAACAAGCTGTCGATTGTGTTTTCTCAAGTTTGCCAGTATTGTCGTACCTGTGCATAGTCTGTTATTCTACCAAAACAAGCTGTCGATTGTGTTTTCTCAAGTTTGCAAGTATTGTCGTACCTGTGCATAGTCTGTTATTCTACCGTGCATTACTTTGTTACAAATACGGATACCTTCTGTACCATTAGCTTTTCTACTGGACAAAGTAAGTGTATAGTGGGTTTAGGTTAAGCATACCCTGAGGTGCTGATAAATATCAGTATTCGGTTCTTGTATCAGGGCTGCCAACCAGTTTGGTGGTACTGAAGATGGGGTGAACGAATTCCTATCTAAATAATGAGATATAATAAAATCTGATGACCATGAAACCTCCTTAGGAGACTTCTATATGAGTGGTTTCTGATTTTCTTGAGATCTGTATTAAGGGGCTTTTCTTTTTGCAGATATCATCCAGATTGATCAGTGGCCATACCGTATAGGCGTATACCAAGTTTCTTCTATGGCTTATGTTAGCATGCAAAATGGGGTGCCCATGGTTTCAGAATGAGGGACTACACCATCTGACAAATGGATGAAACACCAACCAGTTCTGGGCAGTCTGAAGCTACTTCATGTGAACCGAGCTTGTGGCCGCCAGACTTTCTGGAGAAGATAGAATCTGTTGCCATATCAAGAAATCAAGAAGTTTTGGCTGATAAAGAATCCCGATTCAGTTTGGCCAATTCAAGGTCCTCGTCCTGGAAGGCTTCTCAATTACTGTGGTCAACAGGAACTTATTCAGGGTTTATTCCTAATGGTTTCTATTCAATCATCCCGGTGAGGATTTCCCCCCCTCAGTAAACTTTTTTTTTTGTTATTTAGACATAGTCCTTAAAATAGCTACACTAGATTATGTTTTGTACGCCATGTGGCTTTTGAGGTAGATGTTTCCAGTTCCATGTCAAGTACCCACTTTCATTTCGTGTCAAACACCCACTTTCTCAAGAAGATGCTGAATTCTCCTCCAAATTGGCAACGGTGGAAGTGGACTTGATTTGTATTTTTTATTTGTTGTCCTTGGCCCCCTTTTGTTTCTGGGACTTCCAATTCTGTCATTGTGGTAACACTAAATCTCAAAATGGAATAAGGCCTATATATTTGAATGGCTGTATTGTTTCAGACCATCACATTTCATATTGGTATGATGCACCACAGTTTTGTGGCACATGAAACATCTCACCTTCCAAAATTCTTTATACAATGAGAAATCAAGTTGTTTCCTTGAAAAATGCACAACTGTGTTCCTAGGTCGAAAGATTATTGATCATTGGAAATGCACTAGAATTTGAGTTTTGATTTCAGTCTTTTTTACTTATCTTTTAATCAGATTATTAAGCTACAAATGATTTAGGGGAATTTATGCTTTTGTTTCAGTTCTTTGTGGTTATGTTTTCCATCTGTGATGCACTCATACAGGATAAAAAGCTGAAGGAGATTTTCCCAACAATACCATCACTGAATGACCTTCAAAGTCTTGAAGCAGATGGGCTTAAACCTGACATAATTGTTGTAGACGTTGAGAAGGATAAGAAAATTTTCATGTTGAAGCAGCTTAGTGGTGCACTTGTGAAAGGATTGAACAACCCAGCTTTAGTGATAAAGAAGATAGCGGGTTTGGTAAGTTATACAACTGTCTGTTTTCCCCATGTGCAATTCCCTATTGGGAGCTTGATTGGTCACTGTTATTATATGATTTTAGAGTGCTTTGATGCTTACATGTAAAACCAAACCAAGTTTGTTTTGAAAATTTGGACAGAGAAATATTCAGAACTGATATTTTCGTTACTCCTTGCATTAATAACATCAAGGCTGTCCTTACTGAATTAATGTTAGATTCAGAAAGTATTAGCTTATTGCTTGATGCATGTCTAACACTTGGCAAGTTATTCTCAAACAGGTTTTTGACTGCTTCAAGGGCCAAAATCCTGATGTAAGTCCAGGAAGAGCTTCAGCCGAAGATACCCATTTCTTTGGAAGTAGAGGACCACAACTTCTTGGGCAGATAAAGCATGGATCATGCCGACCCCGAGCCATTCTATTTAAAGTTCTTGCAGATGCTGTTGGCCTTGAGAGCAAACTTGTTGTGGTATGTTGACATCCCTTTTCATGTTATGTGGATTATACGGTAAAACTAAGTTCAAATGCTTAAAATCATATCTTTCATAGGGTCTACCTGATGAGGGTGCAGTTGGATTTGTGGATTCCTACAAACATATGTCTGTGGTAGTTCCGTTGAATTCTATGGAGCTGCTAGTTGACCTCATGAGATTTCCAGGCCAATTGATTCCTTTTTCAGCCAAGGCTATCTTCATATCACATATCTCTGCTGCTGGTGAGAGTGATTCAGCTGAAAATGACTCGTGTGATTCTCCCCTTGAGCCTAATAGCCCTCTATATGGCTTATCTGATAAAGTGGAAGCTGAAGGGTATGCTTATGCATTATATTTCTCTTCTTCAGGACTTTGTTATGTTTCCAGTATCTAAGTGAGTATCATGATAGAGAGTTACTGTGCTGGTTCTTGCTAATATTTTGTTAGCGTAAATAAAGTTGTCAACAGGCTTTAATGGATGAACTTCTATCTTGAACCTTCTGGCCAATAGCGGGACATTGTGATTTTGACCATACATTTTCAGTATAGTGATGGTTGACCGCTGTCATTTTTTTTTGTTGGGTAGGATACAAGTGAATTTGAAACACATAATGCATTAGAACTGTAATATTGATTCATTCTAGCATACGTCTTGTTCGAACCAACTATATGTATTATTTAAACCTTGCTGAAAATCCAACTAATTTGTAAGACATGGTGATGTAACCCTGCTGGTCTAGGTTGGTTGGAGCATTATGATTGCATGGTGGGTACATAAGTGAATCTTCAAACTTGCAGCATAGATGATGAGATAGGTTATTGACATGAAGAAAAATATAGAATATTCGAGGATGTTGCACGGGAAGGTCATAAATGATTACATTAACAAAATATCGAAATTGTAAGAGGAAAATAGTTCATGGATATTTTTTATCATATAGTTGTTGCGCTAAAAAGTACCATCGGAAAAGCAAAGAGATCTTGTAGAAAGATAGGTCTAAATGCAGAGAGAAGTTTACATGCTCTGGTATAGCATCTACGCAAAAAAAAAGTGTCACTTGTATTGGTCTATTCCTTCTTCTTTTGTTTGCTTGCATCTTTCTGTAATTTTCTTCTAACTTTCTCGAGTTTATATTTTGAACAAGATAAAAACATTCCATCTCTATCTCAGTGCAGAATTGAAGGCTCATCAAATCTATCTGGGCGTTCATTGCGTAATACAATGTTGAGATCAAGAACATTTTCAGAGGGGAAACTAAGGTATCACCTAATAGTGTAAATATTATTCATTCCTAACTGATTGGTAGATTTATTTGTTTAGTTTTGCTTCAGCTCACCCTTTAAGAAAACTAGTTTCTGAGTCTCAGTCACTTACAGAGGACAGTTTTGTTCTTCTCACGTACGAATCAATGTACATATGCATGCAGTGAATATTTCGATGCCTGCATGCAGAATTTTAAAGCAAGTCAATGTTCCAAACCTAACGTTTGCATGATACCCTAGGCCTCTAGGGTAATCACTTCATACATCTTATAGCCGTGATGGCATCTTTGCTTGGGCTAACTAGTGCTACATGGAAAAGGGCAATGTGGAAGAGGCACTAGACGAGGTGCCAGACACTTGTAGATCCTAGCATGCTGTCAAACATGTCCGACAGTAGGAAGTAGATTAGCTTGACAAGGGTGGGTCAGGAGTCAGAGTCAGAGTCAGAGTCGGATGGAGGAGGCCAGGCCAAGGAGGGGTGGGATCAGGTGGTGACTGATGAGGTCGGGAAGGATGACATGAGGAGGGGGATATTGTTGTAAAACTGCAATTAATCAAACTACGCTTCATAACTTATGGACTAGTTGTAATCCCCACCACTGACCTGCATTGTAACTCAGAAACTATTCAGAAAGGGAGTGTACAGAAGCGTCTGTTTTGTCAGAGCTTTTATGGAATGATCTGATACTTGTGTTAACATTGACTGCCTTGTTGCATTTTCTAAGATTCTTCTTTTGTTTTCTAACCAGCACGTCATGTAGTGAGCCAAACATAGCAAATGCCTTTTGGAGGCGAAGCCAGAGGAGAGGAGTCGCTGAAGAACCTCGTGGTGCTAGTTCAAGGTTACCAATCAACTCTATGCATTAACTGCTCTAGTAAAATTGCATAATCTATTGTGTGTTGTTCGTAGTTCTTTTCCTAAGGCTATAACCCTATTGCCGAGAGCTGCTGGGGTATTTTTACCGATGATTTAGTTTACATATTGGCAGGTTCTATGCGTTATTTATAGGTTTGAGATATTCCATTTGTTTGATTTACCTTTGATTCTCTTTGCTGAAACTTATAACTAATATTACCATGTTATTTGCATGTTTATAGTATTACTGAAACTTGTAACTAGTGTTACCATGTGTTACTGAAACTTATAACTAGTATTACCATGTATTACTGAAACTTGTAACTTGAATTACCATGTTAGTGGCATGTCTGCAGTTTGTGAACTTTCCTGTGTTACCAAATGCTTACCTAATATTGAGTATTCTCTTAGATGATAGGAACTATAACCATCTGTCTATTGTTTCATTGTGTCTGCCTCCCAGTTTCTTGAGGTATCTATGTTCTCATATGATACTTTTATCAATTTTCCATCGATGTAGCCCCGAGCATCCATTAATGAGGGCAAAAGGAAGATCTATACTTGGCGGTGAGAGGCAATCGTTTCAGGAATACACAGATGTAGTTACATCAAGGTTTGTCAGCTGTTTCTTTTGTGGGTGCAGTGTTACAGTTTTTAATTGTTTTTTGGCATGGCTATTCTCCATGGTGTGTTGATACCACAACTATGTGTTCATAATTGAAACTGTTTTGATAGATGGCTTTGTTATAGTTCTGTCCACCAATTGGTTCACACTTTTGGCTTTCTGGCAAGTTCTGATTGTGGACTAGAATCCCTAGTTGGTTTTTGGGAAGCCAGATTAATCTTTTGTTAGTTTACTTTTCTTTTGCAAAGCTTCTTTTCATATATGTGAAAATAGTTCGGGTAGCAACTCCAGTTTTAATAAACCATTACACGCTTGCAGATCAGATGATCCGGGTGGCACTACTACACCTAACCCTAGAAGAATAAGACGAAGAAGCATTAGCATCACACCTGAGATTGGAGATGACATTGTGAGGTAATTCGTGTTTTGAACTATCAAGTTGTGTAGCTGTACATGATCCCTTCACTGACAGTATATCAATTCAAGAATCACTACACAGTTTGCTCATGGCTGTGTTTAGATGCTAGATCTCTTAGAGCATGTGTCTGTCTGTATTCTGTTAGATATCCTTATTGAGCATCAGGTATTTACTTTTCAAATCTGAAATCTTTGACAGGGCAGTTCGGGCTATGAATGAAACACTAAAGCAGAATCGCCTCCAAAGGGATCATGTTAATGATGGGTCATGTTCATATATTGGGGAAGACAAAAACGATGCAAATGACGGCCCAAATGATGTACATGCTTGTTTCACTGTCTACATCCTCTATGTTGGCTTTTCATATCTTCTGCATGTAATTGTCATTTGAGTTTCACCACCTTGGCCTCTCATTTTTGACTCTCAGGATGATAAGTCTGGGAGAACTGTTGCTACCAACAATGGCTTGAGAAACCGAGCTGGTTCTACTCAGAAAGCTATGTCATTGCCTACTTCGCCTCATGACTATGGGGGTGAAAACTCCGAAACAGGCGATAATTGTGATTTTATAAGCAAAGAGAAGATGGTATTCGCATGGAACAAGGTTTTGCAAAGCTCTCCCTTTAATAAGCCTTTGTTGCCTTTTCAAGAGTGGAACATAGATTTCTCTGAGCTCACAATTGGTACACGGGTTGGAATAGGCAAGTAATCTTGAACTTACTCAGACAAATTTACTGCTGTAGATTTGTTGATACAAACTTTTTAAATGCACCTCCCATTCTTGTGCTCTGTTTGTGCTCCTTGCATTGATATGTATTGCTTCTTTCACTATGATACGATCCTTTGCTAATATCCATTCAAAATCATACGATTAACGGAAAGTGAAAGTTTGGTATGACTAGTTTTCTATTTAATAGCTATCAATCTATCATTAATGGTTATTGTAACCAAATCAATCAAACTCAATTTATCCCAAGTCTTACACACTGCATCTTGATATTGTTATATCTGCCTTCATATTTTTGACTTTGTTGAAGCTATTCGTACAGTTTCATCATTGCTTTACTAAAACTATATATCAAATTAAATCAAGTATCCAGGGAGAATTTTGATACTATAAAACTGAACAGCAGTTTATGTTCTGAAATTTTAACAACATCACCAACTTTTAATTCCATTTTTTCGAGGACATTAAGTGGAGCTTATTCATCACTGATAGTTAAAAAACAAGAGCACACATGCTAACCCGCATGGTGATAAACATGAAGACTTGCTTGCGCCATTTTATAGTCATCATAATTCTATCTTCTGTTTTCATATTGGAAATGATCTAGCTTGAAATGGTCCGTTTTATTTTGTGTTTTTTTGTAGTTTGACATGTTTCTTAGCCTGAGAAAAGCTTACCGAGTGATCTTGCTTTTTGTCGAAACACTTCATCAGGATTCTTTGGAGAGGTTTTCCGGGGTATATGGAATGGTACTGATGTCGCTATCAAAGTATTTCTAGAGCAGGATCTGACTACTGAAAACATGGAAGATTTTTGCAATGAGATATACATCCTGAGGTACCTGAACTACTCTTGATTGAGTAATGTAGATAACTTACTGGTTTTCATAACCTACATGATTGCTCTAATCATTTTACTATTTCCTTTCAGCCGGCTGCGACATCCAAATGGTAAGGGTTCATTTTGACCAAATGCAGTGTACATTCTGAAACCGCTATCTCAGCATCTCCACTCTAGACATTAACTGCTGTATGTTAGAACATGGCTTTTAAACCATTTTTTGCATTTTCTTCTGTAGTAATTTTGTTTCTTGGGGCATGCATGGTGCCTCCTCACCTGTCAATGGTTACTGAATATATGGAAATGGGATCACTGTACTATCTCATCCATATGAGTGGTCAGAAAAAGAGGCTCAGTTGGCGTAGGAGGCTGAAAATTATACGTGATATATGCAGGTTAGCTCCTTCCCTGTATATGATAAATGATACTCTATGCATATCTATTAGTGTTATTTATTTCCCAAGGCACTTTTAAGAAAATACCCCCTCTGTTTGATGTAATTCTCTTGTTATATGGAGTTTTGATGTAATTCTCTTGTTATATGGAGTTTAGATGCTCAGTCTTGTTCCAGCTCCCACCTTTTATAATTAATTGTGCATCTAAAAGGAATTATTTTATTATTAAAGGGGGTTGATGTGCATACACCGCATGAAGATAGTTCACAGGGACCTGAAAAGTGCCAACTGTCTGGTGAACAAGCACTGGACTGTCAAGATATGCGACTTTGGCCTTTCCCGAGCAATGACAGATAGTCCTATGACTGATAGCTCCTCTGCTGGCACGCCAGAATGGATGGCCCCTGAGCTCATAAAGAACGAACCCTTCTCAGAAAAATGTGACATTTTCAGCCTTGGTGTGATAATGTGGGAGCTGTGTACATTGAGCCGCCCATGGGATGGGATCTCCCCAGTCCAAGTAAGCATTCATCCACTTTTCACCAAACGTATGCAGCATTAATAAAGATGGGTCCAGAATGATTCTCTTAACTGAAGCATTTGACACATCTTATCTTTTCTACTATCATAGTTTTCGTTAATCTTGTGTGGTGCATTCCTATTTCTTGGTGGTTCTCGTAGATGTTAATTGGCAAAGCGGTTGTTTTGGATTAGAGTTGTCGACTGACCTTGATAAGTTGGCCTTTGATAGGTGGTGTATGCAGTTGCTAATGAAGGGTCACGGCTTGAAATACCCGAAGGACCTCTTGGCAAGTTAATTGCAGGTAATGATGCTTTCTAGCACCATGTTTCCTTATTCCAAGTTTCCTGTGGAACCAATCTGGACTCATGTTGGGACAATGTTCGTCAGCTTATTCTGCTCTTTAATTCCAGCTTAGCAACGGTTATTTTGTTTGACACAGATTGCTGGGCCGAGCCCCAGGATCGACCAAGCTGCCAGGAGGTCCTCACTCGCTTGCTTGACTGCGAATACGCTGACAGCTGAAACGAACCTGACCAACTAGTTCCGTCCCTGCCACCCGGTGCGTTCAAGAACAGTTACTTGTATACAACTTGTAAAAATCTAGCCTGTTGATCTAGCAGATCGGCAAAGGATGCATACATTAAACTCTTGTATTTTGGCTGTATATCGGTAATCCTTTCTTTCGAAATTGTAAAAAGGAACAATTTCTCCTTTTATAAAAAAGAATTGCGTCTCCGTGGATCTATGGAGCACGGAGCTTTGCATGCCATCGTTTCATGTTAACTTCCAACCAAAATTGAGGACAGATAAAAAATTGAAAACAATATGGATTACATCTACCAACCAATTAAACTCTAGTTTATCTACTTAAACTCTAGTTTATAAGTATAAACTTATGTTACTAGTGTATCTGCTAACAAAACCTGACTGCATTGCAGTACGTTCTGATTCTCCTAATAACACAAACATGCAGTAGGAAATTATGAAACTAGGCCAAGGTAGTCAAGTTCAACGGAACCCAGCCACTTTGTCCCGTTCCTCTCGGTCACTTCGCTGAGGGTGACGCCTTTGGCGGCCGTGAGCTCCTCCACCTCCATGCCGTTGGCATCGAGCCGTACTCCCACCAGGTGCTTCACCGGAGCTATGGTCGTGTTCGGCCGCCCCTTCTCCTGGTTCAGGGCCACCCAGTACCCGCCCTTCCCATCACGCCTCACGTTGTCCGGGTAGCCCGGCAAATCGGCGAGCAGCTCGTAATGTCCAGCCTTCGTTCCTTGGAGGTAGAACCTGTGCACCTGGCATGGCACGGTGTGAGCCACGACGACATAGGTCCTGTCGTAGCTCACTGCCACGCCGTTGGGGTATGTCAGGCCGTCCTCGAGCACGGTGGCCTGCTTCGTCGTGGCATTGTACTTCAGCAGCCTCCCTGTGGCGTCAGCGTTCATCATTATTTCAGTGTTGAATCTGCAGAAAAGATTAATAGCACAACACCAATGGTGATTCAGCTTTAGCTTTGTCGCTCCTGAAGTAAGATTAATCTTAACATGCAGGAACAATTATCGACTATTTACGTACCTGCGTGGATACGTGACGCTGCTATCAGTGAAGTAGACGTCACCGGTAGCTTGATCGACGTCGATGCCGTTGACAAAGTTGAAGGGAACGCCATCGGCTCCTGTGGCGAGCACCTCGGCCTCTCCGCCGTCGGACCCGACCTTCATGAGCCCCTTGTAGGCGTCGGCGATGTAGAGGTCGCCGGACTTGTGGTGGAAGGCGAGCCCAGCGGGCGGCCGCACAGGCTCTCCGTCTCCTCGGACGGCGCGACGGGCACGGTGCACAGCGGGAGCTTCCTGTAGCTAGCGTGGTGGGCGAAGGTGGTCCAGCCGACGGCGCTGCCGCCCCATTTGAGGACACGGCCGTCGGAGACGCCGCTGTAGGGCCCCTGGCCACGCGCGTCGAAGGCGAGGCTCTCCGCGCCGGTGACGCCGTTGGGGAGGAGGAGGCGGAAGCTCCACTCGGTCGTGCTGGTCTTGATTTCCGCTGCCGCGCACGACGGGACCAGGAAGACGGCGAGGAGGCCGGCGAGAAGGACGAGCCACGCGCTCGACAAGCCGCTGCGTCCCATGATCGATCTAGGCTAGTACTCCGTACATGTGTTTTGCGAACTCGCGAGTTTTTGGATGCGATGAAGTTTTGGCTTTGCCGGCGGGCGGTTTCCGGCATATTTAAAGGCGCCGTAGTGTTGAGAGTTGTAATCGCCGTTCTTTTGTTTCTGTATCGACGTAGAGTCGTAAACTTGAAATCGCACGGCGGTATAGAGTTCCGATGCACATTGGTTAACCGCGGAAGCGTTCCGGTGCGACTTAAGATCGAGTTCCCCAGCCTCTGGGTTCACTCTGCCATCCACGTATGTACGCGCTGCGACTGGACATCTATCTATATCTATGCCTACTAATAAAGGAAGTAAGGTTTCTCCCTAAATTTTTCGTCCGTTTTAGATGTACCCCTACTTTTCAGCTGAAATTACATAGAATGCCACCGGTTAGTCAATAAAACGATTCGTCCAGGGAGAAAAAGAAATCAGCGAGGCGTCCGTTGTCCATGTTGGGCTTTGCTTGCTCCGCCTCATATCGCAGCGGTGGGTCAGGAACATGGCCACGTTGGGCTTGGCTGCTCGCCGTCCATCATACAAACTCTATGACCGTATCCATCACACTATACCGCTTCAATAAAACCCGCACGGACGGCTCGCTAAAAATCCTCCTCCCGCCGCCATCGCCCGCACCTCCTGTTCTCGATTCCTCGCCGTCATGGACTATCTCCTCTGCTCGATTCCTTGAGGCCGTCGACTGAATTCCCCGTCCAGGAGAGCAATAATATCAGGTTCATGATGCAGGACTGGTCGAGCGCCCGAGTCCCGCTTCTGTGTCGTGTCCCAAGCTGCAGCTTTGCCCATCGGAAAAAAAATGCCGGAGTTGGAGAGCTCGCATGGACTGCGACCCCCCAGGGTGGATATAATAGGGATGACCCAACTATGTCATCCCCGCCATGCAGGACGTCGCCAGTACTACGAAACAAGATGCTTTCTACCTGACTTCCAGATCAAACGTCTTTGCACGACCGGTGGTAATCCTTAGCCGTTGCTGTCAAACGCCATTGTCCAGCTGCGCGCGATGCACACCATCTCTTACACGTGCTGATGGTGGCCCAGCCAAAAGCCATCGCGTCGATCTGGCTTGCAACCGGTATGATGGTGGCATACAGCCGAGTATGCAGCCAGTCTGCCGCCGCCTCCCCCTTGAATCTTTGTCTCACTGTTCTGACGACTTCACCGGAGTGAGCAGCAGTCTCGCCATTCGTCTGACGGCATCGTGATGTTCCGCCGACTTTGCCATGACTCCACATTGTCTAGGCCGTATTCTGCCGGCCTTGGCAGACATCCGTTTCCAACCCGATGGACGTGTACTGCATCTACAACACCCCGAACAACAAGCTCTTAGTTCTGGGCTACAAGGCCCGGAGCACGCCCTATGGCCGGCATGAATTCTTGATTGGGCAAGGAGAAAAGACAATCGTCGAAGGTTTAATTCTTCCTCCTTACTGAAGTAGAAAATTCAGACTTTATATTTCCTTTTGTTGATTGCGGATCACATATACTATGTGGTAAAAAAGTCGGACTTTGATGCATGCAAATTCAGTACTTGGTAGCAGCTAGACAAAGAGGGAAAGTAACCTCATAGAAAGCTATACAGAAGAAGAAAAGGCTATACGGGTTCATGAACTTTCTACAGAAAAACTTATGCGTACTGAGGCTACATTGTGCACGTATATATATCCGAACAGACTTGAACTTGATTCACTTTGAGTCCCTTTTCTGAAATCAAGATTTGCAAAGCAATTTAAAACATTCTTGTAGACAAAAGACCCCCGGACCTGACGGCTGTGATTTTGCCACAAGCTGGTACTGAGAAAGAGACAGCTACTGATTTGCCTGAATTGTTTGCATCTACTGATTTGGTAAACAAAAACACCTGATACATTTCTTTGAGTGCATTGAATATTGATCTAAACATAAGCAAACTAATGTTGATGCAACTATTTTTTATTATTATGGATTGCACATCTTCTTGATAGAATTTAATAACTTCTATCTCTCATTCATATATTTTTTAGTTTTTTCTATATTTCGAATTTTAAAATAAAATCTCACACAACACCTAAATTTTTACCCAAATAACTAGCCCGGATAAAAAACTCCAAAATATTAGATAGTGTAACCAAAGATTTGGAAAAATACTGGTGAGAATAAAGTGATAATATTGATTTCTATACGAGATATCTAGCAATGGGTGAACACACTGATGTGCCATAGCTACACAGCTTTGCGGGGAAAAAAATAGAACCTGGTGTCATTCACCTATACTTGTTTTGTGCAAATTTAAGAGACTAATTTTTATTAATTACCAATCCGTTGCAACGCATATGCACCCCACATAAAAAGTGGATTTTCTCCTTACTTGCATGAACTGATAGCTGGCCAGCCCGAAAGCAAAAGTCACGTGAGAGAAGCCAAAGAAGACGTGTGGAGACATGTGCATCTATTAGACCGTAGAGAAATAAATGAACTTGCGCGCAAAATATGTTCGTATTTGTGGACGAACAAAAGTTAAGTGTGGCGATGGTTGGAGCACTGTTGCGTTGAGGGTGTACGGCGAGTGAATTAGCCAGGAATTAGATAGGTCAAACTTGACGGGAAATGGGCGTCTCCTACAAAAAAAAGTTTTCGTCCTCTCGAAAAAAATAATTCCATTGCTGAAATTGTCGGGAACAAATCCGCCGCAACGCGCGGGCATTTTTCCTATTAATAGAAAAAGGGGCTTCGGTCTCCCATTGCTAAGGGGCTTTAGGGTTTAGGGTACCCACCTGTCGGCGACCATATCTAGAACGGTTGGTTCCCGTTTTTTGAACAATTAACCGGTTCTAGTAGCGTGTCCCAAATGTCCTTTTCGCCCGGCACGACCCAATACGCTGTCCGGCGCCTTGAGGCCATCCCCGCTCCACAGGGAATGCTCCGGGCTCGCCAGACAAAGCGAGAAAAGATGCGGGTACCCACCTATCGGCGACCACATCCAGAACGGTTGGTTCCCGCCTTTTATTTCTTATCGCGCCTTCCCTCCCACCCCTCCACTGCCGCTCGACTTGTTGGCCATCTCGACAGACAATATCTCCCGAGTTAGGCACCGCCTTGACGACTGGCTCCCTCGCCATCCTTTTCGCCGCTTCACCAACTCGTCCCAGAACGTGCCAGCAAATCCGCCCCTACTCCGCGCATAGAAGGTGTTCTGCGGTTTGTCTGGTAGGTGCGACAGGTCGTTGTTTGTTGCATCCTCTGCTGCGGATGAATTTTAACCATTTGTTTTGCTTCAGACATGGATAGCAAGGACGGGATGATCGTGGAAATGATGGAGGATGAGCAAGCCTTCGACGACGACCTTTGGGAGCATTTGTCGATCATCGCGTCCCTCCAAAACATTCTAGACGCTGACGCGGAGAAGAAGAAGAGACCGCACCGTGGAGGTTCAAAGCCGGGAAGAAAGAAGTCGAAGCCCCGACAGAGGATGGAGGGACATACCATGCTGCACAACAACTACTTCACAGATGGCGCAACACATGCCAACAATTTTTAGTGCCGGTATAGGATGAGCAAGGGTTTGTTCATGGATTTCCTCCATGGCGTTCGGGAGTTCGACCCCTACTCAAGCTGAAGCACGACGTTGTTGGCATGGTTGGGTTCTCATCGATTCAGAAGTGCACCACCGCCGTGAGGATTCTTGCATACGGAGCACCTGTCGATACACAGGACGACTACCTTCGCATGAGTGAGTCAACTGCCATTGAGTGCATGCATAAGTTTTGCCGAGCTATGGTGGAAAAGTTTGGCAAGTACTACTTGAGAGGGCCAACTGAACAAGAGACTGCAAGGATCATGGCCCAAAATGCAGCGAGAGGATTCCCTGGAATGCTTGGAAGCATTGATTGTATGCACTGGTCATGGAAGAACTGCCCGTTTGGTTGGCAAGGTATATACAAAGGTCGTCATGGGTATCGCAGTGCGTGATGGAATTCGTAGCATAGAAAACAAAAAATTTCCTACCGCAAGAACGAATAACAAGCCAAGATCCAATCTAGAAGATGGTAGCAACGAGAAGATCATGAGACTAACCCTCGAAGATTTCCAAAGCCTACGAGATTAGATCTCGTTGTTGCTGTAGTCGATCACTTGCCGCTTTCGAAAGCGCGTAGAAGATCTTGACGGTGCCACAGTCGGGCAGCACCTCCGTACTCGGTCACACGTACGGTGTTGATGACGACGTCCTTCTCCCCGTTCCAGCGGGCAGCGGATGTAGTAGATCCTCCTCGGAATCCCGCCAGCACGACGGCGTGGTGATGGTGGTGGTGGAGATCTCCGGCAGGGATTCGCCGTAAGCGCTGTGGGAGAAGATGGAGGAGGAGAGAGGCTAGGGTTTGGGAGAGAGGGGGTGGCTGGGGCGCCAGCCAGGGAGCCCCTTTGATGGTGCGGCCAAGAGTGTCTGCCCGCTCCCTCTCCTCCTCTTTATATAGGTGGAATCCCTAGGGTTTGCCCAAAGTCTTCGAATAAGATCCCAATTCAAAAACTGCCATATAGACGAAACCTAGAGGGACAGGGACTCTCCCCTTCCCCCCTTGTTGGCCGGCCAAGGAGGTGGAGTCCACCATGGACTCCACCCTCCCACTTGGTTGGCTGGTTAGGGTTGGTGGAGCCCAACCGGGACTCCACCTTCCATGGTGATTTCTTCCGGAAAGTTCTAGAACATTCTAGCGCCTTCCATAAATGCACCTGATCATTTCCAAACTTGGAAAGTGACTTCCTATATATGAATCTTATTCTCCGGACCATTCCGGACCTCCTCGTGATGTCATGGATCCCATCCGAGACTCCGAACAAAACTTCGAACTCCATTCCATATTCCATATCTACTTAAAATGACATCAAACCTTAAGTGTGTCACCCTACGGTTCGTGAACTATGCAGACATGGTTGAGACTTCTCTCCGACCAATAACCAATAGCGGGATCTGGAGATCCATAATGGCTCCCACATATTCAACGATAACTTTAGTGATCGATTGAACCATTTACATACGATACCGATTCCCTTTGTCTCGCGATATTTTACTTGTCCGAGGTTTGATCATCGGTATCTCTATACCTCGTTCAACCTCGTCTCCGACAAGTACTCTTTACAAGTACCGTGGCATATCATCTCTTGTGAACCATTCACATGCTTGCAAGCTAATCAGACGACATTCCACCGAGAGGGCCCAGAGTATATCTATCCGTCATCGGGATGGACAAATCCCACTCTTGATCCATATGCCTCAACTCATACTTTCCGAATACTTAATCCCACCTTTATAACCACCCATTTACGCAGTGACGTTTGATGTAATCAAAGTACCCTTCCGGTATAAGTGATTTACAGGATCTCATGGTCGAAGGACTAGGTAACTATGTATCGAAAGCGAATAGCAAACTGAACTTAATGACGTGATCTTATGCTACGCTTATTTGGGTGTGTGTCCATTATATCATTCACCTAATGACATAACCTTGTTATTAATAACATCCAATGTTCATGATCACGAAACCATGATCATCTATTAATCAACAAGCTAGTTATACAAGAGGCTTACTAGGGACTCTTTGTTGTTTACATAACACACATGTATCAATGTTTCGGTTAATACAATTATAGCATGGTATGCAAACATTTATCATAAACACAAAGATATATTATAATAACCATTTTATTATTGCCTCTTGGGCATATCTCCAACAGTCTCCCACTTGCACTAGAGTCAATAATCTAGTTTACATTTGTAAAGATATAACACCATGGTCTTCTGGTGCTTTATTATGTTTTTCTCACGGGAGAGGTTTTAGTCAACGGATCTGACACGCTCAGAAATGTATGTTTTTTGCAATTCATTTGCGTCTCAACGCATCACTCATTTTCCAAATGTGTCGGCATTTATCGTATATGTTCGGTCTTCTAGTGGAACCTTAATTCCGCGGTCTGAAATATGTCACTAATATTGTCACACACAATATAGCTTCAAAGTTCTGACACTATCGGAACTACACCAAGTTCTCAAAGAACTTTTCGACTTAACATCTTCAGTCATTGTCAAAACAATGACATACTCTGTCTTCTTTTGTAGAATCCGTCACAATATTTAGAACTCTTCTAAATCTAGCATTGTGCTACCTTTTAAACAACACTTAGCCTAATTGAGATTTGAAATTCATTTTTATATGTGACCAAACTAATATCGGCGCAACACCTTACAGCGACTTGTTTGTCATTACCTCATACAAAACTATATATATATCCTTGATTCTTCTAAAGTACCCAAGGATATTCTTACTGTCGTCCAATGATCATCACATGAATCATTCTGGTACATGCTCATAACACTTTAGAGCACAGGATATCTGATTGTGTACATATTAATTGTGATCTAAAATCACTCGTGTGTTTTTACTCATTGAGTGTCAGATACACTCAAATCTTGTTAAACCTTCACATGAAAAGAACACCTTCTTAATATTTCTATATTGAACTACTTCAATACATTCTATGTACTTTGACTTAAACTTATTATGTGTTTCAATCTATCTTCATAGATCTTGACACTAAATATGTTTCAGGCCATATCCTTTCATTGAAGTTAATTCTCAATGAAACCTTTTATTCACATCAAATATATAATTACATCATTTATAATCAATGATATGTCATCTCCATAAAGTATTATAAATATGTCTGAGCGCTCCCACTTAATTTCTTGCAAATGCAAGCATCTTCATCGTTTCTGATGAAATCAAAAACTCTTTGAATATTTCATCCGGTGAAGATTCCAACTCCGCGATACTCACTTCATCCAATTGAAGTTTGTATACCTATCTAGTATTCCACGGACCAGCAAAACTCTTGGTTGTATCTTGTATACACCTTTAATACACACTTCTGTTAAGTAATGCATTTTGCCATCCTACTAGCATATCTCATAAAAGAAATATGTAGCGATTACTAGAATAATCCATATAGACTATAAGCATCGCTACGGAAGATCTAATCTTATCGTAGTCAACTCTTTGAACTTTGCCGTAAACAACTTTTCGACAAGTCGAGCTTCTTCAAGGATATTCCATCCAAGTCCATCAATTTTATAGATCCATTTACTTTCAAAAAGTATTCATCTATCTTGGATTTCTTGGCGCATGGCCATTTTAACGGAGTCAGGGCCCATCATAACTTCTTTGTATGTAGTTGGTTTATCATCGTTCAAAATCAATCCTTTGTCCACAAATCATTTATTTGATCACAAAGTAAACCATACCTACAAGGTTCAATAGGTACTTCGATCTCCATGGCTAAAACACTTTGTAGTCATGGAGCTATGATCGTCGTGGCCGCTTCCGGAACCATTTCCGATGTTGCGCTACTCTGATCATTATGCTCAGGTTCATAAACCTTATCAAGTTCTATTGTCCTCCCACTCAAATACTTTGCTAGAAAATAATTTCTTGGAAATAAGCAAGTAACATTAACAAACACTTTTGTCTTTTACTTCATAGTGGAAAGAATTCCCAATTCTGGGATAACAACAAAGACATTCATCCGGTTTTGGTTGTAAACTTATTTACCTATACCAAAATTTAAGAAATGACTATTAGGGTTTATACCCATGCCATAACTCGTATGGTGTCATTTTAACGGATCATGATGATGCCCTATTTAGTGTAAAAGCGGTAGTCTCTAAAGCATAATCCACAAAAATATAATGGCTTTATTTTATTTTATCTCATCATTAATCCAACAAGGTTTGGATACGTCACTCGGATACTCCATCATCACTTTGATACTCCATGAAACGTGAGTTGTAGAACAATTTCATAACTCTCTTAGATGTTCGCTAAAACTCATAATTCAAATATTTCCACCATGATCCAATCATAGATATTTGACTTTTCTATTACGATGATTTCCACTTCATGCTGAAATTTATTTGAATCCATTCAAATGTTTCAAACTTCTTCCTTATCGAATATATCCACATATATATACTCAATTCATTGTTGGAAGTTTTCATGAAGTAGAAGAATCTCCCGCACACAACTATGCCCAGTGAACCACATACATCATCATGTATGTTTCCACTAAGTTAGTTGCCCGTTCAACTCTTGGCCTATGAACGGTATTTCAGTCATTCTCTTTAGAAAATATTTACAAGCGCCAAACGAATCAAAAATCGAATGACTCCAAAAATCCATTTGCTTGGAGTTCCTTCCTGCGTTCCTTTCTAACATGACCTAAATGGCGGTCCCACAGATAAGTGGAATTCAAATCATTTGCCTTATGGCATTTTAGCGTCAGTGTTATGCATGTGTGTTTCACCATAAAGATTTATAATAACTTATCCATCATACATGGAATACTGTCCAAATTTGAACAACTCATTGTTTTCATTTGACCAGAACAAAACAACAATTATGAAGTTCTTTATTATAAATCTGAAGCGCTAGATAGAATTCCAACGACGAACATAATAACACTTTATTTTTGTTCCAGACGTGCATTCCTATCATATTCCTTGTCCGTCACTTAGGCCATTGTATTCTTGTATTGCGTTGTTTTGTATGACACTTCATACTAACCAATATGGTACAAATACCCAAGAATTTCATTGTGTGACCAAACAAGGAATACATTCATAACATGTATATCATCTATATACACCTGAGCTAGACTTTCTAGTCTTTTCTTTCTTTCTGCCAATAATCTTTTGTAGTTTCTCTTTTAGCTTTCCTCATTCTCAGAAAAACACTTCAACATCAATAACTTCTAGGTTTGTTGGTCAAATACCAATAACCTTGAGGTTCTTACTTTGAAGTTGATCATCATATGACTAGTGTTCCGGATTTCACTATTAGTAACATTTGTAATATGATGAACAATTTCACTCATAACTATATCCATCATATCATGACGACTTTCCGAGACCATGTCTGTACATGCTAGGCTCATAAAGTTTAACCTTAGTATTCGCATGTGCAAATCTGGCTTGCACCTGCACACGTAGAATCTATAACACCCGATCATCACGAGATGCTTCGAAACGACGAGTCTTAGCAACGGTGCATACTAAGGACGATTATTTCATGGATATGCGAATATCGTTAGTGCCCCAATAGTTGGAGGATTGGGACGCCTGTCATATGCCATGACATTCCTATGACATTCATGTTCATGTTCATGTCAGGATTGTGTTGGAGAGATTGATGGTAATCATGTCACTGGTATAGTGCCAAGGAAGAAGCTCATGCATATAGGGGAGAAACCACTACACCAGCCAAAATGTGCTTGTCGATGTTGACTTTGATACGAAGTTCACATATGTGCTATCTTGATGGGAAGGATCATCTCATGATGCATCCATTCTCGCTAACACTTGGAGAGACTAGATGACCTCAAAATCCCCGAGGGTAAGTTTACCTAGCCATGCCGGATATGATTACCACCCTGGAATTCTCCAACCCTTCATGTCAGCAAGGTACCATCTCAATGAGTTATCTACAAAGTTATTCCCCAAAAATGCCAAGGAACTTTTCAATCTAAGACACTCAAGGCTTAGAGTGATGATCGAGAGGGCATTCGGTGCTCTGGAGAACCGGTTTAAGATCCTTGATAAAAAAACCATTCCATACTTTTCCCACCCAAGTTAATCTAGTTCTTGCATGTATAGCATTCTGCACAACTGGATATTGGGGTAGGGTGTTGGTGAGTTCTTCTCGATGAGAATGATGTGAGGACAGGTGATACGTCTCCAACGTATCTATAATTTCTTATGTTCCATGCTAGTTTTATGACAATACCTACATGTTTTATTCACACTTTATAATGTTTTTATGCATTTTCTGGGACTAACCTATTAACAAGATGCCACAGTGCCAGTTCCTGTTTTCTGCTGTTTTTGATTTCAGAAAACTTGTTTTACAAATATTCTCGGAATTGGACGAAACAAAAGCCCACGGCCCTATTTTCCACGGAGTGTTCCAGTAGACCGAAGAGGAGTCGAGGAAGGCCAGCAGGGGGCCCTCCCCATATGGCGGCGCGGGGGGCCCCACTGCCGCGCCGAGACGTGGGGAGGGAGCCCCCTGGCTCCCCCGACGCTGCCCCTTCGCCTATTTATTCCTTCGTCCCAGAAAACCCTAGTACCGAGAGCCAAAATACCAGAACAGTTCCAGAGACGCCGCCACCGTCAACCCTAACTCAGGGGGTTCAGAAGATCTCCTCCGGCACCCTGCCGGAGAGGGGAATCATCACCGGAGGGCTCCACATCACCATGCCCGCCTCCGGACTGATGCGTGAGTAGTTCATCCTTGGACTACGGGTCCATAGCAGTAGCTAGATGGTTGTCTTCTCCTATTGTGCCATCATGTTTAGATCTTGTGAGCTGCCTATCATGATCAAGATCATCTATTTGTAATGCTACATGTTGTGTTTGTTGGGATTCGATGAATATGGAATACTATGTCAAGTTGATTATTGATATATCATATATGTGTTGTTTATGATCTTGCATGCTCTCCGTTGCTAGTAGAGGCTCTGGCCAAGTTGATACTTGTAACTCCAAGAGGGAGTATTTATGCTAGATAGTGGGTTCATGTCTCCATTGAATCTGGGGGAGTGACAACAACCCCTAAGGTTGTGGATGTGCTGTTGCCACTAGGGATAAAACATCAATGCTTTGTCTAAGGATATTTGTATTGTTTACATTACGCACAGTACTTAATGCAATTGTCTGTTGCTTGCAACTTAATACTGGAAGGGGTGCGGATGCTAACCCGAAGGTGGACTTTTTAGGCATAGATGCATGCTGGATGACGGTCTATGTTCTTTGTCGTAATGCCCTAAGTAAATCTCATAGTAGTCATCATGATATGTATGTGCATTGTTATGCCCTCTCTATTTGTCAATTGCCCAACTGTAATTTGTTTACCCAACATGTTATTTATCTTATTGGAGAGACACCACTAGTGAACTGTGGACCCCGGTCCATTCTTTTACATCTGAAATACAACCTACTGCAATCATTGTTCTCTTTTGTTTTCTGCAAGCAAACATCATTTTCCACACCATACGTTTAATCCTTTGTTTTCAGCAAGCCGGTGAGATTGACAACCTCACTGTTAAGTTGGGGCAAAGTAGTTTGATTGTGTTGTGCAGGTTCCACGTTGGCACCGGAATCCCTGGTGTTGCGCCGCACTACACTCCTTCACCAACAACCTTCACGTGATCTTCATCTCCTACTGGTTCGATAACCTTGGTTTCTTGCGAGGGAAAACTTCATTCTTTGTACTCATCATACCTTCCTCTTGGGGTTCCCAACGGACGTGTGGTTTACCGTCACAAGCAGCTACTTTTCTGGCGTCGTTGCCGGGGAGATCAAGACACGCTGCAAGGGGAGTCTCTCACACCCAATCTCTTTACTTTATTTATTGTCTTGCTTTATTTTATTTTCTGTCTTGTTTGCTTTCTTTATATCAAAAACACAACAAAATTAGTTACTTGTTTTACTTTATTTAATTCGGTTTTGCTTTATTTATTTTTATTATTGCTAAAATAAGTACTCCTGAGAACACTAAGTTGTGTGACTTCACTAGCACAAGTAATAATGATTTCATATGCACTCCTATTGCTCCACCTGCTTCTACAGCAGAATTTTATGAAATTAAACCTGCTTTACTAAATCTTGTTATGAGAGAGCAATTTTCTGTGTTAGTACTGATGATGTTGCTGCCCATCTTAATAATTTTGTTGAACTTTGTGAAATGCAAAAGTATAAGGATATAGATGGGGATATTATAAAACTGAAATTGTTTCCTTTCTCCTTGAGAGGAAGAGCTAAAGATTGGTTGCTATCTTTGCCTAAAAATAGTATTAGTTCATGGACTAAATGTAAAGATGCTTTCATTGGAAAATATTATCCTCCTGCTAAAATTATATCTTTGAGAAGTAGCATTATGAATTTTAAGCAATTGGATAATGAACATGTTGCCCAAGCATGGGAGAGAATGAAATCTTTGGTAAAGAATTGCCCTACCCATGGACTAACTACTTGGATGATCATCCAAACCTTTTATGCAGGATTAAATTTTTCTTCAAGGAACCTATTGGATTCAGCTGCTGGAGGTAATTTTATGTCCATCACTTTGGGTGCTGCAACAAAGCTTCTTGATGATATGATGATCAACTACTCTGAATGGCACACTGAAAGGACTCCTCAAGGTAAGAAGGTAGATTCTGTTGAAGAAACCTCTTCCTTGAGTGATAAGATTGATGTTATTATGTCTATGCTTGTTAATGGTAAATCTCATGTTGATCCTAATAATGTTCCTTTAGCTTCATTGGTTGCTCAAGAAGAGCATGTTGATGTGAACTTCATTAAAAATAATAATTTCAACAACAATGCTTATAGGAATAATTTTGGTAACAACAACTATAGGCCATATCCTTCTAATAGTGGTAATGGTTATGGTAATTCTTACAACAATAGTAGGAGTGTACCCTCTGATCTTGAAGTCATGCTTAAAGAATTTATTAATACAGAAACTGCTTTTAACAAATCTGTTGAGGAAAAGTTTGGTAAAATTGATGTTCTTGCTTCTAAGGTTGATAGTCTTGCTCTTGATGTTGATCTTTTGAAACTGAAAGTTATGCCTAATGAAGTTAAAGATACTAAGTCATTTGCTACAGCAAATGCTATCTAAGTTCGAATTAATGACAATATTAGAATGATGGCTGAATTGCATGCTAGGTGGGAAAGAGAAGAAAAACTTGCTAAAGAGAATAATATAGCTAGAGTTTGGACTATTACCACCACTAGTAATGTTGATGCTTCACATGTTGCTAAACCTCCTACTATCAATGGTAAAATAATTGGTGTTGGCAATGTTTCTACTTCTACTACAAAGCGTGCAAAATTGCCTGAAACTGCTGAAACTGTTTGTGATAAAAGTGCTAAAAAAATTCAAAGTGTTGGGGACAATGGTCCCATTGCTTTAGATCATAATGGTTTTGATTTTGATAATTGTCATATTTCTGAAGTTATTAAGTTCTTGCAAAAACTTGCTAGAAGTCCTAATGCTAGTGCTATAAACTTGGCCTCTACAAAACATATTACAAATGCTCTCATTAAAGCTAGGAAAGAGGAATTAAAACTTGAAGCTTCTATCCCTAGGAAGTTGGAAGATGGTTGGGAGCCCATCATTAAAATGAAGGTCAATAATTTTGATTGTAATGCTTTATGTGATCTTGGTGCAAGTATTTCTGTTATGCCTAAGAAACTTTATGATATGCTTGACTTGCCACATTTGGAATGTTGTTATTTGGATGTTAATTTTGCTGATAATTCTATAAAGAAACCTTTGGGGAGAATTGACAATGTTCACATTACGGTTAACAATAAATTTGTCCCCGTTGATTTTGTTGTTTTGGATATTGAATGCAATGCATCTTGTCCTATTGTTTTGGAAAGACCCTTTCTTCGAACCGTTGGTGCTATTATTGATATGAAAGAAGGAAATATTAAATATCAATTCCCTCTTAAGAAAGGTAGGAACACTTACCTAGAAAGAGAATGAAGATGCCTTTTGATTCTATTATTAGAACAAATTATGATGTTGATGCTTCTTTTCTTGATGTTACTTGATTTTCACTTTCTGCGCCTAGCTGAAAGGCGTTAAACAAAAGCGCTTATGGAAGACAACCCATTATTTTATTTCTGCAATTTTTGTTTATATTTGAGTCAAGGTACTTGTTACTACTGTAGCAATACCTTTGTATCTTTATTTTCTTGCATTGTTGTGCCAAGTAAAGTCTTTGATAGAAAGTTGATACTAGATTTGGATTTCTGCGCAGAAACAGATTTTTAGCTGTCACGAATTTGAGCTTTTCTCTCTGTAGAAAAATCTAAAAATTCTGAAAAAATTCATGAGTAATCCTCAGATATGTAAGCAACTTTCGTTTAACTGGAGCTTTTCCATCTGAGCATGTTAAGTGCCTCGAAAAAATCATCTTTATGGACTGTTCTGTTTTTGACAGATTCTGCCTTTTATTTCGCATTTCCTCTTTTACTGTGTTTGAGTGGATTTATTTGCTCCATTAAATTTCAGTAGCCTTGGGTAATGTCCAGAAGTATTGGGAATGATTGTGTCCTTGCTGAACATGTGAATTTTTGATTATGCACTAACCCTCTAATGAGACTGCTTTGAGTTTGGTGTGAAGGAAGTTTTTAAGGATCAAGAGAGGAGGATGATATAATATGATCAAGAAGAGTGAGAAGTCTAAGCTTGGGGATGCCCCCGTGGTTCATCCCTGCATATTTCAAGAAGACTCAAGCGTCTAAGCTTGGGGATGCCCAAGACATCCCCTTCTTCATCAAACTTATCAGGTCACCTCTAGTGAAACTATATTTTAATTCCGTCACATCTTATGTGCTTTACTTGGAGCGTCCGTGTGCTTTTATTTTCGTTTTGTTATTTTAGTTTTCTGAATAAATCGGATCCTAACATGCTTGTGTGGGAGAGAGACACGCTCCGCTTTTTCATTTGAACACTTGTGTTCTTCGTTTTATTTTTCATGTTTGTGGCGAAAGCTGAAAGCCGCAGCACTTATTGTTATTTGGTTGGAAACAGAAAATGCTTCATGTGGTAATTGGTATATTGTCTTGAATAATTTGATACTTGGCAATTGTTTTGAGCTCTCAAGTAGATCATGTTTAAGCTCTTGCATCATGTAGTTTAAACCTATTAGTGGAGAACTACCGTAGAGCTTGTTGAAATTTGGTTTGCATGATTGGTCTCTCTAAGGTCTAGATATTTTCTGGTAAAAGTGTTTGAGCAACAAGGAAGACAGTGTAGAGTCTTATAATGCTTGCAATATGTTCTTATGTAAGTTTTGCTGTACCGGTTTATACTTGTGTTTGCTTCAAACAACCTTGCTAGCCAAAGCCTTGTACTGAGAGGGAATGCTTCTCGTGCATCCAAAACCTTGAGCCAAAACCTATGCCATTTCTGTCCACCATAACTACCTACTATGTGGTATTTTTATGCCATTCCAAGTAAATACTTCATGTGCTACCTTTAAACAATTCAAAACTTTATTACTCCTTATTTGTGTCAATGTTTAATAGCTCATGAGGAAGTATGTGGTGTTTCATCTTTCAATCTTGTTGGGCAGACTTTCACCAATGGACTAGTGGCATATACATCCGCTTATCCAATAATTTTGCAAAAAGAGCTGGCAACGGGGTGCCCAGCCCCAATTAATTAACTTTCATTAATAATTCGCTTCACATGTTTTGCCCTGATTTATCAGTAAGCAACTTAATTTTGCAATAGACACTCCTCCATGGTATGTGAAATGTTGGAAGGCACCCGAGGATTCGGTTAGCCATGGCTTGTGAAAGCAAAAGGTTGGGAGGAGTGTCATCTATAAATAAAACTAAAATACATATGTAAACAAAAGAGAAGAGGGATGATCTACCTTGCTGGTAGAGATAACGTCCTTCATGGGAGCCGCTCTTTGAAAGTCTGTTTGACAAGGGAGTTAGAGTGCCCACTACCATTCGTTGACAACAACAAACACCTCTCAAACCTTTATTTTTATGCTCTCTTTATGATTTCAAAACTTGAAAAGCTCTAGCACATGATTTAATCCCTGCTTCCCTCTGCGAAGGGTCTTTCTTTTACTTTATGTTGAGTCAATTTACCTACTTCTTTCTATCTTAGAAGCAAACACTTGTGTCAACTCTGTGTGCATTGATTCTTACCTGCTTACTTATTGCACTTATTATATTACTTTGTGTTGACAATTATCCATGAGATATGCACGTTGAAAGTTGAAAGCAATTGCTGAAACTTAAATCTTCCTTTGTGTTGCTTCAAAACCTTGTATTAAGAATCTATTGCTTTATGAGTTAACTCTTATGCAAGACTTTTTTATGCTTGTCTTGAAAGTACTATTCATGAAAAGTTTTTGCTATATGATTCAGTTTTTTAGTCATTATCTTTTTGTTAGCAAACTATAGATCATTGCTTTGAGTCACTTCATTCATCTCATATGCTTTACAATAGTATTGATCATGATTATGTTGGTAGCATGTCACTTCAGAAATTATTCTTTTTATCGTTTACCTACTCGAGGGCGAGTAGGAACTAAGCTTGGGGATGCTTGATACGTCTCCAACGTATCTATAATTTCTTATGTTCCATGCTAGTTTTATGACAATACCTACATGTTTTATTCACACTTTATAATATTTTTATTCATTTTCTGGGACTAACCTATTAACAAGATGCCACAGTGCCAGTTCCTGTTTTCTGCTGTTTTTGATTTCAGAAAAGTTGTTTTACAAATATTCTCGGAATTGGACGAAACAAAAGCCCACGGCCCTATTTTCCACGGAGTGTTCCAGAAGACCGAAGAGGAGTCGAGGAAGGCTAGCAGGGGGGCCTCCCCATATGGCGGCGCGGGGGGCCCCACTGCCGCGCCGAGACGTGGGGAGGGAGCCCCCTGGCTTCCCCGACGCTGCCCCTTCGCCTATTTATTCCTTCGTCCCCGAAAACCCTAGTACCGAGAGCCAAAATACCAGAACAGTTCCAGAGACGCCGCCGCCGTCAACCCTAACTCGGGGGGTTCAGAAGATATCCTCCGGCACTCACGGGAGAGGGAATCATCACCGAGGGCTCCACATCACCATGCCCGCCTCGGATCGATGCGTGAGTAGTTCATCCTTGGACTACGGGTCCATAGCAGTAGCTAGATGGTTGTCTTCTCCTATTGTGCCATCATGTTTAGATCTTGTGAGCTGCCTATCATGATCAAGATCATCTATTTGTAATGCTACATGTTGTGTTTGTTGGGATCCGATGAATATGGAATACTATGTCAAGTTGATTATTGATCTATTATATATGTGTTGTTTATGATCTTGCATGCTCTCCGTTGCTAGTAGAGGCTCTGGCCAAGTTGATACTTGTAACTCCAAGAGGGAGTATTTATGCTAGATAGTGGGTTCATGTCTCCATTAAATCTGGGGGAGTGACAGCAACCCCTAAGGTTGTGGATGTGCTGTTGCCACTAGGGATAAAACATCAATGCTTTGTCTAAGGATATTTGTATTGTTTACATTACGCACAGTACTTAATGCAATTGTCTGTTGCTTGCAACTTAATACTGGAAGGGGTGCAGATGCTAACCCGAAGGTGGACTTTTTAGGCATAGATGCATGCTGGATGGCGGTCTATGTTCTTTGTCGTAATGCCCTAAGTAAATCTCATAGTAGTCATCATGATATGTATGTGCATTGTTATGCCCTCTCTATTTGTCAATTGCCCAACTGTAATTTGTTTACCCAACATGTTATTTATCTTATTGGAGAGACACCACTAGTGAACTATGGACCCCGGTCCATTCTTTTACATCTGAAATACAACCTACTGCAATCATTGTTCTCTTTTGTTTTCTGCAAGAAAACATCATTTTCCACACCATAGGTTTAATCCTTTGTTTTCAGCAAGCCGGTGAGCTTGACAACCTCACTGTTAAGTTGGGGCAAAGTAGTTTGATTGTGTTGTGCAGGTTCCACGTTGGCACCGGAATCCCTGGTGTTGCGCTGCACTACACTCCTTCACCAACAACCTTCACGTGATCTTTGATACGTCCAAAACGTATCTACTTTCCCGAACACTTTTGCTATTGTTTTGCCTCTAATTTGTGCATTTTGGATGCAACTAACACGGACTAACGCTGTTTTCAGCAGAACTGCTCTGGTGTCTCGTTTTTGTGCAGAAATCCAACTTTCGGGAAAATCCTCGGAATTTATGCAGAAGGCCCTATTTTCCCAGAGAACTGACGAAGCCAGAAGGACAAACCAGGTGGAGGCCCGAGGGCCCCACACCATAGGGCGGCGCGGCCCAGGGGGGGCCCGCGCGGCCATGTGGTGTGGCCCCCTCGGCCGGCCTCCGATGCCCTCCTTCGGACTATTAATCGGCCTCGACCTAAAAACGCACGGGGAGGAGTCGAAGTCGCCAGAAACCCTCCAGAACGCCGCCACATCGCGAAACTCCGTCTCGGGAGCCAGAAGTCTCCGTTCTGGCACTCTGCCGGGACGGGGAATTGGAGGAGATCATCACCGCCATCACCGCCAACGCCTCTACATCAACCAGCCATGTTTCCTCCATCCATGTGTGAGTAATTCCCCCGCTGTAGGCCGAAGGGGATGGTAGGGATTGGATGAGATTGGTCATGTAATAGCATAAGATTGTTAGGGCATAGTGCCTAGTGTCCGTAATTGGTACTTTGATGATATTGTTGCAACTTGTTATGCTTAATGCTTGTCACTAGGGCCCGAGTGCCATGATCTCAGATCTGAACATGTTATTGTTTCATCAAGATAATCATTGTTTATGGTCTTACCTATAAGTTGTATACACATGTCGCTGTCCGGAACCGATGGCCCCGAAGTGACAGAAATCGGGACAACCGGAGGGAATGGTAGCGATGTGAGGATCACATGTATTCACGGAGTGTTAATGCTTTGCTCCGGTACTCTATTAAAAGGAGTACCTTAATATCCAGTAGTTTCCCTTGAGGCCCGGCTGCCACCGGCTGGTAGGACAAAAGATGTTGTGCAAGTTTCTCATTGCGAGCACGCACGACTATATATGGAACACATGCCTATTGATTGCTTTGTACTTGGACACCGTTTTATTATTATCTGCAAATGCCCCGCTATGATTGTTACATGAGTTTCTCTTATCCATGCAACGCCCGTCATCCGTCCCCGTGCCTACAGTATTTTAATCCTGCTGTTTACTAGAATCACTACTGCTGTCTCTGTTACTCTGCTGCTGTTATTTCACTACTGCTACTGCTATAAAACTGTTACTACTGATAAACTCTTGCGAGCAAGTCTGTTTCCAGGTGCAGCTGAATTGACAACTCCACTGTTAAGGCTTCCAAGTGTTCTTTGTCTCCCCTTGTGTCGAATCAATAAATTGGGTTTTACTTCCCTCGAAGACTGTTGCGATCCCCTATACTTGTGGGTCATCAAGACTATTTTCTGGCGCCGTTGCCGGGGAGCATAGCTTTATTTGGAAGTTCACTTGGATTAATATTGTTCGCTGCAAATTCTCCATCATGGGTAAACCTCGCGATACTAAGATCGCCATATTACCATCCACTACAAGAAAAGGTACAATCCTGAGTACCTCCGCTACACTTGATTCACCATCTGTGATTGATAAACTTGTTTCACCGCCACATGCTTCACATGCGGGTACTTCTGCTGAATCTGAAAACTCTCATAATATTGATAATATTTCTGCTGTGCTTGATGATAGTGGTTCTTTGGGATCTTTTCTAGATGCTACAATTGCTAGGTCTAGACAAATTGAAAATACTGAAACTCTTAATGCTACTACACCTGTTAATTCACCTGAACTTGATTATTTTAGTGATGATCCTGATGAAGATTATGTGGAGCTTAATGATGATTTTATTGAAAAATGCAATGCTACTACTGATGCAAGAAAAATTAAAAAGTTGCTTGCAGAACATGCTGTTAGATATAAACTGTCTCCTGATCCTAAGTTTGCCACATCTCCCATAAACATTAAGGATAAAGATTATGATTTTTCTCTTGATCTATCTCATATAGCTATTGTTGAGAAAACACCCTTTTGTGGTACTGAAAAAGAAAGTGCTGTTGAACACATGACTGAGTTATCTACTCTAAGTAGCTTGTTTTCTGATGATGTCAAGATGCGTACTTACTTTGTTGCTAAAATCTTTCCATTCTCATTAAAGGATGACGCTAAAACTTGGTATAATAGTTTGCCGCCTAATTCTATTAAAAGTCCAAAAGAATTGCTTGATGTTTTCTTCCGTAAATACTTTCCTGCTAGTGCTCAACATATTGCTTTGCAGAGAATCTATAATTTTGACCAGGGAGATGGAGAGAAATTGCCTGAGGCTTGGGCGAGATTTTGCTCTCTTATTAGAGCTCGGCCTGACCATGATTTGGAAAAGCATGATTTACTTGATATATTTTATAGTGGACTAACCATTGAGTCTAGGGCATACCTGGATAGTTGTGCTGGTTGTGTTTTCAGGAAAAGAACTCCAGACGACGCTGAAGAATTATTGGCTAAAATAGGCCAGAATCATGATGATTGGACTACGCCTGAACCAACTCCAACGCCAATATTGAAGAAGAGGGGTTTAATTAAATTGAATGATGAAGATATGAGGGAAGCCAAGAAGTCTCTCAAGGAGAAAGGTATTAAACCTGAAGATGTGAAGAATCTTCCTCCCATAGAAGATATATGTGAGATAATTCCCCCTTCGTCCATGATTGAGGTAAACTCCCTTCAACGCTTTACTAGGGAGGATATTCCGTATTCGAAACCTCCTGCACAATGCTTAGATGAGTTTGATAATTATATTGTTAAGCAAGAAAATTTTAATATGAGAGTAGAGAATCATTTAATGGAAAATTCTCGAGCTATTAGTGAATTGCATGATATTGTGGAGAGAACCTCCAATGATGTTAAGATGCTTGTTAAACATTTTCATATGATTCAAACTCAAATTGATCAACTCGCTAAAGTGCAAAATGACTTGTTAGGAAATAATTCTAAAGAGAAACATGCTTATGAAGTAACAACTAGAGGTGGTGTCTCTACCCAGGATCCTCTATATCCTGAAGGGCATCCCAAAAGAATTGAACAAGATTCTCAACGCATTGAACCTAGTGTTCCTTCTAAGAAGAAAAAGAAGAAGAAACATAAAAATGTTGTAGAATCCTCTGAACCTGCTAATGATCCTAATAGTATTTCTATTTCTGATGCTGAAACTGAAAGTGGTAATGAACATGATAAAGATAATGATAAGAATGATACTCCTGATAAAGAAGAGGTTGAAGAAGAACCTGAAAAGCATGCTAAAAATAAAAAGTACACTAAAGAAGATTTTATTGCTGAGAAACATGGTAATGAAAGAGAACCTTGGGTGCAAAAGCAAATGCCTTTTCCTGCTAAGAAACTAAAATCAAAGGAAGAAGAACACTATAATAAATTTTGTGATTGGATGAAACCTTTATTCTTGCAAATCCCTTTGACTGATGCTATTAAATTGCCTCCTTATTCAAAGTATATGAAAGATATTGTTACTAACAAAAGGAAAATCCCAAATGAGGAAATTTCCACTATGCTTGCTAATTACTCTTTCAATGGCAAAGTTCCAAAGAAGTTGGGCGACCCAGGTATACCTACTATTCCTTGTTCTATTAAGAATAATTATGTTAAAACTGCTCTATGTGACTTGGGAGCCGGTGTTAGTGTTATGCCTTTTTCTCTTTATAAGAGACTTTACTTAGATAAGTTGATACCTACTGATATATCTTTGCAAATGGCTGATAAATCTACTGCTATTCCTGTTGGTATATGTGAGGATGTTCCTGTTCAAGTTACTACTAACTGCTTGATATTAACTGATTTTGTTGTGTTGGAAATGCCTGAAGATGATAATATGTCTATTATTCTTGGGAGACCTTTTCTTAACACCGCAGGGGCTGTTATTGATTGCAATAAAGGAAAGGTTACTTTCAATGTTGATGATAGGGAGCATACCGTTTATTTTCCCAAGAGGATTGAGAAAGCGTGTGGAGTTAATACTATTTCTAATGTGAGAACTATCAAAGTGGGAACTATTGATTGTCCTATATATGAGCCTAAAGAAGAATATCAAACTCTCGTGATTGGATCCATATCAATACAATTCAAGGTAACATGATTGATTTGAGGTTTATTTCTTCTTATGCTATGTAAAATTTATTTGGTGGCAAGACTTGATCAACCTTGTTAACAAATACTTTTTATATGTATAGAGGAGGTAAACAACATCTCTTTCTTCCTCCACTTGCTCTAATTGCTGTAGCACTTTTTAATTTGTAAAGTTCCTTAGTTAATTGGAGATTTCAAAAAATTTCCTGGTCAGTAATAATAAATTAAATACCCAGAAATGTGCATTTTTCAAAGTTTTCAAAAATTCATAAAAATTATACCGTTGGTCCTATTTTTCGACGAGGCACCTGGGAGCACCAGAGGATGACCTGTGGGGCACCAGAGGGTGCCACACCACAGGCCAGCGCGGCCAAGGAGGTGGGCGCGCCACCCTGTGGTGTGGGCCCCTCCTTGCCCCACTTTGCCATCTCTTTCTCCCAGCACCTTCTCTCTCCCGAAAAAACTCGTACCAGGTTCCTCTCACTCGCGTTTTTGCTCAAGAGCTCCAGATTTCTCGATCTCTTTGTTCAGCCCAGATTTCTTGCTGAAATTTGGCACCTTTGCTCCTTGGTATGTGACTCCTCCACCCATCCAAGTAGAATTTTGTTTGGTTGAGTATATCTTGAATATTTTGCTGCTGTAGGTAACATGTTTAGTGAGCTTGCATGCTTGTTCTAAGTGGTAGAAACTAGTTTTGATGCATGATTAGTACTCTAGCAAGTTCCTATGGTAGTTTCCCTCAAATTATATGTCACCAAACCAAATTTTATATCACTTGTTGAAAATTTCAGAGAAGAGATGAAGAAGTTCAACTTTGGAGAGTTGTTCAAGAAAGGAACAACCAGCACCGGGAGGCCTTCTAGGGCCGCCACCCGGATTAGGCGATCGTACAATGAGGATATCATCGCGCCTAGCTTCGCGCCCGAAGAGGACAATGGGGCTCCTAATGCTTCGTCTTTTCCATGCTATGATTTTCTGAGGAATGCAGGGATATTGGAGGATTTCTTCACCCTTGTCAACAGGGCAGGCTTAGCCACCTATGTGGGAGATGAAAGGGAGCAATACTACATGCTCACCAAAATCTTCGTCGAGAGCTTCAAGTTCCACAACAAGCAATATGAGCCGACAGTTGCATTCAAGATCTATGGTAATCCTGTTACTATGAGATTGGAAGATTTTTGTCGTGCATTGGATATTGCCCCTGTAGGTACAGCAAGTAGGATTGATGACAACCCCCGGGACTTGTTGGAGCTTTATCGAGGGATTACCAATGATGATTGTCGCACCATTCAGCGTGGCAAGATAAGAAACATTCAACTCCCCGCCATTAAGTATTTTGCATATTATATTGCTACTAGCATTCTTGGTAGGGAGAACACTAGCAATATTTCTAGTTACCATCTTGCTTTCTTGAATATTGCACTTACTGGTCAGACATCTTATCATCTTGGTTCTCTTATTGCTCGCCGCCTGACTAACAGGGGGCCTATTTTTGGAGGAACTATTGCACTGCGCGTTTTAACATATCTAAGGCTTCCTCTTGATCCTAATGATGTGCCATTGGCCCCTAGGAAACTTGATATTGCTGCTATGAAGAGTCATCATTTTGTTACCGCTGATTCTACTGTAGATAATATGGTCTATAGAATGTTGTTTTCTGACGGGGATGAGAAGGAAATCCCTCTTCCCCAACTAGGTTTGTTCAGTATTGACAGGCAATCATGGTCGTGCACCAAGGAGGAGGTGGATGAACATATGAAGATACAAGACTTCCACCAGCAGCATGACTCCGAGGACGCCGAGCCCTCTTATGACTACACCGTCATGTATCCGGGTGCCTCTTCTAGCACATACCCGGAAGATGATCCATCTTCATCGTACTACGGAGATACTACCTCATGGGATCGATGGGATTGAACTCCATTTAGGCCAAAAGCCTAAGCTTGGGGGGAGGTATACCGGCATCACTCATTCTTTGCATATTATGATTACTGGATACTTGTACATACTTGTTTTGTTCGTTTGAGTGGTTTTCTAATGAGAGGAAGATGATATTTGGGGAAGTGCTGCCTGAAAACAGATTCTGGACTGTTACTAGAAAAATTCGTGCGCACAGCCAGAGCGTTATTTTGAGTTGCCAATTTTTGTGCAGGTTCCCCAGGTTGTTATCTAACTTTCATTAGTTGAACACTTTTCGAGCTGAGCAACGTAAGATTTTTGTAAAAATCGATTTCTGTAGTGCTGTCAGGTTTTGGCAGATTTCTGTCATCCTGCTGTCATGTGTTTCTTTTTAGTTTGCTATTTCTTGTTTTTGCTTTGTTTCCTTCCCAAAACACAAAAAGACCAAAAATATTTCTGTTGTTTCTCTTCACCATTTGTTTGCTTTGGTTTCTTGCATTTGTTTCGCTTTATTTGCTGTTGCTAGTTTGTTATAAGAAAACCCAAAAAGATTTTGCTTTGTTTGCTTGTTTCCTTTTGTTCTAGTTTGAAATTCGAAAACACCAAAAATATTTGCTGTTCTTCTTTGGTTTGTAAAGTTCTTTATGAGTTCAATGGTCTTCGGTGGCTGGAGCGTGGTTTTCATTTCATATTATCCAAGCTGCACAAGTGAAAAGGCAATAATGACGATCTACGACAATTGGATTGTGGTGAGAGGCTGGTATGAACTCTATTTGTTTTCATTTTTGTACATATACTCATCCATGTGAGCATGCTTAGTTGGTTCATGTGAGGTATATGTTATTTGAGAAAGTCTAGTAGTTTATGATCTCTCATGTTTAGCTCCAATCTATTAATATGAGTAGCATGTCATGGATGTTTGCTTGCATTGTTTTATTCATAAGTAAGTATGGCATTGTGGTATCCTCCTCTGAATAATTCATTTATATCGACTTGGCACATGCTCACGCATGCATATGACTGAACAAAAAGTCAATTAAGCCTCGATGATCTATATTGCTTCAGAGTTCTTGTATCACTTTTATGCCTCCGTTAATTTATTTTGCCGCAAGCATGATTATGACGATTCGCTCTCTTGATTTGTCGCTCCCTAGTCTATTGCTAGCCTTCACTTGTACTGAGCGGGAACGCTGCTCGTGCTTCCAAACACATGAAAACCAAGTTATTCCAGAGTGTCCACCATAAATACCTATGCATGGCATTTCAAACCATTCCAAGTAAATTCTCACGCGCTACCTTTAAAACCTTCAAAATGCTTCTCAATTTGTGTTTATGTTTCATAGCTCATGAGGAAGTATGTGGTGTTTAGCTTTCAACCTTGTCATTTACTTTTGACGGACTCTCATATGGACTAGTGGCACATCCGCTTATCCAATAATTTTGCAAAAAGAGCTGGCAATGGGATTCCCAGTCCCGAATTAATTAACTTAATAGACACTCCTCCATGGTTTGTGATTGTTGGACGGCACCCGAAGGATTCGGTTAGCCATGGCTTGTGTAAGCAAAGGTTGGGGGGAGTGTCATCATCATAATAAAACTAAAATAGAAAAGGGGCACTCCTTCATGGTATGAGATTGTTGGCAGGCACCCGAAGGATTCGGTTAGCCATGGTTTGTGAAAGAAAGGTTGGAAGGAGTGCCAAATAAATATGCAATAATTCATGGGAGCCACTCTTGGAAGTCCGGTTGGCGAGGTAGTTAGTGTACCCATTACCATTCGTTGACAACAACAAACACCTCTCAAAATAATTTTACTCCTGATTTCAAAAATGAAAAGCTCTAGCGCATGTTAATCCCTGCTTCCCTCTGCGAAGGGTCAATCTTTTACTTTTATGTTGTGTCTCCATTATTTCTTTGAGCACTATCTTGAGAGCACAACTGTCATTCTTAGTATAATATGCTTGTCTCAAAATATGATTGATTGTGGTATAACTTTGATGCTTTTATCTTTGACAATCACTACTTCTAGTCTTTCTATGAACTCCAGAGGTGCCCGGGCATTTATGTTTTGCCAATCAAACACAGGCAAGCGAGATACCACTTTATCATACTCTCTTATGAACATTGCAATCCTGCTTATATACATGATTCATGATGCTTATTATTAATTGTTGGTACCTCTCCATGATTGACATAGCTGTTAGATGATCTTATTTGCATGTATCTCATTATGAACTGCTTAAGTATTAGCCATAACATGAGAATATATACATCATATGAGCAAATGTGTTCGTGAAAGTTCTTTTATCGCTCAGTTGTTAACTGAATTGCTTGAGGACAAGCAATAAGCTAAGCTTGGGGGGAGTTGATACGTCCAAAACGTATCTACTTTCCCGAACACTTTTGCTATTGTTTTGCCTCTAATTTGTGCATTTTGGATGCAACTAACACGGACTAACGCTGTTTTCAGCAGAACTGCTCTGGTGTCTCGTTTTTGTGCAGAAATCCAACTTTCGGGAAAATCCTCGGAATTTATGCAGAAGGCCCTATTTTCCCAGAGAACTGACGGAGCCAGAAGGACAAACCAGGTGGAGGCCCGAGGGCCCCACACCATAGGGCGGCGCGGCCATGTGGTGTGGCCCCCTCGGCCGGCCTCCGACGCCCTCCTTCGGACTATTAATCGGCCTCGACCTAAAAACGCACGGGGAGGAGTCGAAGTCGCCAGAAACCCTCCAGAACGCCGCCACATCGCGAAACTCCGTCTCGGGAGCCAGAAGTCTCCGTTCTGGCACTCCGCCGGGACGGGGAATTGGAGGAGATCATCACCGCCATCACCGCCAACGCCTCTACATCAACCAGCCATGTTTCCTCCATCCATGTGTGAGTAATTCCCCCGCTGTAGGCCGAAGGGGATGGTAGGGATTGGATGAGATTGGTCATGTAATAGCATAAGATTGTTAGGGCATAGTGCCTAGTGTCCGTAATTGGTACTTTGATGATATTGTTGCAACTTGTTATGCTTAATGCTTGTCACTAGGGCCCGAGTGCCATGATCTCAGATCTGAACATGTTATTGTTTCATCAAGATAATCATTGTTTATGGTCTTACCTATAAGTTGTATACACATGTCGCTGTCCGGAACCGATGGCCCCGAAGTGACAGAAATCGGGACAACCGGAGGGAATGGTAGCGATGTGAGGATCACATGTGTTCATGGAGTGTTAATGCTTTGCTCCGGTACTCTATTAAAAGGAGTACCTTAATATCCAGTAGTTTCCCTTGAGGCCCGGCTGCCACCGGCTGGTAGGACAAAAGATGTTGTGCAAGTTTCTCATTGCGAGCACGCACGACTATATATGGAACACATGCCTATTGATTGCTTTGTACTTGGACACCGTTTTATTATTATCTGCAAATGCCCCGCTATGATTGTTACATGAGTTTCTCTTATCCATGCAACGCCCGTCATCCGTCCCCGTGCCTACAGTATTTTAATCCTGCTGTTTACTAAAATCACTACTGCTGTCTCTGTTACTCTGCTGCTGTTATTTCACTACTGCTACTGCTATAAAACTGTTACTACTGATAAACTCTTGCGAGCAAGTCTGTTTCCAGGTGCAGCTGAATTGACAACTCCGCTGTTAAGGCTTCCAAGTGTTCTTTGTCTCCCCTTGTGTCGAATCAATAAATTGGGTTTTACTTCCCTCGAAGACTGTTGCGATCCCCTATACTTGTGGGTCATCAATCTTCATCTCCTACTGGTTCGATAACCTTGGTTTCTTACTGAGGGAAAACTCGCTGCTGTACTCATCATACCTTCCTCTTGGGGTTCCCAAAGGACGTGTGCTTTACCGTCACAAGCAACATGCGATGTTGATGCTGACATGGTGTCGGTGCTTTTGGTAATAGAGGAACAAGAGGCAAGAGTGGGCTAACGCTACGTGGGCTGACAGAGGCAACACATGCAACACCAGGATCTCAAGCGGAGGAAGTTAAAAACTAAAGAAGTGAAGTGAAGAACAAGAACAAGAACTGATGAGGCAACACTATGTCGTTGTGTTCTATGAACTATTATATGTATGCGTAACTGGTACTTGTGGTGAACTCCTATTTGATAGTAGCTAATTAACATATGTCGCTATTTGTTAGTAGCTAGGGCTAAACATCGTAAATTTAGTGTTGCATGTTAGTTCCATATGTTGCCTATTAGTTCACATTAGTGTGTGGTAATTACACCATTTGCGGGAAGTGGTTACCAGAACACAACGTATGAAACCAAACAACCCAAAGTTCAATTCCCTACCCGAAAATTAACTTTGTTGGTAGCCAAACAAAATGCACAAATAAGCCGATGCTTTTTTATTAGCAACAACTAGATCCACAACTTAAATTTGGACTTGGCCCGGTGAATTATGGCTCCAAAGACAAGATCTCCCTAAATGCAGAAAAAGTTACGAGTATCCACACAATCCCTTAGTGGCGCGACAGAAGCAGAGAGGCTAACCATGGGAGGGATCCTTCATTTGGTGGATGGATTCGGCAACAATGACGCACAAGTGTCACTCCCTTCGATGAAGGCGCTATCATCTTGGAAACTTGCTCATTTTTCATTAGTTTTGTGTTGGTTCGTAAGAGTAGCATGCAGCGGGAGTGGTGTTTTGGCATATGGGAGTTTATGCTCCCTTTATTTTGAAATACATGTTACATGTATTTTGAAATTTTAAAAAAATAAAACAAAAATTCATACGTGCGTCTTCATGTTCTACGTGCTCATCAAGTTGTTTCATGAAAAATCGACTTGTCGTGTGTGTAAAAAGATAAAATTCAGTGCTAAAATTAAGACTTTTCGGAAGATAAATTTTCTTTTTTTTACATAGATCACAAAAAATATTGGTTCTTCGCGAAACTTGACGAACACGCTTATATTGTGGAGATGTACATGTAGAATTTTTTGTTAAATTATTTTAAAATTTCAAAATATAATTTTCTGGTAGAGAGAGCACACGCACTCGGGAGCCGAATTGAATTTTCGAGCATGTGGCTGCGTCTAAAAGTTGTAGTAGGAATCCTACTATTTTCTTTGAAAAGAAACAATATGAGGTCGCATTGGTGGTGACTTGTTTCTCCGTCATCGATTTCAGCATCGATGTGAGAGAGTCACTTGAATATACTTTGTTCTACCCCGCGTGAACGATTATATTGAATGGGATTTGCTAGTTCCCAGCTAGCTGAGAACTAATTTCGTGCTCAGTCAAGTCTTATACCATTTAATTTGCATCGTGATTCGTGCTAGTCATTAGTTGCAACATGAGTTGTAAGTTGTATCTGAGATTTAATAACATCATCTGACTGAGAACGAAGTTAATTCTTAGTCGACTGAGAAATAGTCACACCCATACTACCCTGTGTGAACAAGGTTTGCGTGCAAACATTATATCCAAACTAAACCTTGGAAGGAGTCTTAAAAAGGCCCACATTTACCTTGTAACATGCACTTTTGTATAACTCCTATTATATGATGCCATGATTGCCATGTCTCAGTACATTGAAGTAAGAAAAAAATTACTCCCTCTAATTCATATTACTTGTCACTAATATGGATGTATCTAGTACTAAATTATTTCTACATACATTTGTTTTTTTCGAAATGGGGAATGGAACCCCGGCTTCTGCATCATGATGATGCACACGGCCTTTTATTAAAGGTATAAGAGTACAAATTTAAAACATCTCAGGCATCGCCTAGAATTGATACAAGAATCAACCAGCGAAAGAAAACAAAAGAAAACGGACTACACATCATTGTATCCGTCTATTGTGCCGCCAGCCAGCCTGGCACAAGATATCCTAAGCGACCATCTGGAGCCGTGTGCATCCAATAGTCATAGCATCCCGTTGTCCCTCCGGTGACAGAAGAGCCCATAACTGGACCCAATGTGACACCATATGGATAACCTGCAAAAAGTGAAAAGAGTGTTTTTTGTTAAAAATAATATCATTCCTTGTCCTCCAGATAGACCAACATAAGGCAGAAACCCCAATACGGATAAAAGCCTTTGATTGTCTATCAACTCCATTTAGCCAATTACCAAACATATTGGTAATATTGGTTGGAGGTGGGAGAGCAAAAGTAAAACTAATCGTACGCCAAAGAATTTTAGCTAAAGGATAAGTGATGAACAAATGCTCAATAGTCTCCTGATCACCACAAAAAATACATTTTGTACAACCATTCCATCTTCTTTTGGCTAAATTATCTTTAGTAAGTAAAACCTTATTGCTTAAGAACCACATAAATATTTTTTATCTTTAAAGGAACTTTAACTTTCCAAAGATACTTTCTCAAAAAAGGGGTATGGTCATTCATAAGATCCTCATACAGAGATTTCACTGTAAACACGCCATTTGTTGTCAATTTCCAAACAAAGTGATCGTTCTCGTTAGATAAATTAATCCTCATAAGTCTTCGGCATAACTGCAACCATAAAGACCATTTGTTTCCCACCAACAGCCTTCTGAAACTGATATTCAGAGGCGTTTGAGCCAACACATGAGCTACAGTTACATTCTTGTGATGCACAATGTTATAGAAGGATGGATATTGTTGTGCTAATGGTGTATTGCCTAACCAGGTATCTTCCCAGAAACTGATACTCTGACCATTACCTATCTTAAAAAAACTTCTTCTAAAAAAATCGTCCTTAACCTTCATCAATCCCTTCCAAAAGGGAGAGTCTGTTGGTTTAGCTTGTACCTCGGATAAGGTCTTTTGTCTTAGGTATTTATTTTGCAGCAGCTCCTGCCACACCCCATCCTCGTTAAGAAGTTTATAAAGCCACTTACTCAATAAACATCTATTTTTTAATTCAAGGACCTCAATACCTAGACCCCCTTGATCCTTGGGTCTGCAGACGTTATTCCACTTTGTGAGCCTATATTTTCTTTTATTTTCCTCGGATTGCCAAAAGAAGCGAGACCTATAAAAATCCAATCTTTTCCTTACCCCGACGGGTATTTCTAGAAAAGATAACATGAACATCGGTAAGCTTGTTAAAACTGAATTGATAAGGACCAATCTGTCCCCATAGGACAATAATTTGCCTTTCCAGCATCCCAATTTGCTCTCAAATCGGGTCTCCACTGGATACCAATCAGAAATTCGAAGCTTTCTAAAGTGAATAGGAATACCTAAGTATTTAAAAGGTAGAGACGCAGCATCACATCCAAAGATCTGTTTATACTGGTCCACTTCATCATTTGCCTTCCCAAAACAAAAAATCTCGCTCTTGTGGAAATTAATTTTAAGTCATGAGAGCTCTTCAAAAAAACATAGAATTAGTTTCATATCTACTGCTTTCTGGAGATCATGTTCCAAGAAAAGGATAGTATCATCAGCATATTGTAGGATAGAGATCCGCCCTTCAACAAGGTGAGGAATAAGCCCCCCTACCTGATCATCATTTTTTGCTCTCTCACTAATGATAGCAAGCATGTCCACCACAATATTAAATAGAATAGGAGACAATGGATCACCTTGTCTCAAACCTTTTTTTGTCTGAAAATAATGACCAATGTCATCATTTACCTTTACTCCAACACTATCCCCTTGGACATATTGACTGATCATTCTACACCATTCAGGAGCAAACCCCTTCATCCTCAAAGTCTGTTGTAAGAATGACCATTTCACTTTATCATATGCCTTTTCAAAGTCAATCTTGAATATAACCCCATCCAGCTTCTTATTATGTAACTCATGAATAGTTTCATGAAGAATGACCACCCCTTCTAGAATATTTTTTCCTGGCATAAAAGCAGATTGTGTTGGTCTTATAACTCGTGGGGCTATACCTGTTATACGATTTGTACCAGCCTTGGTAAATATTTTAAAACACACATTCAGTAGACAAATGGGTCTATATTGTTGTATTTGCACTGCATCCTCTTTCTTCGGTAATAATGTAATGACGCCAAAATTCAATTTGTAGAGAGGCAAATCCCCCATACTGAATTGATTGAACAACGCCATCAAGTCATGTTTTATTACTTCCCAATTTTTTTGATAAAACTCCGCCGGAAAACCATCAGGCCCCGGCGCTTTATTACATTTCATCTGAAAAAGTGCCTCATGAACTTCCTCCTCAGAAAAAGAAGCTGTCAAGATCGCATTCTCAATAGTCGATATCTGGGGAATGTCCTGCACCTCCTCCTCTACCAAAGAGATATTATTTGATGCCGGTGCCCCGAATAATTTTTTATAAAACTCAGTAATGTAGACCTTCAAATTTTCTTCCCCAACAATAGTTCCTTCCTGTTGTTCTAATTGAAAAAATTTCTTTCTTCTATGTTTCCTATTTGCAATCAAATGAAAATATCTCGTATTACTCCCCCCTTCTTGGATGTGCTTAACTTTAGCTCTCTGCGCCCATTTAGACTCTTCCTCTCTTCGTAATTTATTAAGTTTATCATTTGCATCTTTAAGCGATTCTCTCTCTCCCATCGATAAGATATTCGTTTCAGCCTTCACATCTAACCCATCAATAATACCTATTAACCTATCCCTTTCTTTTTTATATTGCCCACTTTGATTCTTTGCCCATCCTTTAAGAAATTGTCTGATATGCCTCAATTTATTCAACCACACATCCATAGGATTCAACCCCACTAATACGGATTTCCACTCCTTTTCAATCATGTCAAAGAAATCTTCTTGTCGCAACCAATGCAACTCGAAAGAGAACTTTGGCTTATTACCCAAATGTGCTTTCACCCGTGAGTCAATAAGAATCGGAGTATGGTCAGAGTCGGCCCTTGTCAATGCACGCACAGTGACAAGGGGGAATTTTTGTTCCCACGAAATGGAGGCGAGCACCCGATCCAATTCCGCGGCGAATCAAAGATAACTAATATGGATCAGATGGAGTGCTAATGTTGGCATATAGTTTTACTCTTGTTGTGAAATTTGTCCTCGTTTTTGCTAAAATGGAGCGATAAATAAGAGTTGGCGACGATGATGTCTCATTTTTCTCATACATTTTTCAGTAATATGCAGCCGTTAGCGACACATGGAGATATGACACATGGAGATATGATACGGAAGTTTATACAGTGTCCAGATCTCTTAAACATGGGTGCTTAGAGCAACCAGATCTTTGAACCAGCTAGAGTTCTTAATCTACCATGATGACCCCCTTTTTGATCTTTGAAATCTAATGATGCGTTGTAAAGGGTTAGATCTCACGTTTTAAGACGTGATAGAATGCTTGAAATTCCGGTAATAATCTCGATGATATTCTTGGAGCTGCATGCACTAGAGAAACCAATCAGAAATTTATCTTAACAAATCCAAACCCAGAGTCCAGGATCAGACAAAGTAAACACAGACCTCGCGCCCCCACATCAGGAGTTTTGAAACACGAATATTCCGAATCTGGAAGCCGGTATATGGTTTAAACACCAAAACCTCGACGATCGGGCTAAGCATTTGAAACCCGAGGAGTATCAGCTCATTGGATACTTCTGTCCCATGCATGTACTACTAGCGCTCTTTGAATCTCCACGTACGGATAAGAGATTCAAAGTGTTGCACCTTGAAATCGTACGGATAGATAAATGTTCAAAGTAGCGATCTCATTTCTATCTCTACTAAGCACCAGGGGTACTATAAATAAAGCAGCAGACAACATCTCGTCCTCCACACAAGCCATCATCCTAAACCTCCATCCCCCACGCAAGCCAGCCATGGCCATCTCCAAGTTCATCGCCCTGGTCTTCGCTTTCGCGGCCGTGGCGGCGACGCTGCAGCTGTCCGAAGCGAGGGTGCAAGGGTTCAACCAAGAAGAAGCAGATGACGCCTCCAAAACAGCCTCCGGATCAGCCGGGAGCCTCCCTGGTTTCCCCTTCCCGTTGCCTCAGATTCCTGGCCTCCCACCGTTGTTCCCGTTGCCTCAGATCCCTGGCCTTCCACCATTGCCTAGCTTCCCACACTTACCAGTCCCACCCACCGCCGGCACGCCTGCCGCTCCAGGCTTGCCCGGTCTGCCAACGTCGTCGCCGCCGCCGCCACCGCCGGCGGAGTGCCTAACTCCGTTGACGCAGATGATACCATGCCTGGACTACCTCACCAACATCACCGTCTTCACGCCCCCGGACATGTGCTGCGACGGCCTCAAGTCGATCATCACCAACGCGCCCATCTGCCTCTGCCACGGCATGAACGGCGACATGAGCAAGCTCTTCCCCACGCCCATCGATCCCATCCGGATGCTTATCCTGCCGCTCAGGTGCGGCACCATGCTGCCACTGCGGACGCTTTTCTCGTGCAACAGTAAGTACTCGCACCTCTTACCTAGCTGTAGCTCTACTATCTAGCATAGTTCCGTTACATTCGAAAAGTGTATTTGACACATGAGCACCAGTGCTCCTGATTTTGAAAAATCATATTTTTTGGATTTCAAAAAATACGAAATTAAATACCCACACACATATAAACATTTTGAAGGTACGGTAGAAATTTTAGAGAAAAATATGTTATATTTTAAGCTAAACAAAAAAGACAAATTTCTGACAAATATATACATCTATACGTAGCCACAAATTTGTTTTTTTCCTGTAGCTCAAAATACAATACAATTTCTACCAAAATTTTGCATAAATATTCAGAACATGTGTATGTATTCATGGAATAAATTTGATAATTTTTTGAAACGTAGAAATACAGTTTTTAAAATATTTTGTAAACGGAGAGCACTGGTGCTCATGTGCACCAAATTTGCTTCCGTTACATTGTACTATAGTTCTTATTAAGCTGCCAATATGAACTTTGTGACTGATTTGACAGGTCAATCAGTGCCGCCGCTGCTGCCTCCTACCACTCCAACGCCTCCTGCTTCTCCCGTGTCACCCGGACCGCCATCGGTGGCTCCAAAGTCGCCAGCGCCCGCTGCTTCTCCCGTGTCAACACCTACAGGTAATACCTCTTTTTGATCTACTATGTACTCCACATTATTGAACAACAGATTGAATTTCTGTCATCTATGTGCTTCACTCTAATGTATATCGTTCCTTTCTGATTTTGACTTTCTCAGAGGTGTCGCCATAGAGGAAGAGGACGCATGATGGGTCGGTGGACTCGTGAAGATTAGATCGATGTTTAGTTACATATATGTATAGGAAATATAGCCAATTGTCGGCTTAGTTTTATTAAGATACTAGTATATAGCACCGGAGATAATTGTCCTCATCGTTCATTAGTTGTCGTACGTAGTACATAGTGCTACTTTATCATAAATACAGTCATATGTAAGGTCTCGTGAAATCTGAATTCTTATTATTGGTGTTTGCTTCGCGTGATGGGTTGTACATTTATATGCGTGTGTGCTGCTTCGATCTGTTTATGCTTGAAAGTTGGAGGTTGTATAAATCAGGCCGAAATTTCCGAAGCTCTTACAAAATCAATTGGTGAAGTGAACAAGGGTTCACATGCATATTTCGAGTACCTCTTCAAGTTATACATGACTCGGAGCCCTTTTTGGAATCAAGAGTTCAAGACTGGTTGTACCATTACTGCCTTCATAAACCTCCTCCTTGAAACGCAACTGATATTTCCTCATCTGAAACGGCTTGACCTTTTGCATTGACCTTTTGCTCGAATAAATTTTAAAATAAATCCTCCACACAGGTACCACATAAAACCAGTTACAAAAGGTATTGTACCACACAAAACCCCAATCCGTTGCTGCCGAGGATAAAAAGTCCGTCAATCACGTGGCGACGTCGTTTGTGCAGGACTCTGCATCCTCATCTGCAGAGCTGCTATTCCAAGGGAATGACATGGTTGCTACTCCGTACAGGTTGATTGTGCAGGCGACTGTCGGGTTTGATGTTGGTTCAGCGTTTAGGTTGGTTCTTTTTTTTTTTTTTGAACGAGTACGGGTCCAGAAGGACCCGGAAGCTGCTTCATTTATAAGCGGTGGATGAACAAGTTACAGGGGAGTCCACAGACAAAGTAGGAACTGCAGAAAAGACCCCAGAAATTACAACAAGGTCCTCAGGACGAAAAGATAAAAAGCAATCGGGTCCTCGGGATCCTTCTCCACCATCGAGAGCTGAGCTCCGCCGCCGCGCCAGGAATACCGGCACCGGGGACGAACCACTTGGGCCAGCACCACTGGAAAGTGCGCAGCAGCAGGAGCTGGAGATCCTCCGCGTCGGCTTGAAGCCTGGAGGAAGATAGACCATCGAAGCGAGGTCTAGGAGGGTCGCCTTTCGACCATGATGTGCAGAGGCAGGGCGGAGCTAACCGCCGGCTTCAGTCCTCTGCTGAAGAACTCCAGAAACGAGAGCATAGAAGCTCTCCAGCGCAACAGATGTTCCCCGCCGTCTCCAAGCCACAGCTCCCTGCCACAACTCTTCATCCCCCCTCGCCCCCACGGCCGGCCAGGGAAAGGAGATAGACCACCCAGAGAAGCTTGAGCTTGGCAGCAGATAAATGCCCTTTATTTGTGGAGTAGCCCGCCGCCCAGATCTTCACCGCGTCTGACTCCGACCGCCGGAGTATCTCGTCGGGGAAGAAGGTCGCATGCCAGCTAGCCAAGAGATCTAGCAGCCAACTCCCGGCATAGTGCCACACACCGGCATAAAGTCAAGAAAACCTAGATCTACTAGTAATATACACTAACCTAGCTCCCGCGCCTCCCCTAGGCCATCTCCGACCGGCTACGCCGGTGGAGAGGCCGTCAGATCGGCCCGGACTCCGGTGGGAGACTCTCAGTTACTGTAGCGAGAGGAGAGGGGGGGGGGGGGGGGGGATGAGCGCTTTTTTAGGTTGGTTCAGCGTGTTATTACTTATCCTACACCTTCTTGTTCGCTTTCAGTTCCACATGACACCCAAACATAAAAAAAATGATACTAAAATCAGATGGAATCAAAATGAGATGCTACCAGAACAGAATTTGGAATCCAGTTGAATGAAACAGATTGAAATCATGTGAGCCAAACTGAGTTCATGTCCTTTCCTCTGGTCAGGCAACATACAGTACTCCTCAAAAGAAGCACGCATGGATGAATTTCTCAGCACTCAAATGTGCAAAATTAGAATGTCTAACATGAACGATATGAGGCGGTGCCACAGTGAATAATTTCACATGCACAACAACAAAATCTCTCACCGAACATATCCAAAGTGAACAAATAGAAAAACTAGCCATAAAGAGAGAAAAGTATATGCATATAGGACACTAAATTAATAATCATTTCAGTCATAATCCTCCTCGGTTATACTCTGCAAACTACAAACATATCCAAAGTTTCTCTCAAGTCTAACACATCCAAAGTGCACAACAGAAAATCTAGTCATAGAGAAAGTTTATACATATAGGAAACCGCAAGTGTTAACTAATAATCATTCCAGTCATACTCATAATCATCCTCACTTGTATCGTCCGGACTCCACTGGCCGTGGTTGTCTTCTCCAAGTGCACTGTCTGGGATGTCCAGAGTCGACCACGTCACCGTCACCTGTATAGTGGCAAAACTGAGCCTGAAACTTACGATCGAATCTCCATGTTTCTGAACATTGAAGACATGAAACCGATGAACAGAATCTGAGCCATCGCTCCGACCAATCTTCAACACCACAATCAATTTGGTGCGTTTCTTCACAGAAAACACAAACCTGTCCAGGTCACATGGCGCCTCAGCGACAATACCATCGAAGAGCCGGGCTTTCTCGAATAATCCGCTGCCAGAAGCAATCAGGCACAGGCTCATGCCACCGCAGCACACTTCTGATATCCGGACCTGTATCGTCGCCTCCGCTGCCTCATACAGATGTGCCAGATTTATGTCCACTGCACCACCCTCACCGCCAAGCCGTTCAGTAAAGGCCATATCGATCGGCGGGTCCATGTCACTGAAGAGGACAGCCCCGTCAATGAGCTGCAAGTCTTCTTCTTCTGATTCTCCAGTCTTGATCTTCATGTCGAACTCGATCAACACAGGGGATGTCATTTCGATGCCTCTCTTGGGCCCAGACATTTGTATCAACCTGTCATCATCCCCAACCACGATGAATGGATCATCTCTACTGCGGTTGAACAGGTAATTACGCCTTGGGTTCAGGAGGTCCCGGGCAGCCAGGTATCCATACAACTGAACTGGGCCATCCAAGGAATCAACATAAATATATGCTAGCTTCAGCCAGTATATCTGCATCATATTGCAATACACATGGCTTTGACATTCTCGGGAGTACGGCTGACACTTGGGATTCTTGGACATCATCATTGGCTTCAGATGGGCTGGGAGCAGCAGTAGAAACATTGCACATGAATTAATTTGATGACTGGAAATGAAATCACTAAATCTAGCTTATATTTCTGTGACACAAGCGAGGTTTCACATGGCAATCATACAAAACAATTTTGGCAGGATATCGGAAAAGCATTACGAGAGCTACTCCACATCGTAGAGTTACCTAAAGCTAGAAAACAGAAACAAAACTTCAGTACAATAGAGTTCACCTATCAAATAATAATAGCGTAGTCCTAAAATTTGGGTCAGATGGTACTGTCGCTTGATAAATTGCTGACTATGAATGTTAATCATTTGCCACATGTTTTCTGGGATGAAAATACGACAAAAAAACCATTTCCTCTTTCAATTTGTAGTTGCAAATGATGTCTGAAATATAGTGGCGCAGATTTTATTAAGAGTCTGGCTCGTCATGATGCAAGCGGTAAAAAGTGTGATTAGATAAGCTGCATGATGGAAGAAAGAAATGATTTTTTGGTTTTAACAAACAAATCTGGTAACATGAGGAGAGACAACGTGGAGACACACAAACGAACTCAGTTATACTGGAAATTAAGAATTGGGGCATCGTTTTGATGTACTACCCAACTCAATACATGAATCAAAGTTAAAGCAAACTATAATATAATCTTATAATAACATGGAAATTCAAGGATTTATTCGAATCGCATCCACTAATTTAACATAAAAGGTAGTAAGTTTTACGATTTCAATAAATGAATACAAAAGAAGACGAGAGGCTTACTCTCGTCGGTGATGCACGTACGATACAGTTTCTTCAAATAAGAGGATTCATTGAGGATGGATCCATCACGATGCTTCATGTCCAGCATGAGCGTCTTGAACGTCACGTCCTCTACTGGACTGCTGCCGCCGCCCAAGTTTCTCTTCCGCGAAGGTGCGACGGGAAGGGGCGGCGCGGCGCCCATCCGGATCACCGTGCGATCGGCTGTGCGCGTGGAGGAGCTGCCGCTCTCCGTCGCCCCCCGTGGCCCATCGCCTGTCCCATCGCCCGTCCGGATGACCTCGACATTGGTTAACTTGTGCGGGTGCGGCTGCTCGCCACTCTCCATCCCTCTTCGATTGCGGGTAGTTTAGTTTTAGGGTTTAAAAATGATTCGTTTCTATGCCTCTCACCTATATTAATCGACTAGCAAATTCGTGTGTATTCATACACGTTTATTGAAATTTTCATGGACATGGAGAATTTCACAGCAAATTCGTGTGTATTCATACACGTTTATTGAAATTTTCATGGTCTTCATCTCTTTGTCAGTCTCGTTCCTTACAAAGTTTCTCGCATATAGGGGGGCAACTTTTGGTCGTTTGGATGCCGAAGGGAAATTTTGGTTTAGCATCACACGGCTTTCAAAGTAGGCTGAAAGCTGATCCAGTAGGCACGACTCGATTTAGGTGTTTCGTGGCGGGACAAACGCTGGCGAGCTCAAACTGATAAAGCGGATACACGCGGTAGGGAAAAGCGGGAGACGGCGCGACACATTGGGAACACGCGCCACAAAATCTCGTCACCGCCAATTCTCCCCTCTCACTCGCCCTTTCGCATCCACCCTGTCCTCTCCCTTCTCTCTCCCCTCACTATTGGTTGTTGCATTGCCGCTGGTAGATTGAAGACCATCGCTGCGACAGCAGAAGAGAAGGCAATCAGAACCCTCATATGACAAACTTGCGTTGCAGCCGCATTTCCCCCTTGTTCGAGCACAGGTGCATCAATGGCGGTAAGTTCTCAGTCCACTCTTAGACGGTTGTAAATATGCTAAATCATTATAATCGAGCATACCCTAGCCACCTCCGGGTCGCTCCAAGGCGACCGCGCCGCTGCCAAAAGCCACCCACTCCGAGCATTCTACCACCGCTTTCGCCGGAGGAAGCCGTCTCACGGCGGATGGCTACAGCGGGAGGTCTCCTCCTCCCTCAAATCCAAACTTCCACTGAAACTATGCCCCCAAATATCACCCAAGATCCCGATCTGATGAGCTGAGCGGTCCAGCCAACAGGGGACTTAGAGCAACCAGATCCAATTGGGCCATATCATGCCTTTGGTTCGGTAGGATCATCTCTTTCCTATGTATGTGCTATATTCTATGATGCTATTTTCATGATATCCATTTGGCAATGATCGTTGTGCTACTTATGCCGATGGTTATAATCTATGGCACTATGTGTTTGATGGAGGTGTTGTCTAACCATGTGCTTTGTACAAACACAAACGTTGTGTATTCTGGTGTGGCGCCATCTAATGCGAAAGGTTTTGCATAAGACATTGTCCTATGTGCATGCACGATTGGTTGCCCAATTGATTTGGTCTTGTAGGCACCGCTTTTACCATGTTTGTCGTTATATGAGGCTATATCTTTTTAACGAATTGCTTATGCATGTTTAAATTGGCTTGTCTTTTGCGGTGCTCCAAGACGATGATGGGTGTTCTTATCCACAATCATGGTGAATGATGCTCAAGGATATTGGAGAAGGTAGCGCCGCTAAGAGGATGAAGGCACGACCGCTTGGACATTTCCATAACGACATTGGCCTAGCCACTCTGCTAAGGTCGTCATGGCACCATGGTTGGATTTGCTTCCAATTCATGATGTCTTCCGCTGGTACATTTTCTCCGTTCCAAGACCATCGTCTTAGAGACCAACACCGACTGAATGCTTCTGGATAATGAAGGCAAAGAAGGTCAACGGGAGGATTGGCATGTATCAACAACTAGTTGAATGCCCGTGCGTTGCTACGGCTCAATATTTTTGTCTTCGGGCATATGTCAAAAGATAATAGACATGAAAACAATTCTTGTGAAATAATTCTGCTAATTTTCGTTTAGCTGAAAGCTGTAAGGGGGAGCCCCAGCAGTAGAAAATTAAAAGCTATATCATAATATTTAATTGCTCTAGCCAAGGATTTTTATTAAATTTGAAGGAAATTACATATTATTAAAATATAACTATAAGCATAAAGCACTGCAAAAATTGTGAGACTGGCAATTTTGGAGTGGCTATCAACATCATGTTACAGAGTAGGAACCTAGAACTATGATATGCTACAAGAATGTCCAAAAACGCCTCAATGTAAAAAATCATGATTTCTCTAAAGGTCTAGAAATTCCTATATCACTCCCATACACAAAAATCATAAAAATCTTCCAGCACGAACATGTTTCATCTCCCCAAAATATTTCATCCTGGAGCTCCAAAATGAACTAAAGTAGCTTCAGGCCTCAGCTCTACAATGCAAGCTTCTCGTACAGATAATCTATTTTTTAAAAATCTGTGGATAACCTGAGTGACTAAATCTTTAGATTACAGTTTAGCACTAAAATGATGTATGTATAGCATATACCACACATATATGACGAAGAGAATGGATGCATCTATTCAACCAAACAGAAAAAAGTAAGACTGTATTTCTGTCTGTGTGCTCCATATCTAACGAAAGCCAGACCAAAATTTCATCCTGACCTAGTAGTCCCTGATGTTGCTTCTTGTTGGTGGTAGCTGGTACCTGCTCCGATGCCCATGCTCGCCACTCCGTAGTCGCTCTAGTCCCAAATATCTGTGTATTCTGTATGGTGCATTATTGCAATAATTAAGGGTCATGTGCATCGATGATGCAAGAAATGGGAGCAATACAATCTTACATTACCAATAGTTAAAAAAAAGGAAAGGTGGTAGGTAATGTTCAGTAAGAAAGATGGCATGTTCTGCATGTTATGGGAGTAGCAGACAGAAAATCTAGCGATCGGACAATAGACTAAATATGTAAGTACCATTTCAATTATAAGACAAAAAAAAGTTCTACAATTCTTTAATTATTATGAATACTTCTAGGGTTGATCATAAAATTAACGTACACTTTTTGACACAATATTAGAGAAAAGAAGATAGGTTTGCAAAATACATGAATAGGGACTTTAATACCTAATGATATTTAGAATAAAAATTATATAGATCCTGCTTGTTCTAATAATGAAACAGGTAGCCTGCTGAAAACTCACTTTTGAGCATGTCATAGATAAAATAAAGCTCACTGCAATAGGGCGTGAGATGCAGGAAAGCAAGTACCGAAGAAGACATCAGCACTTATTTCTATATGGCCATCTTTTACTTTGAGCATTGCCAATGTTTTGAATGTATAAGGTGGAAACATTATTTATCCTAGTAAAAAGAGGTCAGAAATAAATAATACAATTAACAAGGATCATGAACAGGTTAGAATATTTTGAAGGAGATATGCCCTAGAGGCAATAATAAAGTGGTTATTATTTATATCTTTATGTTTATGATAAATGTTTATATATCATGCTAGAATTGTATTAACCGAAACATTAGTACATGTGTGATATGTAGACAAACAAGAAGTCCCTAGTATGCCTCTTAAACTAGCTTGTTGATTAATGGATAATTAGTTTCATAATCATGAACATTGGATGTTATTAATAACAAGGTTATGTCATTGTGTGAATGATGTAATGGACACACCCAATTAAGCGTAGCATAAGATCTCGTCATTAAGTTATTTGCTATAAGCTTTCGATACATAGTTACCTAGTCCTTATGACCATGAGATCATGTAAATCACTTATACCGGAAAGGTACTTTGATTACACCAAACACCACTGCGTAAATGGGTGGCTATAAAGGTGGGATTAAGTATCCGGAAAGTATGAGTTGAGGCATATGGATTAACACTGGGATTTGTCCATCCCGATGACGGATAGATATACTCTGGGCCCTCTCGGTGGAATGTCGTCTAATGTCTTGCAAGCATATGAATGAGTTCATAAGAGACCACATACCACGGTACGAGTAAAGAGTACTTGTCAGGAGACGAGGTTGAACAAGGTATAGAGTGATACCGAAGATCAAACCTCGGACAAGTAAAATATCGCGAGACAAAGGGAATTGGTAATATATGTGAATGGTTCATTCGATCACTAAAGTCATCGTTGAATATGTGGGAGCCATTATGGATCTCCAGATCCCGCTATTGGTTATTGGTCGGAGTGAGTACTCAACCATGTCCGCATAGTTCTCGAACCGTAGGGTGACACACTTAAAGTTGGATGTTGAAATGGTAGTACTTGAATATGGAATGGAGTTCGAATATTTGTTCGGAGTCCCGGATGAGATCCCGGACATCACGAGGAGTTCCGGAATGGTCCGGAGAATAAGATTCATATATAGGATGTCATTTTATGTGAAATAAAATGTCACGGAAGGTTCTATGGAAGGTTCTAGAAGGTTCTAGAAAAGTCCGGAAGAAACCACCAAGGAAGGTGGAGTCCACATGGGACTCCACCTCCATGGCCGGCCAGCCCTAGATGGGGTGGAGTCCCAAGTGGACTCCACCATAGGGGGCCGGCCACCCCCCACATGGGAGGTGGAAATCCCACCTTTGGGTGGGAGTCCTAGTTGGGCTAGGTTTCCCCCTCTTATGGAAGGTTTTGGTTTCGGGTCTTATTCGAAGACTTGGACACCAACACTTGGGATCCACCTATATAATGAGGGGCCAAGGGAGGGGGCCGGCCACCCCAAGACCACAAGCTGGCCGCCCCCCATAGAGTGGCCGGCCACCCCTCCCAAACCCTAGCCGCCCCCCTCTCCTCCATATTGCCCGCGTAGCTTAGCGAAGCTCCGCCGGACTTCTTCACCGCCACCGACACCACGCCGTCGTGCTGTCGGATTCAAGAGGAGCTACTACTTCCGCTGCCCGCTGGAACGGGGAGGTGGACGTCGTCTTCATCAACAACCGAACGTGTGACCGAGTACGGAGGTGCTGCCCGTTCGTGGCGCCGGAACCGATCGTGATCAAGATCTTCTACGCGCTTTTGCAAGCGGCAAGTGATCGTCTACCGCAGCAACAAGAGCCTCATCTTGTAGGCTTTGGAATCTCTTCAAGGGTGAGACTCGATACCCCCTCGTTGCTACCGTCTTCTAGATTGCATCTTGGCTTGGATTGCGTGTTCGCCGTAGGAAATTTTTTGTTTTCTATGCAACGTTATCCTACAGTGGTATCAGAGCCGTGTCTATGTATAGATGGTTGCACGAGTAGAACACAATGGTTTGTGGGCGTTGATGCTCTTGTTATCTTTAGTTTGAGTACTTTGCATCTTTGTGGCATAGTGGGATGAAGCGGCTCGGACTAACTTTACATGACCGCGTTCATGAGACTTGTTCCTCGTTCGACATGCAACTTGTATTGCATAAGAGGCTTTGCGGGTGTCTGTCTCTCCTACTATAGTGAAGATTCAATTTACTCTTCTATTGAAAACATTAGTATCAACGTTGTGGTTCATGTTCGTAGGTAGATTAGATCTCTCTCGAAAACCCTAAACCACGTAAAATATGCAAACCAAATTAGAGACGTCTAACTTGTTTTTGCAGGGTTTGGTGATGTGATATGGCCATAATATGATGATGAATATGTATGAGATGATCATTATTGTATTGTGGCAACCGGCAGGAGCCTTATGGTTGTCTTTAAATTTCATGTTGAGTAGTATTTCAAAGTAGTTGTAATAGTTGCTACATGGAGAACAATCATGAAGACGGCGCCATTGACCTTGACGCTACGCCGACGATGATGGAGATCATGCCCGAAGATGATGGAGATCATGTCCGTGCTTTGGAGATGAAGATCAAAGGCGCAAAGACAAAAAGGGCCATATCATATCACATATGAACTGCATGTGATGTTAATCCTTTTATGCATCTTATTTTGCTTAGATCGCGACGGTAGCATTATAAGATGATCCCTCACTAAAATCTCAAGATAATAAAGTGTTCATCCTTAGTAGCACCGTTACCAAGTCTTGTCGTTTCGAAGCATCTCGTGATGATCGGGTGTGATAGATTCAATAAGTACATACAACGGGTGCAAGACAGTTTTGCACATGCGGATACTAAGGTGGCCTTGACGAGCCTAGCATGTACAGACATGGTCTCGGAACACGTGATACCGAAAGGTAGAGCATGAATCATATGGTTGATATGATGAACACTTTGAGTGTTCGCCATTGAAATCACACCTTTTCTCGTGATGATCGGGTTTAGGTGCGGTGGATTTGGTTCGTGTGATCACTAAGACAATGCGAGGGATATTGTTTTTGAGTGGGAGTTCACTTAGGTTTTTAATTATGTTGAATTAAAATTTGAACTCAATTTGTCATAAACTTAGTCTAAACTATTGCAAATATATGTTGTAGAGATGGCGTCCCCAATCAATTTTAATCAGTTCCTAGAGAAAGAGAAACTTAAGAGCAATGGTAGCAACTTCACCGACTGGTTCCGTCATGTGAGGATCTTCCTCTCTGGCGGAAATCTGCAATTTGTGCTTGATGCACCGCTAGGTGACCCTCCTGCAGAAGATGAAACCGATGAAGTAAAAGCTGTTTACGCAACTCGGAAAACTCGGTACTCTCAAGTTCAGTGTGCCATCCTGTGCGATCTGGAATCCGATCTTCAAAAACGTTTTGAGCACCATGATCCTCATGAGTTGATGAATGAGCTAAAAGCTATATTCGAGACTCATGCGGCCGTGGAATGCTATGAAGCATCGAAACATTTCTTCAGCTGTATGATGGAAGAAGGCAGCTCCGTTAGTGAGCACATGCTCGCCATGACCGGGCATGCGAAGAAACTCAGTGACTTGGGAATAGTGATTCCTAACAGACTGGGGATTAATCGTGTCCTTAAATCACTGCCACCAAGTTACAAGAACTTTGTGATGAACTACAATATGCAGAACATGAACAAGGAGTTACCTGAACTCTTTGGCATGCTAAAAGCTGCTGAGATTGAGATCAAGAAAGAGCACCAAGTGTTGATGGTCAACAAGACCACCAGTTTCAAGAAACAGGGCAAGTCTAAGGAAAATTCAAGAAGGGTGGCAAGAAAGCTGCCACGCCTCCTATGAAACCTAAGAACGGCCCTAAGCACGATGCTGAGTGCTATTATCGCAAGGAGAAGGGACACCGGAAGCGTAATTGCTCCAAGTATCTGGCTGATCTCAAGAGCGGCCTTGTCAAGAAGAAGAAAGAAGGTATATCGATATACATGTTATAGATGTTCATTTCACTGGTTCTCGTTCTAGTACAGGTATTTGATACTGGTTCGGTTGCTCATATTTGTAACTCGAAACAGGAACTAAAGAATAAACGACAACTGCTGAAAGATGAAGTGACGATGCGCGTTGGAAACGGATCCAAGGTCAATGTGATCGCAGTCGACACACTTCCTCTACATCTACCTTCGGGATTAGTTTTAAGCCTAAATAATTGCTATTATGTACCTGCGTTGAGCATGAACATTATATCTGGATCTTGTTTAATGCAAGACGGTTATTCATTCAAGTCTGAGAATAATGGTTGTTCTATTTTTATGAATAATATCTTTTATGGTCGAGCACCACAAAAGAATGGCTTATTTCTGTTAGATCTCGATAGTAGTGATACGCATATACATAACATTGATGCTAAACGAATTAAACTTAATGATAATTCTACTTATATGTGGCACTGTCGTCTTGGTCATATTGGAGTGAAATGCATGAAGAAACTCCATACTGATGGATTACTTGAATCACTTGACTTTGAGTCACTTGATAGATGCGAAGCATGTCTAATGGGAAAAATGACAAAGACTCTATTTTCTGGTATGATGGAGCGAGCTACTGACTTATTGGAAATCATACATACCGATGTGTGTGGACCAATGAGCGTAGCATCGCGCGGTGGTTATCGTTATGTTCTAACCTTCACAGATGATCTGAGTAGATATGGGTATATCTATTTCATGAAACATAAATCCGAAACTTTCGAGAAGTTTAAGGAATTTCAAAGTGAAGTAGAAAATCAACGTAACAACAAGATTAAATTTCTACGATCTGATCGTGGAGGTGAATATCTGAGTTATGAGTTTGTCATGCATTTAAAGAAATGCGGAATACTTTCACAATTGACACCGCCGGGAACACCTCAACGAAACGGTGTGTCCGAACGTCGTAATCGAACTCTCTTAGATATGGTTCGTAGTATGATGTCTCTTACTGATTTGCCGTTATCATTTTGGAGTTATGCATTAGAGACAGCCGCATTCACTTTAAATAGAGCACCATCAAAATCCGTAGAAACGACACCGTATGAATTATGGTTTAACAAGAAACCTAAGCTGTCGTTCCTGAAAGTTTGGGGTTGCGAAGCCTATGTAAAGAAGTTACAACCGGACAAGCTAGAACCCAAAGCGGAGAAATGCGTCTTCATAGGATACCCTAAGGAAACTATAGGGTACACTTTCTATCACAGATCCGAAGGCAAAATCTTTGTTGCTAAGAACGGAACCTTTCTTGAGAAAGAATTTCTCACTAAAGAAGTGACTGGAAGAAAAGTAGAACTCGATGAGATTGATGAATCTATACTCGTTGATCGAGTAGCGCGATCGAAGTTATACCTGTACCGCCTACACCGCAACAGAGGAAGCTAATGATAATGATCATGAAACTTCGAACGAGGAAACTACTGAACCTCGCAGATCGACAAGAGAACGTGCCACTCCTGATTGGTATGATCCTTGTCTAAATGTCATGATTGTGGATAACAATGATGAGGACCCTGCGACGTATGAAGAAGCGATGATGAGCCCAGATTCCAACAAATGGCAAGAAGCCATGAAATCCGAAATGGGATCCATGTATGATAACAAAGTATGGACTTTGGTAGACTTACCTGATAGCCGAAAGGCTGTCGAGAATAAATGGATCTTCAAGAGAAAAACAGATGCTGATGGTAATATTACTGTCTATAAAGCTCGACTTGTCGCAAAGGGTTTCCGACAAATTCAAGGAGTTGACTACGATGAGACTTTCTCACCTGTAGCGAAGCTAAAATCTGTGAGGATTTTGTTAGCAATAGCTGCATTTTTCGATTATGAGATTTGGCAGATGGATGTCAAAACGGCGTTCCTTAATGGAGACATTGAGGAAGAGTTGTATATGGTACAACCCAAAGGTTTTGTTGATCCTAAAAATGTTGACAAAGTATGCAAACTTCAGCGTTCAATCTATGGACTGAAGCAAGCATCGAGAAGTTGGAACCGACGCTTTGATAAGGTGATCAAAGACTTCAGGTTTATACAAAGGTCATGGAGAGGCCTGTATTTACAAGAAAGTGAGTGGGAGCTCTGTAGCATTCCTGATATTATATGTAGATGACATATTATTGATCGGGAATGATATAGAACTATTAAGCAGTGTTAAAGGTTATTTGAATAATAGTTTTTCAATGAAAGACGTTGGTGAAGCATCATATATATTAGGCATCAAGATTTATAGAGATAGATCAAGACGCCTAATAGGGCTATCACAGAGTACATATCTGGACAAGATTCTAAAGAAGTTTAGAATGGACGAAAGTAAGAAAGGGTTCTTACCTATGTTACCAGGCAAGGTATTGAGTAAGACTCAAGGACCGCTACGGCAGAAGAAAGAGAAAGGATGAGTAATATCCCCTATGCCTCGGCGATAGGATCTATCATGTATGCCATGCTATGTACTAGACCGGATATAGCACATGCTGTTAGTTTGGCTAGCAGATATCAAAGTGATCCAGGAATGGAACACTGGACAGCGGTCAAGAATATCCTGAAGTACTTGAAAAGAACTAAGGATATGTTTCTTTGTTATGGAGGTGACCAAGAGCTCGTTGTAAATGGTTACACCGATGCAAGTTGGAACACTGATCCTGATGACTCTAAGTCACAATCTGGGTACGTGTTTATATTGAATGGTGCTGCAGTAAGCTGGGCAAGCTCGAAGCGATGCACGGTGGCGAAGTCTTCAACAGAATCAGAGTACATAGCGGCTTCAGAGGCTTCATCAGAAGCGGTATGGATGAAGAGGTTCATTGTAGAGCTCGGTGTGGTTCCTAGTGCATTGGACCCATTAATCATTTACTGTGATAACATGGGTGCCATCGCCAATGCACAAGAGCCAAGGTCACACAAGAGGTTGAAGCATATCAAGCTGCGTTACCACTCGATTCGCGAGTACATCGAAGATGGAGAAGTAAAGATTTGCAAAGTACACACTGATCTGAATGTAGCAGATCCGTTGACTAAAGCTCTCCCTAGGGCAAAGCATGACCAACACCAGAATGCCATGGGTGTTAGGTATATTACAATGTAATCTAGATTATTGACTCTAGTGCAAGTGGGAGACTGAAGGAGATATGCCCTAGAGGCAATAATAAAGTGGTTATTATTTATATCTTTATGTTTATGATAAATGTTTATATATCATGCTAGAATTGTATTAACCGAAACATTAGTACATGTGTGATATGTAGACAAACAAGAAGTCCCTAGTATGCCTCTTAAACTAGCTTGTTGATTAATGGATGATTAGTTTCATAATCATGAACATTGGATGTTATTAATAACAAGGTTATGTCATTGTGTGAATGATGTAATGGACACACCCAATTAAGCGTAGCATAAGATCTCGTCATTAAGTTATTTGCTATAAGCTTTCGATACATAGTTACCTAGTCCTTATGACCATGAGATCATGTAAATCACTTATACCGGAAAGGTACTTTGATTACACCAAACACCACTGCGTAAATGGGTGGCTATAAAGGTGGGATTAAGTATCCGGAAAGTATGAGTTGAGGCATATGGATTAACAATGGGATTTGTCCATCCCGATGACGGATAGATATACTCTGGGCCCTCTCGGTGGAATGTCGTCTAATGTCTTGCAAGCATATGAATGAGTTCATAAGAGACCACATACCACGGTACGAGTAAAGAGTACTTGTCAGGAGACGAGGTTGAACAAGGTATAGAGTGATACCGAAGATCAAACCTCGGACAAGTAAAATATCGCGAGACAAAGGGAATTGGTAATATATGTGAATGGTTCATTCGATCACTAAAGTCATCGTTGAATATGTGGGAGCCATTATGGATCTCCAGATCCCGCTATTGGTTATTGGTCGGAGTGAGTACTCAACCATGTCCGCATAGTTCTCGAACCGTAGGGTGACACACTTAAAGTTGGATGTTGAAATGGTAGTACTTGAATATGGAATGGAGTTCGAATATTTGTTCGGAGTCCCGGATGAGATCCCGGACATCACGAGGAGTTCCGGAATGGTCCGGAGAATAAGATTCATATATAGGATGTCATTTTATGTGAAATAAAATGTCGCGGAAGGTTCTATGGAAGGTTCTAGAAGGTTCTAGAAAAGTCCGGAAGAAACCACCAAGGAAGGTGGAGTCCACATGGGACTCCACCTCCATGGCCGGCCAGCCCTAGATGGGGTGGAGTCCCAAGTGGACTCCACCATAGGGGGCCGGCCACCCCCCCACATGGGAGGTGGAAATCCCACCTTTGGGTGGGAGTCCTAGTTGGGCTAGGTTTCCCCCTCTTATGGAAGGTTTTGGTTTCGGGTCTTATTCGAAGACTTGGACACCAACACTTGGGATCCACCTATATAATGAGGGGCCAAGGGAGGGGGCCGGCCACCCCAAGACCACAAGCTGGCCGCCCCCCATAGAGTGGCCGGCCACCCCTCCCAAACCCTAGCCGCCCCCCTCTCCTCCATATTGCCCGCGTAGCTTAGCGAAGCTCCGCCGGACTTCTTCACCGCCACCGACACCACGCCGTCGTGCTGTCGGATTCAAGAGGAGCTACTACTTCCGCTGCCCGCTGGAACGGGGAGGTGGACGTCGTCTTCATCAACAACCGAACGTGTGACCGAGTACGGAGGTGCTGCCCGTTCGTGGCGCCGGAACCGATCGTGATCAAGATCTTCTACGCGCTTTTGCAAGCGGCAAGTGATCGTCTACCGCAGCAACAAGAGCCTCATCTTGTAGGCTTTGGAATCTCTTCAAGGGTGAGACTCGATACCCCATCGTTGCTACCGTCTTCTAGATTGCATCTTGGCTTGGATTGCGTGTTCGCCGTAGGAAAATTTTTGTTTTCTATGCAACGTTATCCTACATATTTGATGCTGCCTCCTAGTATAATATTAGAGCATTAACATTGCTCATTGTACACATGATCAATCTACACAGAAGAAGAACTCATGGGTACGAGAACTCATCCCTGATCTCAAAGATGCCTGCTCCCAGGCGTCCAAGCCAGACTTCATGAAGAAAAACTAAACCACACCAATGGTGAATAAGTAAATCCAAAAAGCACATATTCAAAACTTTCAGTACATAACTCTCATTGTAAATCTTTACAAGTTAAAGTTAAGATCTCTCAGCATTAAACATTATGCATCACGTGCTTAAGATATTTGCAACGTTTGAACGCAACAGTATCTATTTACATGTACATGCTTGTAAAATTCATTAAAAGTACAGACCTATGTGTGGCAATATCCTATAGAAATATAATAAAAGCACCATGTATTATCTCTGGGTGTAGTAACAGAATAGGTTACAGAACATGACTATGATCTGCACGAAGAAATGGCCAGTAGAACATATTTTATAGCATCTCTGGACAGGCTCTCTAAGATACTAATGGCCATTTACCATAGCTATGAGAGCTAATTCACCAAACAGATGAAAATGATAAAGTTTTTATGCAACCTCAAGTTATATTGCAGAGTGACTATCATGGACATGAGCATTTGATTAGTTAACAAATAATGCTAGTTATGATCCCATACAGAATTACTGATGGGGCTAATTATTTTTTCCAGTCTTCATATACTAACTATATAAGCAAATCCAAAAATCAAATGGGGTCTTTCGCCAGGAGCAAATGTCCATGCAAACTTACCTCTACAACATGATCTTTTAATGTGTGTCTGCAACCATAGCTTCCATCTTCATTACAAAGAGAGGAGTGAAGCTTATACCAAGGGCTATGGCATTCTAAATTTTTGCAGGACAATGCGCTTGACTTTTGTAACTTGTATGCAAGCAGGACTTTCTAAGGTCATCTGTAACAAAGGAAGGTTATAAAGAGTTAGAACACATGCACACAGAATAAAATACATTGTAAGAAAAAAATATAACACAATAAGAAGAGGCTTCCTTCTTTGACCCTCTGATGAGTTTTTCTTGAATGCTAACTGATACGCGTACAGCACGCGTCCGTTGGGAACCCCAAGAGGAAGGTGTGATGCGTACAGCGGCAAGTTTTCCCTCAGTACGAAACCAAGGTTTATCGAACCAGTAGGAGCCAAGAAGCACGTTGAAGGTTGATGGCGGCGAGATGTAGTGCGGCGCAACACCAGGGATTCCGGCGCCAACGTGGAACCTGCACAACACAACCAAAGTACTTTGCCCCAACGAAACAGTGAGGTTGTCAATCTCACCAGCTTGCTGTAACAAAGGATTAGATGTATAGTGTGGATGATGATTGTTTGCAGAGAACAGTAGAACAATTGCATTAGATTGTATTTCAGATGTAAAGAATGGACCGGGGTCCACAGTTCACTAGTGGTGTCTCTCCCATAAGATAAATAGCATGTTGGGTGAACAAATTACAGTTGGGCAATTGACAAATAGAGAGGGCATGACCATGCACATACATGATATGATGAGTATAGTGAGATTTAATTGGGCATTACGACAAAGTACATAGACCGCTATCCAGCATGCATCTATGCCTAAAAAGTCCACCTTCAGGTTATCATCCGAACCCCTTCCAGTATTAAGTTGCGAACAACAGACAATTGCATTAAGTATGGTGCGTAATGTAATCAATAACTACATCCTCGGACATAGCATCAATGTTTTATCCCTAGTGGCAACAGCACATCCATAATCTTAGAGGTTTCTCTCACTCCCCCAGATTCACGGAGACATGAACCCACTATCGAGCATAAATACTCCCTCTTGGAGTTAAGAGTAAAAACTTGGTCAGAGCCTCTACTAATAACGGAGAGCATGCAAGATCATAAACAACTGATGCTGTCCAGGACTGGCGCGGGGTTGACGAGGGAGGAAATCCCTGTGGTGTAGCTTTCTGGTCCCCGGCAACGGCGCCAGAAAAGTGCTTGATGTCTACGTTCCCCCTCCTTTCCTGTAGACAGTGTTGGGCCTCCAAGAGCAGAGGTTTGTAGAACAGCAGCAAGTTTTCCCTTAAGTGGATACCCAAGGTTTATCGAACTCAGGGAGGAAGAGGTCAAAGATATCCCTCTCATGCAACCCTGCAACCACAAAGCAAGAAGTCTCTTGTGTCCCCAACACACCTAATAGGTGCACTAGTTCGGCGAAGAGATAGTGAAATACAGGTGGTATGAATATATAGTAGCAGTAGCAACGGTGCCAGAAAATAGCTTGCGGGCGTGTAGTTGATGGTGGTGGTATTGCAGCAGTAGTAACACAGTAAAACAGTAAACAAGCAGTAGTAACGCAGCAGTATTTAGGAACAAGGCCTAGGGATTACACTTTCACTAGTGGACACTCTCAACATTGATCACATAACAGAACAGATAAATGCATACTCTACACTTTTGTTGGATGATGAACACATTGCGTAGGATTACACGAACCCTCAATGCCGGAGTTAACAAGCTCCACAATAATGCTCATGTTTAAGTAACCTTTAGTGTAAGATAGATCAACGCTACTAACCCAAGTACTAGCATAGCATGCACACTGTCACCTTCATGCATATGTAGGAGGAATAGATCACATCAATATTATCATAGCAATAGTTAACTCCATAATCTACAAGAGATCATGATCATAGCACAAACCAAGTACTAACACGGTGCACACACTGTCACCATTACACACGTGCAGGAGGAATAGAACTACTTTAATAACACATCACTAGAGTAGCACATAGATGAATTGTGATACAAAACTCAGATGAATCTCAATCATGTAAAGCAGCTCATGAGATCATTGTATTGAAGTACATAGTAGAGAGATTAACCACATAGCTACCGGTACAGCCCCGAGCCTCGATGGAGAACTACTCCCTCCTCATGGGAGCAGCGGTGATGAAGATGGCGGTGGAGATGGCAGCGGTGTCGATGGAGAAGCCTTCCGGGGGCACTTCCCCGCTCCGGCAGGGTGCCGGAACAGAGATCCTGTCCCCCAGATCTTGGCTTCGCGATGGCGGCGGCTCTGGAAGGTTTTCGTGGGTTTCGTCAATCGTGTAGGGTTTTCTGATCCAGGGGCTTTTTATAGGCGGAGAGGCGGCGCAGGAAGGTCGAAGGGGGGCCCACACCCTAGGGGGGCGCGCCCCCCCCCCTAGGCCGCGCCGGGGTGTGGTGTGGTGGCCCTGCCTCCCTTCTCTGGCGGTTCTCGTGTGTTCTGGATGCTTCCGGGTAAAATAGGAACACAGGCGTTGATTTCGTCCGATTCCGAGAATATTTCGTTACTAGGATTTCTGAAACCAAAAACAGCAGAAAACAGGAACTGGCACTTCGGCATCTTGTTAATAGGTTAGTTCCAGAAAATGCACGAATATGACATAAAGTGTGCATAAAACATGTAGATAACATCAATAATGTGGCATGGAACATAAGAAATTATCGATACGTCGGAGACGTATCAGCATCCCCAAGCTTAGTTCTGCTCGTCCCAGCGAGTAAAACTATAACACAGATAATTTCTGGAGTGACATGCCATCATAATCTTGATCATACTATTTGTAAAGCATATGTAATGAATGCAGCGATCAAAACAATGTATATGACATGAGTAAACAAGTGAATCATATAGCAAAGACTTTTCATGAATAGCACTTCAAGACAAGCATCAATAAGTCTTGCATAAGAGTTAACTCATAAAGCAATAATTCAAAGTAGAGATATTGAAACAACACAAAAGAAGATTAAGTTTCAGCGGTTGCTTTCAACTTGTAACATGTATATCTCATGGATATTGTCAACATAGAGTAATATAATAAGTGCAATAAGCAAGTATGTAAGAATCAATGCATAGTTCACACAAGTGTTTGCTTCTTGAGGTGGAGAGAGATAGGTGAACTGACTCAACATTGAAAGTAAAAGAATGGTCCTCATTGAGGAAAAGAATCGATTGCTATATTTGTGCTAGAGCTTTGATTTTGAAGACATGAAACAATTTTGTCAACGGTAGTAATAAAGCATATGCATCATGTAAATTATATCTTATAAGTTGCAAGCCTCATGCATAGTGTACTAATAGTGCCCGCACCTTGTCCTAATTAGCTTGGACTACCGGATCATCACAATGCATTGTTTTTACCAAGTGTCACAAAGGGGTACCTCTATGCCGCCTGTACAAAGGTCTAAGGAGAAAGCTCGCATTGGATTTCTCGCTATTGATTATTCTTCAACTTAGACATCCATACCGGGACAACATAGACAACAGATAATGGACTCCTCTTTTATGCATAAGCATATAACAACAATTAATAATTTTCTCATTTGAGATTTGAGGATTGTTGTCCAAAACTGAAACTTCCACCATGGAGCATGGCTTTAGTTAGCGGCCCAATGTTCTTCTCTAACATATGCATGCTTAACCATAAGGTGGTAGATCTCTCTTACTTCAGACAAGACGGACATGCATAGCAACTCACATGAAATTCAACAATGAATAGTTGATGGCGTCCCCAGTGAACATGGTTATCGCACAACAAGCAACTTAATAAGAGATAAAGTGCATAATTACATATTCAATACCACAATAGTTTTTAAGCTATTTGTCCCATGAGCTATATATTGCAAAGGTGAATGATGGAATTTTAAAGGTAGCACTCAAGCAATTACTTTGGAATGGCAGAAAATACCATGTAGTAGGTAGGTATGGTGGACACAAATGGCATAGTGTTGTTTGGCTCAGGATTTGGATGCATGAGAAGTATTCCCTCTCGATACAAGGTTTAGGCTAGCAAGGTTGTTTGAAGCAAACACGAGCACGAACTAGTACAGCAAAACTCACATAAAAGACATATTACAAGCATTATAAAACTATACATCGTCTTCCTCGTTGTTCAAACATCTTACTAGAAAATATCTAGACTCTAGAGAAACCACTCATGCAAACCAAATTTTAACAAGCTCTATGTATTTCTTCACTAATAAGTGTAAGGTATATGATGCAAGAGCTTAAACATGAGCACAACAATTGCCAAGTATCACATTACCCAAGACATTATAGCAATTACTCCATGTAGCATTTTCCAATTCCAACCATATAACAATTTAACGAAGAGGAAACTTCGCCATGAATATCATGAGCTAAGAACACATGTGTTCATATGCAACAGCGGAGCGTGTCTCTCTCCCACACAAGCATGATGTAATCCAATTTATTCAAACAAAAACAAAAACAAAAGCACACAGACGCTCCAAGTAAAGCACATAAGATGTGACCGAATAAAAATATAGTTTCAAGAGAAGGAACCTGATAATTTGTCGATGAAGAAGGGGATGCCTTGGGCATCCCCAAGCTTAGACGCTTGAGTCTTCTTAATATATGCAGGGGTGAACCACCGGGGCATCCCCAAGCTTAGAGCTTTCACTCTTCTTGATCATAGTGTATCATCCTCCTCTCTTGACCCTTGAAAACTTCCTTCACACCAAACTCGAAACAACTCATTAGAGGGTTAGTGCACAATAAAAATTAACATATTCAGAGGTGACACAATCATTCTTAAAACTTCTGGACATTGCATAATGCTACTGGACATTAGTGGATCAAAGAAATTCATCCAACATAGCAAAAGAGGCAATGCGAAATAAAAGGCAGAATCTGTCAAAGCAGAACAGTTCGTATTGACGAATTTTAAAATGGCACCAGACTTGCTCAAATGAAAATGCTCAAATTGAATGAAAGTTGCGTACATATCTGAGGATCATGCACGTAAATTGGCTTAATTTTCTGAGCTACCTACAGGGAGGTGGACTCAGATTCGTGACAGCAAAGAAATCTGGAACTGTGCAGTAATCCAAATCTAGTACTTACTTTACTATCAAAGACTTTACTTGGCACAACAAAACACAAAACTAAGATAAGGAGAGGTTGCTACAGTAGTAAACAACTTCCAAGACACAAATAAAAACAAATTACTGTAGCAAAATAACACATGGGTTATCTCCCAAGAAGTTCTTTTCTTTATAGCCATTAAGATGGGCTCAGCAGTTTTAATGATGCACTCGCAAGAAATAGTATTTGAAGCAAAAGAGAGCATCATGAGGCAAATTCAAAACACATTTAAGTCTAACATGCTTCCTATGCATAGGAATCTTGTAAATAAACAAGTTCATGAAGAGCAAAGTAACAAGCATAGGAAGATAAAACAAGTGTAGCTTGAAAAATTTCAGCACATAGAGAGGTATTTTAGTAACATGAAAATTTCTACAACCATATTTTCCTCTCTCATAATAATTTTCAGTAGCAACATGAGCAAACTCAACAATATAACTATCACATAAAGCATTCTTATCATGAGTCTCATGCATAAAATTATTACTCTCCACATAAGCATAATCAATTTTATTAGTTGTAGTGGGAGCAAATTCAACAAAGTAGCTATCATTATTATTCTCATCAAGTGTAGGAGGCATAGTATAATCACAACAAAATTTACTCTCCATAGTAGGCGGCACTAAAAGACCAGTATCATTATCATCATAAATAGGAGGCAAAGTATCATCAAAGAAAATTTTCTCCTCAATGCTTGGGGAACTAAAAATATCATGAAAACCAGCTTCCCCAAGCTTAGAACTTTCTATATTATTATCAACAATGGTGTTCAAAGCGTTCATACTAATATTACTACCAGCATGCAAAGAAGATTTCATAGGTTTTTTAATTTTCGCATCAAACAATCCATGTTTTAAATCAGGAAATAGAACAAGAAGCTCATTGTTGTCCATTATGCCAAACTAGTGTAAACAAGAAACAAAAAGATGCAATTGCAGGATCTAAAGGAAATAGCTTCGAGCACACACACGACGGCGCCAGAAAAATACTTTACCTGGGACCGTAGTATGAGAGCCTTTTACCTTTCCTCCCCGGCAACGGCGCCAGAAAAGTGCTTGATGCTGTCCAGGACTGGCGCGGGGTTGACGAGGGAGGAAATCCCTGTGGTGTAGCTTTCTGGTCCCCGGCAACGGCGCCAGAAAAGTGCTTGATGTCTACGTTCCCCCTCCTTTCCTGTAGACAGTGTTGGGCCTCCAAGAGCAGAGGTTTGTAGAACAGCAGCAAGTTTTCCCTTAAGTGGATACCCAAGGTTTATCGAACTCAGGGAGGAAGAGGTCAAAGATATCCCTCTCATGCAACCCTGCAACCACAAAGCAAGAAGTCTCTTGTGTCCCCAACACACCTAATAGGTGCACTAGTTCGGCGAAGAGATAGTGAAATACAGGTGGTATGAATATATAGTAGCAGTAGCAACGGTGCCAGAAAATAGCTTGCGGGCGTGTAGTTGATGGTGGTGGTATTGCAGCAGTAGTAACACAAAGAAACAAGAAACAAGCAGTAGTAACGCAGCGGTATTTAGGAACAAGGCCTAGGGATTACACTTTCACTAGTGGACACTCTCAACATTGATCACATAACAGAGCAGGATAAATGCATACTCTACACTTTTGTTGGATGATGAACACATTGCGTAGGATTACACGAACCCTCAATGCCGGAGTTAACAAGCTCCACAATAATGCTCATGTTTAAGTAACCTTTAGTGTAAGATAGATCAACGCTACTAACCCAAGTACTAGCATAGCATGCACACTGTCACCTTCATGCATATGTAGGAGGAATAGATCACATCAATATTATCATAGCAATAGTTAACTCCATAATCTACAAGAGATCATGATCATAGCACAAACCAAGTACTAACACGGTGCACACACTGTCACCATTACACACGTGCAGGAGGAATAGAACTACTTTAATAACACATCACTAGAGTAGCACATAGATGAATTGTGATACAAAACTCAGATGAATCTCAATCATGTAAAGCAGCTCATGAGATCATTGTATTGAAGTACATAGTAGAGAGATTAACCACATAGCTACCGGTACAGCCCCGAGCCTCGATGGAGAACTACTCCCTCCTCATGGGAGCAGCAGCGGTGATGAAGATGGCGGTGGAGATGGCAGCGGTGTCGATGGAGAAGCCTTCCGGGGGCACTTCCCCGCTCCGGCAGGGTGCCGGAACAGAGATCCTGTCCCCCAGATCTTGGCTTCGCGATGGCGGCGGCTCTGGAAGGTTTTCGTGGGTTTCGTCAATCGTGTAGGGTTTTCTGATCCAGGGGCTTTTTATAGGCGGAGAGGCGGCGCAGGAAGGTCGAAGGGGGCCCACACCCTAGGGGCGCGCCCCCTAGGCCGCGCCGGGGTGTGGTGTGGTGGCCTGCCTCCCTTCTCTGGCGGTTCTCGTGTGTTCTGGATGCTTCCGGGTAAAATAGGAACACAGGCGTTGATTTCGTCCGATTCCGAGAATATTTCGTTACTAGGATTTCTGAAACCAAAAACAGCAGAAACAGAAGCGGCACTTCGGCATCTTGTTAATAGGTTAGTTCCAGAAAATGCACGAATATGACATAAAGTGTGCATAAAACATGTAGATAACATCAATAATGTGGCATGGAACATAAGAAATTATCGATACGTCGGAGACGTATCAACAACACATAGATATAAATTGATAATCAACATAACATAGTATTCTCTATTCATCGGATCCCAACAAACACAACATATAGCATTACAGATAGATGATCTTGATCATGTTCGGCAGCTCACAAGATCCGACAATGAAGCACATAAGGAGAAGACAACCATCTAGCTACTGCTATGGACCCATAGTCCAGGGGTAGACTACTCACTCATCACTCCGGAGGCGACCATGGCGGTGTAGAGTCCTCCGGGAGATGAATCCCCTCTCCGGCAGGGTGCCGGAGGCGATCTCCTGAATCCCCCGAGATGGGATTGGCGGCGGCGGCGTCTCTGGAAGGTTTTCCGTATCGTGGCTCTCGGTACTGGGGGTTTCACGACGAAGGTTATTTGTAGGCGGAAGGGCAGGTCAAGGGGCATCACGAGGGGCCCACACAGTAGGTCGGCGCGGCCAGGGCTTGGGCCGCGCCGGCCTAGCGTGGCCCCACTTCGTTAGCTCTCCGGTCTTCTGGAAGCTTCGTGTAAAAATAGGCCCCTGGGCGTTGATTTCGTCCAATTCCGAGAATATTTCCTTACTAGGATTTCTGAAACCAAAAACAGCAGAAAACAGCAACTGGCTCTTCGGCATCTCGTTAATAGGTTAGTTCCAGAAAATGCATAAATATGACATAAAGTATGCATAAAACATGTAGATATCATCAATAATGTGGCATGGAACATAAGAAATTATCGATACGTCGGAGACGTATCAGCATCCCCAAGCTTAGTTTATGCTCGTCCCGAGCAGGTAAACAATAACAAAGATAATTTCTGGAGTGACATGCCATCATAACCTTGATCATACTATTGTAAGCATATGTAATGAATGCAGCGATCAAAACAATGTAAATGACATGAGTAAACAAATGAATCATATAGCAAAGACTTTTCATGAATAGTACTTCAAGACAAGCATCAATAAGTCTTGCATAAGAGTTAACTCATAAAGCAATAATTCAAAGTAGAGGTATTGAAGCAACACAAAGGAAGATGAAGTTTCAGCGGTTGCTTTCTACTTATAACATGTATATCTCATGGATAATTGTCAATGTAAAGTAATATAACAAGTGCAATATGCAAGTATCTAGGAATCAATGCACAGTTCACACAAGTGTTTGCTTCTTGAGGTGGAGAGAAATAGGTGAACTGACTCAACAATAAAAGTAAAAGAATGGTCCTTCAAAGAGGAAAGCATCGATTGCTATATTTGTGCTAGAGCTTTGATTTTGAAAACAAGAAACAATTTTGTCAATGGTAGTAATAAAGCATATGTGTTATGTAAATTATATCTTACAAGTTGCAAGCCTCATGCATAGTATACTAATAGTGCCCGCACCTTGTCCTAATTAGCTCGGATTACCGGGATTATCATCGCAATGCACATGTTTTAACCAAGTGTCACAAAGGGGTACCTCTATGCCGCCTGTACAAAGGTCTAAGGAGAAAGCTCGCATCGGATTTCTCGCTATTGATTATTCTCAACTTAGACATCCATACCGGGACAACATAGACAACAGATAATGGACTCCTCTTTTATGCATAAGCATGTAGCAACAATTAATTTTCTCATATGAGATTGAGGATATTTGTCCAAAACTGAAACTTCCACCATGGATCATGGCTTTAGTTAGCGGCCCAATGTTCTTCTCTAACATTATGCAATGCTCTAACCATTTTAGTGGTAAATCTCCCTTACTTCAGACAAGACAAACATGCATAGCAACTCACATGATATTCAACAAAGAGTAGTTGATGGCGTCCCCAGGAACATGGTTATCGCACAATAAGCAACTTAATAAGAGATAAAGTGCATAAGTACATATTCAATACCACAATAGTTTTTAGGCTATTTGTCCCATGAGCTATATATTGTAAAGGTAGAGGATAGAAATTTAAAGGTAGCACTCAAGCAATTTACTTTGGAATGGCGGAGAAATACCATGTAGTAGGTAGGTATGGTGGACACAAATGGCATAGTGGTTGGTTCAAGTATTTTGGATGCATGAGAAGTATTCCCTCTCGATACAAGGTTTAGGCTAGCAAGGTTATTTGAAACAAACACAAGGATGAAGCGGTGCAGCAAAACTCACATAAAAGACATATTGTAAATATTATAAGACTCTGCACCGTCTTCCTTGTTGTTCAAACTCAATACTAGAAATTATCTAGACCTTAGAGAGACCAAATATGCAAACCAAATTTTAGCATGCTCTATGTATTTCTTCATTAATGGGTGCAAAGTATATGATGCAAGTGCTTAAACATGAGCACAACAATTGCCAAGTATAACATTATCCAAGACATTGTAGCAATTACAACATGTATCATTTTCCAATTCCAACCATATAACAATTTAACGAAGAAGAAACTTCGCCATGAATACTATGAGTAAAGCCTAAGGACATATTTGTCCATATGCAACAGCGGAGCGTGTCTCTCTGCCACACAATGAATGCTAGGATCCATTTTATTCAAACAAAACAAAAACAAAAACAAACCGACGCTCCAAGCAAAGCACATAAGATGTGATGGAATAAAAATATAGTTTCAGGGGAGGAACCTGATAATGTTGTCGATGAAGAAGGGGATGCCTTGGGCATCCCCAAGCTTAGACGCTTGAGTCTTCTTGATATATGCAGGGGTGAACCACCGGGGCATCCCCAAGCTTAGAGCTTTCACTCTCCTTGATCATGTTGTATCATCTCCCTCTCTTGATCCTTGAAAACTTCCTCCACACCAAACTCAAAACAACTCATTAGAGAGTTAGTGCATAATCAAAATATACATGTTCAGAGGTGACATAATCATTCTTAACACTTCTGGACATTGCACAAAGCTACTGAAAGTCAATGGAATCGAAAATCCATCGAACATATCAAAACAGGCAATGTGAAATAAAAGGCAGAATCTGTCAAAACAGAACAGTTCGTAAAGACGAATTTTATTGAGGTACCAGACTTGCTCAAATGAAAATTCTCAAATTGAATGAAAGTTGCGTACATATCTGAGGATCACTCACGTAAATTGGAATAATTTTCTGAGTTACCTATAGAGAATTTTGCCCAGATTCGTGACAGCAAAGAAATCTGTTTCTGCGCAGTAATCCAAATCTAGTATGAACCTTACTATCAACAACTTTACTTGGCACAACAATGCACAAAACTAAGATAAGGAGAGGTTGCTACAGTAGTAAACAACTTCCAAGACTCAAAATAAAAATAAAGGTACTGTAGTAAAAACATGGGTTGTCTCCCATAAGCGCTTTTCTTTAACGCCTTTCAGCTAGGCGCAGAAAGTGTATATCAAGTGTTATCAAGAGACGAAGTATCAACATCATAATTTGTTCTAATAATAGAATCAAAAGGTAACTTCATTCTCATTCTAGGGAAGTGTTCCATACCTTTCTTGAGAGGAAATTGATATTTAATATTACCTTCCTTCATATCAATGATAGCACCAACAGTTCGAAAAAAAGGTCTTCCCAATATAATGGGACAAGATGCATTGCATTCAATATCCAAGATAATAAATCAACGGGGACAAGGTTATTTTTAACGGTAATGCGAACATTATCAACTCTCCCCAAAGGTTTCTTTGTAGAATGATCAGCAAGATTAACATCCAAATAACAATTTTTCAATGGTGGCAAGTCAAGCATATTATAAATTTTCTTAGGCATAACGGAAATACTTGCACCAAGATCACATAAAGCATTACAATCAAAGTCATTGACCTTCATCTTAATGATGGGCTCCCAACCATCCTCTAGCTTCCTAGGAATAGAAGCTCCGCGTTCTAGTTTCTCTTCTCTAGCTTTTATGAGAGCATTTGTAATATGTTTCGTGAAAGCCAAATTTATAGCACTAGCATTAGGACTCTTAGCAAGTTTTTGTAAGAACTTTATAACTTCAGAGATGTGGCAATCATCAAAATTTAAACCATTATAATCTAAAGCAATGGGATCATCATCCCCGATGTTGGAAAAAATTTCAGCAGTTTATCACGACGATTTAATAGTTTTAGCAGTTTCGGGTAGTTTTTCGCGCTTTGCATTAGAAGTGGAAACATTGCTAACACCAATTCTTTTACCATTATTAGTAGGAGGTGCAGCAACATGTGTAGCATTAGCATTACTAGTGGTGGTAATAGTCCAAACTTTAGCTATATTATCTTCTTTTTCATTTTCTTCTCTTTCCCACCTAGCACGCAATTCGGCCATCAATCTTATATTCTCATTAATTCTAACTTGGATGGCATTTGATGTAGTAACAATTTTATGATTATGATTTTCATTAGGCATAACTTTTGATTTCAAAAGATCAACATCAGCAGCAAGACTATCGACTTCAGAAGCAAGTATATCAATTTTCCCAAGCTTTTCTTCAACAGATTTGTTAAAAGCAGTTTGTGTACTAATAAATTCTTTAAGCATAGCTTCAAGTCCAGGGGGTGTGTTCCTATTATTGTTGTAATAATTCCCATAAGAATTACCATAGCCGTTGCCATTATTATAAGGATATGGCCTATAGTTGTTACTAGAATTGTTCCGGTAAGCATTGTTGTTGAAATTATTATTTTTAATGTAGTTTACATCAACATGTTCTTCTTGAGCAACCAATGAAGCTAACGGAACATTATTAGGATCAATATTTGTCCTATCATTCACAAGCATAGACATAATAGCATCAATCTTATCATTCAAGGAAGAGATTTCTTCGACAGAATTTACCTTCTTACCTTGTGGAGCTCTTTCCGTGTGCCATTCAGAGTAATTAATCATCATATTATCAAGAAGCTTTGTTGCCTCGCCAAGAGTGATGGACATAAAGGTACCTCCAGCAGCTGAATCCAATAGGTTCCGCGAAGAAAAATTAAGTCCTGCATAAAAGGTTTGGATGATCATCCAAGTAGTCAGTCCATGGGTTGGGCAATTTTTAACCAAAGATTTCATTCTTTCCCATGCTTGTGCAACATGCTCATTATCCAATTGTTTAAAATTCATTATGCTACTCCTCAAAGATATAATTTTAGCAGGGGGATAATATCTACCAATAAAAGCATCCTTGCATTTAGTCCATGAATCAATACTATTCTTAGGCAGAGATAGCAACCAATCTTTAGCTCTTCCTCTTAATGAGAAAGGGAACAATTTTAATTTTATAATGTCACCATCTACATCTTTATACTTTTGCATTTCACATAATTCAACAAAATTATTGAGATGGGCAGCAGCATCATCAGAACTAACACCAGAAAATTGCTCTCGCATAACAAGATTTAGTAAAACAGGTTTAATTTCAAAGAATTCTGCTGTAGTAGCAGGTGGAGCAATAGGTGTGCATAAGAAATCATTATTATTTGTGGTTGTGAAGTCACACAACTTAGTATTTTCAGGAGTACCCATTTTAGCAACAGTAAATAAAGCAAACTAGATAAAGTAAATGCAAGTAACTAATTTTTTTGTGTTTTTGATATAGCAAACAAGATAGCAAATAAAGTAAAACTAGCAACTAATTTTTTTGTATTTTGATTTAGTGCAGCAAACAAAGTAGTAAATAAAATAAAGCAAGACAAAAACAAAGTAAAGAGATTGGGATGTGGAGACTCCCCTTGCAGCGTGTCTTGATCTCCCCGGCAATGGCGCCAAAAAATCTGCTTGATACGCGTACAGCACGCGTCCGTTGGGAACCCCAAGAAGAAGGTGTGATGCGTACAGCGGCAAGTTTTCCCTCAGTACGAAACCAAGGTTTATCGAACCAGTAGGAGCCAAGAAGCACGTTGAAGGTTGATGGCGGCGAGATGTAGTGCGGCGCAACACCAGGGATTCCGGCGCCAACGTGGAACCTGCACAACACAACCAAAGTAGTTTGCCCCAACGAAACAGTGAGGTTGTCAATCTCACCGGCTTGCTGTAACAAAGGATTAGATGTATAGTGTGGATGATGATTGTTTGCAGAGAACAGTAGAACAATTGCAGTAGATTGTATTTCACATGTAAAGAATGGACCGGGGTCCACAGTTCACTAGTGGTGTCTCTCCCATAAGATAAATAGCATGTTGGGTGAACAAATTACAGTTGGGCAATTGACAAATAGAGAGGGCATGACCATGCACATACATGATATGATGAGTATAGTGAGATTTAATTGGGCATTACGACAAAGTACATAGACCGCTATCCAGCATGCATCTATGCCTAAAAAGTCCACCTTCAGGTTATCATCCGAACCCCTTCCAGTATTAAGTTGCGAACAACAGACAATTGCATTAAGTATGGTGCGTAATGTAATCAATAACTACATCCTCGGACATAGCATCAATGTTTTATCCCTAGTGGCAACAGCACATCCATAATCTTAGAGGTTTCTCTCACTCCCCCAGATTCACGGAGACATGAACCCACTATCGAGCATAAATACTCCCTCTTGGAGTTAAGAGTAAAAACTTGGCCAGAGCCTCTACTAATAACGGAGAGCATGCAAGATCATAAACAACACATAGATATAAATTGATAATCAACATAACATAGTATTCTCTATTCATCGGATCCCAACAAACACAACATATAGCATTACAGATAGATGATCTTGATCATGTTCGGAAGCTCACAAGATCCGACAATGAAGCACATAAGGAGAAGACAACCATCTAGCTACTGCTATGGACCCATAGTCCAGGGGTAGACTACTCACTCATCACTCCGGAGGCGACCATGGCGGTGTAGAGTCCTCCGGGAGATGAATCCCCTCTCCGGCAGGGTGCCGTGTAATGTCCCAGGTTTAGAGACGATCGAGGGGTAGATTTTAGGAAGGGATGTGCATTGCATTGTAATTTACGGGGAAATTTCGCGCTTTTAAAACAAAACTGCATCGAAGGGGGACAGGTTTCTCTCTCGACATCCTACATGGTTAGGGTTTCGAGAGTGCGATGAACTTGTTCCTACTTGTCTAAATTATGGTTTTGAGAAGAGAGAAGTGAAATTGCATTGAAATCATAAATTGCATGATTGAATTACAAGTTAAGTTGTTTGAATGAATTCAAACCACATTTGAATTTGAATTTCAAATTCAAACATCAAATGGTTATCACATAATTCAAATTAGAGATAATTTAACAAACAATTATCATTAAGCAAGATATAAGTAATACAACAAATACATTAAGCTCATTAAGGAAAACTTGAGCTTTATTGATAATCACACACATATTACATTGTCATTACAATATCCTTAATAGATAAAGGAATTTACAACACATTACAAGAATTGATGAAATAGAAATTGAAAAAAAGAAAATTACAAGTTATTCAAATGACCTAAACTACATTGTGATCTTCATGAATTCTTTGATCAAGATGATCTTGAGTTCATCTCGAGCATCTTCTTGATCCCTGCACACACACACACAAAAACCAAACAAGGAATTAAGCCAAGTGGCAAAGCCACTTGGCAGGTTAGAAGAAAACTGGAATAGAGAGGATATGATCAAGCTGCCGAGCTGATCCAACCCACCAGCCCAAGTCCCAAGTCACACACACACAGGCAGCACACAAGGCCTGCTGCATGTGTAACAACACACAGTGAGTCACCAGGGTAAGATGTGGTGCTGTCGACCAAAGAAGCCATGGCTGGCCATATAAAAGCTTTTCACAGCCAAAACCCTAGTCACTTGATTCATCCATCGATAGAACTGCACTGGTAAGTCACCAAGAACAGCCAAGAACACAAGAACAGCTTGAACAGCTACTGCTGTTCAACACATCTTCACCACCACAGCAAATAACCAAGAAGCATCAAGCCACAGGGAGGAGCAGGGCAAGCCAAACAAACCACCAGAAGCAAAACCTCTACACCAACATCAAATTCTAGGAGCTGGAGTGAGGTATACAAATCATCATGAACAAACCAGATGGTTTTGTTCATATATAAGCATATGCACCAATCACACACAAGCAAAAGGGTGTGATACCCAATTTGTGTCATCATCTGGCTACTAAGCCATATGGTGCAAGCAAGAGTAGTAAGGCCACTAGTAAATCATCTAATGGGAACAACAGCTATGACAATCAATGCATAACTGAAGAAATCCAACAAGAGATGAGAGCACAAGCTAGCCTAGCTACACACTTAGCACCTACAGCTATTCAGGCCATCAGACATAGACAAATCCTTGTCTATTTGATTTCAACATCAAGGGCTACTGGCAATCCAATAAATGGATCACCCAGAAAGTATTTAGTGAGCCACAGCAAGCCAACAAGAGGGGAGCTACCCTAGGGCAGCATATGATTACTGCCAGGGTCACCTCAACCACTAAAACAGCCAAACCACCAAGCCAAGCACAAATATCATCACCCAGATTGGGTTCAAAGTGGAGCTAGGGTCCCCAACTAATGTTGGCATCCCACTAGCTCAATCAAACTAAATATAAGAGTCATCACTGCAAGCAGTTCATCTCATTTATCCAATAAACAAGGACAAGCTATACAGATAAATGAAAGTCATAGATCACCGATGTGGAACACTTACACATGATCCAATTGATCACTGCAAGCAATAGCAATTGCTTGAGCCAACCACAGCACACACCAGCACAAGGCATGGTGATGCACAGTCACCAGAATAAGCCCAGACAGGCATAGGCAGTAAATACAGCAAGCATTGATCAAGCAGCTGATGATCACTGGATCACCAGAGCTTGCTAAAGCATGCTAGAACCCAATTCTAGTATCACATTGACCATATAAAATTAAACAAACACTTTACATAATGAATTGCATCACAGATAAGCAAATGAGCTAAACATAATTATATCCAAACAGCACACCATCACTGGATGGTGCTGCCTAGCCAACAAACAGATTCTATTGAGCATTTCCAGGTATTTTAGCACAAGGGATAGCACACCAGGAGCACTGGCTCTTGCAAAATGGCAAGAATTACACACAGTAATTAAGCCAGAGCAATGAATTGAATACATTTGAGGATCTAGCAGTAGTAGCATCAAGAACAGAGTCACAGAGATAGTTTCAAGCAAGAAATGCAAGCTTAAGCAAGCACATGGCTTTAGAAGAATTGCACAAGCAACACAAGCAGCACATCAGCATGGGCTTCACACAACAAAGACACGGGCATAGCGCGGCGCTTAGCACAGCGGCGAGCATCATGGCGGCTGCAGAGAGCACAACAGCTCTTGTGCGAGATAAGCACGACAGCGAAGAGAGCTAGCAGAGGAAGAAGAACAGGCACAGAGGAGGAGCAGAAGAGGGGCGCACTTACTTGGAGCCGAGCAGAACGATGGCGCCATGGCGGCCACGGCGGCACGCGCCGAAGCACGGCGGCGCCAGGCCAAGCCAGGCCATGGTGGTGCCGTGGCAGCTCGCGCACACGATGGCGAGGCCACGGCGGCGCCACGGCTCCAGGAACGTCGGTGGCGACGAGATCGCCGTGGATCTCCACGGTCAGACGAGCAGAAGGGTTGGGGGCGACACGAAGAGGCGACGAAGAGCAAATCGGCGCGGTGGATCTGAAGCGCCGTCGAACGGCGGTTCAGACGCACCCCATCTCGCCGACAGCGATGGCCGGAGTCGGCCGGAAAAATTCGGCGAAGGGGCGGCGCCGCGCGCGTCGCCCGAGCCCAAGGATTAGGGTTCGTGAGGGAGAGAGAGAGGGGAAGTGAGGGCGACCGAGTGGGCCGGACCAGGCCAACTGGGTTGAGCCCAACCCACTCAGGTTCACCCTGACAGGTGGGCCCGAGGGCAATTTGGGCATTTTCCAAAATACCATTTAAGTGAGGATTTCAAAGAATTTTAGAAAATAAAATATGGCTCTAAAAAAATAATTAAAAATATGAAAATCAATCAGCATAAAATTCTCTATCCAAATAAAATATCAAAGAGAATTTTTGAAGATAATTAAGAATAAGTCTTAATTTGATGAATTAAATAATGAATTAAATTACACATATTATTTTCAATAAAGAAAATAAGTCCATTAATGTAATTGGACTATAAAAACACCTTGACAATATTTCAAGGTTGTATTTACCCTAAATAGAGAACCTCCAAATTATTCTTAGTAAATACCTCTCACAAAAAATGATAAGACATCGGAAAGGGGGGAAACAAACCCTAAAAATGGAAAGCATGCATAATTGCTTCTTTAACCATTGCCCTTATCGGACAATGATGCTATTTTTCAGAGACAGAGGACAAGGGTCAGTCCACACCATCCAACTGCAAAACTTTGCAGTGTTCAGGCAAGTTCATCACTTGCTCATGTCATTTGAGTATTTCTATCAAATTACTTGCAAAGTACTATGGTTATCACTATTGCATAAAAACCAAAACCACTATTTTCATAACTATGAATATGACTATGTGGTGGGCAATGGAACCATGGATTGTGTTGATATGGTGGAGGTTCCATTGCAAGGGTTTATATCCATCTAGGATTAAACAACAAATGTCGTCCAGTGATTCTTGTGCCGCAATACCCATGTTAACCATAAGATCCGGAGTGGGACGGAGTAGTCAAAAGTGTTTCCACCTCTCGTTCATCAACGGATGCTCATTACCGGGTGCACATGATCTTGCGAGACTTGATGCAGGGGTGGGAACCCGTAGAAGTCCCAACGGTAATGAGGTCTATGATGGGTTGCAACTGCCGGCGTAGGAATGTATGGTAGAGCCCTGCATTGACGTCGTGGTCGGAGTCCACCCTGAAATCTATGGGAATAATGGGGCCGGCGTGGACCCAGGGTCGGAGTTTGCAGCAAAGGGTGGGTGTTCGAGGTAGCGGAGGAACATGATTGGCTAGACCTTATACCGGACCTCACACCATAGGAAGTGTGGACAGGGAAATTGCCCGGTTGGCACCAAGGTTAAGATCTCTTATGGGTAAAGCAACACACCTCTGCAGAGTGTAAAGAACTGTGACCTGTCACTCCCTGTTCCGGGATAAGGAACTGCGAACGCGGCCGGAAAGGAGCTCCATGAAGTTCTAGTAAACCGGTGAAGGCTGACGGACATAGCTCTTGGAAATAAAAGCAACCTCTTGAAGAAATGTTTATCAAAACTTGCATTGGTATTAGACTTTCTGGTCTAATATCGTAGCTAGTGCATTAAACACCTCTTATCTATAATGAACTTGTTGAGTACGCTCGTACTCATCCCAATCTTAAATCCCTTGCTTAGATTGTCTGAATCGTCTGGAGGAGGACTACGACAACAATGAAGGAGCCGAGATCATCGGCTATGAAGAACCAGACCTCTCTGGAGGTATCGAAGGCGTAGACTATCTCATAGTCTACGAAACCGGGGAGGCTTCCGGAGGAGAGCAAGCCTAGAATCATCTAGTAGTGGTAGTAGCCGAGCAGCATGAACTCTTAATATTTAGCTACTCGAGAGAATAAATGTACAACTTAATGAGACATCTATATTGTAAGCTATGTTGGGTTCGCCTCGAACCCAGGAGTATCCCTCTTAGGACCCAAGAGGAGCTCCGAGACGATATATGTATGATTATTATAATATTAAATGAATGAGTTATGGACCTGCTATGTTCTGTTGTACTACTCTGAGGGATGTAATATTTGCGGAATGGTACTTCGTGAATGTTATATCAATGACTGGCATACTACAACATGCAGTGGTATGCAGGGTCACCACAGTTGGTATCAGAGCAAAAGCTTTGACCTTAGGTTGGAACCTAGTAAATGGGACCAAACGTTCGGAGTCAAATAGGACTAGTAAAGAATTCTCTAAAAATATGGTGTATATTCAATTGAGAATACAACAATCATATCTTTTAGTGCGATAATTCTTTATTATCTCTATTATGATGCATTATTACTAATCTTATATTCTTTCTATTTCTACAGCCAACAATGGCAAGTTCACGTCCGGGACGAAACGTGAAAGTGATGGATTCCACACTTAGTGAATATGAAGGAGGACTTGCAGATATTCTACGTGCCATGTTACTTGAATTTGGGTGTGATCCCCAGATCCAAGTAAAGAAATACATGTACTACGATGGTACTGTATTGGCAAAGTGTAGGGTAGGACTGCGACTTCCCGAATCATTGGGAATGAGCGTAGTAATGCCAGCAGGTGAAGCCAGAACTATCAACACAGCCTACCATATAGTCGTTATGAGAGCCATCACAGATATTCGGGGGCATAAGACGAAAGAGCTTATGGGTTCCGAATTCACCCACATTCCTCATAATCAGGAGGAAGAGGATCCCATGCTTAACCACTACAAATATGCAAAACGCAAACCAATAGCAGCTGCAAAATACATGGATAATAGCCGCAACTTAATATCATTGCTCTTTCAGTTGAACCATCATCTGACGGGAGCAATTGATACGATGCTAGAGGAGTTCTTGAACCCAAGGAGGAGACTAGGGGGAAAGAACCTATGGAGAATGTGGTGCACACACCAGTTTACTCAGCTGGTGACTACATTAGTATTGATCCTCTTGAGCGTGAACCTACACCTGTTACACCTGGGAACTATCTGGGTAGTTCCTATGGGGGATATGAGGGCGGAGAGGAATCCGGAAACAATCAGCGTTCCGTGACTCCTATAGAAAACTCCACGGGTTGGCGTTGGGGATACGACATCGGAACTCATAGTACTTCAGTGTATTATGACGGGGAGATGAATGAGGACGCCACGACCCAGAACCAGAGTTATCCTAGTAATGGAGGAGTTGATGGAGGGTATCCGACACAGGTTGAGTCGGATACAAATGTTGGAAACACCTATGGTGGAGCTACAGGGGAGTATACCCGATGGGTGGACTATGATGCACTTAACGACCAGTTTGTGAACACTGATTTCTCCCTAGGATCATCATCTGATTCTGACTACCAGCCGACGGGGAGACCTTATGTTCCAGGGTCTATCAGGAGGACGACACGTTCGACCGGATGGAAGCCTGGGATGTACCGGGAGTGAAGATCGACTAGAGTCCACCAAGGAAGGCGGGACTACAATACACAAGTACCACGTGTGTTGTAGTGTGTAATATTTGTAGAAATTTGTACATATACTTTAATAAGTGAGTTGCATACTCACATCGACTTGAGTATTGTAATAAGACCACTTAAGTATGTATATACATGGTATATGTTTTGTATGATTTGGATTTGCTTCTTGATTTCCATTGCGTGACTAGTTCTGTGCACAAAGTTGAGCTCAGAAAACTTGCGCATGGAGTAATTATGAGTATCATCTTGTGTTGCAGAACTAGGGGGTTATGTCGGGAGCGTTAGGAGAGGAGACCGAAGCGCAGCGCATGGAGCGCGAAGCAAAGCAAAAGGAAGAGGCTGATGAAGCAGCCAGGAATCAGTTTCCACCACCACCACCACCCATGACGCAGCAGAATTTCGTCCAGTACATGCAGCTGGTGGAGGAAAGACAACGTGTAACGTTGGAGCAGCAGAACAAATTCTTCCAAGAATTGCTGCAACAGAACAGGGTGGAGAGACCCGAGAATCCGGGAGTCACCCTAGCAGACTTCCAGAATACCAAGCCTATATCTTTCGCATATGCGCCCGAGCCAATGGACGCGGAAGATTGGCTTATGGACACCGAGCGAAAGCTCAATACCGTTGGTTGTAACGACCAGGAGAAGGTCCGTTATGCTACACACCTGCTGTGTGGACCCGCAGCATCATGGTGGGACAATATCGTAGCCGTTTATCTGGCTGGAAAAGTATTCACCTGGGAGGAGTTCGCAAGGAAGTTCAGGGAATCCAATGTCCCTGAAAGTATTGTGGAACTGAAGCGTCGAGAATTCGAAAGTCTCGAGCAGAAGGACAAGGCCATCCTGACTTATGTCAGGGAATTCTCAAAGCTGTCCCGGTATGCTGTTGAAGAAGTCAACACCGAGGACAAGAAAAAGAAGAGGTTTTTGAGGGGGTTAAGTCCCCAGTTCAAGGTACAGCTCCGGATGATGAGAGCGACGGAGTTTCAAGAGTTGGTGGATGCCGCCATCACTCTTGAAGATGATTTTAAGCAACTGCAAGAAGAGAAAAGGAAGAAGGCCAAGTTTGAGCCTAAGAGATATGTCAGTAACAAGCCTAATACTGGCTTGAGTTTCAAGCCAAGATACAACAACAACAACAACAGCAACTACTACGGTAGCAGGAAGAACCAAGCATTCCAGACTGCAAATAAGATTGTGTGCCGTAGCTGTGGAGGTACGGGGCATTTCTCCAAGGACTGTAAGAAGCCCAGGATCATTTGCTTCGGTTGACGTGAGGAAGGACACATGCTTAGGGATTGCCCTAAGAATAAGAATAAAGGAGGTCAATCTGGAGGGGGAGCAAGCCGAGGAGGAAACAACGGAGGGAACTAGAAGAACAGGAAACCCTTCGGCAAGCTGAACTGCACTAGTCTGGAGGAGGTGGTTGATGTCTACGGGAGCTTCTATTCTTGTAGACAGTGTTGGGCCTCCAAGAGCAGAGGTTTGTAGAACAGCAGCAAGTTTCCCTTAAGTGGATCACCCAAGGTTTATCGATCTCAGGGAGGAAGAGGTCAAAGATATCCCTCTCAAGCAACCCTGCAACCACAAAGCAAGAAGTCTCTTGTGTCCCCAACACACCTAATACAATAGGTGCACTAGCTCGGCGAAGAGATAGTGAGATACAAGTAATATGGATGAGTGTGAGTGGTAATAGCAATCTGAATGAAATATGGCAGCGAGCAAACATTCAACAAAACAGTAGACAAACGGAGATTCGATGCTTGGAAGCAAGGCCCAGGGATCCTGCTTTCACTAGTGGACACTCTCAACAATGATCACATAATAGGACTACTCTACACCCTCTTGTTGGATGATGAACATCATTGTGTAGGATTACACGAACCCTCAATGCCGGAGTTAACAAGCTCCACAATATTCAATGTTCATATTTAAATAACCTTAGAGTGCAAGATAGATCAACACAACCAAACCAAGTACTAACATAGCATGCACACCGTAACCTTCACACTATGAAAGGAGGAATAGATCGCATCAATACCATCATAGTAATAGTTAACTTCATAATCTACAAGAGATCACAATCATAGCATAAACCAAGTACTTCATGATGCACACACTGCCAACATTACATCATGGAGGAGGAGTAAACTACTTTAATAACATCACTAGAGTAGCACATAGATAATATTCAACTTGATCACAAAGAGAGAGAGATGAACCACATAGCTACAGCGGAGCCCTCAGCCCCGGGGGTGAATTACTCCCTCCTCATCATGGAGGCAGCGATGGCGGTGAAGATGGCGGTGGAGACGGCGGTGGAGATGGCTCCGGGGCAATTCCCCGTCCCGGCGAGTGCCGGAACAGAGACTTCTGTCCCCGAATTGGAGTTTCGCGATGTGGCGGTGCCCCCAGAGTCTTTACGGAGTTTCGTCAAGCGGTGTCGAAGTTTTAGGTCACGACGGCTTAAATAGGCGAAGAGTCGGAGTCGGAAGAGTCCCGAGGCGACGACACCATAGGGTGGGGTGACCACCCTCCAGGCCGCGCCGGCCTATGGTGAGGAGGCCCTGGGCCTCCCCCTGGCTTGCCCTTCTGGCTCCGTGAGTCTTCCAGCGAAATAGAATTTCTGTAATTTTTCTGGATTTTTCCAAGCACTTTGGTTTTTGGGCCTTTTACGCAATAAACGGACATAATAAACGAAGCTGCACTGTGGCATCTTGTTAATAGGTTAGTCCAATAAATGCCATAATATGATATAAAGTGCAAGCAAAACATGTAGGTATTGTCATAAAACAAGCATGGAACATCAGTAAATTATAGATACGTTGGAGACGTATCGGCATCCCCAAGCTTAGTTCCTACTCGTCCTCGAGTAGGTAAACGATAAAAAGATAATTTACGAAGTGACATGCTACCAACATAATCTTGATCATACTATTGTAAATCATATGAGATGAATGCAACGATTCGAAGCAATGTTAATGCAATGAGTAAACAATTAATCATATAGCAAAGACTTTTCATGAATAGTACTTTCAAGACAAGCATCAATGAGTCTTGCATAAGAGTTACTCATAAAGCAATAAATTCTTAGTAAAGACATTGAAGCAACATAATGGAAGATTAAGTTTCAGCGGTTGCTTTCAACTTGTAACATGTATATCTTATGGATAGTTGTCAATGCAAAGCGATATAACAAGTGCAATAAGCAAGTATGTAAGAATCAATGCACAGTTAATACAAGTGTTTGCTTCTAAGATAGAGAGAAATGGGTAAACTGACTCAACATAAAAGTAGAAGAAAGGCCCTTCGCAGAGGAAGCATTGATTGCTATATTTGTGCTAGAGCTTTTATTTTGAAAACAAGAAACAATTTTGTCAACGGTAGTAATAAAGCATATGTATCATGTAAATTATATCTTACAAGTTGCAAGCCTCATGCATAGTATACTAATAGTGCCCGCACCTTGTCCTAATTAGCTTGGACTACCGGAATTATCGCAATGCACATGTTTTAACCAAGTGTCACAAAGGGGTACCTCTATGCCGCCTGTACAAAGGTCTAAGGAGAAAGCTCGCATTGGATTTCTCGCTATTGATTATTCTCAACTTAGACATCCATACCGGGACAACATAGACAACAGGTAATGGACTCCTCTTTTATGCATAAGCATGTAGCAACAATTAATTTTCTCATATGAGATTGAGGATATATGTCCAAAACTGAAACTTCCACCATGGATCATGGCTTTAGTTAGCGGCCCAATGTTCTTCTCTAACAATATGCACGCTCTAACCATAAGGTGGTAAATCGCCCTTACTTCAGACAAGACGAACATGCATAGCAACTCACATGATATTCAACAAAGAATAGTTGATGGCGTCCCCGGGGAACATGGTTATCGCACAACAAGCAACTTAATAAGAGATAAAGTGCATAAGTACATATTCAATACCACAATAGTTTTTAAGCTATTTGTCCCATGAGCTATATATTGCAAAGGTAGAGGATAGAAATCTAAAGGTAGCACTTCAAGCAATTTACTTTGGAATGGCGGAGAAATACCATGTAGTAGGTAGGTATGGTGGACACAAATGGCATAGTGGTTGGCTCAAGTATTTTGGATGCATGAGAAGTATTCCCTCTCGATACAAGGCTTAGGCTAGCAAGGTTGTTTGAAGCAAACACAAGCATAAATTAGTACATCAAAACTTACATAAAAGACATATTACAAGCATTATAAGACTATACATCGTCTTCCTTGTTGTTCAAACACCTCATTAGAAAATATCTAGACTCTAGAGAAACCACTCATGCAAACCAAATTTTAACAAGCTCTATGTATTTCTTCACTAATAGGTGCAAAGTATATGATGCAAGAGCTTAAACAAGAGCACAACAATTGCCAAGTATCAAGTTATTCAAGACATCATACCAATTACTACATGTAGCATTTTCTGTTTCCAACCATATAACAATTAACGAAGCAGTTTCAACCTTCGCCATGAACATTAAAAGCTAAGAACACATGTGTTCATACGAACCAGCGGAGCGTGTCTCTCTCCCACACAAGCATTTATTCAAACAAGAACAAAAACAAGAAACATACAGACGCTCCAAGTAAAGTACATAAGATGTGACCGAATAAAAATATAGTTTCAAGAGAAGGAACCTGATAATTTGTCGATGAAGAAGGGGATGCCTTGGGCATCCCCAAGCTTAGATGCTTGGGTCTTCTTGAAATATGCAGGGATGAACCACCGGGGCATCCCCAAGCTTAGACTTTTCACTCTTCTTGATCACATTGTATCATCCTCCTCTCTTGACCCTTGAAAACTTCCTTCACACCAAACTCAAAACAACTCATTAGAGGGTTAGTGCATAATCAAAAATTCACATGTTCAGAGGTGACACAATCATTCTTAACACTTCTAGATATTGCCCAAAGCTACTGGAAGTCAATGGAACAAAGAAATCCATCCCACATAGCAAAAGAGGCAATGCGAAATAAAAGGCAGAATCTGTCAAAACAGAACAGTCCGTAAAGACGAATTTTATTGAGGCACCAGACTTGCTCAAATGAAAATGCTCAAATTTAATGAACGTTGCGTACATATCTGAGGATCACTCACGTAAATTGGCATAATTTTCTGAGTTACCTACAGAGAATTTTGCCCAGATTCATGACAGCAAAGAAATCTGTTTCTGTGCAGTAATCCAAATCTAGTATCAACCTTGCTATCAAAGACTTTACTTGGCACAACAAAACACAAAACTAAGATAAGGAGAGGTTGCTACAGTAGTAAACAACTTCCAAGACACAAATATAAAACAAAGTACTGTAGCAAAATAACACATTGGTTATCTCCCAAGAAGTTCTTTCTTTATAGCCATTAAGATGGGCTCAGTAGTTTTAATGATCCACTCGCAGGAAATAGTATTTGAAGCAAAAAGAGAGTATCAAGAGGCAATTCAAAACACATTTAAGTCTAACCCACTTCCTATGCAAAGGAATCTTGTACACAAATGAATTCATGAAGAACAAAGTGACAAGCATAAGAGGATAGAACACGAGTAAATTCAAGATTCTCAACATAAAGAGGGGAAACTTAATATTATTAAGATGCATATAACCATGTTTCCCTCTCTCATAATAACTTTCAGTAGCATCATCGATGAAATCCACAATATACCCATCACTTAAAACATTCTTATCATGGTTCATATGCATAGAAGTATCATTAATTTTGGCATAAGAAGAGTTCTTCTCACTAATAGTAACTGGAGCAAGATCATTATCAAGAATTTGAACATGGTAAACAAGTTGCATATTAAGGGAATTGTTTTTGGTAATCCAATCATGACTATGACAAGTTTCATAAGGATAGTTATAACCTATATCATAGCACTCTTTATAATAATCATCAAAGATCGGAGGCACAGTGTCATCATAAGAAATAGAATAGTTATCTTTCACAGTCGGTTTATCTGTGTCCACACCATCATTGTTATTAGAAGGAGATGTATCAAGAACATAATGACCAGTAGCAAAAGGATTTTCAAACACCTCTTCCCCAAGCTTAGAGCTTTCTATATCATTATGGGAGGAAGCATGGATAGCACTGACACTATGGCAATTATTATCATCTTCGGAATTAGTTTCCCAGAGATTTGTAATATCAAAAGTAGTGTGCCCATTCAAATCATGATCGCTAATGTATGTAAAGGGCATAGGAAGATCATCGTATTCAGATTCATTATCACAATGATCATTAGGAGCAACATACTTACGGTTACCTAGCGTTATCTCATTCACGCGGGGATACGCCGTTACCTCTTTCTTTTTATTCTCCTTCTTCTTCTTCTTCTTCTTCTTCTTCTTCTTCTTCGTTCCCTTCTTCTTCTTCTCTTCCTTCTCCTCGTTCCTTTCTTTAGGAGGAAGAGGCTTGAAGGGTGGCTTGTCCGCATAACCTGATTTACTTTCAGAAACAATAGAAGAAACTTGGGAGGATCCCTCCTTTTCATTAATTAGTTGAAAACACACAGCGGTCCTATCATATTTTGGTAAGGTGTCATCTTCTAAAATATTTTGTATGTAAGTATTTGTATGGCTATTATCAATGCAATAAGAAAAACACCCATGCAGGACATCATCAATATCAAGATCACTCATATGTAACAAAGAGATTTTTCTCGACAATTCTTCACACCCCAAAAATAAAGTAAGTTCATCATGCTGATTAGGAGTAATTTCATCATCACAATACAAATTTGCAGCACTCATTGGGTTCAAATTATCATTGGAGGAGCATTGAAAATTAAAATGACCCACTTCATGGCAAACTTCACAAATAAAAGGATAGAGGGCACAAATTTTTTTACCAAGATCATCTAGAGCCCTAAGCCACTTTCTAGTTTTTTCATTAGCATGATGGATACAATATTCATCTTTGATTTGATTAATTCCACAAGGTCTATGTATTCCACAAAAATTAACACGCTTATAGGAAATAGCATTCTTAGGAGTTTGAGCATGCTTATTGCAATAATTAACAACAATTTCATTCTTCATGCAAGCCTCTTTAAAAGGTTCATGATACTTATCAAACTTCTTTTTAGGCAATTCAAAATGAGAAGCAAAGGCTTTATAAAGATTTGCAGCAACTTGAGAGTCAAGACCATAAGTAGCACTCATATTTCAAAATTTATCGGTATCCATAAAAGCTTCAATGCATTCATAATCATAATTTATACCTGACTCTTTACCTTTGTCGTTCTCCCATCCTTCAGCGTTCTCCTCAATCCGATCGAGAAGATCCCACCTAGCTTCAACCTCCTTGCTTGTGAAAGATCCCTCCGAACAGGCATCCAGATAGTCCTTGTGTTGTCCTGAAAGCCTCGCATAAAAATTATTAACAATAACATTACGGGGGAGCTCATGAATGGGACATTTGAGCATTAGTGACTTTAATCTCCCCCACGCTTGAGAAATACTCTCTCCATCACGAGGATAAAAGTTATAAATATAATTCCTATCAATATGCACTTCATAAGGAGGATAAAATTTAGAGTAAAAGAGAGATGCAATTTCCTCCCAACCAAGAGAATGACTATTCTTCAACAATTTATACCAATGCGCCGCTTTACCAGACAGTGAAAAAGAGAATAGCTTCTTCCTTACTTCATCCATAGAGATACTGCACACTTGAATAACCCGCATAATTCATGCAAAAACAAGAATGATCTCCAGGATGGACAGTTCCATCCCCTTCATAGCGGTTATCCATAACACGTTCAATAATCTTCGTGGGTATTTTATACGGAATACTTTCAGCAGGTGGATTTAAAATATCAGAAGCATCATTAGAGTTATCGCGTATGGGAGATAAAGCATTATCAGAGCGAAATATTTCTTCCAAAGCCGAGGAGCAAAAAAGATTATTTTTATATAAACTAGCTTCCCCAAGCTTAGACTTATCCATAGCATTAGAAGTGATTGCGTTCATACCAATAACATTGCTACTAGCATGCAAATGAGGTTCCATAGGTTCTTTAATTTTCGCATCACACAATTCATGTCTTAACTCAGGAAATAAAATAAGAAGCTCATTGTTGTCCATTATGCCTAACTAGTGTAAAACAAGAAACAAAAAGATGCAATTGCAGGATCTAAAGGAAATAGCTTCGAGCACAAACACAATGGCGCCAGAAAGGTACTGTTACCTGGAACCGGAGTATGAGTGCCTTTTACCTTTCCTCCCCGGCAACGGCGCCAGAAAAGTGCTTGATGTCTACGGGAGCTTCTATTCTTGTAGACAGTGTTGGGCCTCCAAGAGCAGAGGTTTGTAGAACAGCAGCAAGTTTCCCTTAAGTGGATCACCCAAGGTTTATCGATCTCAGGGAGGAAGAGGTCAAAGATATCCCTCTCAAGCAACCCTGCAACCACAAAGCAAGAAGTCTCTTGTGTCCCCAACACACCTAATACAATAGGTGCACTAGTTCGGCGAAGAGATAGTGAGATACAAGTAATATGGATGAGTGTGAGTGGTAATAGCAATCTGAATGAAATATGGCAGCGAGCAAACATTCAACAAAACAGTAGACAAACGGAGATTCGATGCTTGGAAGCAAGGCCCAGGGATCCTGCTTTCACTAGTGGACACTCTCAACAATGATCACATAATAGGACTACTCTACACCCTCTTGTTGGATGATGAACATCATTGTGTAGGATTACACGAACCCTCAATGCCGGAGTTAACAAGCTCCACAATATTCAATGTTCATATTTAAATAACCTTAGAGTGCAAGATAGATCAACACAACCAAACCAAGTACTAACATAGCATGCACACCGTAACCTTCACACTATGAAAGGAGGAATAGATCGCATCAATACCATCATAGTAATAGTTAACTTCATAATCTACAAGAGATCACAATCATAGCATAAACCAAGTACTTCATGATGCTCACACTGCCAACATTACATCATGGAGGAGGAGTAAACTACTTTAATAACATCACTAGAGTAGCACATAGATAATATTCAACTTGATCACAAAGAGAGAGAGAGATGAACCACATAGCTACAGCGGAGCCCTCAGCCCCGGGGGTGAATTACTCCCTCCTCATCATGGAGGCAGCGATGGCGGTGAAGATGGCGGTGGAGACGGCGGTGGAGATGGCTCCGGGGGCAATTCCCCGTCCGGCGAGTGCCGGAACAGAGACTTCTGTCCCCCGAATTGGAGTTTCGCGATGTGGCGGCGCCCCTGGAGTCTTTCTGGAGTTTCGTCAAGCGGTGTCGAAGTTTTAGGTCACGACGGCTTAAATAGGCGAAGAGTCGGAGTCGGAAGAGTCCCGAGGCGACGACACCATAGGGTGGGGTGACCACCCTCCAGGCCGCGCCGGCCTATGGTGAGGAGGCCCTGGGCCTCCCCACAGCTTGCCCTTCGGCTCCGTGAGTCTTCCGGCGAAATAGAATTTCTGTAATTTTCTGGATTTTTCCGAGCAATTTGGTTTTTGGGCCTTTTACGCAATAAACGGACATAATAAACGAAAGCGCCTTTGTGGCATCTTGTTAATAGGTTAGTCCAATAAATGCCATAATATGATATAAAGTGCAAGCAAAACATGTAGGTATTGTCATAAAACAAGCATGGAACATCAGAAATTATAGATACGTTGGAGACGTATCAGTGGTCAACTCCGATCAGGCGGTGATAGGTATGCTCCAGCTACTCACTCATCCTGGCAAAGTACTTTTTGATACTGGTGCAACTACATCATTCATTTCTCAGCAATTCATCATCAAACATGGGATTAGTTGCACTAAGTTAGATACACCCATAACTATACTTTCTGCGGGGGGAACGATAGTAGTAACCCATACCAAACAAAAACAAGTCATCATGATCAATAAGTGCACGTTTGACGCGGACCTGTTCATTTTACCGATGAAGGACATTGATGTCATTCTTGGTATGAACTGGTTAGAAGCTAATGGAGCATTGATCGACTGTGTGAATAAGACGGTATCTTTGAAAAGCCCCGATGGAAGTAGAATGATCTACCAAGGCGACAAATATACACAGATTGAAGTGGAGCTACAGTTGAACAGCATGAAGGAGGTGAAGTTAGAGGATATACCTGTAGTGAATGAATTCCAGGATGTGTTTCCTGCGGAATTACCAGGTATGCCACCAGATAGGGAGATAGAATTCACTATCGACCTAATTCCAGGAACAGATCCGATTGCTAAAGCACCATATAAGATGGGGCCCAAGGAGTTGAAAGAACTTAAGGAGCAACTGGATGACTTGGAACAGAAAGGATTCATACAAGAAAGTGTTTCACCATGGGGATCACCTGTGATCTTCGTGGATAAAAGAGATGGAGGAAGAAGGATGTGCGGAGACTACAGGAATTTGAACAACGTCACAATCAAGAACAAGTATCCACTTCCAAGAATACAAGATCTATTTGATCAAGTTAGAGGCGCGGGAGTCTTTTCCAAAATTGATCTGAGATCCGGTTATCACCAGATAAAGATCAAGAAGGAAGACGTTCCGAAAACTGCCTTTGTTTCAAGGTATGGACATCATGAATACCTTGTAGTGCCTTTTGGATTAACCAATGCCCCAGCAATTTTCATGAATCTCATGAATAAGATTTTCATGTCATATCTAGACAAGTTTGTCATCATATTCATTGATGATATCTTGATCTATTCCAAAGATAAAGCCGAACATGCTGAACATCGGAGGTTAGTGTTGCAAACACTAAGGGAACATCAACTCTATGCCAAGTTTAGCAAGTGTGAATTTTGGCTAGATCAAGTGGAATTTCCTGGTCATGTCATTAGTAAAGTTGGAATAGCTGTTAACCTGAGCAAGGTAGCAGCAGTTCTAGAATGGGAAGCACCCAAGACTGTCAAGGAAATCCGAGGATTTCTAGGAATGGCAGGATACTATCGGATATTCATTGAAGGATTCTCCAAAATAGCAGGACCAATGACGAAGTTGTTAAGGAAGAACACACCATTCGTGTGGTCAGAGGAGTGTGAGAAGAGTTTTCAAACTCTAAAGGAGAAACTCACCACGGCACCGGTGTTAGCAGTTCCGGAAGTTGGCAAGGATTACACCGTGTACTGTGACGCATCCAAGCATGGATTGGGTTGCGTACTCATGCAAGACCGGAAGGTAATATCCTATGGATCGAGGCAACTCAGACCTCATGAAGTGAATTATCCCACACATGATCTAGAATTAGCAGCAGTTGTATTTGCACTCAAAACATGGAGACATTTTCTCTATGGAGCCAAGTGCGAGCTCTATACGGATCACAAGAGTCTCAAATACTTCTTCACTCAGAAGGAACTCAATATGAGGCAGAAAAGATGGCTTGAACTGATCAAGGATTATGATTTGACCATCAATTATACCCCAGGAAAGGCCAATGTTGTAGCAGATGCCTTAAGTAGGAAGAGCACTGGCGGAGTAGAACAAGAGTTATCACCGGAGTTGAGGAAGGAAATAAGTCAAGCCCAAATACAACTTTGGGAGAAGGAAGCTCATGAAGGACTATCGGTTTTGCAAGTAGCCGATGAGCTAAGTGTCAACCTAAAGAATGAGATAATGATGGGTCAGTTGGACGATCCATTCATCGTGGAGGAGATGAGAAGAATAGATGAAGGAAGACCATCAGAATTTCACCGCGGAGAATCGGGATCATTATGGTTCCAGAAGAGAATTTGTGTTCCGGATATTGCTGAAATCAAGGAAGTAATACTCCGGAAAGCCCATCAAACACCATACTCCATTCATCCGGGAAGTACAAAGATGTACATGGACCTAAAGGAGCTATTCTGGTGGAACAACATGAAGAGAGAGATAGCACAATATGTGGCGGAATGCCATACCTGCCAAAGGGTGAAGGCTGAACACCAGAGTCCGGCAGGAAAGTTACAACCTTTACCCATTCCAGAATGGAAATGGGGGGAGATAGGAATGGATTTCATCACCGGACTACCCATGACCAATAAAAAGAAGGACATGATATGGGTAATCGTGGACCGGTTGACTAAAAGTGCACACTTCTTAGCGGTAAACCAGCAGGATAAAGGAGAGAAACTCATCGATCTTTACATCAAAGAGATCGTGAGTAAACATGGAGTGCCCAAGAAGATCGTGTCGGATCGAGGATCCGTGTTCACGTCAGCATTCTGGAAGCAATTACACGAAGCTTTAGGATCCAAGTTGGATTATAGTACCGCCTATCATCCCCAGACAGGTGGACAAACCGAGAGAACCAACCAAATCCTAGAGGATATGCTTAGGGCTTGTGCCCTAGACTTCGGAGGATCATGGGAGGAGCATTTGTCACTAGCAGAGTTTTCATACAACAACAGCTATCAAAGCAGCATCAAGATGGCACCGTTTGAAGCTCTGTATGGAAGAAAGTGTAGATCACCAATATGTTGGTATGAAGCCGGAGCAAGCAAAGAGTTCAACCCTGATTATGTCAAGGAAAAGCAACAAATCATTGACATTATCAGGGATAGGCTCAAGATAGCCCAAAGCCGACAGAAGAGTTATGCCGATCAAAAGAGGAGAACTTGGGAGCCACGAGTTGGAGACATGGTATATCTTAAGGTGAGCCCGATGAAAGGCCTTCAGAGGTTTGGAGTAAAAGGAAAGCTAAGCCCTAGGTACATCGGACCTTTCAAGATTCTGAGTCAAAACCGAGGGTTAGCCTTTGAATTGGAACTACCGGGAAGATTATCTCAGGTTCACAACGTATTCCATGTGTCACAACTCAGAAAGTGTTTAAAGACCCCAGATGAGCCAGTATCACATGAAGAGCTTGAGTTACAACCAGATTTGACATACATCGAGAAGCCAGCGAAGATTCTCGAGGAAAACTGGAAACAACTCAGGAATCGAGCAATAAAGTATTGCAAGATACAATGGAAGCATCATCCCGAGAGGGAAGCCACCTGGGAAAAGGAGGAAGACCTGAGGAAAACATACCCCGAACTCTTCAGGTATTACAACCACAACTTCGGGACGAAGTTTTCTTTAAGGGGGAAAGGCTGTAATGTCCCAGGTTTAGAGACGATCGAGGGGTAGATTTTAGGAAGGGATGTGCATTGCATTGTAATTTACGGGGAAATTTCGCGCTTTTAAAACAAAACTGCATCGAAGGGGGACAGGTTTCTCTCTCGACATCCTACAGGGTTAGGGTTTCGAGAGTGCGATGAACTTGTTCCTACTTGTCTAAATTAGGGTTTTGAGAAGAGAGAAGTGAAATTGCATTGAAATCATAAATTGCATGATTGAATTACAAGTTAAGTTGTTTGAATGAATTCAAACCGCATTTGAATTTGAATTTCAAATTCAAACATCAAATGGTTATCACATAATTCAAATTAGAGATAATTTAACAAACAATTATCATTAAGCAAGATATAAGTAATACAACAAATACATTAAGCTCATTAAGGAAAACGTGAGCTTTATTGATAATCACACACATATTACATTGTCATTACAATATCCTGAATAGATAAAGGAATTTACAACACATTACAAGAATTGATGAAATAGAAATTGAAAAAAAGAAAATTACAAGTTATTCAAATGACCTAAACTACATTGTGATCTTCATGAATTCTTTGATCAAGATGATCTTGAGTTCATCTCGAGCATCTTCTTGATCCCTGCACACACACACACAAAACCAAACAAGGAATTAAGCCAAGTGGCAAAGCCACTTGGCAGGTTAGAAGAAAACTGGAATAGAGAGGATATGATCAAGCTGCCGAGCTGATCCAACCCACCAGCCCAAGTCCCAAGTCACACACACACAGGCAGCACACAAGGCCTACTGCATGTGTAACAACACACAGTGAGTCACCAGGGTAAGATGTGGTGCTGTCGACCAAAGAAGCCATGGCTGGCCATATAAAAGCTTTTCACAGCCAAAACCCTAGTCACTTGATTCATCCATCGACAGAACTGCACTGGTAAGTCACCAAGAACAGCCAAGAACACAAGAACAGCTTGAACAGCTACTACTGTTCAACACATCTTCACCACCACAGCAAATAACCAAGAAGCATCAAGCCACAGGGAGGAGCAGGGCAAGCCAAACAAACCACCAGAAGCAAAACCTCTACACCAACATCAAATTCTAGGAGCTGGAGTGAGGTATACAAATCATCATGAACAAACCAGATGGTTTTGTTCATATATAAGCATATGCACCAATCACACACAAGCAAAAGGGTGTGATACCCAATTTGTGTCATCATCTGGCTACTAAGCCATATGGTGCAAGCAAGAGTAGTAAGGCCACTAGTAAATCATCTAATGGGAACAACAGCTATGACAATCAATGCATAACTGAAGAAATCCAGCAAGAGATGAGAGCACAAGCTAGCCTAGCTACACACTTAGCACCTACAGCTATTCAGGCCATCAGACATAGACAAATCCTTGTCTATTTGATTTCAACATCAAGGGCTACTGGCAATCCAATAAATGGATCACCCAGAAAGTATTTAGTGAGCCACAACAAGCCAACAAGAGGGGAGCTACCCTAGGGCAGCATATGATTACTGCCAGGGTCACCTCAACCACTAAAACAGCCAAACCGCCAAGCCAAGCACAAATATCATCACCCAGATTGGGTTCAAAGTGGAGCTAGGGTCCCCAACTAATGTTGGCATCCCTCTAGCTCAATCAAACTAAATATAAGAGTCATCACTGCAAGCAGTTCATCTCATTTATCCAATAAACAAGGACAAGCTATACAGATAAATGAAAGTCATAGATCACCAGTAACTGGAACACTTACACATGATCCAATTGGTCACTGCAAGCAATAGAAATTGCTTGAGCCAACCACAGCACACACCAGCACAAGGCATGGTGATGCACAGTCACCAGAATAAGCCCAGACAGGCATAGGCAGTAAATACAGCAAGCATTGATCAAGCAGCTGATGATCACTGGATCACCAGAGCTTGCTAAAGCATGCTAGAACCCAATTCTAGTATCACATTGACCATATAAAATTAAACAAACACTTTACATAATGAATTGCATCACAGATAAGCAAATGAGCTAAACATAATTATATCCAAACAGCACACCATCACTGGATGGTGCTGCCTAGCCAACAAACAGATTCTATTGAGCATTTCCAGGTATTTTAGCACAAGGGATAGCACACCAGGAGCACTGGCTCTTGCAAAATGGCAAGAATTACACACAGTAATTAAGCCAGAGCAATGAATTGAATACATTTGAGGATCTAGCAGTAGTAGCATCAAGAACAGAGTCACAGAGATAGTTTCAAGCAAGAAATGCAAGCTTAAGCAAGCACATGGCTTTAGAAGAATTGCACAAGCAACACAAGCAGCACATCAGCATGGGCTTCACACAACGACACGGGCATAGCGCAGCGGCGCCTTAGCACACAGAGCGAGCATCATGGCGGCTGCGAAGAGCACAACAGCTCTTGTGCGAGTAAGCACAAGACAACAAAGAGAGCTAGCGAGAGGAAGAAGAACGAGGCACGAGAGGAGGAGCGAGAAGAGGCGCACTTACTTGGAGCCGAGCAGAACGGTGGCGCCATGGCGGCCACGGCGGCGGCGCCGAAGCACGGCGGCGCCAGGCCAAGCCAGGCCATGGTGGTGCCGCGGCAGCTCGCGCACACGATGGCGAGGCCACGGCGGCGCCACGGCTCCAGGAACGTCGGTGGCGACGAGATCGCCGTGGATCTCCACGGTCAGACGAGCAGAAGGGTTGGGGGTGACACGAAGAGGCGACGAAGAGCAAATCGGCGTGGTGGATCTGAAGCGCCGTCGAACGGTGGTTCAGACGCACCCCATCTGGCCGACAGCGATGGCCGGAGTCGGCCGGAAAAATTCGGCGAAGGGGCGGCGACGCGCGCGTCGCCAGAGCCCAAGGATTAGGGTTCGTGAGGGAGAGAGAGAGGGGAAGTGAGGGCGACCGAGTGGGCCGGACCAGGCCAACTGGGTTGAGCCCAACCCACTCAGGTTCACCCTGACAGGTGGGCCCGAGGGCAATTTGGGCATTTTCCAAAATACCATTTAAGTGAGGATTTCAAAGAATTTTAGAAAATAAAATATGGCTCTAAAAAAATAATTAAAAATATGAAAATCAATCAGCATAAAATTCTCTATCCAAATAAAATATCAAAGAGAATTTTTGAAGATAATTAAGAATAAGTCTTAATTTGATGAATTAAATAATGAATTAAATTACACATATTATTTTCAATAAAGAAAATAAGTCCATTAATGTAATTGGACTATAAAAACACCTTGACAATATTTCAAGGTTGTATTTACCCTAAATAGAGAACCTCCAAATTATTCTTAGTAAATACCTCTCACAAAAAATGATAAGACATCGGAAAGGGGGGAAACAAACCCTAAAAATGGAAAGCATGCATAATTGCTTCTTTAACCATTGCCCTTATCGGACAATGATGCTATTTTTCAGAGACAGAGGACAAGGGTCAGTCCACACCATCCAACTGCAAAACTTTGCAGTGTTCAGGCAAGTTCATCACTTGCTCATGTCATTTGAGTATTTCTATCAAATTACTTGCAAAGTACTATGGTTATCACTATTGCATAAAAACCAAAACCACTATTTTCATAACTATGAATATGACTATGTGGTGGGCAATGGAACCATGGATTGTGTTGATATGGTGGAGGTTCCATTGCAAGGGTTTATATCCATCTAGGATTAAACAACAAATGTCGTCCAGTGATTCTTGTGCCGCAATACCCGTGTTAACCATAAGATCCGGAGTGGGACGGAGTAGTCAAAAGTGTTTCCACCTCTCGTTCATCAACGGATGCTCATTACCGGGTGCACATGATCTTGCGAGACTTGATGCAGGGGTGGGAACCCGTAGAAGTCCCAACGGTA